>NC_044325.1:95815283-96520483 GCF_007399415.2 Gopherus evgoodei
CAGTAAGAGTTTTTAAAGACCTTATTGCTCTAAAGAGACTTATTTGTATTAAGGGTAAAGAGAAGTGAAATGGAAGAAATTCTGAACTAAAACTAATTCTTACTAAAACATAAGAATCACAAAAGTAAATAAATTTTAAAAACATGTAAAAGAAAATACCTGAGGCTTGACGTATAGCTTAGTTTCATTAGGAAATAGTTATATCTTGCTGATCTTATTTGTAGAAATCTTTTCAGATGGTAAAGCCCCAAAACATCCAGGCAAGTAGTAATAATTTTTTCCCCTAATTAGTCTTTAAAGTTTTGCTTTAATCTGGTACTTTTGAATTATTATCAATTTCTATCACCTGTTTAACTCAGGATTTTAAAGTAGAATTTTCATATTGAGGTAACACTGAAATCGCTTTACCAATCAAGTCTTAAATACAAAATCACTTAAAAAGAAAAGTTACAGTTCTGAATTAGTGTGGCTTGTCCTTTAGCCCTTACCCAGTAGTTCCTCTTTCTGTGCATAATTGTTTTGCTGTACAAGTTTGCCAAAGGGAGTTTAACATGACTGCTTGATCACCAATGTGATTTTTACACTGACGATTACATAAACAGTAGTGATGCAAAAATATGACATAGCATGCTTTCAAAACTAAACAGACTGATCAATGTATTGGGAGTTTTAAATTACTCTTCAGTAAGTGTTGAAGTCTAAGGTAACACTGTAAAAGACTTTGCTCACAGAAGATTTAGACAGTAGACCATGTACTGATCCTATTGAGCAGATGAGATGTTAAAATATGAATGACATGACTTCTGTAGCCTCATTTAAGAGATTTAACAGCTGAAATAAATAAATATATATGGTACCTGTGTTTATCAACACTGATCTTTAGTAAAGGAAGGAAATTATATGGGCATTTTTCCTGTCTCGTGTGACATTTGTCTTAGTATGATGCATGAAAAGTGAAGAAAGCCACTAGTGCATGTCTGAAATATTTAGCTCATAAATTGAACTGGTGCAAATATAGACAAAATTGGCAATTCTATTCGGCTGTCTTTGATTATAAATGTACAAAAGTTCAGAAAGCAATTAGCGTTCAAATATCAGTAACATATTTTTAGAAAGAAACTCAGTATTTTCACTTATGTAGCACTTTCATCACAGTAGTACTTTAAAACATTAAGTAATGAAATAATTTATTTTTCTACTCAGAATAATCCTGCCAGGAAGGCTTAGAAAATACTTGTAGCAAAGAAGAACTTGTCCATGCATGCAAAACAAAATAAAATAAGATTAAAAGCTCCAGAAAATTAGTCTCCTTCAAAAACTATTAAATTGTTCCTATCCCTGAAGCTTTACAAATGTGCTAATTGTTGTGTTCTGGTCATGTAAATGTTTCTGCTTAAAGTAAGGATGATTTCCTCCTACTGAAGAACTTGCACTGTTTTGGGGAAAGGGGGTTTGAGGGCTAAATAACATACTGTAATGAATCCTCCTTTTGGGCAGCACATGCTTCAGTTCTGAATGCCCAGAAATGCTTCACAGATGTGCTAGGCTGCCTAGCAATGGGAATTTTCTAATTCTGGCTAGCCTGAAAAAGTAAATAGAACTATTGAGCATAAGGCTGCTCTCAATATAAGACAACAATACCCTCCAGCTAACACTTAAATTTAGCCCCATTAAAAATTCCTCCTTCATAATCAGCAACTTGCAAAACCTATAATACTGGTCTCCAAAAATAGGTTTATACAGGGACATGTATGTGTGTTTTACACTGGCATTTATACAATACAGTTCATACACTGTGTCTCAATGCTTTATAGAGCAATGAACTGCGTACATTGGAGGGATTATGTAGGCAAATACATTGGCCATTATGCTATTAGTAGTAATTCACATACTAATACACTCTCATTTGCTTATCGCTGTACATATGTGTAAATATATAGGCGTGTGCTTGTATACATGTATGAAAAGTGGTGCATTTTTATAATAAAAGCCTGGACAAAAAATGTAAACATACTTAGGCCCTGAAAAAAATCTGTTAAGGCAGCACTGGAACAGTCTATATCTGGGCTATTGCCAAATTTTTAGAACCCCTCCTACCTTCTCCCTCCAAAGAAAGCACCTTTTTCTAAAAGGATCCGTATAAACAAAATATTTGAAATTATATGGAGACTGTATACAAAAGTGATAGCTAGCAGCACTATTAAAGTTAGGAGTCTTTTGGTATGTCTCTTACAAACCCTGTTTTTCTGAGTTGGTAACTCAGGCATTAAAATTCACTTGAAGCTGAAACTTGGCAATGGAAGTCAAGTATCAGAGGGGTAGCCGTGTTAGTCTGGATCTGTAAAAGCAGCAAAGGATCCTGTGGCACCTTATAGACTCAGTTAGTCTATAAGGTGCCACAGAATTCTTTGCTGCTTTTGGCAATGGAAGTTATCAGTCTTAGAGTGGAGCCTTTTGCAGGGAAAAAATTGTTGAAATCTATCTGGACAGTTTTAGTCATGGACAAAAAGCAGTTTTACTAGCTTTATGCACTATATTTTTGCTCCCCATATAAAATAAAACATTTCATTTTGGTTTTGTAAATGTATTTATGAGAGTTTTCTGTAGTGTAGCCATGTAATATTTAAACTGAGACACAAGATTAATAAGTGACCAGAAACTTCAAAGGTTTGCTTTGGATAAGTTCTCAAATGTTCAGATGCATATCCAACTTATCTAAACTTTTTGCACCTCTCAGTAAGCCATTCTTCTTGGGTCTAAATCTTATGTCTTTGGAGGGCTAAGATTTTCTTTCCTTGTCCTTTCTACACATACAGCTTTGTATGTATGCATATAGATTTGGTGAGGAGGCTGGAGGCTCTTCTCTCAACATCTTCTTTCCATCAGGGAGACCCAAGGTCTTCCTTGCCTTGCAGAGTAATCAGGCCCAGCAACTCTGGCACTGGACTACCTGTTCCTTAATTCAAAATCTACTTATTGTGGGGCCAAGAGTATATTGTGTGTTCCATAGCATATACGATTTGGACTAAACGGCTCTAGGAATTCTGACAGGTTTCTGAGTGGTAGCCTGTATCAGCAGAGTGTTAGTTTGTGTCAGCAAAAAGAACAAGGAGTACTTGACTAACAAATTTATTTGAGCATAAGTTTTTGTGGGCTAAAGCCCACCTCATCAGGTGCATGCTGTGGAAAATACAGTAGGAAGATATAGCCTACCTTAATCGATTAACCTCATTAGAGTTGGTATGGCAACCCCCATTTTTTCATGATCGTCTTATATATGAGCATAATATCTTCCTACTGTATTTTCCACTGCATGCATCTGATGAAGTGGACTTTAGCCCACGAAAGCTTATGCTCAGATAAATGTGTTAGTCTCTAAGGTGCTACAAGTACTCCTCGTTCTTCTAGGAATACTGTAGATGGATCAGAGTTGAAGTCCTGCAACAAAATCAAAGACAGGTACGGGTGTGGAATTCTGAAGAAGAGGATCTAGTGGAGTCACAGAGTTGGTGCGCTCTTTTGGAGAGTTGTAGTGAAATCGCTACAAGATTGCTGCTGGCATTCACAGAACAGCTTGCTACGGTGGACAGTCGGTACTGGGCCCAGGAAACAAGCACTGAGCAGTGGGATCCCATTGTTATGCATGTATGGGATGACGATCAGTGGCTGCAGAACTTTTGGATATGCAAAGCCACCTTCCTGGAATTGTGTGCTGAGTTTGCCCCAGCACTGTGGTGCAAGGACACCAGAAAGAGAGCTGTCCGCACTGTGGAAAAGTGAGTGGCAATCACTGGGTGACATCAGGCAACTCCAGACTGCTACCTGTCAGTCTCAAAACAGTTTGGGGTTGGAAAAATCAACCATGTGGTCTGCAGTGATGCAAGTGTGGAGGGTCATTAATCGCCTCCTTATATGAAGGACTGTGACTCTCAGTATTGTGCAGGAAATAATTGATGGCTTTGAGGCAGTGGGATTCCATAACAGTTGCGGGGCAGTAGCTGGAACGCATATCCCAATTTTGGCCCCCAGCCACCTTGCAATGGAGTACATCAACCAAAAAGGCTGCTTCTCCATGATCTTGCAGGTGTTGGTGGGTCGCTGGGGCTGTTTCACTGACGTCAATATGGGGTGGTAAAGGAAGATGCCTGATGCACGCATCTTTTGCAACATTGGAATATATAGAAAGCTGCACGCTAGGACTTCCTTTCCAGGCCATGAGATTCCAGTGGGGGATGTGCAGGGCCGGTGCAAGGAAGTTTCATGCCCTTGCACCCCCCCACCCAGATAACCCCACCCCCCCATGGCAGCTAACTCAGGCCCCCACCCGGGGAGCCCCCCCACAGCAGCTACTCCCCCACTGCGACAGCTAACCCCTCTCCCCCACGCCCCCCCACGGCAAATAACCCCGCCCAGGGATGCTCCCCCTGGCCCCCCACGGCAGCTAACCCTGCCTGGGGAGACTTCCCCCTCGCCCCCCGCCTGCCACGGCAGCTAACCCTGCCTGGGGAGACTTCCCCCCTCTCACCCCCCCCACACCACAGCAGCTAACCTTGCCTGGGGAGACTTCCCCCCTCTCACCCCCCCATGCCACAGCAGCTAACCTTGCCTGGGGAGACTTCCCCCCTCTTCCTGCACCCGCCACGGCAGCTAACCCTGCCTGAGGAGACTTCCCCCCTCTCCCCCCCCCCTCCATGGCAGCTAACCCTGCCTGAGGAGACATCCCTCCTTCCCTCCCCCCCGCGGAAGCTAACCCTTCTTGGGTAGCCCGCCCCAGCTCATCTCAAATCTGCCTCCCACTGAGCACGCCAGCGCTGCTCTAATTCTCCTCTCCACCCAGGCTTGCTGCGCTGATTGGAGGAGACTTAGAGCTGGGCTGTGTGCTCAGCGGAGGAGGCAGAGTGGAAGTAAGCTGAGGCGGGGAGCTGTTCCCCTGTGCTCCCCCTCGCCCGTTACTGCGGGCAGCCCTCCTCGCTCGCCCCCTCAGCCAGCTTACCTCCACCCCACCTCCTCGCCTGAGGGGACTTATAGGTGCCCCCAACCACTAGGCTCCCTAGGCGGCCACCTAGTTTGCCTAAATGGTTGCACCAGCCCTGGGAATGTGCAAATGCCTATAGTGATCCTTGGAGACACTGCATACCAAGGGCCAGCTCCGGGATTTTTGCAGCCCCAAGCAAAAAAAAAAAGAAAAAAGCCAGAGTGCCGAGTGTCACTGCTGAGGAAAAAACAAACAAACAAACAAACACAAAAAATGGAGTGCCGCCATCGAAGTGCCACCCTACAGGGCTGGAATGCTGCCCCTTGAAAAGTACCGCCCCAAGCAGATGCTTGGAATGCTGGTGCCTGGAGCTGGCCCTGCGCATACCTCTTGCTCATGAAATCTTACCATCAGGAACCTAGACAGCAGCAAGGAGCATATCAACAACAAGTTTAGCAGGTGCCGAATGACCATTGTATGTGCCTTTGGCCAATTAAAAGGTCACTGGCACTGTCTTTTTGACTGGTTAGGCCTCAGTGAGGAAAATATTCCGATGGTCACTGCAGCCCGCTGTAATCTCCATAATATTTGCAAATCGAAGGGGGAAAAGTTTCCCCAGAGGTGGACCGTTGAGGCTGATCATCTATCTGCTGCTTTTGAGCACCCAGATAAAAGGGCTATTAGAGGGGTGAAGCAAGAAGCTATTTGAATCAGGGAGGCTTTGAAAGGAGCATTTTGACAATGATTCCCAGTCAGGGCTGGATCCAGACACCAGCAAAGGAAGCAGCTGCCTGGGGCAGCCAATAGAAAGGGGCAGTTCATCCGTTGTTGGGGCGGCATGTCCGGATCTGCGGCGGCAATTCGGCGGCTGGTCCTTCACTCCCTCTCTTCCTCTTCGGCGGCAGCTCAATCGAGTGTTTCTTTTTTTCTTTTTTTTTTCTTTGGCTCTTGTGGCAGCAAAAAACCTGTTCCCAGTAATGTGTCTGTATGTGATGCATTCATCCAAGCAATGTATACTTGCCATCATGAATTACACCTATAGTGCTTGCTTCATGAGCGTTAATTGCAATTATTCCTACTGTTTCAATGTTAGAACTGAGCGATTTAAGTGTGTCACAGATAAAGACTCAGTTTATTTGAAAGACTCAAGTGTAATAATGGGATAAAACACAAACTTTGAGTCAAATAGGTGCCTTGAAAATGAGGAACAGTCTTGTAGTGGGCCTCTCACAGCTGGGTGTAACTCTAGCTTTCATTGGAAAACAAGTCCCTAGACATGGAGTGCACAGGGTACTGTGAGGGACCAGGAACACGTGAGGAATGTGGTAGGGGAGTTTGGGGAGGGCATGGACCCGAGTTCTGTAGTGGCTGGAGGGGCAGTTGGGCACAGATGTGCTCAGATTGCAGGCTAATGAGGGACTTCAACATCTCTGCCTGGCCTTCTAGGAGCTTTATCATTCACTTCTGCCCCTGTGTCCTTTCCAGGCTATCCAGCCTGAGTGTTTTGTTGATGGTCTCCCTCCACACACTTTTTTTGCCATGTGCTGTATCTGTTGACTGCAGCACTTCATAAAACATATTCTCCTTATTCCTCCTGGGTTGCCACCTTTTCTGATGGAGGCACTCCACCAGCATGGAGAAGTGGGTTGTCAAGGGCCCATCTGCAGAAGCCAAAGAAACAATGAACAGAGTTGGTATTGTGACTGTGCTCATAGCCATGACTCACAAAAGTTACATACACCTCTTTCTCATTGTCCCTTGGCTAGCACATAGGTCAGCACAAGTCCCAATTATGGTGAGTTCGCAGGGGTAGTGGGGGTGGCAAGGGGTGATTTGTGAAGGGAGTTACCCATAAGTGGTAGAGGCCATATATGAATATTGGTGCCCTTTTCCACAGGCTAGGGTAATAAAACCTGATATCTCACTCCTAAGGGTAACCCAGGATGCAAGTGTGCATCTCCTGCATGCATGTGACTTCAGACCAGCTCTGTAGGCCACTTGCCTATATGCCACACTGGTCCCTTCAGAATCAATTGCCAAGTGGTGTGGCAAAGTTTCCTACAGCAGGGGGAGAAACAAGGCAGCTCTCCCAAGAAACATTTGGGAGAGGATTGCAGAATACCTACAGGAAAGTTTCCTAGAATCTCTATGAAGGATTCCCAGGACATCCCTGTGTACATTAACAAATTTTTCTGCCATGTACCCACAGCGTAGATGAACAGGCTCTGTTGTAAATTTCTGCCCCTTATCCCTCCTCTGCCATATAAGAAAGTACATGAGATCTCAGTCTCCTCTCACCATGCAGTATCAAAGCAAAATGAGCACTTACTGGAGCTCCCCTCTCCTCCATTCTGAATGCCAGAGCCGGAGTGCTGGGATTTAGTTGGGGTTGGTCCTGCTTTGAGCAGGGGGTTGGCCTCTTGAGGTCTCTTCCAATCCTAATCGTCTATGATTCTATGACTAGCTGGACCCCTCTGGAATGGAAAAGAGGTCCTGATTCGCTGCGCAACCAAATGACCCTGCTATGTGCTCCACATCATCCTTCAGCTCCACTATCTCATCCACCACTTCCTCATCAGGGTTGAGTCCACTGGCCGCTGCATCCAAATCCCTCTGAAGTATCCATGGGGTTCTTGGTGGTGGAGGTGGGGTTGCCACCGAGGATGGCATGCAGCTCCTTATAGAAGCAGCATGTCTTCAGTGCTGCACCAGAGCGACAATTGGCCTTCCTTGCCTTGTGGTATTCCTGCCTCAGCTCCTTGACTTTAGCATGGCACTGCTGCATGTCTCTTCCATGCCCCTTCTCTTGCAAGCCACCAGCAATCATCCCATAGGTATCAAAATTCCGATGGCTGGTGCAAAGCTGTGACTGCACAGCCTCCTCTCCCCGTATACTCAGCAGATCCAACAGCTCTGGTGTGCTCCACCTGGGAGACCATCTGCTGAAGAAAGTTGGCATGGTTAGATGGGAAGATGCTGTATGGTCTGTGCACGCCAAGCAAACAGGAAAAGGATTTTCAAAAATTCCCAGGCCTTTAAATAGAGAGGCGCATACCTGTGCACCTTCAAGGCAGCAGAGTTCAAACTGCTGACCAGAGCAATCATAATGAGCATTGCAGGACACTTCCAATTAGGGTAACATAACCAAGCCGAGGTATCTACACTGACAACTGCGTCTAACTACAATGCAAAAAAGCTCTGCTGCTAATCGAGGTGGTTTCATTATGTCAGCATAGCAGGGGAATTGCATCGGCGGGAGGAACATTTCAGTGTGTGCACCTCCACTGTTTTGTTACCGAAAGCTGATGTTTTGTTGACAAAACTGTGTAGTGTAGACAAGGCCTTAGTCTTTTCACTTCAGGCTAACTACTACCCTCCATCCTTCCTTCACTCCCTCTTTTCCCCTCCTCTTTTCCATTTACTTCCCGCACTTCAGTGTGCCTGTTTTTGTCTTTTTGATTAGCTAATCCTCTCCTAACAAAAACTCAATGAAAAAATGTTAAGAAAATTTAAACAAAAAACTTATGGCTCCAACATGACACTTGCAAACAATGACATTTTTCACTCTGCACGTATGTTATTCTTTCTTCCTTTGCCTATTTAGATTGTAAGCTCTTCAGGACAGGGACTGAATTTTACTATGTATTCGTACAGTTCCTAGCACAATGAGGCCCTGATCTTTGTTGAAAGACTCCCATTCATTTCAGTAGGTTTTGAATCAGGCCCTAAATGAGTAGTTTGAAGATTCTTCTGGCATGAGGCAATCCCCAACTGGCATAGAACCAGCATAGTCATTTGTGTGCTAGCTATTCCCAGCCCCTCTATATTGTAGGGGAGTGCTTAATTTTTTTTAATGAATTCTCTTCAGCCATCTTGCTTCAGGGTTCATGTTCCACAAACACACAAACAATTGGATTTAATTGGTACAAATGGTCTCAGAAAGATTTTCAGAGTTGCATGAGCCAATATTTGAAGAAATCAACTTTTAAATTGCCACATGGGTATTCACACTTGAATATTTGCATACTCATCCATCTGGGCAGAAAGTAGAAACAATACCACGTGATTTATCTGACTAATCCAACACAGCTTGAATGTAATTGTTAAATGTTTCATGTATTAGCTTTAGTAAAGAGTCAAATACTACAGTCAAAACTCATAAATTTTAACAAAAAAATAGATTTTACAAACCTATTATGAAAGAAAATGTTGTCATGAATTTTTTTTTAATTTCTATTAAAGGGTTTTTTGTGAGGGGAGGTTCTCATTATTTAAACATTCCTCTGCAGTACTGGAAACCTAAACCAGGACTGCAATGTCCTAGTAATGAAAGTGAAAATAACTTATTTTCATTGAATAGTCTGTGTGAAACACCACAAATGGTGAAAACTAAATAATTTTTTAATCCTTTAATTTCAGTAGTATTAATTATATAGGTAAATATTTTTTAAAAAAATATTTTCTTATTGACAGTATGCATTAACAAGGTGGACTATGTTATGTAGGTAAAGATCTATCAACTATTCTCAGGGAAAATATTTTCTCTTAACAGCTGATATTAACAGTAATTCATTATGGCTGTGTAGATTATGCTGCTTCTAAAAAAAAGTTTGTTATTTATATGCTAGAAGTGATGACTTTAACATTAGATGTGTATAACCGTGATTAAATATAGTTCAGTTACAGCTACCTGAACAGTAGAAACTTCATCTACACTACAGCTATAACTGAGTCAGGGCAATTGCTCCCTGATCTAGTTAAAGTAATATTAAAACTTGTAATGTGGACAGGACATAACAGGATCTCAGAATTGAGTTAAAAGCCAGGCCTATTCATGGCTTTAGCCCCTTTATAGGGATATGGTTAAGTACTGTCCACACTTATAACTATGTGTAAGTAGGTCAAGAGACAGCTGTGTTGTTACTGGGCCCCAGGGCTAAACTATAGTTGTAGTCTTGATGGGGCCTGAGTATGATGACTTGACTCATAATTAGTGCAGTGTGAGCTTGGAATTTCTTGCATGATGTTACTCTTTTGTTATTAAAAATAAACTCAGTTCATCATTAGCTGTTAAATACGTGTTCTTAATCTGTGTGATATTGTCAGTGCTTTACATCTTGTTTAGGGTGATATTGTGAGATTTGTATGTAAATTGTTGTAAACCTTACTTTTTAACAGTATGTCCAGATCAACGCTATTGTTACTTCTTTGTGGACCTTATCCTATATAAATAAAATTAAATGTTCCACAATGTACATATGCATTGTAGTCTAAGTACACACTGACAACTTGGCAACAGACATTGCACTAACATAGTACGTTGACTTAAAAAGAGCTGTTATGATGTATCTTGTTAATGTATCTTTCTAAAAATCTTTGTAAAACTCTATTAAATCTTGACATTATAACAACTAAAGAGAAAGGTTGACAGCAGCCTCCATATCAAATCTTTGTCTGAACAAAACTATGCTGTCCTGGAGAAAATGTAAATCCTCATCTGCATGTATTGTGTGTTAACACAAGAGTTGCTGATACAGTTTGGCAAAAAAGACCAGTACGTTCTTTGTTGCGCTTGATAAGAGAGAGATGGATAGGTTATTGACTGTGGTAGGAATAATGTGCTCCTGAAATGTGTAGCTATTATGGATTTTTTATCTATTCTTTAGCTACAGTAATTAGAAATGCAAAATACAACACATCAAGACATCATGTAAACTTCATTCAGGAGCTCGTCAGTCCATAAACCAATGACATACAATGGCTTCTGGCATACTGCAGCCAAAAGCTGGAATGCTACATGTTTTTCATTTAATTGAAGATATGTCAAATGTTACTGAGTAGCACATCCCCCACTATAAAATATTTCCGAACACATTAGTCAGAGGTATTGTATTGTTGTACTATATTAATTATGACATTTTAAAATATAATGATTTAAGAGATATTGAGCATATTAGAATTATTTCATCTTGAAATACATTAAGAGGTGACATGACTGAAGTAATTAAAGCAGTGAGGGTTGTTAAAATATTATGATTGATAATCTAATTGAGGATGTTGGGCAGACTAGAACTGGGGAGCAAAGGTATAAAATTAGAGGGGCTGCATGTAATAGGATGTATTATTTTTACAAAGAGCGGTAAGCAGATGGAATGCAATCCCACTTGGTAGTGGAGTTAAGTAGTATGAATGTGTGTAATGAAAAATCAGGTGACTGTATGGGATTTAATGCATTTAAATGGTATTAATGTTGTGCGTGAAGCAGCCAATTTCTCTTTTGGAGTTCAGGAAGGAATATTTTGCTGAGCATGCACTTTTCTCCAGATTGACTCTGTGGGTATGTCTACACTACGGGATTATTCCGATTTTACATAAACTGGTTTTATAAAACAGATTGTATAAAGTCGAGTGCACGCGTCCACACTAAGCACATTAATTTGGCGGTGTGCGTCCATGGTCCAAGGCTAGCGTCGATTTCCGGAGCGTTGCACTGTGGGTAGCTATTCTGTAGCAATCCCATAGTTCCTGCAATCTCTCCCGTCCCTTAGAATTCTGGGTTGAGAGCCCAGTGGCTGATAGGGCAAAAATCATTGTCGTGGGTGCTTCTGGGTAAATGTCGTCAGTCATTCCTTCCTCCGGGAAAGCAACGGCAGACAATCATTTCGCGCCCTTTTTCCTTGGATTGCCCTGGCAGACGCCATAGCACGGCAACCATGGAGCCCGTTAAGGATTTTTTTTTTTTTACAGTCACCGTATGTGTACTGGATGCCGCTGACAGAGGTGATGCTCCAGCGCTACACAGCAGCATTCATTTGCTTTTGCATGATAGCAGAGATGGTTATCAGTCATTCTGTACCATCTGCTGCCGGTGTAAATTGGCAATGAGATGACGGTTATCTGTCGTTCTGTACTGTCTGCTGCTATCATGGGTGCCCCTGGCTGAGGTCGGCCGGGGGTGGAAACGCAAAAATGGGAATGACTCCCCGAGTCAATCCCTCCTTTATGATTTCTAAAAATAGAGTCAGTCCTGTCTAGAATATGGGGCAAGTGTGCTAGAGAACCAGTGTATCAGAGAGCACAGCTGCTCCGTGCCAGATCCCGTGGAAATGATGAGCTGCATGCCATTCATGGGGAGGTGCCCTTGCAACAACCCCACCTGTTGCTTCCCTCCTCCCCCAACCTTCCTGGGCTATCGTGGCAGTGTCCCCCCCATTTGTGTCATGAAGTTATAAAGAATGCAGGAATAAGAAACAATGACTTGTTAGTGAGATAAAATGAGGGGGAGGCAGCCTCCCGCCGCTGTGACAGTCCAGGCAGGACATTAAGCGGTGCGGGGGAGAGGAGCCAAGCATGCCGCTGCTATGACAGTCCAGGCAGTACAGAATCTTTTCTTTACACATGAAAGGTAGGGGGCTGATGGAGCTCAGCTCCCAGTTGCTATGATGAGGACGGTTATCAGCCGTTCTGTACCATCTACTGGGAATGACCGAGAATCCTTCCTATTTTCACCCAGGCGCCCCCGGCCAGCCTCACCTGAAGCCAGCCAGGAGCACTCATGGGCTGATAACAAGGACGGTTACCAGTCCTACTGCACCAATCTGCCACCGGGCAGGGGAGAGGAGTGGATACTGCTCTTCACTGCTGCAGCATCGCGTCTACCAGCAGCATTCAGTAGACATAGGGGACATTGAAAGAAGTCAAGAAACGATTTCTTTCCCTTTTCTTTCACGTGGGGAGGGAGTAAATTGACGAGCTATTCCCTGAGCCACACCGGACAATGTGTTTGAACCTACAGGCATTGGGAGCTCAGCCAAGAATGCAGATACTTTTCGGAGACTGCTGTGGACTGTGGGATAGCTGGAGTCCTCAGTACCTCCTCCCTCCCTCCATGAGCGTCCATTTGAGTCTCTGGCTTCCCGTTACGCTTGTCACACAGCACCGTGTAGCCTGTAGATTTTTTTTTAAACGCTTTGGCATTTTGTCTTCTGTAACGGAGCTTTGATAGAGCAGATTTGTTTCCCCATACAGCGATCAGATCCAGTATCTCCCGCACGGTCCATGCTGGAGCTCTTCTTTGGATTTGGGACTGTATTGCCACTCCTGCTGATCAGAGCTCCACGCTGGGCAAACAGGAAATGAAAATCAAAATTTCGCGGCGCTTTTCCTGTTTACCTGGCCACTGCATCTGAGTTCAGATTGCTGTCCAGAGCGGTCACAGGGGTGCACTGTGGGATACCGCCCGGAGGCCAATACTGTCGATTTGCGGCCACACTAACCTTAATCCGATATGGTAATACTGATTTTAGCACTACTCCTCTCATTGGGGAGGAGTACAGAAACCGATTTAAAGAGCCCTTTATATCGATATAAAGGGCCTCGTAGTGTGGACAGGTACAGCATTAAATCGGTTTAACACTGCTAAAATCGGTTTAAACGTATAGTGTAGACCAAGCCTGTGTATTGCTGGGTGAGAGGTTGAGGATTTTTTTCACCTTCTTAGTCACCAAAAGATTTGTTTTTTAATCTTTAATTTAAAAAAATTAAAAATGTGTTTAAGTGTACAGGATGCCCTGATGCAGCTCCAAGCATGAAGTGTCCATGACCTGCTTCTCGTGCTGCAGATCTCTAATTCTGTGGTGCTTTCTGATCATATAGATTTTGCACACAGTCTTTGCACCTTGCCATTTTAGCCAGCCAAGGTGTGCTCCTCACAGAATGTTAATCATAGTTACTCCGCTCCTCTGCTCACCTCTTTTAAGAAATAGCTAGAATATTCATTGTGGATTCATCAGAAAGAAAATGACACATGGTCAGAGGAAAGGAAGTAGACACTTCTGTGTATGAGTCATGCTGACCATCTGAGACAGAAGTGCAGACCTGAATGTCTCTTATCCATTAAATAATTCTTGAATCTGTGATTTTAAAAAAAAAAAGTATGCAAGGTTATTGAGCTGGGGAGCAACGGAAGCCTGTCTGAGAGACAGAAGTAGTAAAGAACATTGTTCTCTCCCTGGCGCTCCCTTGTAGGTCGCAGGGCAGAATGTAGAAGTTGGGAAGCCTTACCTCAGTGCTGCTGTTAAAGAGGCTAGTGGGCAGGCAAGAGTGCACACGGCAGACTTGAGTACATTTGGCAGTGTTGCTTTTGGATCCATCCACTCTCCCTTGATGAAAAAATCCTTATAAACATTGACAGGGAAGTGGAAAACACTTATGAAACATAATTTAAAATGGAATTTGAAAGAGAAGAATTGAGGCCATACTATTTAAAGGGTACTGTATCAGAAACTAGAATTTTTAATAATTAGTAGCTTTCAAAAAATTCAAATTGACAGTGTGCCTTAGAAATTATTGTGTGCTAACTAAACATTAGTGAAACTTCACTGTTCATCTAGGCTTTGATTTTTGATTTATAGCGCCATGTAAATTATATCTACATTGATCTACCTAGTCCTACAAAGAGCCCAATGTTTCCTGTGCCACATCTACCCTGCCTGCAAGTTTGACCTTCCTTGGTCCTGTGCAGCTCCTTTCTGAGTGGAACTGCAAAAGTGAATGTTACTAAACACTTGGATATGTTTTGTTTTGCAGTCTGCAGTGCAGAATGAGGTTAAAATCCTGGCCCCATTGAAGTCAATGGCAAAACTCACATTAATTTCAGTAGGGTTGGGATTTCACCCCAGAGCATAGTAGCTGGGCTCTTAACCTATAGCCATACCACCACATGCTTAGACCTGATGTGCAGAGTTCGATGTGATCAATACTTACTAGGGCTCTGCGTGGGTTTGGGGGGCTGCCTATACAGAGATCATTGCAGGATCAGGGCCTTGGAGACAATACCTCAAAGGGAATTCCAGGTGGCACAGGAAAGGGTGTTGCTGATATAGTAGGTTTCCTCTGAGTTGATACAGAACTAATGTCTCATACATAATATTAGGAGAGGGCTCTACCTCTGGAGATGTCATCTTTCAGATAAGCTGTAAGGTGGAAGTACTGATCACTTGTGGAAATTAAAGATCCGTGGATTTTTTTGCCAGAGTGGAAATATTAGCCCCTGAGTGCCTGCCAAACTCCAGGTTGGTCATTGTGCCTCTCTGACATTCTATCATGGTTAGAATTTGAAACAATATTCTTCACATCCTGGTCTCTATTGTTTTGTAATATTCCTGTGCAACTAAATAGTTACCGTGCTTCATCTCAGAGGTTAAGGGATTGATGTGACACATAGGATGATTCCTACAGCATGTCTATGTGTACTTTTTAAAAATCCTTGTACGTGAAAGGCTCTATATAAATATAATTTTTTTATCATTATCCCTATCAATTTGCATTACTCAAGTGGTTCCCCTCCTCTATTGTATTAAATGCGAGCTGCTTCTCTTCACTTTCATGGTCCTTCTTGGCCTATCCTCACCCTATCTGTCATCTCTCATTCACTGTCAAAATGTCAGTTTGTGCCTCCGATCAGCCACTGATGCCTCCATTGCCCACTTGTTAAATTTTCAAATAAGCACCTTCATGCTTTCTCCAGTGTTGTCTCTCATGCTTAGGAGGAACTCCCATAAACATCCACAAAGCTACCTCATTATTATCCTTCAGATCCCCTCTTAAAAATCTATTTTTCCATGATGCCTACAAAAAAATGACAACAATTAGACTGGTATTGTGCTGACACCATGCCTACCACGTTGACCGATATAATCTCATTGTTTTTTGTACTCTCCACATCTGTCTGTCTGTAGCCATCTGTTATCTCTTGTCTTATACTTAGAATGTAAGTTCTTTGGGGCAGACCCTGTCTTTTTGTGTTCATATATTGCCTAACACAATGGGGTCTTAATCTATGGGTGCTAGAGCTCCTAGGCTCTAATAATGAGATAACAGAGAAGGGTAGAGGGAAAACATAACAACCCATAGATGAGAAAGGAAAGGCAGAACAGGAAACAAAAGATAACAAGGAAGTACAGTCTAAGAAGAATGGGAAGTAGATATTTCTCAGCCTGTGTTTATAAAATGGTAAGAATTCTTTTTCAAAAAGAGAAAAATTGGAAAGAATTCAATTGTTCATCCTACTTCACAACACCCAAAACTCTCCACTTATTTTTTCCCATAACCCAAAATTCCACAGTCTGCTGGTGACTGAAAATGATTGTGAGGTATAGTGTGTCATAGGATTTTTTTTTGGCCAAGTTTTGGGTTAGAGACCCAAATAAAGAGAACAACTGTTGGTTTGGTTTGTCGTCTTATTGCCAAAAAGTTTAAACTTCAAAATTTTGGGCTATCTTAGTAATAGCCAAATGTAATGGTTAACTAGTGCAAGAAGTCTGTTAATTTCAATGAAGTAACTTATGGTGAGAAAATAAGAAGAGAATCAAACCCACCACCTTTTTGTGATGAATTTCAGTGATTTGCATATTATGCCTGTGAAGCTGGCAGACCATATGCCAGCTCATTCAAAGCCTCTTAGGCCTCAGCTGAACACTGACCAATACGTAGCTGGAAACCAGTCTGGTTCACCTGTTAGTATTGTTAAAATAGTGTTTAGACTTTATTAAACACCTTTTTGAGTTGCTACATGCATTAATCTCACTTATAATATCTGTATCCCAGGTTATAAGGTAATATTTAAGAGTTTACTTAACCAGTCAGGAGAGAAGTATTATCAACTGTGAAATACTAGTTTGCCACTGGAGTTGTTCTCTCCTGTCCAACAAAAGATTTTGTTGATTGCCCCTTCCGCACACCCATGAAAAGGAGACGTGCATGTGGACTCATCCCATTAACTTGACCCCAGGGGGAAGGGAATAAAAAAGCCATGACAAGAAGACACTGTATCTTTATGCTGCTTGGACTCTGAGAGGGCAAGGATTACTAAGCATAAGCAAAAGATCCTCAGTGCTTAGTCTAGGTTAGCACTGAAGGACATATAGAGCTCTAAGTATCAGAGGGATAGCCGTTTTGGTCAGTATCCACAAAAACAACGAGGAGTCCTGTGGCACCTTAAAGACTAACAGATTTATTTGGGCACCCACGTCTTCAGATGCATGGAGAAGAAGAAGTGCATGCATCTGAAGAAGTGGGGTTTTTTTATCCACGAAAGTTTATGCCCAAATAAATCTGTTAGTCTTTAAGGTGCCACTGGACTCCTCATTGTTTATGTAGCACACTCTTATTATAGAGTCTTCTATTACATTTTGAAACCTAAGACTATAACTCATTTGTGTGTATATGCCCACGTCCAGACTAACCCGCGGCATCGGCGGGTTAAAATCGATTGCTCGGGGATTGATATATTGCGTCTAGTCTGGACGCGATGTATCGATCCCCGAGCGCGCTTACATCGATTCCGGAACTCCATCAACCCGAACGGAGTTCCGGAATCGACATGGAGAGCCGCGGACATCGATGCCGCGCCGTCTGGACGGGTGAGTACCTCGATTTTAGAAATTCGACTTCAGCTACGTTATTCACGTAGCTGAAGTTGCATATCTAAAATCGATTTTAATACCCTAGTCTGGACGTGGTCTATGTGTTTACCTACTTTAACTTTGTAAATAACTCTCATTTCTTTTTCTTAGTTAATAAATCTTTAGTTAATTTATTATAGGATTGGCTACAATCACTGTCTTTGCTGTAAGATCTAAAAGGCAACTGACCTAGGCTAAGTAACAGGTCCTTTGGAATTGGGAGTTACCTGAATATTGTTGTGATTTTTGGTGTAATGAACCATCTATCACAAAGGCAAGCTTGCCTATGTGGCAAGATAGACTGGAGTACTCAAGGATACTGTCTGTGACTTCATGGCTGGGCTGTTTTGGTGCCTGAGGAGTTTACACTTGATACTTGGTTGGTGAAATCTAAGTATAAAATTCACAACCAGTTTGGTATTTGTCCCTTGCTTCTTAATAGTTTGCCCTGAGGTTGATACTCACACTCTTCAGCCACTCAAGACAGCTTGACAATGTCTTCTCTCTTCATATCAAAATGAATGACTTATATTAAAATTTATAATGGTGATCACAGAGTAATCTGAACAAGAATTACTATTTTTATTTATGTTGTAGTAATGTATTGCTAAAAACTATTTTCTAGCACATATATTTGGTTCCCCTGCAGCTCTGAAGTAATTCTGTTAAATGCAGCGATGTCAAATATTGTCAAGCTGCATGATTTCTGAAATATTTTAATGTTTAACTAGCCAGTGAAAATAATTAGATTTTACATACAGTATATATAACTACAGTAGATGTTTTTCAAGTTTGAAAAAATAACATTATGAGACAAATTTTTAATATTCATACTATAGAGTATCATATTCCATTGGTTGTTTCCATAAAGGAGGTGTTAATATACCATGGTTTGCAGAAGGGTGCGTCTGGTGGTTAGAGCACATATATAGAAGTCAGTTATAATTTATTTATTTGAATGGTCATCAAGGTCTCCTGCTTCTGCTGGGTTCTGTTCCTAATTTTGCTACTGACTCACTCAATGTAGATCTGAGAGATGTTTGTACTCAGTGTGTTCAGATTGGATATCTGTGTGTTCAATTGTTATATCCACTGCGTGAGTGTGAGCAACTCATTTACGCTGTCATTGCTCAGATACGGCCTAATACTGTGAAATTCTGGGTGTTTTCAATTCCCGCTGTAGTCATTGGGTGTTGTAGCAGCAGGGATTCTGGTCTCACTGTGTCTGTTGATTAGTGTTAATATTCCTGTACAGTTCAACACCCTTACCTGAAGCCTAGCTATACTGGCAAATTCTCCTGTGTAGATGCAGTTTATATCGATTCCCTGAGTAAAACAGTGGCAAAAGCCAGTATAATTGCATCAACACGAGGCCTTTTTCTGGTATAGAAATGTCATTTTAAAAACCATGTCCTTACCAAATGTACTATAACATGGAACGTTTCTAGTGTGGACCTGTCCTGCATCCTCATATCCCAGCTTTAGGAGGCACACAGCTATTATTCTTCCCACTTTACAAATAAGGTAACTGAAAGGTCATTTCACATAGAGCTGGGAATAGAAATCTGGTCTGTAAGAAAAGTCTTATGCACTCAGATGTACTGCCTTTCAGAATGAATGTGCCAAAACTGTGTCCTTAGCTATGCTGCCTACAATCACTGCCAGGCCACACTCCCCTCCCAGAGCCAGGAGTAGAACCCAAGAATCCTGACACCAGCCATTCCACTGCTGTATCACAAATGGTTATGGCACTGGCAATGTGTGTCGTGTTTCCTCTAGGGGTCTGGTCCAGATAGATGATGATGGCCTACTATTGCTAATTATTTCTTTAGCTCAGATGGAGGATGGCTGCATTGTAGTTCTGAAGGTCCTGGGTTTAAACACTGCTGATGAACCATGTGGGTAAAAATAGTATGTGATTTCTTAATTAAAGGCTATATCATAATATATAGACACAAGGGGGCATGATTAATGTAGCATGGGTAATCTTAATTCTGGAATTTCCTAACTTTTGAGTACTTGACTAAAACTTCATAATTTTTTTTAATGTAGGATTTTTTTTATAACTTTGGCAAACTAACCATTTGTGCTGAAAATTTCCAACCCTGGTGTCTGCCTCTGGCTGCATTTTTTTGGAAAATTTCAGTCAAAACAGTTCAGGCATTTCTGAGAACGAGACTAGCGAAACATGTTAAATAATTCTGGTTCTAGTATCCCCATGCTGTGAAGCTGGGACTTGAAATTTGGGAGGAAGTGGCCTTTGTGTCAGGGATGTGCCACTAAGACATAAGCCTCTGAAAAAATACTGTTCATACACGCTTAGTAGATTAGACCCTTCTTTGATTTTAGCAGCTAAATTCCCTGAAGATTCTGTCCATACTGCGCATGCTTCAGTTGCAATTCTGGGCTGCTGTGGGCCATACCAGTCCTGGATCTGGGCACATGAACTGAGAGAAGGGAGACTGTCTCTCCTGTGCTCTTAGAGTATGTCTATACAACATCTAGATGCCCGAGGCTGGCCCTGCCAGCTGACTCGAGCTCACAGGACTTGGTCTGAAAAAGATCTGGGAACTATAGTGGATCAGAAATTGAATCAACAATGTGATGCAGTTGCAAAAAAGGCTAATATCATTCTAGGGGTGTATTAATAGGAATGTTGTGTGTAAGACACGGGAGGAAATTGCCTCACTCTACTTGGCACTGGTGAGGCTTCAGCAGGTACTGTGTCCAATTTTGGGTACTGTATTTTAGGAAGGATGTGGACAAATTGGAGAGAGCCTAGAGGAGAGCAACAAATATGATAAAAGGTTTAGAAAATCTGACCTATGAGGAAAGGTTAAGAAAACTGGGCACGTTGAGTCTTGAGAAAAGAAGACTGAGTGGGGGGCCTGATAAATCTTCAAATACGACATGGCTGTTCTAAAGAGGATTATGATTAATTCTTCTCCATGTCTTCTGAAGGTAGGACAAGAATGAACGGGCTTAATCTGCAAGAAGGGAGATTTAGGTTAGGTATTAGGCAAACCTTTCTAATCATACAGGAAGGTAAACTCTGGAATAGGCTTCCAAGAGAGATTGTAGAATCTCAGTCATTGGAGGTTTTTAAGAACAGGTTGGACAAACACCTGTCAGGGATGGTCTAGGTTTACTTGATCCTGTCTCAGCAAAGGTGGCTGGACTTGATGACTTCTATAGGTCTGTTCCAGCCCTACATTTCCATGATTCTATGATTTTAAATAAAAACTTTTTTTTTTGGTGCTGCTTTTCTGTTGATTTTCCTACATTTCTGTAAAGAAGAGTCTTCAAAAAACTCAAGAAGATACAGAATAAAGGGAAAATGTATATATTTAAAAGCTTACAACTTAAATATAAGAAAAACATAACTCTGAAATACGGCAAATATGAATGTACATAAATCCCTGGTGTCTGACAAAATCCGCTAACCTCTCTCATTGCTATCCTACTGTAGTGAGAACTGTAAATTTTAAATAGGATAATCACACAGGTCAGCCTTTGCCTGCTATTGGACTTTCTCCTTTCATAAGGCCAATTCTACAAATCACTTCCCTATGTATGTAAAAGTTATTCTGTTACCTCTCTTCTGAATGGCTATGACCTGTTTCACTAGTTCACTATAAACCACAAAGTGAGCCAGTAATTCACAAAATAGGCAGAAAAACTACAGCATTGTTTTAGATTGCACCTTGCTTTCCAAACATTAAGTAATAATGTCAGAGCTAGCACATACGTCCTATTTCAAAGAACTCTGAACTAGAGTTAAAACACTTTTATTTAGCATAATTAGGAAAGAGAGAACAAATAGTGCCTGGTTTCTTGAACAAGAATTGTGTGACTGTGGACAAACCATGTAATCTCTCTACCTCAGTTTCCTCATCTGTAAAGTGGATTTAACAGTGCATCATGGGCGGTAGGTAGCATAGACTGGAGAAGGTTGT
The DNA here is from genome assembly GCF_007399415.2 of Gopherus evgoodei. Classification (NCBI taxonomy): domain Eukaryota; kingdom Metazoa; phylum Chordata; order Testudines; family Testudinidae; genus Gopherus; species Gopherus evgoodei. The sequence goes on from NC_044325.1 coordinate 95,836,679, forward strand.
GCCTCCCCAAACAGCCTGGCATGGTCCTGCCCATGCTTCACCCTCAGCCCCCTCCTGCTTGCTCCCAGTTCCTTTCCAGCTCTTCCATGGCAGGGAAGCTGCTGCAGACAGACTGGGGCTGGTGCTCACAGGGGCTGAGGCCATACTGGCCCACCACCCGCCTGGGGTTGGAGGAACAGGGACCACGCTTCCCATCCAGCGCTGGGGTTAGGGATGTTCTGGCTGCACTGCCCGTCTGGTGCTCCAGGGCTGGGGCTGAGAGTGCACTGGCTGTGCTGCACACCCGGCATGCTGGCGCTGAGGCTGGGGGCATGCAGGGAGCAGGGGGGTGCTCTGGGCTCTGGCAAGGGAGCAGGGGTGGAAGGAGAGGTGGAGGAGCAGGGCCTTGGTCGGGGACTGGAGGCCAGGGGCTAGCCTCTCGCAACAGCTTATTCACCTGCCACCCATGCAGTGTGTACTACCTCACATTAGTGAATAAATCGGTAAGAACCACAGATGGAATATGCCATAGAAATACATAGTATTATTATTAAGGTTTGGCAACAGAGTAAGTAGATAGACAAGCCTTTAGCTTCTCGTGTTATGTTATAATCAGCGTGACATCTATATCCGTCATCAATGATATATTGCTTATTGCCTTTAAAATCAGTAACAAGACATAATTTGCTCATGTAGAATGTGTGAGAGAATAAATATAGTAATATTATATTGTAATGAGATATCAATTACAGGGCTCAATCTTGCTGTTAATACTGAAGCAAAATTGCCATTTACTTTAAGGAATGATGGATGAGGCTATAGTTAGATAAATTTTATAAACTTGGATTTTCACTTCAGAAATGTTTATGAGAAAAATCTAATCCAGTTTGCAAAAAAACCCAACCAACCAACCAATGTTTTGCAAAGATATCGTTTGAAACATATCTATCTGGATACCAGTTTGAAAAAAGGTTGTAACAAGTATTGGATATGTAAGAGTAAATATTGCTTAGCAGAGAATAGGAGTGCATTTTGAAATATGCTATCTAAAGCAAATTTAATTACAATAGTTCTGTTATCTTTTTCTCTTTCTCTCCCCCATTCTCTCCTGAAAATCTCCTGCCATAGCGACTGCATTTGCCTCCAGACTTGTCAGACACAGTGAGCCGCTCAAGCAAACAGGATCTGGCAGAATCCACCAAACTGCTGCGCTCAGGATGTGGTGCTATGGCCATAGGCAAGAAGCACCTGGACTTCTAGTGATTTCTACTTAGCAGTTCGCTCAGATTTATATGACACTCTAATTATGACTGTTAATGACTTATGAAAATATTTTTCTTAATGATTTGACCCAGCAGTCCTTAAAAATATACATTGTAAAATGGTGCCTCGTTTTCTCATCCTGATTTCTTTGAAGACATTTGTTGTTTGTTTGCTTTTTTACAGAACATCTGCAACATGGGTTTTGTTACATTAAAAAAAAACGCTGCATTGCACTGCTATTCTGGAAATGTACAGTATTTTGTTCTTCTTATAAAAAAAATCAAAATTATTTTTATTTTTAAAGTTCAAGATGCTTTACAAAACAATGCCAAATGTGTTGTTTTTCACACGCTAAATGTGTCTGTTTAACATGATTGTATTAAACATTGATTATAAATGTAAAATATAAATTAGTATTGTGAACATTAGTAAATGAGATTAAGGAATTCATTATCACATTTTATTTTAAAGCTAAATTTAACAATTATTATTGTTTGAAAAAATAATTTTGTACATCTGAAAATATCAGTATTGTCAAAATCAAAAGTAGATATGACATTATTTTACAGAGTACGTAAACAATGCATTTAAAAATGTATTGCATTATTTCATGTGTGTTCTACTGTGTCAATAATTAAATTGATAAAGAAAGAATTTTTCCATAATAAGAATATATTATAGATAATTAGTTTGCCTTATGGGTTAATAAATGTATTAAAATGCACTTGAGTGGAATTTACTAAACATTGAAAAAAGAATTGATTTCCTTGTGTAGTTCAAAACAGTAATCCTAAACAATTGAAGTCAGCACTATGAAATTATGTCAACAGACATAATTCAAGATTGAAATTCAAACTGACAGCTACATTAATGCTAGAAAACCAGAAGAGTGCATTGGAGCTTGGGGAAGAGTATCAGAGAATGATGGTCTAAAACAGAACAGAAAATAAAACTAATTCAGGTTTCCATACCATCATGTACACTATTTGTGAACTTATTAATATTTTGTGTGCATGTGTGTACATATATCCAAATGGAAAACTATTAAATATATTTTTAAACATCTCCTATATATTACGTTGTATCTGGTATACTAGGTAGTGCTGATCTGTAAATTAAATTGAATTTTGAAAACATAAGGTAATCTAAAATATGGTTTGAAAGTTCCATGGAGGCCAATATACCCCTTTTCAAAATGGAAGTCTGCTTCATAAGAAATAATACAAAACAATCTCTATAATTGGATATAATATGGCTAGAGTGAAATTGACTTTCCAAATAAAATTTTAATACAATATAATAATGTTAATGTATTTTGAGGAAGTTCCAACTGAAAAGTTGATTAAATGGTTTGCTTTTCTTATACAATCCAGGTTTTTACTTTATTTGTTCTTGACAACACTGTGTGTAAAACAAAGGCATAGCTTTTAAAACTGTCTAACTAATATGATGAATGTCAATCACTTAAAAAAATCCACTGTAGCATAAACACATACTGTATACAGCTTTTATTCTGAATTAGAATAATTGAATCAATGACAGTGATTTGCCAGGATGTCAAATCTATCCATCATATCCTGTCACTACCAGTTTATTTTTTGTGATCAAAATCAAAAAGACTACTATTTTGTCATCAGCTATTTCATTTGTGGTAGCAATCAGGATTTCTTTTCTCTTGCCTTTTTTTTTTTTTTTTTTTAAGATAGGCCGATTTTATTTTTTTATTTCTAAAAACACAAATCCTTTTAAATCAAAGTTTCAGAATGGATCTATCACTTTCGTGAAGCTAAAAGACACCTACATTTTTATACCAATATACTTAAATCACCATTGATTTCAATAACATCATTTGTCCTCTTGCATTATATGTAACATTAAGCAGAAATTCTCATCAAATGCTTAGTTGTACCTTTAGAAAGTATTAATTAGTTTAAATATTTGAATTGAAATAATTTAAACAAAATTAACACTACATATTCGGTTATGAATTTTTACATAAATAAGTATTGTAACAGAAAACATATGATATAGGCATCTGAAATGTGAAGTCATCGGGTATATAAATGGCTTGTGAATATACTTAATAGGTCATTGACTTAAGACACAGGCAGAAAATGTCACTAAAATTCACAGCCAATTTCTAGTTAACATATGACTTGAAAATAGATGATAAATACCGTATGTATATATAAATGTAATATTTATGACATCAATTTTGAGTTCTAAAATAGGTTAGCATAGAAACTAAAAAAGTATTTGGAATAATAAGAGTAAAAGGGAAATTCGCCTGCAAATCTAGATTAAAATGGTTTTTCGTTTGTTTTTCTGATTCACTGAACATGCTGTGTGAAATAAGTTTTACATTATACATATGTATAGTGTTCACCTAAGGCAAAAGCATGCAGCAAAATTTCTCCTCTCTTTTCTTCCAAAATATTGTATTGGTTACAGTAATACATGTCAGTGATTTGGCTTACCCAGTAAAACAATGTTACTATTTGATAGTGTGTATGATGTAGCATTCCATTGGATCCACAAATAGACTTCTTATCTCTCATTTTTGGTTTGCAGTAATAGATAAAAGTATTTAGCCATAACATTAAACTCTCCATGAAATTTCTCCATACACACTTTTATATGTCTAGTATATGACCCACTAAACCTTGTATACAAACATTCCACTAGATTGTGCTTCTCTTTATTTGCCGATAAATATTTTTACTACAGGAGGCATATCAGGTTCTTGACCTGAAGGACTCTGTTTCTTCACAGACTGCCATAATTCAGTGCTGACTCCACTGTGCACACCTCCTCTAGATCCTTAGCATTGATTTGGCTGGGACGTCTTTATGAGAATGAAAGTGATTCACACTTTGGTTTAGATAGGTATTTTCCTTTCCTGAACAGCTGTTATGGATTGTGGAGTTTAGTGTTTTGGTTTTCAGGTTATTTTTAAGAAAAATAAAAAGTTGAGCCACTTACTTCTCAGTGGGCTCCAAGCTGAAGCCACCGTACTTCTTGCATTGAGGCTGATATTAGGTAGAGACAATAGAGACAATAGAGTCTCTCTGCTGAATGCATTCCCAATTCAAACTTACCACCAGATCTTTACACAATTATGACAAACAGTGAAGAAAGCAATGATGAAATGTAAAGTGTTGACTCTTTAATATGTCAAATAAGTATTCTTTATATCATTTATGTTGTGTTGAAGCTATCAAAATATACGTATTTGGAATGTGAGGAGAATATGATGATTAAACTATAGCTTTTTTTAAATGTACTTGTAAAGAAATTTGTAAAGCAGCTTTGAAGATATAGCTTGATTCGATTTTATGTAACAATAGCTATTATCACCAGCAAATGGGCATTAAACTACTTCAGATTTGATACATGTGATGACACACAAACCAACAAGGTTATACCTTAAAATTTAATTTAAAATAACAGTTATTCCAAACACAACCTTGGGAAAACTGCAAAGGTATAAATTATAAATATTCTGATCATTCCTGTATTGAAAACTGGTCTGTTTCCATGGAGCAAAACCAGAGTAAGCCAGCCTGAAGGCTTTGTATTGCTTGAAGTTTCATAGGCTTAGTCTTAGACCAGAAGAGAGTAAGTCTGAGATTAATCAAACAAGCTGGTTTTGAATTATGAGATTTAGGGAAAAAAGGAGCTTTTCTCTCTTTTAAAATTGTCCACTCACAATTTAAAAACAGAGTGACCAAAGTGTTTCAAGCTTGTTTTAGATATTTGACATCAATGAGATTGAGCTCTTTGGCTTTGCTTTACATTTCTGTAGTTCTTGGCCCTGAACTTGCTTTGGCATATGATAAAGCTGACCCTCATGCCCATTTAAATCAATGCACAGGTGTAATGCTAGCAGATCCTGCTATGAGATCAGGGCCCTTATTTTAATGGGCTACTCTGCAATCCTTGCTCAAACAAAACATCCATTGAAGGCATTGATCCTGTATCTTGCCTTACTTACACTGCTGTAACTCAGGAATAATTGAGTTAGTCTGGTGTAAAACAAATATAATAGAGAAAAATCTGGCCCAATAGGAGATTTGCTCAAGCAATGACTGCCAAAATTGGCCCTACATTATTTAATGGAATGTTGTCAAGTTAAATTCAGACCAAATTAAAACAAGGACATGCTTTTCTAAAACCTGAAACAGGACAGTTTCCAAAATGTAAAACAGATTTTGAAAAAAAGGAGTTTCAAAAACACACCAACATTCCTCTGCAGTGTTTGAAACACATACATTGCAGAATTACAAATCTGAAGCAGGTTTCACTGATTTTAATTGTCCAAGCACAGAGGAAAGCAAAAGGTAAACATTTAGCACAAATCCTGACAAAGAGTGATTTTTTAAAATGTTCACTTGTTAGAAGCTAGGTATTAATTGTAACATGCACAAAGAAATTTGTTTGCAGTATCTGGTTTCTGTGCTAACCAGATCCCTTTAATTTTTCCACGTGTTTTACTTCTGTGAGGTATCGTTAAATCTGTTCACAGAACTTTTCAGCTTCAACACAGGACAGGCGAGGGAGCCTGTAAGTTCCATGAGAGAAGTTGTCAGGAGTCAAGGAATTTGCAAACTCTGCTGGTGTAGCTGGCAGAGCTCACATGTCCCAAGGAAGGAAAAACAACAGTTCATAACCCTTACGGTTTTTAACTGCTAGAACTTACGTGAAGTCTGTTGGGTGCCTGGAAGCAATTGCAACCTCTGCTGGGGAATTTAATGCAAGCTACAGTTCCTGCCAGGCACCTGAAAAAACGAACGTTTGCAGGGGGTCTCACAAAACCTCTGTTCAGTACTTGACCCAGCCGCAATGCAGCTTCTGAGGCCAGTGTCCAGTGAGTGGGATGTCTGGGCTTCACACCAGGACCCATGTACACTAGCCAAAACTATGTGAGCTGCCTTTGTGTGAGCCAGGTGACTTTCCTGCTAATACTCAACTAAGAAACTCGAAGCTAAACTCTAGGTCTTTCCTACAGGAACAGGTTACCTACACTGAAAAACAAATCCACAGAATTTAGGTCCCAATTTTGAAATGTGTGTGTCAAGTCCTACTGAAGTCAATGGAGCTCCTGACAGATGAGGGATCTACCCACATGGATCAGGCTGAATGAAGGCCTTAGACTGTAAATTCTTCTGGCAAGGTCTGTTTCTCCATATGTGTTTGAGCAGTGCCTAGTACAATCGGGGTCCAGTCCTGAGTGGGCCTCTGGGAATTTCTGCAATAGAAATAAACAAATGGAGAACAAGAAAAAAAAACTTGAAAGTTCAAGGAAATAATAAAATTAATTGGGAAAAAGTTGTTCAGTTAAACGATCAGGTTGGAGCAATTCTGTGCTTTCCTACTCTACTACCTCATATTATAACCTCATAGCACACCTGCCCACGAGTTGACCTCCACTTCTCTAAGAAAAATCCCCACCATGGAGGTCATATATTTGTGATTAAAAACCATAGCTACTGAATTAGGAACAGGTTTGCAGGCTTCTGTTCTTTAACCAAGCAGGTTGCTTGTTGATGAGGAGTTCTTTAAAAGCACTCTGTCCACCTCCTTTGGCCCAGCAATCTGAAACTCACAAGGTATGTAACATCCCTTTCTGCCAGGCCACTTTTCTGAAAAAAGGGCCATCACCAGGAGAAGTCTCAGAAATGCTAATTGTCATGAAAACCTTTCTTTCCAGATTGCCTGCCTGAGCAAAATGTAGTTTTCTTTTTAAGAAAGGGATAAGTGAAAGGCGGTGCTATGACCTTGTGTGCCTGAATTAGCACTAACATGGCTGGAGATGGAGCAGAAGTGCCTCTTTAGCTGCACTTGGAGCAGTACTTGACTCCTGTTTGTGTTAAGGGTAAGTGGAAGTGAACTGGCAAACTAAATAAGGCATTTTTAAGTGTTTCCATTGAATTTTATACTACCATGAAAATGCAGAGAGAAGTTTAGCTTTAAAATAAAGCTAGGCTTGTGGCTGTTAGAAAAAATTAAATAGTACATTTTATTCAATTATAATAATGTATGATAAATCAATCAAAATAAAATATCCCAAGAGCTCTGACTACTAGCAGAGGGCATAGATATAAGAACTAACCGAGTTCTTTATCAGTCCTTGTCTGTTAGTTGCAACAATACAGTTCTGCCTCCTGAAAAATGTACTTCATATCACACTGATTGGATTAACCCAATCCAAACATCCAGCATTATTTTACTCACCTTCTATCTGTAAGTAAATAAATTATGGTTAAACAGTAATGGTGGAATTCCCTTCCCAACCTGCACCTCCACTGTGGGTTTTACAATGCAGATTGCAACGTGATGCTTCCTGGTTCATTTAAATAGGTGCCATTTGACTCATGTGCCCCTTTTAGAAACAATTAAAAGCAGCAGCTCAGCTCAGCAGTGTGCTTCAGAAGTGGTTCCCTTATGTATATAGTCTGTAAAGGGCACTGACCTGAAAGATATATCCTAGTAATTAAAATGTTTTGGTTATTGTGCTTATCACTTGTAGATTTCAATATCATAGCTAGAACAGAATATTTGAAATACAAAATACCGTATTAATAAACTAGTGTTCACATGTGGATTCCTGTTGAGCCTGTAACTGGGAAATGGCATGGGAGCTGTCCGGATGGTCTGATAAATGAAGTGTAAGGTGGCCTTACGAAATATGGGGGACGGAGGAGGTTAAGGCAATGCACAGAAAAGGCATACTCCTATTAGAATCAGTGGCTAAACTCCCAGTCATTTCAATGGGAACTGGATCAGGCTAACAGAAATGTCTGAGTGACACTGAGTGCTGCTTTATATTAGATTTCAATCTTCTTGGATAATACATCTGTAGAAGGGTAAAGAGAAATTTTTGATTCATTAAGGATAATGAAAATGATCATTAGATGCTCTTCAGAGCACACTGAAGATTTTAATTTATGCACTACTTGTCAGTTCCTTTTTCCTATTGGTTCCTGGTAAAGAAGCACATAGTTCTCACATTCTCTCTCACTGTCTGTCACTCTGAAATACTGGAAAAGCTTTCTGTGCCCAGTTAGATACTTTGGGTTGCTTTGAGGTCTAGCCTGCCCTTGAGCAAGCAACCAGGGACTGGCATTAGTGCTCACACATTCTGAGAAGTTGTATTCACTCCCCCACCCACCCTAAGGAAGAGGGTCTTGACAGGATTCTAGACACATATCCTCCAGTGCACTCCACAGCAACACTATAACTCATAGTGCCTCCTGGCACAGAGCGTAGGAGCCCTTCCAGGCAAGCAATGCTCAGGGACCAACTGTCCTAACTTATCCCTAATGTGCAGCAGCCAGGGACTTTCCCCAGTGCGCCCCCACCCCATCAACAGGGACAGGAAAACTAGCCAGTGAGCCAGAAATGTTGCCTCCATGCTATAGTTAACCAAACTCTCACTCCAATAAGTGCCATATTCAGAGAGCGAGAGAGAGAGTGTGTGCTGTCCGTATAGAACACATTGCAATTCAGTTTCTACTTCCATGGTGACCTTATATGAACAGGGCCGGCTCCATGTTTTTTGCTGCCCCAAGCAAAAAAAGGGGCTGGAGTGCTGCCACCACAGCAAAAAAAAGAAAAGAAATGAATGCTGCCCCTTGAAAAGTGCCACCCCAAGCCCATGCTTGGAATGCTGGTGCCTAGAACTGGCCCTGTATATTAATAGAGACAGAGATAGTTTTACAGCATATATAGGATGTACACCTGAGCTCAGACTTGCATCTATCAGGAGCATTGCCAGTGGTGCTACACACTAGTGAAAAAACCTGTGTGAAAAGAGAATTAGACAATATGTGATAGTGAGATATACATGTGCTGGCATCTGGAACTACAAAAATGGCAGTCATTTCCCCCTATGTCTCTAACTCTCAAATTATGTATATATATATATATATATACACACACAGAGAGAGAGAGAGAGCAATTCCAGGGTTGTTACTCTGTAGCCTAGAATGCCTGGTGAGTCAATGGTGATGCAATGGCAACAGCTACAAGCATGGTTGAGTGCACTTTTTGTTTAAAATATTACCAAGTTCAATCATCACTGGCCTTTGCAATCTATTACCATCCAATTTTTAAGTTCTCAGCCATTTTCAGCTTTTTTTACACTTTACAAAGTACACCCATATGCCAGGCTGGGCTTTCACCTAGAATGTATATATGTGTGAGAGAGAGAGCATGTGTTTGCATATATTACATAATACACACGCAAATCTGTGTGACTAGCTAATATTAAACGCACCATATACATGCAGGTTGTCTTTTGAAAGGGGACTCCACAAAGTCTTCATTTGATCTCCCATAATAAATTCCATGCACAATTAATTACAGGTGCTGGAGCTAGCATTTATAGTCCTAGTAATCTGATTTAGGCCTACTAATCAAGATACGTGTGTGTGTGTGTGTGTAGACACACACAAACTCTGTGTATTGTTATATGCAAAGGTTCAATTTATTCTGTATTTTGTATGCAGCTGTCCATATATAAAAATAACTGTAGCCATCAGAAATGTATAAATGATAGAATTTTTAAATGAAAAATCTCCCTTTTAAATCAGTATTTTATAGCTGGTAATTTCTGTGCAATTACAACTAGTAACTGTAATAGACAAATATCAGTAAAAAAGGAAGATTTAATCTAAAGTTGTTTAGCTTTCATACATTTCTGCTCCTGTCAGGTTTTTAATTTTCTTTTATTAAAAATCATCTTGTGCTTTGAATGGAACATATCATTGTCCTAAAGGATTGTGTGTTTAGATGCCTTTAATCCCGGCACTGGTGTAGTGATTCACTCAGAACCACAATTTCTGTTAGTTTTAGTTTACAGCAAAGTGTTTTCTGTATCTACTTATGTGCTGGATTGCACAGCCCGCAAAATATAGCAGGCTCAAAACTCACTGTGAATTGGGATGGGTTTTTTTTGAGCATCGGACCTGTTCTTCATTGCAGCATTGCAAGTAACAACTGGACTACAATGAAGCAGTTTCATAGATGTGGGAATGTTTAGATTTAGCTGCCAATAACTAAAGGCTTTTAGCTTTTGCTAGCCATCACAGTTTGCAGTTTTGTTGCCTGTTGATTTGTCTTCTCTCATGATTTCTTGACATGCTGCTCTCCACCCACATCCACATTAGCAACCCTCACATAAAGCATGTTGAGATATTAACCAGGTTATAGGTTCAGTGGAAAATTACATAAAGATTGTGTTGTGTGGAGGTATAAAGGGCTGGCATTAGCTTTCCAAAAGAACTTTGCTTTGTTACAAACACAGCTGCTTTTTAAAAACATCCTAAATGAAATAATTGTTTATAGTCAAGAACATACATATATGCCAAAATACTGTCCTGACCAGCATAAATCAAAGCACAATCCCCATTGAAAATTCTGCTATATTGTCGAGTTAACTTTATATAGATCTGACTTTAGATGAATTTATAATCTTTTCAACCCAAAGTACAGCATGCTTGAGTCATAACATCTATAAAGTTATTTCTTTGAGGACCTCCAATATTGAAAATAAATTCAAACTAACACTCAGTCAATATATAATGTTAACCTAATAGGGTAACAAAATTTGCACCACCACACTATAAGGTTAAAAAGAAAATAGTATAATAAAGGAAATACAAAGGCTTTGGCATGGTTTTTACAATCAACAATGGTTAATTTTGATATGTAGTTGTGAACAACTTCAAAACACTTAAGTTTAAAACTCTTGCAAGCACTTTTAATTGGTTAGGAATGAATTCTAGATGCACAAAAATGATTGGACTGTGATCAATAGTACAACTATATCTAAGAACAATTAACTTTTGCCGACCAAAAAAGAAATGTATGATGCTTGAAAATGTGTATAAAACATCTATAGAATATTCTTGTCAAATATAAATGAAATTAACTTTATTATAGAAATCATTCTGGGAGATTTCTAGGGAAGACAAATACTTACATTTTGACATAAAACAAATTGGATTATATCGAAGACACAATCTACCTTTTATCTATCAAACTTTTTTCTTCATTGAAGTTCTCTTTTACCCTTTGTTTGCACATAAGCTTCATCTGTTAACAACCTTTGGAAATATCAACAGATATTTTTCTTACATAAATCTAGTGCGTATTGTTCCAGGTTTAATTATATGCAATGGAATGATACAAGCTTGGAACATCAGTCCTGAATCTATAATCAGATTGGTAGAAGTATTCGATATATCTTGATAAAACTCTTAAATTCGTGGCAAAGCTTGTTGATCACGGCTTCCTCTTTTTTTTTTTTAAAAACAACTTCATGACCAACACAGATCAAACATCCATCCAGTCTACATTGTTCTTATTTTTTTCATTATAACATACAAATGCCCATTTACAAATAATACACCAAAATGAATAAAAGTTTGGATACCAAAATGAAGATTTGTTCCAACTGATATAATGCCTTCAGTGTACAAAGGTCCATGTTAAAGTCTTTTCCATGTGTTACAGAATAGGGCACAGTTGCAGTACAGAAGCCATTCTTCCTTTATAAAATACTGCTGAACATCCAACTGTTGTCCATATAGTCATTTACAGAATTAACACATGTTTTACTGTAATCTTGGCCAGTATTGAGACATATCAGGTTCACTGCCAGGAACTTGAACTGGAACTGACACACCAGGTGAAATAAGACCTGAAAAATGAGTGTGAAATATTTGTTTTAGCTTTTCTACATACAACACATGTTTCTGCTTTACAGTTTTAAAGAGTTGTTCTTGTATTCTGGAAAGTATTAAGTCAACCTACCAATTAGCAGAATCTTAGGATTTGTCTGTATGTTTTAAAAGTCCTCTGAACACACAGAATTGCATTAAGTATCAGGGGATAGCTGTGTTAGTCTGTATCCACAAAAACAACGAGGAGTCCAGTGGCACTTTAAAGACAGATTTATTTGGGCATAAGCTTTTGTGGGTAAAAAACCCACTTTTTTACCCACAAAAGCTTATGCCCAAGTAAATCTGCTAGTCTTTAGGTGCCACTAGACTCTTCGTTGTTTTTATAGAATTGAATTGTTATTACCAATAAATGTTCATTGCATAAAATAACAATAAGCCAAATTCTCAGCTTATTTACACCACCTGAGAATCTGGCCCAAAACATATAGAAGTTTTCAAGATCAAGCCTTTTTATTCTCAGAAATGCGTCTAATTTGCTCTTGTTTACAACAGATGGTTTGTTCATTCATTTCAGTTAGTTTCCCTTATTATGAATACACTGAAGCCTCTACAAGAGATCAGCCTGATAGATACCCTCATGTTTTAAAACTCTGCCCCACCATATCTGCAAATGTAGGCCCCAGATCTACAAACACTTACACGCATGATTAACTTTACTACTGTGAGTAGCAATCCCATTACAGTCAATGGGACTACACACAGTAATAAAGTTAATTGCATGCCTTCTTCTCTGAGAAAAATTCTCTTGCACCTTCATTAGAAGGACACTTCCTTTAAGCAACCAGTTTTTGTCTCTCCTCTCAGTTGTAACTTAAAATAAGATTTCAATGGACACCCCAAAAGCCAAGGAAGGTTCTACATTTTGGCCTTTGGTTAAATGCTGCTGCTATTTAAGCCAATGGTAACAGGTTTAGACCTTTTGGCAGCCAGACGGTTAGCACCAAATGAATATTAGTCTAAAAGAAAGACAGAGTAGAATACCAGTAAAATCAAGCTATGGGAAATTTATCTTCATAGAAGACATTAATGGACACCTACCTGTTGAAGTGGTTCCAGAGGTGCCCATTGGCTGGCTGTTCATGTGTGTTTGCATGTGAGGAGGTGTGTACGTATCATAGCTCCGCCCATTCACTGACGGACTAGTCGGCAGCATGCAAGAGTAGGAGGAGGTCTGGCTGGGTACTGGGGGCTGTGGGGAGGAAAGGACAAAATAATGTTACAAGTCTATTAATGTAAAATGATATGAAGTCTCCATTTCATCTATTGGTATCTACCAGCACACAGAAGTGTCATAGGCCCTAGCCTCTTTTGCATAACCTCAAACAAGCCAAAGTTAGTCTTCTACATCCATATTTAGGACCTTAAATGAGTGGTCTCTTTTCAGAGGTGTTGGTCATTCACCACTCTTATTAAAGTCAATAGGAGCTGAGGGTGCTCAGCATATCTGAAAATCAGGCCATGTTATCTAAGTGCCTAAATATGGATTTAGATACCTAACATTCAGCATCCAAGCTTGAAATGCTGGCCTTGTTGTTGCTTATGCAGAGGAGAATAGGCCTCCTGATATTTGTATGTACAGATAGAGTGCGTGTGGGCCCGATTCTGCTCTCTCATACACTGGTGTAAATCAGAAGTAACTTCACTGGAATATACCAGCATATATGTGTGTGTGTCTCTCTCTCTCTCTCACACACACACACACACACACACACTTTTCCAGTGTATTTCTTGGTGGTATCCATATCAGTGGATTACTCATAACTGGGACTTTGCCAAATTCACAGTCATGAAAAACGCATCACAGACCATGAAATCTAGTCTCCTCCCATGAAATCTGGTCTTTTGTGTGCTTTACCCTATACTCTACAGATTTCACGAGGGAGACCACCATTTCTCAAATCAGCGAGTCCTGACCCAAAAGGGAGTTGCAGGGGGATGAGGGAGGGTCACAAGGTTATTTTAGTGGGGTCGCAGTACTGCCTCTCTTACATCTGCGCTGCCTTTAGAGCTCGGTGTCCAGAGAGCAGTGGCTGCTGGCCAGCCACCCAGCTCTGAAGGCAGAACCCTGCCAGCAGCAGCACAGAAGTAAGGGAAGCAATACCACCTTTACTTGTATATTGCTGCTAGTGGCGGCTCAGGTTTCAGAGCTGGGCTCCCAGCCAGCAGCCACTGCTCTCCAACTGCCCAGCTCTGAAGGCAGCACTATCTGTATAATAACCTTGCGACTCCCCCCCCACCACGCACACCTTTTTTGGGTCAGGACCCCTACATTTACAACACCATGAAATTTCAGATTTATATAGCTGAAATCATGAAATTTACTATTTTTAAAATCCTATCACTGTGAAATTGACCAAAACGGACCATGAATTTGGTAGAGCCCTGCTCAAAACAACTTAAATTGGCCCCAAACTCATGACAACAAAACCTTGTACCACACAAGCAAATATTCCTTACATGTATACACACTATCTACACACTACCTGCAAAGAATATGATGTAAATAAAATATGCATGGTAGAACATACACTGTCATTGATTAAGGCTGACCATGCACAAGCCACTTATACATTCATTTCAGTCATCACCTTTATGAATTATACAGTTATCTCTCAGCAATGATTTAGGCTGGGATTTTCAAAGGGGATTAGGGGACTTAGGTGCCTAACTAGTCACCTAAAATTATTTTGCCTCTGTAATAAATGGCTAGCCAAAGAAGGAATGAAGTTTAAGAGATCTCCTACACTCCCACCATGTATCTCTGGCATACATTTTGCCATCCACTTTCTGACTGACATGAATTGCACCAAAGGCCTCAAATATCAATAAATAACAGTTTAACTGTTTCATTGTTCTACAAGTTTGAGGGCTTCTGCCTGCAGCATCAAACTTTGTTTAGTTGATTTTGAGCAATTAGTAACATAGTAATTAGTACACTGGAACAGCTCTATTGCCCATCTAATCTAATATCCTGTCTGCCACACTGTTCAATGCTATGTGCTTCAGACAAGGCTATAAAACCCTCACAACTGGCCAGTACCATTACAATGCCCATCCCCACCCCCCATTTAAAAAGTTATATTTTGCATCTGAAAGGACTATAGAGGAGTCCCCAGAGGAGTAGATTCCTTCCTAACCCTTCTGTTGATCACTATATGCTTTCAAGCATGAGGATCCACAGCTCTTGGAATCTTAACTTAGCCAGCATAATTGCAGGTTCCAATCACATCTTTCTTTCTCAGATGTTCCTAATGTGCCCAAAGCCATATCACCTGAGCAGTAAAAATCTAATCCTTTTAGCAATTTACTAAGTTGTTTGCCTCAATAATACTGCAGCAAGGAATCCCACAAGTTAATTATCTTTTTCTTAAACAGGTATTTTAATTTCTTCATGTTAAATTTATTGCCTTTTAATTTTGAGTGCAATTGGCCTTCTCCACACAATACCATTCATTATTTTATATAACTTAATCATATCCCTCCCCACACCTCTCCTTTCCAAACTATATAATTTTAGTCTTTTAAATTTCTCTTCACTAATTGTTATTGCTACTTTTCCCTTTTTGTTTCTACTAGGACTATAAGGGAAATATTTTCAAAGACACACAGGTGTGTTATACACTCAGCATCTATTCACTTGCGCTGAGAGCTGGGACACCTAACTGCCCTTTATGCCTTTCAAAATCTCTTCCTTAATTCGTACTGAGGGCCTGTCTTTGCATTCCTGGCGCACTCCAAGCTCCACTGACTTCTGAGGGACCTTTTGGCACACAAAGTTGAGGATCTGGCCATTCATCACTTATCTGATAGACAACTTATTATATTACTTACTTGCATAGGCAGGTTGTTAGCCATTGTGAAGCTAGGCATAGGTGGCAGAGCACTGTATGTGTTTGTTAGCGCAGTGTCTGTTCTGCCCAACATTGAACCTGATGTGAAAGAGGAAACTATAATAAAATAGACAAATAGGAGATGAACACATTAGTTTAAGCTTCGATAATATTTGTTATATATATTCAGAGGATTATGTTTTATTTCCCTGAAAGGATGACTTAATCTGAACATATGTCTTAAATTACCGGGTGTGGTAGGTTGCGGGATTGGTTGGTAGACGCTTGTGCTGAAACTACTGCTGATGGGGATATGGCTGGGTGTGTTGCTGGCTTGTCTTCTCTGATTCCTCAGTTTTTCTTCCCTTCTCCATTTTGCTCTCCTGTTGGAAAACCACACCTGAAAATAAAGGGTTTTTTAAAATTATTACATAGGCAAGATTATACCTACAGGGCTCCACATCATTCATTACATGTCATGGCACATGCTAACATATAGCCTCCTTAGAGTGTAACAATCCATTCAGTATAAATCAACCTTATGTCTGTTGTTCATGCTCATAAAGCTGGAGATGGACAAATGTTTGATCAGAGTCAGTGGCTTTCTTGTACCTTGAAAAGTCAGTCATAAAAAAATTTAAGAGCACAAGAATTTGAGTACCTGTATTCTTGCTTCAGGTAGGTCTATTTTGGCAGCTAGTCTCTCCCTGGCAAACACATCAGGATAATGAGTCCTCTCAAATTCTGAAAAAAAGAAACAATGTCACATTAGTTCTATGACTTAACATAGCTAGATTTGAAATGTCAGGTTATTTCTTAGCATTTCCCATGCTCTCTATATTCTACAGGACAGTCACATAAAAGTGAAGTTGAAATTTGTGTGGGCTAGTAATCGGGCAATAATTGTGCCATACTCACATAGGTAGCCCCATTGAGATCACATGGATAAGGATTTATGGGACTGGGTCCAATGTGAATATTTTTCAGGGAGTGTTACGGTTCCAGGACCCTGGTCAGAGGGGACTCAAAGCAGCTGTAAGTCAATCACCAGCAAGTGGTTTGGCACACAGCTGTTTGCTGCCAGTGCAGGATCTTTGTGGTCATGAGGCCCTCGCTCCAAACCCTCTGGACATGTCACAGTGTTACCTGTATCAAGGATGGGTGAACAGCAATTGGGAGTTCCATAACTCTCATTCAGCCAGCATGCACAGTGTGCCCTGGGACTTTGGGAAGGTTGGTATGTTTTTAATTAGGGGATTGGTGGGGAGCTGTGAATAGAATTGTATTCTGCCCAGGATAACCTTAATGCACTCTTACATATTTTTCTTTAAAAATCAAACTTTTTACAGCTGTTCAGATGCTACAATGATGAATGCCATAAAAATGCCTATAAATAAACCTCTGAAGCATGATGGGGGGGGGGACAGAAGGGTGGGAAGCACAGATTTTATGTACCTTTCTATCTATGTATATAATGTCTGTGAATGCCCCACTTCCATTTAGCTATGAACATAACCAGGATGCATTTTGCTTTTCTCTCCTATTTTAGTAGTTTGAAAATGTCACTCACCTTTCTCAAGGGCTTCAATTTGCTCTTGGGTAAATGATGTCCTATTTCTCTGCAGCTTTCTTTTCAGCTGAAGTCTCATCTGGGCCTCATCTGAATCTTCTCCATTAGAGCTGATGGAGTTTGTGTTTTCACCTCCTCCTTCCTGTTGTGGACAGCCATCTGCAACAACCACAACAGAAAATTAAATCAAATTTAGCCCAACTATCAGCTTCCTATAGTTGCAATATACAATAATAAACTGGGTCAGCCATGTTTGCTGACATCTTTTCTTAAACACACTTGAAGTCTCAAAGTAATAGCTCACTGATGACATAAGGTATATAATAGCATTTTATTTTCCAATCTTGGCATAAATATTGAATACAAAAACTCACTGTAATATAATTATATTTTCCTTTTTTACTCTGGAATAAAACAGGCATAAAAATCATTTCCAGTGAAAATCATTCTTCATATTGAATCTTTACTAAAAAGCCATGCCATGCCAGTCTCCTTTCTTTGCAGAATTTATTTACCTATTGCTATCTTTAAAATGGTGCTGTTCAGTATTTCAGATTATCTATAATCAGTAATTCCTATCTAATCAATTAGATGTTGATAGGTTTGTAGAAAATGCTATTAAGAAACCAAACCAAGCTTGTAATCTTTTTTAAAAAATATTTATCCAGTTTTTATTTGAATTCTGCACAGTCAATTTCATTTTAAAGGTTGTGAATTTAGAAGTGCCTGCATTGTTCTGCAGTTTTATTCAACTATTGTATGAGTGTGCATTGCCTTGACACCTATTACTGAGCACAGCTGTAATTATATCATCACCAAGAACAGGCTATAATTGCTGAAAATGGAATTTTATATTTAGATAAAAGGACTGTCCATTCTTTGTAATGTGTTGCACCAGAGAAAAGTAAGATTTCTTTTAAAAATTTAACATGTAATTTTAAAAGAAATAGTAGCGAGTTCACTAACTAGCTAAATATGCTAGTCTGCAGCTGAACATTTGGCATATCATTTAAGTGGTACATTTTTAATTAGGGCATTTCCACCACTTTTAATGTAATTTCTATCATTAAACAAGGGGAAATTTTATTGTTTTCACATTTCAGTAGGACGGAAAGATGTGCACTGGGTCTAGCTGTCTTTCAAAGTGCTGCAGACACCCAGGAAGGTTTGCAAAGGAATGGACATTTCTGTTAAGACAGAGAAGTTGTCACTAAATTAACTCTGCCCCTCTTTTCAGAGCGTATTTTCAAAACATTTTGCTGTTGCTAAATGAAAGATGGACTAAAGGAGGCAGGGGCTACTTATACTAATTTGCTTTAAAAGTTATGCTACAAAATAAATGGCAACCCTCCCGTTACATCCTTTAAATATTGTGGGAAATCAACTTTAAAGTAATATCATTTATAATCAGCTAACAATAGGCACAGCCTTCAAAGCTTTCAGCGAATTGTGACAGAATCTGGTAAGATCTTTTCAAACACTTTGAAATGTTTTAAAACCCAAACTTTCTTCCCCATTTAAACAGTTGGATTCATCTACAGTGGTCACCATATGGGCGTTTGTAGATCTATTGAGATGACCACCAACACTTGAATAGAAAAGGGCCGCTTTTCACCAGTACACAATGCCAGCAGAGTAAGGGAAACTATTAAACTCTTGGGGCAGGAGGGTTGGCAAACTTTCGTGGGCAGAATTTTGAGGACACAATCAGGGCGGACAACAAAAAGATTCTCTTGAGGCATGCAGTGGTCCACATTGTATCACAAGGATCCCAGTCAACAGACTTTTCAGTGAAGTATGTTAACCTTTATGCACTACTATCATTAATCACTGTCCCCTGGGCTAGGCTACTCAATGCTAGTTAGGATTTTTACTTTCTATAGGAGAGGAGAAAGAAAGAACACCCCGAAACTTATGAATAGGACATCTCTATACACTGAGCCTGTTTACTCAACACCAGAAAGAGAGAAAACTATTTAGCTAAGATTAGATAAGCTTCAACTAACATATTAGAGCACAAGGGTCTGTTTTTATTTACTAGTGAAAGTTGCTGGGTGACTTTTTAAGTGTTTCCCAAGCAAGGGCTTGTGTGTTCACACCCTAGGTTTTATTTGGGAAGGGGGGGGGAGCGTTTAGAAAGGCTTCCCGGCTGCTCTGCTAGTTCCCCCTGCTTCTTAAGGAGCAGCAGCATTTTCCTAGCCAAACTTTTAAACCGACCCTTGTTTACCGAAGAAGAAACCAAACTTGCAACCCTCACAGCTACAAGGAAGATTCTTAACTTCTTGGACCCTGGAATGCGCTAGGGAAGGCGTCCTTGTAAAAGGCATTTTCACTGCACACCCGGCTCTGTTTCTTTCACAAAGCTCTAGTGGTATCTTCAACTACTATTTTTTAAAATCAATCCCTTTCTTTCTGGTTTATTTCTAGCCACCTGAAGTTACGTGTGGTAGAACCGATCGGAGCCCTGGCTGCAGTGGCTTTTTCGTTTAAAATGCTATATCGCACATTAGTTTCGTTTAAGCTGGTTAGTGATCAAAAACCAGTGCCCGTGTAATTTGTCAGCAGTTATTAATGCACAGCCTCCATGTGCAAGCTTTGTACAAAGAGAGAGGTTACAACCAGATCACTGAATATACACCTCGATCTTGCAACAATAAACTGTAGTTGCTCAATCTTAAAGGTAAAAATGGAGTGATTGGAAAAAAATCTTTATTTTTCCGGAGCCAACCATCCCTTCTAAAGCTTCAGTGAAGGGCTTTTTACAGACTTAAAACAGCTTTTCTTGCAACCCCTGAGAAGTTTCGCTTTGGTTCGCTTCCTTTTCCCAAACTTGTGCTTTTAAAACACTGTTGATCGAACTAAAGGTTCGCCATGGAATAACAAATATGATTTTTTTTAAGTGTCAGACAATTAAGATGTCTTCTTTTAAAAGGGGGCCTTTTTAGAAACGTTCTCAATAGGCTGTTCTACCTTCTAGACCTAATCCGTAAGAAAGCGAGTGAATGTGCGTCCCATTATCCTATAGCTAGACCATCTGACGCTGGCTGTAGGATTTGTTTCCTGGAAGAAGAAGAAAAAAGACTCTGGGAAATAAAATCATTCCTTAGTTTCTTAGTGTCTTAATCAGTGAGGCGGAAAACAAGCAAAAAAAGATAGCAAACCAATTGCGGCACCTTTCAGCTGCAGAGCTGGGATCAAAACATTGTAGCATCTGTTGAAAGAGAAAGTGTCTAAATCCTATAGAAGGCTTTAGTCTTATAAGGAGGGGGGAAGATAAGAAACAGTGTCTCCGTGATCCCTAAACCCACTAAATCACTGGAGAATTTCTCCCGGATAGAGATGTCTCTTTTTGTTCTGTCAGCCCTCATGTATCCATTATTTTATTCACTGCTGCATGGCGTTTATCAGATTGAGACCATATTTGTCCCCCTCTGAGACCTAACCTTGCCTTATGCTTTCTGAGTAATGGACTCTTAAAACCCAGGAACATAGCCCTGCAAGGAAAAAACATTAGCGCCAGCATGAATATTCCAAAGGAAATCCATTTTATTCATTTTAATTTTGTGATGCAATTGCTCTGAGTGTCTGTACACACACACCCCCGCCCGCCCCCAGCCTTCCTCTCTCTCGCTCCAAGGCTGATGTGCTCCAAGCTGGATGCGCATGGGAATGTTTAGCTTGATTTTATTTTTTACTCTCTCTCCATAGCTGAAGCTCGAACTGATGGCTAGTGCGTCTCCTTAACCCTGGCACATTTTAGGGGAGGGAGGCTATGCGAGAAACAAGCCAAAATCCACTAATACATGTCACACAACGCCAACAACCCCAACACTAATTCTCCAGCGCAGGGGGGGAACAGTCTAACAAACACAATGAGACAAAGACATCCCAACTGCCCCACAACACGCATTATATAACCATTGCAAGCAACGCTAGTCACCCGGCCGCATCAGCCTCTGGCCAGTTACAAACAAACCCACCCGCTTTGGAAAGCAGCGAGTCTGTTTCCCACCATCCCCACCGATTTCGAGCTTGGGCAAAGGGGGTGTTTGGAAGAAGCTAACAGGGGCTCTTTGGGCAGGGTTGAGGGAGGTGATTTCTGATTTAGCAACAAACCCAGACTCTCCAGTCTGTCTGGATGCGGGGAGGCTTCACTGTTCGGAGTGCTGCTCTGACACATTTCTTTGGAGTGGGTGTAGCTTTGCATCCCGCACTGATCTCTACATTTAACACGTTTTCTAAAACCCAGAGAAAGGAAAAAAGTGCCTGAACAATTTTGAATTCTATTGACGAAAATGACACTCATTTTAGTTGATACAATACGGGGCTCTGAACAACCTGTAATTTGATTTTACAAGGAAAAAAAGGAGCGGGGGGAGAGAGAAAGATCCTAAAGACTGAGGAGGTTAAACTCGAAACATTTCACCTACAGGCACCCAAAGCGAGATCGCTCCCCCACGCCTGCCCCTTCCGCCTGACTGGGTGCTATGGGGAGGGGACGCAGCCTTGGGTGGGGGCTCCACCCTGATCAAATCCAACCTTCACCCAGCTAAATAATTCAAATGAATTATGAAACCAGAAATGACTAGTCAAAACCCACAGATAATGCCACTCAGTTTGGGCCCCGGGTCTGTGAGTTGGCTAAACATCAGCTTAGATGTCTCCAAACAGCGATAGTGACACAGGGGAGATGACACTTGTATACATACAGGTTACAGAGACATTTTAGGCAGCTGTCGATACACAGGGTAGATTCTATGCGTATATCATATGAGCTAGCTATAGCGGGCTGGTTTAGCTACAGGCATATAGATTAGGTTGTACATATAGATGCAGAGTTCTACATATAACTCCACAGCTAATCTAGCATCCATAGACAAGGTATAGATTGGCCACGGTTGGCTCCTTTACCCACATTCCCCCTCCGCCGAAGCAAAGGGCCAGGCAGTGCAGGAACAAGGCAGTCCCGGGGCTAGGGGAGTGATTAAGGGCACTCGGACGCTAGTTAGCCTTCTCTTCCCAGGGCAAGCCTCGGTTACTCGAATGCCCTTCCTATCTCCTGACAAACCGGGAACACTAAAGGCTGCCTGGGAAAGTCTGAGCCCACAGGTAAATGTGCGGGTAGGGCGCTGGGACTCATTACTTCGGCTGAGTTCTCTCTGAGCTAGCCAGGGACTGGGCGATCATTAGGACTCTCCCGATTCCAAAGGGGGAGATGATATTAGACAAAAAAAAAAAAAAAGGCGAGAGCTTTGCTCTCTATCTTTCTAGTGTCCTTCATGGATTGTTTTCTTCTCTTAAAACTGACATGTCTAATTGGCAAGCGGTGCCATATCGTGTCCAGAGGTCTCCTGTGGAACATTTCTACAGCTGTCTCCTTCAACTAGACGCTTATTCATGTCGCCTTAATGAGAAACAAAACGATCTCTAATGAGCAATTACATAGCGACAGAATTGTTCCCATAACAAATTCTTGCGTGTGACAGAAACATCCTTTGTACCAGATATTCCGCATACTGTTACTGAATTTTTTTTCCTTGCGGGGGGAAAACAAAAAGCAGGTTGTTGGATAGACACCTCTTCCAAAGAACTGACCACGGCTAGGGAAAGGTCTGAGCCTGAACAGAGACTATATTCAAAAAGGAGCCATTAACCATCTTAACTATGTAACAGACCATCCCATTATCCTTTATATTATCCCCTTGTCATTCCTACAACAAATACCTATTATTCTTCAGGATAAACAGGTTCCTATATTTACAAAAGTGTTTCAGGTCCACTGAGGAGGGACAATAATCAACCCTACAGAGATAGTTACCTACAGTGTGGCCAGTCTCTCTAGATTTAGAGACACTCACACAAAAAAGCCAGCTTGGAGGTTGAGCAGAAACTCTAATTAATAGGCTGATGGACAAGGTAAAGGATCTAATCAATAGCTCAGGCGCCTCCCCCACATAAAGCCAGGTCTGCGTTGCTATTTCGCCGGCACTTTTATACCGAAAAACAGGATTCTGAATGCAAAATTCAAGAACCAAACTGGAAACCAATCAGCTAATCAGCCCCAACGCTTCCTTGTAGCTGCGCTGCACACCTGCATTTATTTCCCCATCATTCCATATGTGTTCTACTCACAGTCACATAATTTGTCAATTACAGTAAAGCGCAATATGATACAATCATGTTTACCTCGCAGTCTGTCAGCGAGCTAACTTGTCATACTCCTACAAGAGGGTGGTTCTTGATGTATTTAAATGGGAGATTTAGCTATAACACTGCGTAGGTTTCTTGAAAAGGGGCAAAATATTAAATGCAACAGGGATACACTGAGGGACATTGCAAGCCTCAGGGATGTAGTGAACCTCACTTTGACATATTTTTCGGTGGGGAAATTCACAGCGCAGATAATCAACGTCCATGCTCGCCTTTGCTTTCAGTGTGACATCGGAGAGCTCAGACGAGGCTGTGTGGAGAGGCGCCCTTTTGTTGACAAGCTTTGCAAAGCCCAGAAGCGCATTTGACTGGGATCTGCCTTACCTTGAGTAGGCTGTCCTGGCACTGACGTACCGGGGTACCATCCGGGTCGGGTGCCCCACGTCCCTGTCTGACCATTCAGCATTCTTAGCTTGTCATACATCCCATCTGCACCCATCTGTTGCTTTTCGCTAGCCAGGTTGCGTAGAACTCTGTTTATTGATGATACCTGAAAGGCAACCAACATTAAACAAAACGGTAGTGTGCAGCACTCTGATAACAAGACTTCAGTTCAGTATCACCACACTCCTCTGCATCAGGGCTATGGATTGATTTAACCTGGACATAATTAAAGAGATTATTTGATAATAATTTGGCTGAGTAAAGCAGCTATCAGACTGATCGCTTTGTATTGCGATTTACCAGATTCCATTAATAAACCCATAGAGATTTTCCCTGTTTCAGTCTTGCATATATATATATATTCGTGAATTCCTGATGGATCAGACGTAAAGGATAACCCGGATTTTTAAGTCATTTATCAAGTTCTTTATGCAAAAAATTGTCTGACCCTGCCACATGCAAATGCTGTGAACTACTATCCTCTCATTTGATATCAAAACAAAGGAAGCAGAGGCTTGCTACAGCTACCAGGCACCGAACACAACAGATAGGAAGATTTTTTTCATGAACTTACACTGGGTATATTATCGTTGGTACAGACCCCCTCTGATAGTAATCTGTCTCGAATCTCCCACGCAAAGATGGAGGGGCACTCTCGTTTATACTGCGCTATTTTGCTTACAACTTCTGGAGTCGCTACTCTTGGTTTACTACCTCCGATTGCCCTGGGTCTGATGGAGCCAGTTTCGTAATACCTGCCCAAAATTTTACTCACACATCCATTCGACACCTGCATAGGGAAGCGGACAGAAAATCACATTATTAATAATTTCAAGACAAAAATAAAATTGTTTAAGTATGCATTAAACAATGACAAGCTTACGTTTTGATTGTCCAGCACTTGGACTTTTGCATCTGCATGGGTCTATAACACAAAAATATACCTTAAATGGTATGAGAACTTACTTAGAAATTTTTTTTCTTTCTTAAAAAAAAATTACATTTGTGGCCCTACAAACTACAAATGTGATACTTTTAAAACATTTGAAGGGAAAAAAATTTGACAAAAATGTATTTTAGTATTAATGTTCAAATATGCCTTAAATCTGCACAGTAATTATGCCAGACTAGTTTTCATTGTATTTAATTTTCTCATACTTAATCCTTTTTTGGAAGGGGGGGCGAGTGGGGAGGGTTATAAAGCTGAAATGTACAAAAGGTGCCAGATCACGTTAGTGTCTATGAATCTACATTTCAGGCTAAGGAGGTGTGGGTTTGGTTTTATTGTTGCTTTTTGAAAAATAAACAATCAGCAACGGCAAATGCATTCCGATACCATGAAATCATAAGCAGCTCTGGGGGGAACTGAAATTAGGCTGGGTTATATCGTCATTCAGATTATTACAGCAAACTAACTGGACCGCCAGGGAATGATCTTATGAGAAGAAAAGGAAAGAAAGGTTTTAAAGTTGTTTTTTAAAGATAAGCAGATGAATTCTTTTATTAGACTGGACCGGGGGGTTCAGGAATCGAAGCTTTTACAGTCAGAGCTGGATAAAGCGTTTTTCAAGCAGAGCCATTAAGGAGCAAATTGAGGTGGCGACCAGCTTTTTCACCTGCAGGATTCTGGAGATATCGCACGGACGAGCCCCACTATGCGCTAGTTCCACTATTTTCTGTCTGGTTGAATCTGGCAGTGGTCTCCCGTTGACAAACACACCGCCGAGCTGATTCACTCCGCTGTGACCTAGAAGGGAGGGGGGAAGAAAAACAAGAACAATAGCATCCTCAGCTACCTGCGGATCTGTCACAACCTCAGCTATCAGGTTGCTGCTCTCGATAAAATCATGCGCCGTGCCCATGAAAAGCGAGCGCCACCGCCTCACACTTCGGAGGGTGAAGCCACCCTCTGCACGCCGCACTTCTACTTGGGAAACATCCCTCCAGCTCCAGCACCGACACGGGCAAATCAAGGCACATCCACTGCAGCCATACGCCAAACATCCAGCTGGGTGAAACGCTCCATGCAGGCACAAGCAAGGCGTTTAAATACCCGAGGTCAACGCGAGAGAAACAGAAACAGGCTTGCAAAACATCACACCAAAGCTCTGACATCTCACCCCCGGTCTTGGCTAGAAGCTCAGTCCCACAGAATGATCGGTTCACAATCCCGGTCCTACTCTGAGCCCATAAGCCCAACATTTGGATATACACTTTCACCCACTGACATCCTTTCACACCATTTGGCAGCAAACAAGAAAGACCCAGCCGTAAAACGTCCAATTCTTCCTTTCTCCCTACACTCAGCTGGAATGGGGTTTCAAGTCCCTAACTTTGACTACACTCGAGTGTCTGCTTCGGGTCCTCAGCAGGTATGTGGACCCCCTACCGCAAAGACCTGTCTGAATATCTAGATGGGACCTGCTGCGGCGATGTTCTCACACAGCTCCCCCAAAAACCAATCAGAGTCAGAACAAGAGCAAAAATCTCAACGTCGTTCTCATCTGGAAAAAAAAATCTGGGGTTGTTGTGGGGGTTTAACAGCCTATATGCATCCTCACAAATACAATTCGCTTCGCCAAAAGCAACTGAAGAGGCTGCCTCGAAAATTCCCAACCTGAAGCTTTAGGCTTTAGAGAAAGGCTCCCACGAGAAGATCTGCTCTATGTTCTCTCTGCTCTCCTCTCTTTGGAGCCTCCTGATAAATTGACTCCAAGAGCCCCGGCTCCTTAGCAATAAATAAGCTCCAAATATAGAAGAGGGGGAAAATATGATGAGCCTCTCTGACATTTGTCTTTAAAATAAAACTAGCTGCACGTCAAATTTGAGCTTAATTTCTGGAAATAGGCGGAAGTCGCCCTGGATCATGCATGGAAGGCTAATTGAAAAGATCAGTTGGAGCACTTGTGGCAGGCATGTCACTTTATGACAGTGCTCTGCTTTTGAAAATTGCATCGTCACGACAAATAGTAGCATGATAAAACGACCCTTTCTGTCCGTATTTGGATATCACTCAGACTAGATTGAACTCTACTCGTTTTCCCTTCGAGGGGAGCTGCATTTTAAGGTAGCCACAGGGGCTGTGCGGACACAACCGAGGGGGCGCGCTCACTGCTGAATGGATTCAAAGTGACATTCACTTTTGGTAATTTAACGTTAAGCCACCCAATCCTAGCGTAATGTGCATTATTTTTACATATATTTTCTATTGCGTGGAGAGGAGCATTTTTCTCTGTGTACGTGCCCAGATGGGACGGCGCTAACCCTCGTCCTTCTCTGCTAAGGACCCATTTCACCTTCTCTGTGGGTTATAAATCCAGGATTGAATAGATTCTATCCAGTTAGCTGGGGGTGGGGAGGGAATACTTGCATTAGTTTATAAATACATACAGAATCTAGTGCCAGGAAGAGTGTTATATGGAGTCGAGATATTTCACAAGAAACATCTATACGGAATATATGCTCACACACACATACTGTAGAACGCACCGATTTCTGTGATTTAAGAAAGGACATTTGCCAGCATAAAAAATGGCAGTGAAGAAAGCAAAATCAAAGTTTCACTTAAAAGGTTAAGCCTTAATCATTATATAATTTCCCTGGAGAGTGGTGTAGATCTCGCCCAGTGGCAATGATTATCCGCCTTGTATTCTATTGCTAGTCATCTAATAGAAAAACATATGGTGTCAATTTGGATGCTCTGCACCATATACACCCAGGAGTTATTAACACAAAGCCTGAAGAGCCTGCTGCGACCTTTAAACAAAATAAAGGCTTCACCCGAATGATATCTTTTCTACATTTTGCAGCGGAGATCACAAACCACCATGTAAAGGCATTTCCTATTAACATAAAACCTCAGCACATCAAGGCCAAGCGTATTAGTGAATATTATTTACACCACCCTGTTTCATTGTGTCTCTCAATAACATACAGGTAATTCACCGCAGGCTTCAAGGTTTTCAAACTAAATGAAAACATTCATAACCCAACTCAGGCGAATTATTTAGGTAGATTTGCCGGTTTTATTGGACCTTTGTGAGGCATTTAAACCATGTTACTCAGTAATTTGAAAGTAAATGACTTGTTTAAGGAAGTCAAAACTTTTGATGCTACCCAGTTTATCACTAGCAAATTAAAAAGAGGGGGAGGGAGATTCTTTCTTTCTTACAAAAAAGTTCCGAACGTTGCAGCTACACTTTGATTTTTTTTAATTCGAAAGGATTTTATATCTATCTCGTTTAATTCGGAGATTTTAATCAACTGTCACTAAAGCCCTTGTTGACGAGTCACTACCCACCCCCATCTTGGGAAGTAATTTAAAGATACTTAAATAATAAGTTTTTTCTTCTTCTTGAGTTTGCACAAGAATTGTACTGAGCGTAATGAGTACAGTAGTACGAGGAGAGTGCCAGTGAAAATACCATGGCAGCAAAGGGGCATAAAAACATAAAGGGGAAATGAGGAGCCAAAGCCAACTCGAAGATTCCAGTGTTCTGAAACAATCTGAAAAATTCTGCGCCATGGGCTACAGCTACTTGTTCAGAAACACGAACTATCACGCCCAGTCTCTGAACGATCCATTCTCGTGAATGTATTTTCGTGTGGAGCAGAATTTAAAACGAACTAGAATCAAGAGACGCAGGTGTAGAACATTTCCCAGCAATTGTCTGAAAACTTGCTCGACACCTTGCTCTTGTTTACAAACAAATTCTAATACCAGGAAGGGGGACGGGGAGGGACTCTCGGATGGGAACTTTCTCTTTAGGCACTGTGGGCGCTTTATGAGTTCATTTGAAAATATAGGGCGTTGGAATTCAGTTAATCTCATGATTGTTATGTAGTACGAATCAAACTGGACACAATTAATTTCGCCTAGAGAAAATAATAGATGGCCTGTTGGACCTACAAATCAACCTGAGGATTGTTTCAAACACAACTAACGGGATAGTCATCACACTGAGAGCAACTGGCCCCACACTTTTCTGTCCCCAGCTGTCTTCTGATACATATATCCATTTTATCCACAAGCATAAGGATGCAAATCTCTGGGAATTTCGCGGCCCTTTTCGCCGTGGAGCTTCTAACCACCTTCCATTCCCAATGTTTTTCTTCCTCCTGGCTTTCCTCCCGATTTACATGTAATTCCTTTAACTACAGTATAAGGGGAGATTATTTATCCCCAGCCACAGCAACTGCAATGGATCATAGCGCTACAGATTATCTCACTGTCTTCTCCTCCTTGGGAAATTCCAAATCTGGTCATCCCCCGCGCCTGTGCTGCGCGCTGACACATTGCATAAAATATCCAGGCCATCATTCCTGGACCTTAACAAGGTCTTTTTAAAACGGCTACACAAAAGAAGGCAAGCACTAGGGGGCTCAGATTAAAATATAAGATAACGGATAATTACACCTAGAACTCTCTCTCTCTTTCTCTCCAACTTTGGGTAGAGATCTTCGCCACACCCCAGCAAAGTTCAAAACACCCATAAATATCTGTCCTG
The DNA here is from genome assembly GCF_007399415.2 of Gopherus evgoodei. Classification (NCBI taxonomy): domain Eukaryota; kingdom Metazoa; phylum Chordata; order Testudines; family Testudinidae; genus Gopherus; species Gopherus evgoodei. The sequence continues at coordinate 95,866,170 of NC_044325.1, forward strand.
TTACAATCAGAACAGATCCATCCGTGATAACCTAGAGTGGTCATTTCCATGTAGTCCACTGAAAGATGGGCGGTCACAGCAGCTGCGCTTAATTATCAAGATATATTTAACCATTTTCTCTCCAGAATCAGACATAGGTGTAACAGCTATAAGACAATTCTGCTCCCAGATCTATTGAAACACAGCTTCACAAAAGCAACACAATCATAAAAACTCAAAATGAAGTCACTGCCGACCACAACAAACTTCCTGACTTTATTCCTGCCCCTCTTAAAAGAAACCGACTCTATTTTTTCTACAAAAATTTACACCGGCCTCCCGACATATCCCTCCACTCTACGCTCTGGAGTCATTCGGAACTTGAAATGTACAAAGAATCACTTACTGTTCTGCATGTTGAATTGATAGAGCAGTATCCCACGTGGCTCGCTTATAGTGTTCTATTAGTAATAAAATATGCGTTAATCAGCGGAGGGTAGCACACACATTTAAATTGTAGAAGTTAATGTCTCAGAGGCTTATTTTGTTATAGTCAGACGTTTTCTCCAATTAATTTAAAGGTTTAACTTTTTACAGCCCAAGGCAAAATAAATAAATAAAGATAACCTCCAAATATTTAAAAATTGCATGCAAGTGGTCTGTTGCCTCAGATTGTTTTTTTTTTAATAATCCTTATTAACAGGTCTATTGCGGGGGGTGAGAGGGAAGGAAAAAACCCGAAGTTATGTTTTTAAACTTGCCTGAAATCTGGGTGGACTGTCCTCTCATACAATTTAGGGACTCACACATCTGCGTGTCACTAGTTAAAGTCTTCCCTCTAGGACAAAGCAAAAAAGTATATTAATGGTGCGGAAATATACTTTTTAATGTATGCTACATCACAGCGCAACCTCACAGTAGGATGCAGCACGGGGCTGGAGGGCTGAGATTGGAAACACTTACAAAAATAATAATCAAAGTTTTAAGCCTTCAGAAGTACTAGTAGATTGTAGCTCCCATTTCAGTCTAAATAGTTCTGGACTCTGACACTTTTCGTGCCGGTGTTATTTAATGAAGGGAGCGGCGTGGGTCTGTGCTTTTTTAGTGTTAGAGGTGGAGTGCTAGGATTTTGTATCAGAATCTGGCTATTTTTGCATGTACGCTTCTAAACGAGGCTTATTTAGATCATTTTGACACTTTGGAACTCTGAATCTTTGAAGTTGTTCTATTTAAAACAAGTGCGGTTTGACGTGGTCGGAGTAAGGCTCTGAGTTGTTTTTTTAGTGGCACTAACAACCCCTCCCTACAAATAACCCCCCAAAACTCCCCTTATTGTGATTAACTTCTTTTTTGGTCTTTAGATCTTCCCCTTTTTCACTGTACTGTGACACACGCTGTCTACCTCGCCTCAGTGCTTTAAAAAGTAAGAACAGGAGGGGGTGAGAACTGTTAAACAAAGCCTACAGAATGTGAACAATGGCTTCCATTCTGCTCCTCTGCCCAAACCCAGAGTGCAGAAACCCAGTCTCCTAAGCCGGCAGCATAGCTTCTCAACTAAACGTACCAACAACCCTCCAATTTACAAAGAGCAGAGAAACAAGCCCTTACTCCCTTCATTAGTGCCAGCCTTGACCCAGCGCCTGGACAACCCCAAGCGCCTTTTTCCATCTACTTATTTATATGGTCGTTTATTTATGTAGTTTAAACCCTTGCGGGCGAAAATGGAAAAGTAATTTCTCGTTATAAATATCTGGAGGTAATTGTGTTACTGGTGCGAGTTGTTAGGGGTTGTAAAAAGATACAACAGCTCAGTGGGGTGCTCAATTGGGGAGAGACAATTACAATAAAGAGCCCATTCAAGAGGTTTGCGGAAAAAAAAGAGGAGGTAAAATAATGAAATAGTCGCAGCCTTCATTTTCTCTCCCTTTTTTTTTTGAACCTAAAAATACTCATTCTCTTTCTTGTGCGCCTATAATGAATATTAATTTTACTCTTCCTGCATATGATGGAGAATTCAAAGAGGCACGTTTCCCTATTCAGGACTAGCCACGGTATAATTTATTAAATAGCTTTTAGTAATCTTAAATCCATAAAAATAAACATCAAACAAGTACTTTCTCGCAGCGTGAAGACTTCAACTGGTAAATATTTACTGCTCTTTGGAGAACTACCTGATTAGCAACAGAGCAAGCTGCACTGTACTTCAATGGAGACGTGGCAATATCTCCTTTAGCTTAACTGAACGTGGAACCATCCCTTTAATACACTAAACATGTCTGCATATACATTCACCGAACAGAAAATCCAGTTCCTCAGACAGAATTTGCTCACATATTTAATGCACAACTCATAAGCATGGAGAATACGGGGTTAAAGAAGAAATTCAGAATACTATTGTTATACTTCCAACCGTAGTCCTGCCTGCATGTATCCTAGAAATGATCATAGAGGGATTTTTTCAAAATACATTTTCTATTTCAGGAACAGGGTAGTCAAGTACTTCACTAAGGACTTTGGAGGAAAGAGAGATGCGATTCTGCATTTTCCTTGGAAACTCGTTAATGACTTAAGTAACCGGCAACATTTAGCAAAACAAAAACAAGAAAAGTCAAACAGCACCCGGAAGCAGGCTGCTAATAAAATCGCTTTCCCATAGCATAACTTGTGTTTGCTGGATTTTATAAGTGCGGATATGCAGATCTACACATAGGCATTTATAAATCAGAATACAGTTAGCTTTAAAGTAATGAATTAAATCAAATTTGCCGTGCCCTACGAATCAAACTCAATAGGCCAGGCCTAATCTGCAAGTCGTTTTTTAATCTCAAAATCCTGATATAATCTGATCGTGTTTGGGATTTTTTCCCCACTGAAAACACAATTAGCTATTAAGATGACAAAATTTTACATTCACAGGTCAAAAAAAACAAAGATTAAAATGAATCAATTTGCGTTTAGACATTTGTAAAGGTCACCAGCTATAAAAATTTATTGCCAAAGACCACTATTATTATTTTATGTCTATCAAGATGGATAAAATGCAGGCACTTTTCTCATCCATTATATGGGGGGTTACCCCAAAGAAGCATCTGCCAGGTACATTTAATCATTCAGGAAACTTAGTTTTAACACTTTCTAGAAATTATTAGTGGTCTAGGAGTCGATTTACCACCCAACTACAAAGCGTTACAAGGTTAAATTCAAACCCAGCTTTTCCAACTGCACTCGTGAAAGGAGAAGAATCAAGTTTATTGTTGCGTTTATGTAATCAAATCTTATGCACGACGACGAGTTTGCAACTTTTAAAAATTACTATTTTGGGTATCTGAGCCCCGCCTGGATTACAAAGGAAAAGTAAGCGGTTCTTGCAGAATAAACGAGATTAAATGTTAAAAAAAAGAAAAATATTGAAAAATCGTGTTCCTTAAAAAAAAAAGATTTATCCGGCCAGAAACTTGTTGAAAAGGAATATTGATCGCAGGTTGATGGTAAGAGAATGCTAATAGTACTCTTCTGAGAAAAGCCCAATACTAAAGAGACTGGGATCTCCGAGAGGCTATTGGCACTAGGGGCTTTTCAGACTGCACTTTACTGACTGTTTGCCTCGTGTGATCTGTAAGTTGGAAAGTTCTTCTTGGTATTATGGACAAGTTCGGTGAGATCTCCCGGCTGCTTTATTGAAACTGACAATCCTTCAGCTCTACTCAGAGCTTCCCGGATACAACTACTGAGAATTGACTTGGCCTAGAATGTGACTTTCCCCCCCCCCACCTCTCGGTTTCCCTTTCTCCCTTTCTTTCTCCATCTCTCTCCCCCTTCTACTCTGTTCTGGTGGTGAGTAAGCATTACAATTATAGGCGAGTGTTCCCTAAGTAAGATTTTTTTCCCCCATGACACTGGCTATGGGAAGCACAAAGCAAAGGACACGGATCTTGGATCCGCCCGGCTACCCCCCAGAAAACAACTGGCGAGACTCGCCGAGGAGTCACTTCCCTTTCGTAATAGACATAACAACAGCAAGAAAAAGAAGAGCAGGGAAGGGTCTGGAGCAAGGTATATTTCGGGTGTGTGAGCGCTGCGTGTACAAAGATTAGCCAGTGGTCAAAACACATTTCCCCAGCCATGGCTTTGGCAAGGGGTTTCTCTGAACGGCAATCTAAGCATTTGTGATCGCTCTGTCCAGCAAATACATTGGAGCTGCTGCTGCTTGCTGCTCGTGTTGGTTTGATTTCCAAGTCAGATGCTTTAGCTTTTCCAGAGGACATGGGTTTAAGTGAAAGCAGAAAGTTTGTGAGCTTCGGGATGGAAAGTTCCCCGGGAAGGTCTCCCGGAATGCAAGTGGGGGATGAGAGCGAGAGAGAGCGAGAGCGAGAGCTGTCTAAATATTAAAATGAAATGAAGGGAGAAGCAGGGAGAAGAAATGAGCAGACTCACCTTTATGAGGCATCCTGTCTTGTTGTCAAAGCTCCTGTCAATAGTTTAAGAGCGCACTGATTTGAAATGATGGTGCTTTAAAAAGAGTTGCCAGTAAAATAGTTTTTCTCCACTGAAGCTGCTGGTTGTGTGATCTTGAATTCCTGGGAAGGAGACAGAGATTGACAATAAAATGGGCTGTCAGTGACTGGAGAGTGAGAGATAAAGAGTGTGTGAGTGGAGTACGGAGAGAGAGACAGAGCGCACCTATGCTGATTGGTGATGGTTCAAGTGTATTAATGTATGTGTGCCTGGTCTCTGCCTCGCCTCCACTGCTCTTCACTGGCCCATTAGCAAAGCCTGACCTCTGTCATCATCTTCCAGCAAAACACTTCCTCCCTGCGCCTTAACCAGAGCGGGAAATGAGGCTGAGCCAGGGCTCGCTTTTCAAACCCACTAATCACTCCACACATGCAAATGCTCTGCTCTCTCCCACACAAAATATTGCTTTATGCAAAGCAACGCCATTGCTCCCAGCTGCCGATTGGATGCTCAGTCACAGTGGCTGGTTCAATTGGCCCATTTGTTTGAATATGAATGCACTGGTTTTTTGCTCCTCGCATAGATTTTTCCTCTTCCCTTCTATCATCCCTGCGCTCAGAGGCGCTGGGCAGATTATTCGTGAGCAGTCACTTTATCTGCACTTTTGTCTTTTGGACAATGTTGATGTTGGGGGGAAAATGTTCCAAATAGCGTCTGAAAGCCACCGGAGCTGTCCGGACTTCATCTCCACTACCCTATGTCTTTTCCCAACTAAAACACACACTCTACTTCCCCCTCCCCCATTCAAATTAGAGACTGCAGTAAATAAATAATGTGTCTTGGGGAAAAGAGCACATTACTTTCCAATACGACCTAGGTTTTTTGTGTTTTTTTTGGGGAAACTGGTGTGTGTGTATGTGTGTGTGTGCGCGCGCGCGCGCGAGGAAGGGCTGAAAAAAAAAAGAGATCAATTTGCATTTAAACAGTTAGCTCCCATCAGACAATAGAGATAAGAAAAAAATAACATTCAAATGGTAAAGACATAAATATTTGGGAGACAGGGGCTTTGTAAACTGTGAATTGCCTAGAGCTATCCAAGTTTTACAGTGCCCCCCCTCCTCTTTCTTTCTTTCTCTCTCCAAACGTGATGGAGAGGGAAGGCTCTTCCCAGCCTGGAAAGTGCAAAGCAAATACACAATTTACTTTGTGTATTGAGGGCTCTTGTGAAAGGCCCTGAAGAGTCCTTTACCAAACACTCACAAACTTCCACGTGCCATTTGTTGACTAAGAGCTGCTGGGTTTTTTTTAAGACACCGTGGGGGTATGTGTGGAAATATCCCCAATGATTGTGGGTATGTGTGTGTGAGACACAGTGCTAGAGATGTGTGTTGCACCCAGCTTTGTTCCCCTTTCCACGGAGGTGTTGGTGTTTTCTGTTTTGTTTTGTTTTTGTTTTGCAAAGGCAGTGCCCCTTGAGTAGCTGCCAGAAAATCAAGGGGTAAAGTAAGTAAATGACTTTGCTGCTCTGACCACACACCACAAGTACATTTGTTGAATGCCGGACTATTAAGACACACCTCAGTAAACTCTAAAGCAACCCCTCAGCGCATGCATTTAAGGTTACACTGGGAGCACCAGTCTGAGCTCAGGGTGTCCCGATCATTTATGGCGAGTGGTCTCGGGGGGAGGGGAGGGGGGACAGTCAGCACAAAAAGGGGGGGAAGAGGGGGACAAGGGAAAAAAATCCAAGCTTCGATGAGGAAAAGTGAAGAGCATGAACGCGCAAAGCATAAAATGAAGTCGTAGCCGCATACACTTGACTTCTCTTGACATGTGAAAAGTGCTAAAAGTCAAAGCTCATCAATAAAGTATCTTGAAACTGAATAAGAGCCCTGACAACCATTGCATTCTTCAATAAAGTACAATGAGGAGACAAACGACTCTGCCAAGGAGTTTGCATGTGAGTGAAAGGACGCCTCAATAGGAGCTGGATAATGGGCTGCCCCGCCGTCATGCACTGTCATCTCCAGTCCTGCAGAGAAGCTGCCACAGCTCCTAATAGCACAAAATGGGCTCTTAAGAGACTACTGGCTTTTCCTTGGGTTCCCCCCCCAATCCGTTTCCTCTTATGCCAATTTGCCTTGATGCTGATTATCTCTAATGTGTATTTTTTGGAAGGCAGGAGTTTAAAGAAGGAGTTTCTCCTAGTTCTCCTCCTTGAATTCTGGATTTAGCTGAGCAAAACTCTTTTCTTTGGCTCACAGTGTAAAGGGGAAGGGAGATCTGCCTTCAGCTCTGCCATCAGGGAGCCTGGAAAAATTCTGCTGCAGACACCAGTCTGGAGGATTCCCCCTCCTCCCGTTCCAACTCTTTGGGGAGTTTCATCCAACACTGAAACGCCAGTAAATAACACAGGACATGTAGGATGATGGAAGAAAGGAGATCTGTGCTGCTCTTGGAAATGCACCGTTTGCCTGGCCAAGTCATTGACATGCAGTTGCAATAGTTCAGGCCTAAGTCAATCTGCATTTTTCCTAGTCATGCATATTCATAAAAACGGAGCCGACTGTAGTGATGGAAAGGTGAGCATTTTTGTGTCCATACGATCTCCTTGGAAGGTAAGGTAGGAGCAACAGAATCTTAGTTACTGGGTGGAATATATTTAACAAAGGTGCTTTCCCAAAACTGGCGCTCAGGTGTGCCCAGCTCTAAGACCGAGGGCGGGGTTGTACATATACAATTACTGACCACACTGTAGAAATCTCTCTACTCTCAACACTTGGCGTCCTCTGTATTTCTCCCCCACCCCTAAGCCATCAGAATAGGAAGCCGTTAAGAAGGCGCCACATTAACCTATGTACAGGAAACTCCTCTCTATGTGGATAAACCTGATTTCAAGTGCACAAAGGAGATCTTTGCAAGAGGCAAAAGGGAAATTGAAAAGAAAATACAAACCAATGTCCTGCTTGTCTCCTTCCCCAGAGTGCTGCTGCTGCTGCTTGCGAGACAACTTGGCAAATTGTCCCGAAAAGACCCTGGTAGCTATTGCTCTCCCAAGATGCGAGTCCCCTCCGCTCGCATTTTGGAGAATGCTTCTGTTTGTAAGAGCGACAAATCTGGGAGGCTCCAAGGGGATTTTAAAAGCTGGGATCTAGTCCTTTTCTGGAGTGAAGTCCGCCGACTCCTCGCTTTTCTCGCTCGCTCTCTCTAACCAAGGATTTTTTTTAAACTCTCGTCCACAGGGTATTAAGTGGGGGGGAAAGAAAAAAAATACTTTGTCCGGAACTGCAGGCAAATATCATTTTTACAACTTCTCAATTAGCCACTCTTTGGATTAGCACCTTCTTAGGCTTCGTCTCCAGAATAAAGACGCGGTAATCTTGTTGCTATTTTCCCTAGGGCGCAGTGGACTTTGTATCCCCTCCCAAAAAAACTTTTCCCCCTCTTCCAAAAAAAATCAGGAGGGGAGGGAAACTGACGTCATTCTGGGGCGGGGGGGGCGCCGGAGGAGGTCTTGAGAACCAGCCGCACTGCTACTGATTTAACAGGACATGGAGGAAAAGAGCCTCAGAAGCGACCCCCTCCCACCAAAAAAAAAAAAAAAGTTGGAAGAAAGAAAAGAGAGGATCAGAGAGAGAGAGAAAGAGGGGGAGAGAGAACGTGTGTGTGTATGTGTGCGCGCCCGCCCGTATGTGAGCCAGCGAGAGAAGAAGAGAGAGTTAGTCTGTGTGTGCCAGTCCCACGAATGTCCAATTTAGAGCCACTCCTGCCCTGAGCGCCTTCCCCTGCAGGGACTGCACCGCTCGCAGGCAGCCCCTGGCGAGGAAACTCTGCTCGCTTTTGACTCACCGTGACACGCCAGGATTATCTGAAATGTACCTGCTCTAAAATGTAAAGACAAGGAAGTCCCCGCAAAGTTGAGGCACAACTCCAAGGACGCCATTTTAACTCCAGCTGCCTGTAAACGCGCCTCTAGTTGTTCAGGTTTTAAAAGAGGCATTTTTTTTCAGTCCAGGAGGGGTTTACAAAAGCAAACGCTTCCTACGGGTGAGGCACGAAACGGGGCAGTATGCAAAGCATCTGGTTTGCACTTGATCTTTAATCCAAGCAGTTTTTTGTTGTTACTTTTTTCCCCCAATCCAGCAAGGAAAATGCAAATCGATGAACCATTGGTAGGAATGGCCATCAATATTCCATATCAGGGTGACGAGTGATTCTTTGTAGCTTTGTGGTGATTGCGATTAGCAGCAGTTTGCTTTAGGGTTCGAGAAGAGCTGAGGAAAACGTTGAGATTCACTCACAATCTCTCTTGTCCAGGACAAAAATGTCAGGAGGGAGTTTAGCAGGTTCCGATGAAGGCAAGCACTTTATCTAGATCAGTCCAGCACTCAGAGCCGCAGCAGCAGGACGCAGGATTTAGAGAGATTTCCTCGGCAAACGCACCTTGTTGTTAGCAAATGGACCTCTCCGCACACGCTTACCCTTTCCAGGGGGTTAGCAGTCCCGGACAGCTCCTAGGTTGCTGATTTGAGACAGTTTTGGTATATTGTCTTCCGTTTCTAATACAGTCAGATGTGACTTTTCAAAATCGTTCTGTTAATTTTGTTAATGATCGAGAAGGTAAAACTAAAATAAACACTTTGATGTAAGGAATTTTGAGTTACAAGCTTGCCAGAAGACTCCCTCCCCCTCCCGCCCCACATTTACTTCAAAAATTAGAGCTTTTTAAAAGACACCTTTAACCACTAATATGTTTCTGGTAAAATACATCACTTTTGCGTTAGTACTATAAACAGCGTAAATGGCCAGTGATTCCAGTTGTTCGGAGCATGGACTGAACCATGGTTTGAGAATATTGTTTAAAATATCTCCAAAATTACTATTGTAATTAGTCATTTTAATTTTTTGTCCTGTAATCTTTTTGCTTTCACGTCCATTAACCAAAACAAGGTAAGAAAATTTATTTTCTCTGGAAAGGTAAACAGAAATTTGACTAAAATCATTTGTCATTGTTTTACATGATCCCATGATCTGAGGCGTATCTATTGATTTGTGTTGAGACCCAGTATTTTCCTCCCTTTTTAGTCTATTGCTAAGCGTTAGGAGCAGGGATTGCTGAGTTGGTTACTCCTGTATCTTCTTGTTGTATTAATATCTGGGTTGCAAACTACCTTTTTTTCATACCCAGAAAAATGCTTAAAGTCCTCTTGTCCAGTTCAGTCTAAAACCGAAGAGATACACAAATCCTGACGTGATAGACTACAGTGCTTCTGCCTTCGGGACACTTAATGCCTATTTGTATATATAGGACCAGTGTTTGAAACCTATAATGCACAGGACATTGAGTTAAGTGGAGCTTTTCTAGTTTATAAACAATCTGCAAAAAGTTTGGAATCGATTTAACCTCTTTTATGTTGGCCTTTTGCATGAAGCACAGCTTTGTGCGCAAGAATAAGAACATATTTCTGGACCCCAACGAAGTCATTTTGCAGTCTCCGAATCTGGAAGACGAACACACGTTTCCATACAGGATAACCGTTGATTCTATATGTGAAAAATGTGTAAACGGACTTGCTAGAAAAGCCTATTTACAAAAAAACAAAAACCTAAGCGCATCCTGACGGGCTTTTTAAATGCTATCGATTGGGACAAGCTGTTCAACCCCCCCCCCCGTAACAGTTAATCTGCCTGTTAATCAAGTCACTAAGGAGCTCAATGTGAGTTTTATTAGCGACTGGAGAACACAGGCAGCTAAAAGGATCAAAAGCCTACACTCTTGATATTTGTAAAACCAGTTTTCCCCCCAAATATATTTTCAATTACAGAGTAATTCTTAGCTTATCATCACTGCCTAACAGTGACACACACCGATGGCTACACACATGCTGATAATATTAGGGAACTAAATGAATCAAGATCTTATTCCCCGCAGTTAGATGCACATTTTAAACGTGAGATTATTAATTTTAAACAGAGATCAAAGTCAAGACAATTGGTTCTAGATATAGATTGGCCTTTTGGACTAGAAGCAAAACGTAAATCTGTGGAATCGGTGGCAATATGAAAATGGTATGGATTTCTCTTTGGTTGATATAAAGCATTTTATTTCATTGGAGATTAATTAGCTTTTAAAAAAATAAGTAGTTTTGATTTGTTACAGTAACTTCCCATATTTCTTCTCCCGCACCATTATTTATAAATTAATGTCTAAAAGTTTTAATTTCACGATCCGTTACTAGACTCTGGACCGTCTGAAAGATGAATTTCTATTAATGTAATAATCAGAAATATTATTACACCTGGTAAAATCAACATTTGATCTTGTCATTTTTAATGCAAACCAATTGCATTATATGTCAATGAGATATGCATATAAAAGACTATCTGGTCAGAGGTAATTATGTCACAGCTTTTTCTCGGCATGACAGCTGGATAAACACAATCTCCAATAAACATCTCTAATTAGGGAGGAGGATCTGAGATGGATGGTGTTTGATTTATTACTGAAGGAGAATGTCCATTTACCGATGTATTAGAGTGAGGGATTATCGTGAACCTTCTTGCTAAAATACTTTAAGGAATATTAGGGAAAGAGGAAGGGTAGGTAAATTGTGTTTCCGGATTTACATTTGTATTTTTTTAACAGAAGAATGATCACTATAGCATACTGCACTTTTCTATAGCAGAGGAGTTTTTTCCCTTTCACTTTGACCTCTATTTGATATACGCAGCTGAAGTTATCAAGGCAAGATCCTGCTTGTGAGATTAGGATATGTGTCCATTCAGATATTCTACAGAATTTCTGTGAACTCCCGAATTCATTATAAACAAAGTGGCTAAACCTCGGAAACAATTACAATCAGATCTCGAAACTATAAAGCAAGGGAACTAGACGCCACAGCAAAAAGGCGAAACATTTAAAAGGTGCAACCTAGTTCCCGCCCCCCCTTCCCTCCTCCAGCTAGACCACTTTTAGCTCGCATTTCCAAATAAAACTGCTCTTCAGTGTGTGGGTTTGAAAATGCTGCTGAACCTTTAATCTCCGCCCCCCCACCCAAAAAAACCCCAACCAACCAAACAAAAAAACACCCCAAACCCAAAATCTTTCGGTTCACTTACAGCAGCAGTGTGGAAACTTTTTTTTTCTATGCTGAAACTTTAAACACGTCCCGTGTTAGCGCATTAGTTTGGATGTGGAAGGAAATAGCAAGGTGTCCTTCTGTATTCATATGTGCATGCACGTACATACACCTATATATATGCACAGCCTGTCTGAGAAAGGTTGTGTGTATCTCTACACCTGCTTAGAATGTGCATGAAATACATTTCAGTCCGCACGCACGGCATAGGACGCGTGTAGGTTTGAGAATGTCAGCAATTTCTAAGGTTTCAAGATTTACTTCACTGTACACTGTAACTTCTCAAACTCGTCAATGTCCCCCCGCGCTGCGAATTGTGCAGCAGATTCCCTTTGCTTTGACCACAGCCTGCCTTAGTGCCTCGCCGCGAGAGCAGGGTGTGACGGAGCTCTGTGTAATTTGAATCCCCCTCTTTCTACCTCAATGGAAATCGTTAATTATTAGGTCTTCCTAAGTAAAGCTCAGATCACACGGTCGGGGGATTTAAAGTGCTACCCAACTATGTGAACCGCATTCTTTCATTTCTATCTGAACTCTGAGAACCGAATCAAATATTTATACCGTTCGGTAGTTCAAGTATCAACACTTTCCAAACTTTCACACTAATTTTAGCCGCTGTTTCCAAACAGGCGAGATAATTGTTCAAGCTGAAGCTATCACAAGATACCTTTTTTCCCACCTGTTGTATAGGTTGGGTTTTTTCTTTTTGGTTATATATATTACACAAAAGGTGAGAAAACGTATAAGGTGATAAACGCAAAAGGTGATAAAACTTATACGATTAACTGAATTGCACTAGAAGTGATCATGTTTTCAAGCAGCCATTAATACTTGCAGAAGCCCTCGCCCCAAATATGTTAGCCTCCATGCTCAGGCCAGCTGATAGACACTGAAGCATTGTAAAGATCCTAGCACGAGAGAATAGCAAAGCTTTGAAAAAGTTCCTATGCTTGGCCCATTTCTAAGACAATCAGATAAACACAAGCAAAGCTCACATCACAACAGGCAAAGATTTCAGCAAAGGAGAGAGAGAGCGGGTCGAATTATTATTTTAAGAGCAAACCGGTGGCACTGAAAATGAATGTATAAAAGGAGCATAAACTGTTACCTGTTACAGAGAGTGCAGACAGATGAACCTGACCTGCCGATTCCCACACTATTAAATTGCCGATAGTAGGTAACTGGCAGGTTTGATCGCCTATTTCTACATAAGAATCTGCCACACAGTTTAAATGTCAATGACAATAAAAAAGAGGGTGTCTTGCTTTGCACTAACTTTCCCTTAATATCAACGCCAGCGCCTCCCTCATTGGCTGGGCTGCCGCGGTGACGTCACGGAGGACAGTAGTTAGAGCTCAGCTAATAAGAAATTTTAGATACACGAGCATATAGGGCCTAAAATCTTTCTCACACTGTATGCTCCTCCTAATCCAGCGAGTATTTTAAGGAACTGTAATTCTATGGAAATGTCAACGCCTACCAGTCACAGTTGTTTATCCTTACATTTCCAGATTGCAAGGCAAATCTGACATGATATATTACACTGTAAAGTACCATTTAGGTGGGTTCATAGAGCTGTCTTTAGTAGCAGTGGTGTAGAGACGTTACTGAGAGAAAAGCTAGCTATAGAAGAGTGGCCAGACTTTCGAATATGGAAGTTCAAGCTTCTGCACCCTTTCCCTTTCGTTTCGGACTGTCTCACCTTTTAGCACCTTCTAATGCTATGCGGTTACTGCCCCCATCCTCCTCGTCCCCCATCTTTCTCAAAGAGGAACGCTTGCCTTCTTATCTCAGACACAAACCTTCCTCCTGAAGTTTTAATTATGATATAGCCTGTTTCAAAGCAGAAGTTGCGGTGCCAACTATCAGGCTCTTGTGAACTAGTAGGTAGAGCGAGGCAGTCCCAACTGTCCAAATGTAAAGGTAACTTTACTCTACTTTCAGATTGACCCTACTGCCTGCGCTGCATAGATAATAAAATATCCAGTCACCCAGTTATCAATAAAAATACACTGATGCTATATTGCTTCTCGGATTCTGTCTACTGAATAGGTCCAGTCAGATAGAAAATAAAAATGTTATTTGTGGTTGGCTACCTGGATTAATGCAGAGTCGGAATAAGATTATATACTCCTGTATCCAAAAGCAGTAGAACTTCATCTAAAAATACAAGTCTGCAAAGTTGTCAAAAATGGGTCGGTTTGTTATCAAACTGGATGCCAATACATGTTAACTATTTTAAAATGAGAAATTCATACTGAGTTTTGACTTTTCCCTTGAATTTTTTAAAATTAGATCATAAATGCCCTATGTTTCATACTCAGGAGAGAAGGGCTGAGAAGGGAGACCAATTTCTTCCTAAGGTTTATAAGATTTACCAATCGCTCTTCGAGAACTTTTATTAGCAGGAGCTGCTTGCTGTATATATCTACCTTTCAGTTCGTCTTTTTAAAACTAAGTTCAAACGGCTAAATGTAATTCTTAAAACTTTTTGGGAGAACAGGGATCGTACGGTTTAGTGTTTGTGTGACAAACACAATGTCTAAATTCATTAGCAGGGACTGGGAAATGGTGAACGATTACTTCTACAAAATACAGGTGTGGTTCTTTTCTTACCCTAAATATTAAAATGTATTGAAGTTTATGGGAAATGGTGAAATTGACTTGTTCTACATGTCACAGTGTTGGACAGTTTCTCTTGCCATCAACTGGCTATTGGAGAAACTCCAGTAATCAATACTCGTCTTATTAAAATAGCTTTTGTAGATGACCTCACCACGTATTTTACTTGAAATCCTGAAGAAAGGACAAAAACGCTCCTTAGTTATCCAGAGAGCCTTATTTGTACTTATCCCACTGGGTTTTTCTCTTATCTGCGTTCTGTCCCATTAAAGACAGAGAGACCATTATTTGCACATACTTGTCGAGGTAAATAATTTATCAGAAAAGAGGTACACCCTAGTCGATAGTTTTATTGAACTGAACTTTAATGTTTCATGAACCTGCATTCTGTCTTTGATTTGTCTGAGAGTTCTAATTAAATTGGAGGTAGTCTTGGAAAGGGATTTTTTTTTTTAAATTACAGAGCACCCATATTCTCTTCACTAAACTTCCTCTCTACCTAACAAAATATTAGGTATATCTGACCTCTGGAGCGTATCTTTGTAATCGGTTTTCAGTGACTAGTTTTGCAGATCTGTCTCGGATCTACCCCATTGGAACAAGGATATCGGTATATTGGTTACAATATATAGACTTACCCCTGGGCTAGGGAGTTTTTGTTTCTTTTTTCTTTTTTCTTTTTTTTTTTTGCCAGTTTAAATTAGGTTTCTTTGCCGATCGTCCTTGTTTTCCAAAAGCCAATATTTTGATGACATTTACAACTGTTTGGGAGTTAGGAATTGTGACGCCTGTTTCCCTTCCTATGCACTGGCATAAGGATTTGCTCACTGTTGTGCTGAGCAGAGCGAACACCCTGGAAAATGAGTGGTCGCATGCTAAGTGTTGGGACAACATTTATAGGATGCGTGTGTGGGAGGCGGCAGGGGGAACATTCACCAATCTGCTGTTCTCGACCGTGCCAAATGTCGCTCTGCATCTGAAGGCTTTTGGTGCGCGTTAACAAACAATGTAAGTTTTATATGGTGGGCTCCACCTTAGCTCCTGGGTCTGTTTGCTCACCTTTCCACCGGGCAGAGGGGCAATCGCCCTTCTTCTGCAAGGTAGCGAGCGGCTAATGCTGCTCCGGTTGAAAGGCGAGGCTGGGAGCGGGCTGTCAGGAAGGTGTTTCACTGATTGTTTGGAGTCGTTGCTATTAAGGGACTCCGGATCCCTGCAACCCAGCAGGGTTCTTGAAGGAAGCACTGGAAACACCACGGCTCCAGCCTGCTTATCTGGCTGTCAATAAAAGGAGATGGCTCCTAAAGCAGGGCCAGGTGCTGCCTTCCCTTCTCTCCAAACCGCGCAGCTCTCCAGAAACTGATGAGGCGTGAAGCCAAGTCTGCTTGGCCAGGCCCTCCGTATAGGCAGACAAACAGTCCCCTAGCCAACGCCAGAGCGCTGTTCTATTTGCCTTTTTAGAGCTAAAAAAGGAAAGGAAGGAAGGGGGTAAGCTGGGAGCAGAGTCCGTGTTTGGCTTTACGATCACCGCAGTATTTAGGGCTGCAAAGTCAATCTGCCAACAGCAATCTGTCCCGCGGCCGCGGAGTTCGGGGGCGAAAGGCGGTGGGTTTCTGAGCCTAGCGCCGCGTTCCGGGCTGTATCCCGTGGCTGTTTCATTTACACGTTTTTCTCTCACACATTTTAGCTGAGGATAATCCCAGTCTCCCTGCAGCTCAGTAGTGCACAGCGACCTGGGATGCTCAGCCCCACGACAGAATCCAGGGCACTTGTAGGTGGCCTGTTTAAACCACGATTTTTTAACCACTGCGAACCAAGGGCGGGTGTCTGGCGGTGGCGGAATAATGGTACTATTATGTCTGAAATAACAGTGTATCTCACTACCTGTCATGAACCCCAAGGAGTTTAAAAACCCAGCAGACTGAAAAACAACTGCAGCAAGTGATCATAGTCATCGCCCTAAATGGAAATGTTTTTGTCAGGTTTTTCTCAGGCAGATAATTGTGCTTTAGAAAACCGCAAAGCCTCTCTTATATCTAGTTGTGCTCGTTGGGTCTAAACCCTTCACCTGGGTTGTGAGAGGCCCCCAACGAGAAGTAGCCGAAATCCCTTTATAATAAAATTGTGCGGAAATTCACATGCCATATACTGCTGCCGAGGGAACAGAGCCTGGATGGAGGGAGGAAAAAGGAGCCTTCCAATGACAGCGTTGGCTGTTCAATGGTCTGATGTGCAGAATCCTTGAGAGCTGTGAAGCCACTCTGAATCGGATGAAGGCAGAGATACAATAATGTGTTACAAATGTATAAGCATTATACATATTTGATTTATACAGCGATATGAAGGGTTTTTTTCAAGGATGCCCCAAACCCCTGTGTTCACATAGATGGAGCAATTCTCAACACACACTGTAATAATGAGCTTTAATTCTCTATCCAAGCAGAACTTGAGCAATAATAATAAGCACATCAGAACAATTTGTTTACTGTGGCATTGCACAGACTGCAGGGTCCAAGACTAGCTACAATAAACGGTAAAAACCAAAGGAAACCTTGTAGAACAGAAAAAAAATATTGCGAGCAGAAATGTGGCTTGGCTTTCAAGGAAAGAGACACTTGACTAGCACTTTAGCTGGGATCTATTACCCTTGTCCAAGGTATGTATGTTTAAATACTTTGTGTACGTAGCTGGCTTTTCCTACCTATCGCTGTGTTCCACGATTCGTGTGTTCAGATTGTTTGATATTTATCTTTTCCATACAAGATTACATTTAAACGTTGAATGATTTAGAAATGTAATTTGATGTTCTTATCCCTTACATGCAGTTTTCTTGCAGTTCAATAGAATATGGATAATCCAGTGTTTTCAAAGAAAAAAATACTTTAAATATTATTAAAATAGCTTGTATCTGTGGTACTATCTAGAAATCTGAGTTATTTCACCACGTTATATATAGAATCCCACCCAAAGGGTTTCCATTCAGCCTGATCCAGAATTCTGTCTCTATTTCTGTAGGTGGACAACAAACAATACTAATATAGAGCATCTAATAGGTTACATCATTAAAAAAAAAACCTCTCCAACTCCTAAACTTGTTTTAGCAAGACTTTTTTGCGTGTGTATTTGTGTGGTTTAATTCAAGCCGCCGAAAGAGACTTCTGTGAACTGAAGCGTCCAAAAGACAGAAATGTAGCAAAGATAATATTTGCTATCGTAAGGAATCCCGACGTAGATGACTACATAATAGGTCTATTATTTGCAATGTTGTACGCCTTGTCTTCTCATAAAACAGGAGCAAGATTTTAAAAGTTCTTATGATCAAGGTAGAAAAATATATCCTAACTTTGTGTCTGGTTCCCCCCCTCCTTTCTTCCTGACGACTCCCAATGATATTAATTTGTCTAAAAGTTTAGTCGGGATTGTCTCGAATTATTTCCCTTTTCTCTCCTTTAAACCATTTTCATAATAAGCCTAACTCTGGACAATGTTTGATTTGTTTTTCTCCCCTCATCCCGGTTTTAGCCTGAGACATTAGCTGAATTCCCTGAGGGTGATTGGATGCAATTCGCTGAAAGTCGACAGGCACGTCCTGGATGTTAGAAATTCACTTTTCCTCAACGTGACAAGGCTGAGTTCGATCTACAATTGTATTTGAAAGGGCAATGAGCGGAAAGATCTCCCGTCATTACAGCCTCGCTCTCCTTTAGTGAAATAACAAGATACTTCATTTGCACACAAACGCTCATAAAAAGAAAACAACAAAACAAAAATAACCCCCGACCCTCAGTCACTCTTTAATAAAAAGCTTTCGCTGCATAATGTAAATGTGTGTGCGTGTATGTGTGTGTGTATGTCTGTAGTTGTGTGTGTGAAGTTTCACAAGGTATCGAAGCTTCCCCAAAGCGCCCATGTGATCAAGTTGACTTTTTACTTTAAATCTTGAATAAGATGTGAGTTGTAACAAGGGGATTTGCACTTATTCCATGACCCTTGTAATTGGATTAAATATAGACTGAGACGTACAAAAACATACCAAGATTGACACCTGCCAACTGGACTTCCTTATGATTGATTGTGATGCTTCGTGCTGGCAACAATAATGAAATAAATTGTATGGATAAAACAGAGCATTTGTCATTTCCGTGCCATAAGAGAGGAGGCCAGCGTGTTAGGCAAGCTGTTAGCTGACAGACAAGAGCAGCAGACAAAACTAAAGAGCTAAACAAGAATCCCAGATATTGACAAGACAAATTATAACTTGTCACAACCTTTTTAAATTCAGAAGTTTTCAATTAACATATATATTGCTGTTACATATAAGACAAGGAGGACTTAAAACATAAACTTCAAATCTTTGGAGGGCTCCAATATTGTTTGGCATTTGCTTCGCTCTGCAGCTCTGCGCTCCCAGGGACAGCAAAGCAATCTGTGGATGTCACCAAATCACCTGTGTCAGCGAAACATCCCGGTAGCTTCAGTATCAGTCTTCCTAAGACAAACCCTGTTTTACTACCTGCGGTAACCAGCTAGGTGAGCTCTTAGGAAATGACTCACAACTTAGTTCATTCTCATTAGGGCATA
Organism: Gopherus evgoodei; assembly: GCF_007399415.2. Lineage (NCBI taxonomy): Eukaryota > Metazoa > Chordata > Testudines > Testudinidae > Gopherus > Gopherus evgoodei. The sequence goes on from NC_044325.1 coordinate 95,884,943, forward strand.
AACTGGCAGGTGTGCGGGGCGGTTGGTGAGTGGGGGGATATTTAAACATATCTGAAGTTTGAATGACTCTGCCGACTTCGCTGGACACAGCTTCAATGGCTGATGTTATGTAACCACACAAGTCTAATCGCTTTCTCCCATCCCATTATGAGGCTCATGGAAGGGTTCAGGCACAAATGCAGTTTGTTCTGGAGAGAAAGAACGCTCTTTGATGGGTAAAAGCGCTCTGACAAAAGCCCTCCTAACTGGCCTGATTGCAGGTGGCAAAAGGGCAGGCGCGCACCGCAACCCAACAGAAGTTTGAGAACTAGACTAAATAAATGTACTGCATAGCTTCTGTCTCGTCTATTGGCCAGACAACAGCCGCGGAGCGCTCTTACAAACATGCGGTGGGTTATACAGGCACAAAAGTGCCTTCGCTTTTATTTCTGGTCAGGGCTGTTTTTAACCTGTGTCAGGTTTCTGAACGGCTGCAGATCCCTTCGCTATGACAGTATGGTAGTGTGAGTCTGTGCCTCGGAAGCCTCCCTTATTTTGGCTTTGCATAACTTTGAGGTCAGTTTCCCCTCCCGCCCTAATGAGGCGCTCAGTATTTTAAGAAAGGCCATACACTTTACTAAGCAGAACAATTAATATTTTCCTGCTCACTAGCCACCCAACTCAGTGTGTCACCTCTGGGTGCTGGACTGCGTAAGGAGTGTACAAAGATCTGTTTCTTGCTGTTCAGACAGGACACTGCGTTGACGACTGAATGTGGGCGCAGCTTGAGAAAAGAAACCCCATGCTTTAAATGCAAAGGATCCAGGGTGACCCTATAATTTCATCTTTCATGTGGTGTGTTGTCTGAACCATATAGATATTTAGTTGCTTTGTAGCGTGCCAGTTGTCAGGTTATAAATCTCCTTCAATTTAGCACGTACTGACAACACGGCCATTTGTGGTTTGTCTTATAAGTAATTGATATGAATTTATTGCTCCTGGAGGATATTTGTGGACAGAGGCGATCTACATGGGTGCACGTGCAGCACTTTGATCTATAAGACATCGCGGGAACTTGTAGAGTGAACCATTTCGTATGTGTCAGCGTGTATGTAGAAAAGTTCACGTTCTTGATTTGTTGTTGTGTGCGTAAGCAGGTGATATATATATAGTGAAGCGATTGTAGTGGGGTTATGTATTATTCCTTTTAAACCTCCCCCCGGAAACACAGCTGCAGGGGGTTATTTATCCTTCTGACTGAAAAAGAGAGTGCTTCTGCTATCAGATACCTCTGGTTTGCATTATGACCTATAAGCATCACACAGGACCGTCTGCTGTGAAGAAAATATTTTAATGTTAGACGTCTATAAACAGTTGTTCCGATTTATTAGGGGAAAATTAGTCTTAAATGTCAGAGTGAACAGAATAATATATAGTTTTACATCATATGTGGTTTACAAATATTTTAATACGGCCACAGCCTTTCGGTTTGCACCGTCACCAAATACTCTCTACAAATATCAAAATGCTCATTTAGTTTAGCTAGGCCTGGAGCCATTTTCCTGGTAGTTTAGTACTTACAGCCCATTCTAAAAGAATTACAGTGTGTTCCCGAAAGGAGAACACTATCAAACGTACACTGGATTTTGAAAGCTTTGAGGCTGGCTGCTGTACCAGCCCCATATTGGGTGCTGGAAGCATAATGGTCACTGAAGTTTCATTTGGTTTAAAGCTGATTAGTGTAGAGCTTTTTCTGTGGCACAAAAACTAGTTATATTGACCCTTTTAAATTGTTTGCTTTGGGTTTTTATAACTTGACACAAATGAGAAGTACCCAGGGATTAGGCCGATTGGTTACTTAACTACGTGTTAAAGGAATTTCTGGGACAAATTGTATTTTCTAGCCTGATAGGCACATTTTAACCCCTTTCCTCCCAACTATCAATTAAATATCTTGTTAAACTAAGCTCTTTATAGAGTCTGACAATTTTGTCCACGAAAATGGCCAAACATTAATCCTGATCAATTTGTAAACGTTACCTGAGAAAGCCCGGGGACACTACATTTAAACCTGCTCACGTCTTTAGCCACCAGCAGAAGAAATAAAGAACACAAAGGGATCTGTAATGTTTGTATAAAATATTTCACTTCGATCTTTAAGGGAACTATTAGATTCCATGCGTCTCTTGTGCAAATAATTGATACACTGCACATTCAAATTGTTTGTATCCTTATGCTAGATCAGACCAGGGCTATATGTGAGTCATTTATTACTTCACCTTCTCACAATTTCCAGGGCAGAATAGAACTTCTATGTTAAAATACAAACTAATAAGATTCTTTAGCAGAGAGAGTGTCACACTTCAGATAATTGCAAGCAAAGGAACCTGACTCGTTACAGGCCCAGTTAACATCTGTAATTAGCTAAACCATACAGTACTTCTCTTAGGGAGCATTCAGGTTTTATTTCGGTTGCCTTCATCTGAGTTTGTTTTATTTCAGTTTAGAGGAAACAAATGGCAAGACAGTCTCTTTCTCTCTCTCTCGATAAAGAGATATAGATATAGATTTTTGAAAGAAAAATCAAATCTCATTGTAACAAAAATACCTAATATTCTAAAGCGACCTTTCTGTTTGCTGTAATTACTACCAAACTCATTCCTCTAAATTAAATGCTGGAAGTTATTTGAATCCTTGTAAAGAAAAAAAAACACTCCCCCCAAACCAAACAAAAACCAAGTTCCATAGAATTAGTTTTAGCCTGCCTGCTCTCCCCAGTGACTGCATCTATTAACATTATAATCTCAAACACCATTTTTTATGTAACACTATTGTTAGTAAATCAACTCCTCAGGTCCACAGAGACGCTGACCCCTGGCAATTGAGTGAAAGTGTAATTATCTCCCCGAATCTTGGACAGATTTAAGAGATTACATTTCAACTAAATCTATATCAATGCTAATTTTTTCCCAGACTCCAGGTGCTAGGCACTAGGAAATGGTGTTCCTGCCCAGCAGAATGGTTTACAAAGAGGAGAGGGCTTGCTGTGTAGAGGGCCAAAAGAAATGAATCCCCACATAAAATTACACCTATTTTTGCTACAAAACCTGGTTCTTATATGGCAAAGTTAAACAAAGCAGCTATGCTAAATTAGCGTTAAATAAAGGCTAGTTTAATGCTCGGTTACAGTCAACTGGTGTATATTTGATGGCTAATTGTCTATCAAAATTAAAAAGAAAAGAACAAATGATTCGTTATGAGAAGGTGTTAAAAGCTTCGACAAAAAGGACATTTCACAAATATAATTTCCGTGGATGGTGAATTGTCCTTTTGAAGCTTTATTTTTAATGCAGTAAAGGCCTAAAACTCTCTAGCTATGACTAATGGAGAGCAATGTGCTCTTTTATTCGGAAACCGTCTATATAAGAAAAAAATCAATAGAATAAAATCTGAAGGGCAATATTCTTGTAAGAAACTGGAATAAAAATATATGTCGTTTCCAACGGCTACTTAAATAACGACATGGCAGTAAAAAGGCATTTGAGTGTTATTTGGGTCTATGGTTAAAGAGAACTAATCGATTGCTGCTGGGGGAGTGGAGCTAAATTACAAACCAACCGAGATTAGCAAGAAGAAAACAATATTTGCGAGACTACAATAAAGGAGAGAGTTGCTTCGTTAGAAGTCTTCTGCGCTTCTTCTTAGGAAAAGGTGGCAGACTCTTCTGATCTTTACCCCTCTGAGTTTCCTCCCAGCGCAAACAGATTTTTGTTAACTAATTGGCTCTGAAATATTCCAGAAAGGGAGACAAAAAGTAGCAGGAATAATGATAAAAAAGATTTGTTGTTCAAAGTTAATTAAACATGAAAGCAACAAAAATGCAATGGAGAGGCGTCAGCCCCACTCGCGTCTGATGAATTCGACACCAATTTTGTCGATATGCATTATAAGAAGATGGAGGCTTGCTGCTTACATGGGAGTAAACGTAAGAGAATCCAAGTATGCAAAAAAGCCCAAACTAAATCATGCATCAAGAGCGACAAACCGTCTGGAAAATGGATCCAGGGAGCAGCAAGAATGTACTTTTTTTATCTTTGACAACTTGTGTCCTAAAGAAAGTATCTTGAAGATAATTGAAATGATTACAATTCATTGCTGCAGTACTTTGAATATGAACAGTCAAATAATGAAATCTTAGTAATACAACAAAAATTTAATTTGCATTATACCATTGCTTGAGTTTTTTTATGCCCAGCTTCCTCTAGAAATTTTGTGTTAATACATAATTCTGTACTTCGATGCATTATTCATATTTTTTAGTATTGTTTTTCCCCTTCCTTCCCCAGTAATGGTCTCCTCTGAAACTTGAAGGTGTAGATGCAAATGAAAAGTGACTATTGCCTATCAGCCCCAGATTATGGTGCATATTCTGGGAGGAAAAAAAAAAAGAACTCAGTTTTGACGTACTGGAGTCTGCAGAGAGTTGCTGTCTGAAGCTTCGATCCTGACCTCGACTGAAATGTGATTAACCTATTAGTAAAAGCAAAACAAAAACAAAAAAATATCCTAGACATAGCTGCCAAAGTTGAGTGATTGATTCTCAAGCCCCTTCGAGTCCCGTGGAGATAATATTCCACACGTGAAAATATTCCTCCTGTGTTCAAATTCATTTACAAACCACATTTGAGTGAGACCTCCGCAGGGTCCCTAGATTAAAGTGCATCCTATTTAATTTAGCTGGCAAATTCATTGTAGTTCAGTTTGCAGCAGCTCCAAACGGAGAGGCTGGGTATTTGCTACATAGATCTTGAAAGATCAGATGTGTACATTTTGAATGATTATTTTGATGACTGATTTGCCCCGTCTGGGGATGACTTCATATACATTTGAAGAAAGGCAAAGTCCAAACCATTGTTCCTTAACTCAGTCAATACCTTCTATATTACAACAAGAGGGTGTTATATAAATACATTTAATCCCCTAAATAGGAACGGAATGGCAAGATGTCTCTATTACAGATGGTGGATAGAATTAAGAACTCAAACTATTACATAGGCTTTATTTTAGTAATGCCATGGAAAAAAAGTCAGAATAAGTTCCTTTCTGAATGAGTGTTAACCATACAGCTTACACATTGCAGAATACACTTTTTTTTTGATCCTCATAATATTAAATGGTGTTTTTGCACGGCATGCAAAAGATCTGACTCTGTTGTGTAGCAGGCAGCCTGTCTTTTAACACAAATCAGAAATGGCCCAGTATACATTCTCAATGCAACTAACTGTTTCTAAAAAAGAAAAAAAGAAAGAAAAAAGACCATCTGGTAATTGTCTTTCTTTAGATCTTCCCTTAATTATGCTTTTAATTAAAGATGGTTCAAGGCATTGGACCACATGAAGGGCAGTAATTACAAATTACATTACAAACCCAACAGATGTAGCTCTATCTGCTGGGAAAAAGGTACTGGAATAAAATTTGACTAAACTTTAGGATAAATTAATCCGCTGCCTTGAGAACAGAAGCACATTTTTTATTATGCAGACTCTAGCCAGGATTTAAGTTCTCTGTCATGATTGTTTTCATATTTCTTTGACATCTATTGATTTGGAGGCAGCTGCAAGGCTTTGTCACAAGAGAGAAGAGCAGTCACAATATATTAGCTTGATGGCATAACTCGAATATGAGTAGGAAGGATAGAAACATGACAGGGCGTCACATGATCGGGTGATGGGCCTCCAACAAAATAAAGAAATTAATTTTTAATAGACGCTTTAAAATACCACAGCTAGTGTAACAGTGATGGAAACAACCGTGCTGTTAATTATCTAGCACTGGAGGGTTGGATCTTTACCCCAAAAGGGTTTGAAGAGATGTGTTTTAATTTTCATTTAGGACTTATTTTTTGCAGTAAGTGAAAGTCACAAGGAGTAATCCTTATCATGAGAGATTTCCAAACCATCTAACTGCCCTATGTCAAAGAATGAAGGAGTATTTAAAGTATTAGGGAGACTAAGAAGGCTGAATGATGGTGGCATCACAGAATTTCTCTGCAAGAAACTGGAAATATACCATCTCACCCATAGTTTGCTGAGAAAATAAACAATGAAATCTCAAACTGCATCAGTTTAAACCTCCTTTTATTAGTGTATGCAAACAAACCAAAAAGCAATAGCCATTGCAATAGGAGAAAGCACTATGTTCTCAAAGATTTTTCAGGGGCATTTCATCCAGTAATCTGTGGTCACTGATGGGTCTATGTAAACTATTTACAAGGCATATTTTAGGATTGCAGGAATATAGCAGTATGAACTGTTTGTAAATAGCCTGGTTTCAAGAAGCTGGCTGGCACATTAGGAGGAGATCAAGAAATTACGGGTGCAAGGATTTACGAAAATCAAGTTCTGGTTCAGCGGATAAACACATAACTGAAAATCAAGAGACTGTTTTTTAAGACTACCTCCAGTTCAAAGTATGCACTTCTCCAGCATTTTGCCAAAATCCTGTGCTAAACATATAATCTTGGAGTTTTAAGTATTTGAGCAGGTTTGGGCAAGATACCAGAACTATTCCAAGTGAGGTTGTTGGTTAAAAACAATCATTGCAGTTAATCTTGAATGTGGGGACAGAAGGAATCTATATGTCAGACACCTCATCAAATCTCTATTGAGGGCTCTCTCTCCCTCTTTTTAGTAAGTTGGGCCATTTCTGTCATCTGTTAATGATCTTCATGGTCCTCCACCTCATCTACCACCTTTGGAAATGCATGACAAAAATCGACAGAGTCTGATTAACTTTGGGCTAGCTATTGTCTCACATTCAGGCTGAAATACATTTATCAGAGCTGTAATATGGATGGAAGACCATCTTGAACACATGAAATCAGAAAGGGAAATCTTCGGGTGCCATCTTGCTCAGATTTTCCCATTCCTGCCTGCAATATTGAAACAGAAACACATGCAAAATATAGATGTGGATACACACATAGGTGCAGACATAAACACCTACAGCATGAAGAACACACATACATGCACAGTCACACAGTGTGCATCTATCTTCCTTACACATAAGGCCAAAATCTTAAATCCTAACCCTGTCCTTTCTCAGGCACAAGTCCCAATGTTCATTTTGCTCCAATATACCCTGCAGGATTTGGGCCCTATCCAGTAGGCCCCCATGACATGCACAGCACACGACAGACACAGGCATATTAATACAGACACACACCTCATGCACAAATACAGACACACATTCATAGTTTCACACACAATTCATTAAGAGTGCTACGTTTTTTTCATTCTGACTTGTGTTAACATCTGTGTCTTCTAATCCATTTTCATTACCATTTCTGGGTATCATCCTGCTCTAACTGAAGAAATAAGAAAAACTCCTCATCTGTGGGACAAAGGTGCGATCTCATGAGAGGTTAGTTATTTGGAAAGACCTCTGCAGATGCCCGTTAATCTGCAAGCCCAGGTTTTTTTGTTAATATATAATTTATGATTTCAAAATGTTAGCATCTGAATAAATGTTATCTAAATACGGCATGGAATAGATTGTAGCCTGTATACTCACCTTATTTTACAATGGGTGGTAAAATATTTGTTCCAATTTTAGGCCTGGATTCTGTCACCACCTTCAAGCTGTTTGTATAAAGATGGCCATGATGATAAAACTCCATATTTGAAATGCATAATAACATGTTTAAAGTTATCAATCTCTTTTAGCCTCATGTTATATCACATGAGGAATTCTAATTCCTCTTGGCCTTAACGGGTGTACTATGAAAATGGCATAGCCTTTTGTGGAAAACTGATACATTTAGAATCACAAATGTAAATTATTTACAGGACATTATATACTATTGGATTGCTGAAATGCTCCTAGTCCTTCTTCGTGGATACATGTATGTATACATTTACACACATGCACACACATCCCAAGCTCAAGAAACAAAAGTAATCAGCTTTAAATTGATAAATGCTCGGAATGCAGACTTACATTTGCTATACTACCTTAAGCTAGTCCTTTGTGATTAGGTAGTTTCCTATAATCCTTATAATTATGTACAGAAAAGTAACTTGGTAAACATATTTACCAACTGTATTGAAAAGTTTTTATTTTAGTGCTATTACTTATTACAAATTTTGCCTTTTTTCTGCTTACATAAGAGATTGTGAAATTTATGTTCCTATTCAGAATTTTTCATCAGTTTCTTCAACAAATTATTCTTGGTCAGCAGATCAGTTGAAAACATCTCTTTGTGAACATTTCTAATCAGTTCTGTGTTTGTCAGTCACATAAATCACATGGTCTGTGGGTAAAAACCTATACTGAATAGAATGTGTGTGTATGTCGGTGTGTATTTCCACTCACTCATCTGCAGTGCTGGTCTTTTAAAAGTCCCTGCGTCCAATAGAAAGAGAGTATATCTTTTTGTTATAGAGGTTCAGAGCTAGATTCACAAAAGGAGTTAGGCACCTAACTGCCACATTAGGAACCTAAATCCCAGAATCAGGCCCTGCTGGGAATCACAAAATCGCTGGACACTGTAGGCATTTAAACTTGCTTAGCTCTTCAAGTTTTGCAGAAGTTCTGTAGACACCTATGTTGCTGTTTCTGCGCATGCGCACTGTATTCCCATGCCAGGTGTCTGGCTGCCTAAGCTTCAGAGTGATGCATGAGCTGGTCGAAGGCAGGCGTTCCTCAATCTAACTCGCCTGCGGGGCCTGATCTGGTAAGCGTGCTCAGACTTCACCCACAGGATTGGCCCCCTCATAGATGAGTATACTCAAACCCAAGTTTGTTTGTGAATGTAGGCCTCAGTATTCAGTGTAATACATGCTGCAGGACAAGAATTGGGCCAGTACTACATAAACACACACACAATTAGCTATAGGTACAAATCTTTGTCTCTGTATAGTATATATTTATAGGTTATGCATTTTAATAGACATAGAGCCAAATTTTCTTCTCACATTCTCCATGTGGCTCTCCAGAAGAAGCGCAGATCCTGAGTTGCATGTTTCTTTCACCTATTTAAGACCCATTTCCAAAACAAGCCATGTTTCAGGCAAAACTATAGTCACTTTTCTCAAGTTAAGAAGTTATTCTGATGTTAATGGCTGAATCAAGTGTCTTTGCCCTTGATCTATGTATATTCACTTGGTGGAAATACGAGGATGTGGCTCTTAATTAGCAGAGCACACTGCGATTTGACTTTGGAAGGAATTTAGGCTCTTGAGCCTCCTCAAATGTGCAGTCAGTAGAGAGCTCTCTGGTTACATTAACTATTACACATTTTTCCAGCTAAATCAGAGATCCAAAAGCAAAACCTAGCACTCAGGGACATCCTATGAATTTGTGACTGTCTCTGGAGGCCTTAGAATCCTAAAATCAATGAATGGATTACACTGATCCGTGAACATAGATGTCTCATCTGTGACAGATACAGTAGTGATGGTTTTCATTATACTCAATCATTTCAGATCATCACGTGGAGAAATACAATAGAATGGAAAGATTATTTTGTGGGGTGTGCAATACCTCTTAAGGAAATGGAAGGTGTGTTATTGGATGAGGCACAGCATGGACTGCAGGGATAAAATGCTGCAACTTACTGCAAAATGTCAGAGAATACATTAGTTGAATATATTTCTGGGCTACATGTATTTTGCAATAACATCTCACACAATTCTGACTTAATATTTGGGTGCAGAATATATAATTTTTTGGACATATAACTAACTGTCTATAACATATAAGTAACTTGCTTGTTTCTGCAGTTTCACCTGTAAATCATTTATTCTTCATTGACCCCTGTTCATCAAGGTACTTAAGCACACATCTATCTTTAAAAAATGTGACTAGTACCAAATAATTCAATGTGAGAAATGCTGTGATCAGAGGAGTTAATAGGACTATTCACATAGTTAAAACAACAAGTTCATATTTAATAGGCACATATTTTCATAGTCACGTAAACAATAGGCACATATTTTCTGTTTTTATAATGCTAAGTAGTTACTATGAGCAACAGAGTTCTGCACTTTAAGTTACAGAGTTCTTCTGGTTTTGAGACCTATTTATGTGTAAATCATTTTTATAATTAATATAATTTTAAAAATAAAAATAGAAATAAAGAACAGGAACTGAACAACTACAGAAGATTATGGTGGATCCAAAAACATCAGTCAAAGATTCATACTGATTTACATAGTATACGAATAGAACCCTGGCCATGTTGGTAAGAATTTGCCTATAAAAAACTTGTCCAAAACCAGATCTATGCATATATGTGAAAATCAAGAAGTACAAAACCATATGAGTGAAATCCTGGCCTCACTGAAGTCAGTGGGCGTTTTGTCATTGACTTCAATGGGGACAGGATTTCACCCTTTAAATGCTACTGCTCTGCTCAAATACAGAGATACTCAGATCCACAATCCGCATGTAGATGGATGGCAGTGTGTAACATAGATTTTGTTGTTGGGTGTGCAGGTTTTCCAAAAGAGAGAACTTGTTCTCAAGGGTTTTTCAGGAGGTCCCAGCATCCCAAGTGATTCCTCTGAGTCACATCTTGACTTCATCTATTTAACCAAAAAGCTCCCCTCTACTGCCAGGCTGTGACTATATATCATATGATACCAACATGGTTGTTTAGAACTCTGGGCTACAGTTCATGCACAGTTGTAACCCATATTTCTGAAAGACGTATCTGTCCCAGATCCTCATGTAGAAGAAAGTGTGATGGAAGATCTTACAGTACAGTATGTGCTGAAATTCTTGCAGAGAAAGGATTTTGCGGCAGCCTTGAAATTGATTCTTTTTCTTTTGCTGTTTTCAACCAAGCCCCTAGCAATATTTCCTTTACATAGATATTTGGAAGGGTAATTAGTATCTATGTTAATTACAAGTCACTGAAGCACATGCCTGACACATGTTGAAGAAAGGATCTAAAACTAGGGAAAAAATGTTGTGATATTTGACTTTTTAATCACAAAAAATATAATGTAAAGAAATGTAGCTGATGTGAACAACGTGCTTTTATTATAAACAGAGATGAGCAAATTTCAATCCCAGGCTGGCAGTCTGAACTTGAAAATAAGATTTGAATCTGAACAGTAAGAGAGTCAATGGGGGTGAGAGGTGGGAAAGGAACACAAAGGAACAGAGAAAAATATGCAATAAAAATGGGGATTAACACAGCAAAGGATAGACAAGTGTAAAACAAATATGGAGATATTTATATATATGAAAAAGAAGAGAGGGAGTAAAGGGAAGCAATCAGATGAAAAATATAAACACATTGCTTATCTATATGGGACAACCACTTACAACAGCCTGGGTGAGCACAGCATAGGCTTCCTTTGACATACAAAATATTTTGTTTTTAACATTGATTCCCCCTTGGGCAAAAAAATTAGTTTAAATTAAAGGAGTAAAAGTGCACAAATGTCCACTAGCTTTGGGAATCAGATAACTCTCCTAAACAGGCCCTGATCCTGCCGTCTGGTTTGCACTGACAAGCCCTTGTGGTTGTGTGCAACTCCCGTGACGTCAGCGGGACTCACTCCACTCATGTGGATAAGATTGCCAGATAGGTGCCGTGGGTGGGGAAATTCATAAAAATCTCAAACTGCACAAGGTTCACTCATCCCCAATTCTAAATAAAGTTGAAGTTTAGTGATAAAATTTTCCTATCTTCACACTATGCTTCTAAACCCCAAGCGAGTAATTATTTCTTATAGCTTTGTGATCATCTTTGAAGGCCACTTATTTGGGCCCTGATCCTGCAAAGACTTATGCATGTACTTAGCCTTGTGCACAGTGAGTTCTCTCATTGAAGTCAGAGGGGAATGTGTACTATACATAAAGTTAAACATATACGTAAGTCTTTGCAGGATCAGAGATTTGTACTGTAACTACATAGTGATACTTATGCAAATAGCTGATTTTTTTGTTTAGAAGAAGTACTCATAAGTATTGAAATCAAATACATTATTATTGTAAAGGTAAAATTGAAGCTGCTATATTAATATGATTGATACAAATGAATGGGATTTAGATTGCTTTGATATACTTGTTTGTGAATGGCTTTTATTTTATGTTATTTGAAATCATTTTATTGTATTGATATCAGGTACTGCAGAGCAGAAGTTAGTAACTCTATCAGGAGCTTGCTTAATACTAATATTTTGCATTAATAATGCACATTTTTCTTTCAACTGTTAATGACCAGTTTATAGACCAACTGCCTGTAAAATTTAATCTATAAAGCTGCAAAAATTGATTTTTCTTTCAGCATCAAAAATCTTAGTCAGTAGATGGCAGCAATTTTTCCCTCAGTGGATTTTATCTCCAGTAGTAATTAATGCATTAATTTTACAGGTTTAAAATTTTGTTTTCCAGCAGAGTATACCCATAAACATAAATGAATATATATAGGCTCTTTATTACAGAGCCTATCATTATTTATCGTATACAAACGTACGTCTGTGTACAACTGGTTTTCTGCAAACTAGAAGTGAAAGGTTCATTTGTAACAGGCATGAACATTCCACATATTAACATCGTTTTGTATGTTATATCAGTACTGATCAGATATAGCCAAAGAAGGTTTTAAAGCACCAACACAGACAGTAAAGATACTATGGAAGTACCATACATGCAGCAGCCACTATTCAAACCTTAATGTTCTGACATCTTTTTCATTTGTAACCACATTATGGTTTAATCAGGCAAAAGGGGTCTCAAGTTGGGAAACCAAAAGCCGAGGCTAACAGAATTAGGCTCTGATTCTGCACCTGTTAGCCTATGAAAATTTTGTTTGAATAAAAACCTGCAAAAAACACACATATAAAGGAAATCATAATGGACAAAGGAATACACATGCCGTTCTGACAAAAAGAATCCCTTGCTTCTGTCTTCATTTGTCAGGTGATTTCATAAATTATTTTCCTTAGTGTATGCAAAGCAACACGCACTAAAACAGGAGAGGGCATAAGAAAGAAAGCAGAATTACTCTTGAGATTCCCCAGCCCAGTAATGCCTTTCTATGGTACCAGAAAAAACAATGGTACTAATAAAACTAGGCTATAACTCCCACTTTCAAAAGAGCAAATACATTCAATGAAATCCCTAATAGCTTCTGCCCTGAAGCCAGGTTCTTAACTTCATGATCACTTTTATTTAAGTTTTTTACACTTCAGCAAAATGCATCCGAGCCTGAAAAATTCATTTTGCAGGGGAAAGTCTGCTATGACTTGTTTTCTTTTTGTTTTTCACATTGTGGACATAGTAGAAGGCATTCCTGAAAGAAATATACTTTCACACAGTCAAGCTATATTTTTCACAGAGTTCACTGCAACTGCAATCTCATTGCAATTTGCATGTGACTTTCATACTGTTTCACTATATCCGAGTTTGCTGTTAGCAGATTTCACAATATATATATCTTTATACACGATGCCTCTAATATTGCCATATACCACAAGCTAGGAGATGCTGGAATTGGTTAACAGTGATGTTGTTAGTGATTCTTATGTACATTTAAATTGCAGATTGGTTAGTTGGGGCATACAGCTATTAGCTTCCCTCTCTCACCCCGCCATGCCAAAAAAGTTAAATGACCCTATTTTAAAAATCAGGTTTTTTGAATATAAACTATTAATTGTTTGATTGAGAAATACATGATAATATTAAGAAATAACTACTATTGTCTGGACTTTTGAAATATCAGTATGCAATGGATTGGCTTGGCTTGGAGTGCAGTTTAACCTCCTATGTTTTTAGAAATATTAACTAGGTTAGTTCACCAAAGAATAAGGATACTATGAGATAAATTGTGCTGTCTTAAAAATCCCAGTAAAAATACAGAACATTTGGAATCCCAAGAAACTCAGATTTTATTCACACATTTTTCATCAATAATTTTCTTATGTTTTCTTTCCCAAAGCCTTTTCATTATTAGTGTCAAGTCTGCAAAAGATCAAAGTACAATTTGCTTGTAAGGGAGTGACCCAGATTAAGTTGTACCTGGCAAAGGCCATACAAAGAGACATAAAGTAAAATAAATATCTTTCTACGGGTTCATTTGGAGTTTGTTATCATTTTTCTCCTAGGGCTCTGATCCTGCAATGAGCTTTGTGTTGACTGTTTGGTGGTTCAGATGTGTTTTCTGTTCATAGAAGAGATCTCACAGTTCGGAAGAAGAAACTCTTCCTGTCATTTGTTTGTTTTGTCGTAGCTGCTAGGAGCTCTAGTTGTGGACCAATACACCATTGTATTAGGGGCGGTACAAACACAGAATAAAAGATGATTTGTACCCCAAAGATCTTATAGTCTAGTTACACAAACCTTGGATCTGAATGTATAGGAGCAAAGAGGTGCTTTATGCCTGTTTACATCCTCCCTGGAGCAGGGTCCCTGGGAATGGATGAGGCCTGAGCTCCAGACCCCTACTTGCCGGCCATTGCAGCTGAATTGGTATGGGAAGCACTGTAATTTGTTGCAGATGGATGCCAGCAGCAAATCACCAACCCTACTCCCCCAGGGCAAGGAGGAAGCAGGGCAAGGATTGTGACTCAGCGATATGCCACTGAGTCACATTGCCTACTGGGGATATACCTAGGGCAATGGGTGCAGCTTATGCACCACCCTTTGCTCAGGATTGTCTGGTGTCAAAGTTTAGCTGTTAATAAAGCAATGCCTATGGTCATGGAGTATGATGGATGCCATCAATTATCTTTTTCGTAGGCGTGTTTGCAAGGGATAGCCCCTCTGACATCAATGGGGCTCTCAAGGTCACAGATGTCTGCCCCTGCAGGGTCAGTGCTGGATCGGGGCTTAAATCAGTACCTTTTTATGTGACCTGATGTATGGAAACCTCATATTGTCGCAGATTGAACTAATGTTATGGATGAAGGAAGACTAGGCGGTAAACGGGACTAGTAAGGGGAATGAAAAACTTTACAGTTAGGGTCACAATTTCAAATCCAGACAAGGTTACCAAAGTCTGCTGGCAGTTTAGTAGCCAGTGTGAAATGAGCTGGTGGACTCAGTCTAGTGATAGTCCCTTCCTAGTCAACAGATTTCATATGGCAGAACTAACACTACATTTAGCTGATTATCCCCTGCTAGGCAGGCTGAGCAGAAAGGCTGAAGACTCAGTGGGCATGGAGGCCTAACTAATTCCCAGAACAGGGTTGAGGCAATGTGGAGGAAGTTTACGCTAGTGATAGTGGATAAACAGAAAACTCCAGTCTCCAGGGGTCCTGAGTTTTTAAGCTTTTCATGGCAGGGAGTGTCTCTGACCATCTCTGATCCTAAGAAGTACTGCAGTAAAATGAATGTTAAATTATAATAACAAGACATGGCTTTCAATAAAGCACCTTTCAACATTTAAAATACATTTCTTTAAAAACTGGTGGTCAAGATGAGGGACTTGCTGGTAAGAAGGCACATTTAGAATGACCGAAGTACAGACCAGGTATCATCCTACAAAGATAACGTCTTTAAATATAGAACAAAATATAAAATGGGATTGTGCCATTTAAAACACACACAGAAAAAAACTCATTTGGTTTATGATACCTATCATAAATACCAGCATGCACTGCTCTGTGATCATAAATCCAATCGTTCACAAATCATGAGTCAGGCATGCCCCAACAAATCATGTGATTGGCTTAACAATGAGGGGCTTTAAAAAGAATAATAAATGTTGGGGTTCTTTTTTTTTCTTCTAGTTATTTGAGCTTTTGTCCACAACCATGAGGACTAGAAATTTACTTTTGTTTTTAAAGGAAAACTGAGATTCAACATACCATGACTTGAGGATCTGGGGCTTGAAGAATAAGAGCAAATACCACAAGACTCATGATAAAATTGTGAGAGATAGCAACACTAGGAATTGCTTTACTAAAGGATAGATTTTGGTTTCTAATACAATCCTAAGCAAGGGGATGGAGGATAAGATGCTCTGCCCCAAAAGTAGCCTCAGTATTGTGATTCAAGGACATACCGCTTAGCTGCAATGCCTCCCCTGCTTCCTCATTGCTCTGGTAGCAGTAGGGGTAAGAGGTGTTGGTCTATATCAGCAGAAAATAACTACCCCTTATGCCAACTCAGCTGTATTCATATGCAAGTAGTGGTGGAGTCAGGGCATACAGTGCCCACTTAATCCTGTGTGCCCATACCCAAAGTCCAGACATCCCACACAATTATCTAAGGAGATTCTTACTCCCCTGCATGGGTATATAGTCCTAGACACAATCTAGAACCAGGTGCCTTTAATGGTGATATGTCTTATGAAATCTGAGGGTCATTCTGAAAAACCTAGTTAATCCTGATCCTGCAAGCACTTAAACCCATGAGTAACTTTACCCATGTGACCAGTCTCATGGAGCTCACAACTGCAAGGGTCTGCAGAATCAAGGGTCTAGACTCTAGAAGAATATACCTTTTCTGCTCATAATGGACCTCTGATTCTGTTACCTTTGAAATTAACAGGAGTTTTGCCATTCACATCAAATAAAGTCCCAGAAGGATATGTATACCTTCATTCACATTTACCTTTATTATAGCATTGCTGCCTCCTGCCAAGAGAGTGGTATATGGGAGATAGAGGATAATGCATTATACTGTGTTTTCCCATCACCTCCTCATCTCCCACAATGTAACCATTGTATCCATTCTGTCTCGGTTAACTTTTAACATACACATAAAAGGGAAAAAGTTTATCAAAACAAAACAGAAACAATAGACATTTATAACATTTTAAGTGTGTTTGGCATGTAATGAAAATTGCTTTTAAAGGGAGAAAAGTTCACATTAATGTAGTATTTGTTACTGCTCTTGTTTTAAACAGCAACAAAAATACCCAGCCCCACTGTAATTCAGAAGCGATACCTGTTGCTGGAGTGTGACAGCAAATTCTTTTCCATTTATGATGCTTTGTAATGCTTGGGTGAGTAAGGTAGTAGAGGCCACTTGTGTGCCGGGAATAGCCATATATGGACTGGAAAAGCATATGCTTTATTCATAAAAGCAAGTGGCACATTTTTGCTCAAAATGTAATATAAATAGTGCATGTTTCTTTTAATGAAATGGTCTCTAATGACTGGTGGGAGACTTAACTTTTTTCCCAGATATAAACACTAGGAATTCAAATGTTCTGTAATATTTTGCAAAGTTAAAAATGAGTAAAGTGTACGATCCTTTTGAGAATATTCAGATCTACCCTTCACCGATTTCACTACCAATATAAAATGGGAGAATTTTACTTGGGAGTGTGTGCGTGTTTGTTTATTTATTTCTTTAAATTTAAATAGAATGTTTCATAATTGTAATAGCTTCCAATTATTTTTAGAAGTAGTTTTATGATCTGCAGTGCTCCTGCTCCAAGTACTCAAGATCTGAGGTCAATGTGAAGATTTTCATTGATTTCTACAGGCTTTGGATTGGATCCGAAGTGCAGGAGGCTTTAGAAACACCAACATCTATTATTAATTATTATTACTGAATAGATGAAATACATTTTTATCATTTAAATCTGAAGTTCCTTTTGATTAAAATGAGTGGAAAACTCAAAGATCCAACTTCTATAATTTCTACTATAAAAGGAGGAAAAATAAAGTGGGACACAGTGACGACAAGGAAATTAGAGTTTTAAGCGCAGAACTCTGGGGGCAGGAGGGTAAAAACACTAGGCCAGTCTCAAAGACACAAAATACCTTCTTGAACTTTTGAATATCTTTGGGGAAACACATTTTTAGGGATGTGGTGAGCTAGACCAGGCATAAAATTAAAATATCTCATATTTACTGATCCTGTTATCACAACACGTGCCAAATTCACATTGAGTTGGCACTCACTTTAAAGAGTCAAGCACGTGGGTGCTACAGGCTCTGTCACAGAACAGTTTTCATCCTTTACAGAAGGTTTATACAGGGATCAACTGACCCCCCTGGATAAATGAAACCTTTTTGACTAGGAACAAAACACAACAGAGTGGTTTTAGGAGAGGAAGCAAAGAATAGCTGCCTCTGTTGAACCTATAACAGGTGAGTTTAAGCTGAGCCAATACATTTATTTATGTTATAGAGCACTTCTGATGCAAGCAACAGGGATACCAATCCAAACTAGTAAACACCAAAACAACCCCGCTCAAGTATGGTAAAGCTACAATCAGCTACCTCTCCCTACTAGCTTAGCTTTGAAAATTAGCAGATGAGGGCCCATTACTCCAAAGAATTCCACAGGCTGGGAGAATTTAATGATGTGGTCCAAACAAATATGGTATTTTTATAAATCCAGATAAAGCAGAATGCAAAGATAATCCATAGGGAGCGAACCAGTTGGGGACGAAAACAATCTGAAGAAAGACAAAGCTGTAATATATAAACAATTAACACACATTTTAAATCAATGCACTGTCACCCTAATAGCCAGTGAAGTCAGCTCAGATGGGTGTAATATGATGAGACAGTTTAATTCTTGTTATGACATTAGCTGCAGAATTTTACCACAGCTGAAAATGCTAGAGTGAGAAGAGTTTCCAATTATCAGTGTGATACAATACACAAGTTTAGATTAGACCAAAGCATGAACCACGTCTCTTAATTGTGACAAGTTAACATGGGAGAAAGGCTAGAGAAGCTCCTGAGATGGTATTAGGAATTTTTCTTATAGCACATGGATGATATGATCTATCTATCTATCTATCTATCTATCTATCTATCTATCTATCTATCAAGCCAACAGGAGAGCTGAACCAATCCAAGGCCATTCTGTTTTCTCAGCATTAAGCTTCAAAAAATTAAAAGTCATCCAGGCTTGAATCTCAGATAGACAGGTAATAAGCCATGACAGCACTTCAATAGAATCCACAGGAATAGGCAAGTAGACCAGGGTGTCATCCATATAAATATGATAATCAAACCCAAATCTCTGAATAATACCACCAAGTGTGAGCATGTCAATATTAAAGGGAAGTGGGCTGTGAACAGAACCCTGAGGGACCTCAAGGTTTAATGGTATAATAGCAGACAGCTCGCCGCCCAATGTGATGTAAAGTCTGTGTACCTTTGAAAGAGACAATTTAAGCTCTTTTTATTTTATGTCATTCCCTGAGTTGGAAATGGGGCTACAATTCATGCATGGAAGGGGAGGCACCTTTCTCAAGATGGCAATATGATACGCTCATGATTTTTTGTAACTTGCAGTGGGTTGATTTTCGGGCCCGGTTTGATGGCTAGCTACTCTCTTCAAAACTCTTACTAGAAGTTTTACTAATTGCTTGATGTCCAGTCAGAGTGTGCGGAGAAGAATAAGTGTGAAGAGCTGCCAACTTTCTCCATTACTTTTACCAGTGCCATGGAGGCAGCTGGAATCCCAGGAAGTGATGAAAAGAGATTTAGACTGGGGAACATGCAATTAAGACATTATATATGTTCTGTTCTGTTTGCCTTTTTTTTTAAATAAAATATTTGCACAAATGGGGTCAGAATTTATCTTTAGTATTAATATATAAAAACATTCACAAATGTCCAAGGCTCTCGCTTTGGAAAATAATGTTGCTTTCGGACAGACGTTTTGTTAGTTTGGCTCAGCTGGAAGCATACGGCCTGGAAGGGAAGTAGACGAAATGAAAATTGGGTAAAGCCTACTTACAAACTGAATATCCTTCACTAAAAAAGGCTTACCAGGTATTTTGCACAGAAACGAGCTTTTACTTCCCTTTTACAAAAATCTTGTTCCCCTCTGTGAAATCCCATGGTTCCAGATTCATGGATAAGATCCCAGAAAGTGCCACAGATCCCATGGCTTGCAGAGAAGGTAACGAGGCTTCTACTGTTTGTGATGTTGTATTGTGGGGTGTTTTCAGTGAACCAAGAATTACACAGAGCATTTCACTGAGGAGAAGAGCCTATACTTTGTTTAAAAACATATAAATTAAAAGTTACTTCTGCGCTGAGTGGCTCCCCGCAGCATGGGTGCATTCAGCACGGGAATCTTGTTTTAAGTCAATCTTAGTTTGTTTTGCAACACACTTTAAATAGCAACTAATCTTTTAAAAAGTTGACCTGAAAAATCAATGTGTCAGACAATACCCCAAATACTACCCAGTACTTGATTGAAATGGTTGCCTTTTGGTCTAATGGGATTGACTATTGCATTCCCTCCTCCCCCAAAATAAATAAAATGTTCATAGTATGATGCCATTTCTATTTGGAATACAGAAATACAGGGAGTTACATACTGCATTAGAGAGTAGTTCCATCAAGTCCAGGATTCTGCCTCTGTCAATAATTTTTTTTGAGGTTTCAGAGGAAGGCAGTAATATACAGAATGCACTGGTCTAACTGTATTTCTTTCCTGACCCATCTGATGATTAGTTAAACCTCTGACGATAAGGTTTGATTACTCCAACTTTAGAATGCAAATATATAAATTCATTATCAGTCATTTATTGTCCATTTCATTCCCACACCACTAAACTTCAGCTACAGTACTTCATTTTGTGATTCTAAATTCTCTACACAAGGGAAAAGATTTTTTCATTCCTTTTATGGAAATGCAAACCTACTTGTATTATGCCTTAAAAGATGTTTTTATCCAAAAATCTAGACAGCTGCCAACTTCCCTAAGTCCAAAACTATCATTACGTGTTTACTCTTAGACAGGGAATTTTTCTGAATCTTCCCTCCTGACCCAATGTTAAAGCCAAGTTGGTTTGAGATTGAAGATTCATTTATGTCTCCTTGGCAATTATCACTATTACTGCTCACAATCCTTCCCAATCTTTTTAAACATCCTGTTATTAAAGCCATTTGGCAAGCATTTAAAGCCCTAGATAAGTTAACCATGCACAAAATATCCCACTTTGGGGCAGAATCCAGCTATAAAAATAAATGGTTTACATTCTGAAGGCCATGGTTCAGGATACGTATTTTTCATTTGTGAAGAGGGGTCATCAATACTGACAATAAAATTATCCAGGGTCTGATCCTCCCCCACTGAAGTCAGCAGCAAAATTCCTGCTGATTTCAATGGTGTATAACTGGGCTATTAATTAGGGAATCTGACATTCCACAAAGTTGCTTCAAAAGTATGTATAGTTCAAAAGTATAATTGGATACATTAAGATGATAGATAAGATGAAAGAGATATCAGATTTGAAAACACACTGTAAACTGGACAGTAGGAGGATCATTTTGCATAAATGAGGCATAAAGCCTTTTAACGTAACCGTTCCACTTGCTTTTTGAAGGTGGAGAAGCTAAACTTTAGTCTTACTTAAATATAAAATCTGCTCAGTTACAGAAGAACTAAGTGCAAACCAACACAGGACGGAAAAAGCTCAGCAGCTGAGCTATAACATTATGGGGAATTTAATCCTGCGAACATTTGAGTCCAGTAAGATTCTTATATTAGTACAGTTACTCATGTGCATAAATGTTGGAGGATCAAGCCCTTATTTTCCGCAGAGTTTCTGGTCTCCTGTCAAAATGTTTCCCTCAGGGGTACATGATTGAAACTTTTGTTATTTTTATCTGACCTTCTTTTATATATTTATTAAAATGTGATTTTTTTTGTCTTTTGGACTCAACCACAATTCTCAAAACATTTCTGGTCTTTTTACTGAAGAGATGCACTAAGGGCTTTTTAACATTAGCTTATAAATGTTTGCTTTTTACTCTCCATTGTTTCCAATATCCTTTTGGGAATCTGAAAATAACTTTTCCCCCCCCCTAGTATTTTCCTTTTCCGATAGACATTTTTTTTCAATATTTCTCGCAGGCTGAAAATCACTTGCAGTGCAGAAGGCCAGCCCAAAGCCCTCTGTCCTATTTAAGTCACCCATAAGGCCTGCACAGGAAGACCACCAGTGGAGTGGCTGCATGGGAATGCATCTGCATGGCTACTATGGAAAGAGTTTCCATACCAGTCACACATAGCCCATCATGGAACACCACAGTGGATGGGAAGCCAGCGAAGAGGATGCAGGCCCATCTTTATGGGATTCATTGGCCTCAGTGTCCTGTGCAGCGGGACTATGGCTGATCTCTCATACTGATAGTTGGAATAGCAGCCATGGCGAAGTTGTGCATCTACCCTAGATTGTGGTGATGGGGGATTCCACTTCCCCAGCTGTTCTGGTCTCCACCCATAGAGCTCGAGAGTTTGGGTTGGAGTGTAGTTCACAAACAGAACATACAGTTAGAGCACTTTGTTTCATTTACATTTGTTATCAATGTCAGTGTAGGAATTTGTTAAAGGAAACTTCACCAGCTTAAAAAAATATGGGAAGATTTTCAAAAGTGCTTAGCACTGGCCTAACTTTGCTCCTTTTGAAGTCCTTTTGTGCTTCAGAATCTCACCCTGTAGGTTTATAACAGACAAGTTTCCTTACATAGTCTCTAAAAATAATACCATGAGCTATTATTAGAACAGAAGCAATTTTTAAAAAATCTAACATAAGTTTCAACATTCATTCTGTTGGTACAGAAAAGGGCAACAAGAATGATTAGGGATATGGAACAGCTTCCGTATGAGGAGAGATTAAATTGACTGGGACTGTTCAATTTAGAAGAGAGACAACTAAGGGGGGCTATGAGAGTGATCTATAAAATTTTGACTGGTGTGGACAAAATAAATAAGGAAGTGTTATTTACTCCTTCTCATAACACAAGAACAGATGAAACTAATAAGCTGCAGGTTTAAAAGAAAGAAAAGGAAGTATTTCTTCACACAATGCATAGTCAACCTGTTGAACTCTTTGCCAGAGGATGGTGTGAAGGCCAAGACTATAACAGGGTTAAAAAAAGAACTAAATACATTCATGGAGGATAGGTCCATCAATGGCTATTAGCCAGGATGGGCAGGGATGGTGTCCCTAGCCTCTGTTTGCCAGAAGTTGGGAATGAAGATCACTTGATGGTTACCTGTTCTGTTCATGCCCTCTGAAGCACCTGGCATTGGCCACTGTCGGAAGACAGGATACTGGGCTAGATGGACCTTTGGTCTGACCTACTAT
The DNA here is from genome assembly GCF_007399415.2 of Gopherus evgoodei. Classification (NCBI taxonomy): domain Eukaryota; kingdom Metazoa; phylum Chordata; order Testudines; family Testudinidae; genus Gopherus; species Gopherus evgoodei. The sequence goes on from NC_044325.1 coordinate 95,907,960, forward strand.
GGCTGTTCTTAGACCCTGAAAGGAGACTAATTAGTTTCACTTTTGTTTGTGGTTAGTTTCTGGCCAATTTCCTTTTAAGGACAGGCCTATAGTAGAGAAATTTCACCTAAAATTGAAACTGGTTTTAAAATGTTTGGAGCATAGATTTCAGACAGCCTGGCTATATTTACTAAACTACTTTCAAAGCCACTTTCAGCGTCTTGGAAATGAAAGGGAGGGTGAGATTCTGAAGGCCAAAACCCCATATTTATATATTGAGGGAACATTTGCTGTTTTAAGGCTAAACACGTTTTTATAACCTGACCTATTCCCCCAGATTCTTTCCTGAAATGCTTTCTAGGTAGAGGGCTCTGATGTTCTGACCAATTTCCAAATCAAAAATCTGTTTAACCATTTCTGGTTTCTAAAGGGGGGTGATTTTCATAATGTGGGGAAGATATTTTTTCTACAATTTTTCTGTTCATATAATAATTTTGGTTTTGTTTTTTCATTATTTTGGCAGGCTCTTCCTCCATCTTAGGCTTTTCAACTTCCAGATGACTGTTGAGCCTGGCTTCACCTATGGCTTTCCTCATACACAACTGGGCATGTGGAAAGCCCGGTTTGGAACTATATCCAGAATTGCAGGGAGGAGAAGGAAGATTTCAAGTCTTTATCACTCCTGGCTTCAGAACAAGTAAGATGAGTCCTCCAAAATATTACCAGTCTTGACCACAGAAGAACTGCCTTACCTATCAGCACCATGAATTCCCCATGGCCTGGCCCTTGGACATCTAATCACTCACTTCAAATTAGCAGGACAAAAGTGAAGCATCTCCTAAACTGTTACTTCTCTTATTTGTCCAGTTGATGCAAAATCTCAAACTCAATATTTGCCTCAGCAATGAAAGCTTTATCTTCAACATGAACCCTTAATTCTGCTGGCACGGAGCATGGGGGGCTAATTTATGAGACAATCTTCACCAGCCAGCTAGTATTGCACACTTATTAAGCTCCTGCTGCCAATAGGCCATTTCTTAGTTGTTGATTTCAATTTTTTTTCTGGTAGTTTCTTTAAATTGGTTGGAATGAGTAGTACAAAAAAGTCATAATATTGAATGGACCCACAAATTCTCCAAACTACACCCTACACCCACAAGAGTAAAAGGGAGGGCTGGGAGGGAAATGGTAACACTCAATGCAAGGTGTACCCACAATTTCAAGTTCCTCCCACAGTTTCTTGTAAACTTACAAGATTACTTGGCTTTCAGTGTCAGACAACACCACCCTCTCAGTCTTATCAGGTGACTTGTAGAAAGATCTTACACTTAAATAAACAGCACTTGACTGACTCAATACATCAGTTTCAAGATGAACAGGCTGCTATCTCTTACTCTGGCCTCTATCAATTTTCTTCATTGCCTGCACTATACATCTCTGGAGGATAAGGAACTACTGCACAGAAGTTGCTAATTCAGTTCCTGCAAATAAGAAAATAAGTCTGGATGCAAAATGCTGGTGCAATTTAGACAAGATGCACACAGAGGTTTGGTAACTAGTCTTAATTAGGCCATCTTTGTTTACATTTGATGTTTATCAGCTAATTGGCATGGCAAGGTGTGAGTCACACAGCTTCCCTCTGGCATGAAATCAGTTTGTAGGAGAAAAACTGGGAGAACAAATGATCCCAATTATAAGAAAACCCACTGTGCTAATTATCATCCCAGGAAGGATGGAGCCTCCCAGCACCAATCTCTCTTGCTTCCCCTCCCCTCCCCTCACTCACAGCCCCAGCAAGCTAGAGCTGCAGGCATAGTTCCCCCTGACCACAGGTATTTCTCCACTTTGAGTGAGGACCTCAACTTCTCCCCTTTGCCTCAGCTGGAGCAAAGGGAACATTTTCAGATCACGCATGTGCTGCCACAGAGCAATTCTCCAGAAGGGAGGCAGGTTTTACACCCTTGCCTTCCTTTGTTTTATTTTGGTGTGGATTGCAGCACAGCAACAACACAAAAAATCCATCACATCAGTCAATATTTGAATGCCTGTCAAAATCAAAGCGTCAATATTTACTGTGTTGGAGCTGGAGCCTCATAGCTTCACTGCTTGTATTAATTAAAAATAACACCAAAAACAGCTTTGATTTTTCCCCCTTTTTCTACTTTTTTTTAGACCAGCTGTAACTTGGCCTCTTTCCTAGTCTATCCTTGTTCTATTTTCTTGGCACTTGCTTTCCATACATTTGTGTGTGTGTGTGTGTGTTTGTGTATGTGGTGGTGGTGGGGGAGGTGTTGAATCCTTTGCCCCCACACCCTTTTAAGCATTATCGCTATACACCAAGGGTCCCATGCACAGGAATGTTTCTTGGCTGCCCTTGAGTTGAATGATGATCCTGGACCCTTGGAAAAGCCACAAAGCTCAGTGCTCTCTGTCTCCCTGTGTCTCTCTTGTCTTCCCTTCTTAGTAGGGGTAACAGATGGCTGAGGCTTTCACCAACAGTCCTGAACACATTGTCAATCCCAACTGAAAGTGAAATATTCAGTGGCATTTAAATTAAATAGACTCTAATGCTTCAGTAATATTAATTACATTTTCATTCATCCCTGCCCTAATAAATCAACACATAAAGATAGGATGATCCTGTGCCTGGCAGCAAAGCAGGGCCATTCTGCCCTTTGTAAGGTTATACACACAATGCCCCCATTCTTATAGGGACATGATGGCCCCTTCAAACATCTGTGCTCAGCACCACTTGAAGGGAAGCCAAAATGGTAACATTTAAACTTTTCTTTTTCAATTTGTCCATGCAACAGGGCTTGATTCAACAAGAACTTCCAAGGAAAACTGTAAAACTGTATCAAGCTAGTGAAAACTTTTCACCATTTCTTTCACGGGATATAGATTTATTTTAACAGCCCTAAAAACTAAGGCCAACAGCAAGTTCTCCATTCTCGTGGCAGAATTTGTTACCCCAGCATCAACCTTTCAAAGGTGGAGGGAAGGGGGAAGGCTTGAAGTGTCTGAAAAACTCACAATGTTGAGTTGAATTTCAGTATTTGGGGAGGCCACACATTTTCTGTGAATGCCACAGGGGAAATAGACTCTCTACTTCACCATCAAGAGTTTTTTCCCCCCTTCACTGCTATACATATGTAAAAGGAGGCTAATAAAATGGTTGAATAAAAGATCACTGCTAGTAAATCTTCAGGAGACAAAAACTTCCACTTGTGATGCTTCAAAGCTGCCCAGAGCTACCAGTTTACCCCAAAAGTCCCAACTCAATGCCTCTGATTGGAAAATAAAAAGCCTTGCGCATAAAACCTTCACTCCAATTGTTATGCAGTGAATGCAGCGTTTACACACAACAGCTTTACTTGACCAAATTACTCCCCAGTATACAAATGAAAACCTCTTCAGCGATACAATTTGGTTCCTACTGAAAAGTCCAGCTAGATAAGGTTGATAATGTTAAAAAATAAAATAAAATGACAACATAGTGCCATAGCACATAAGTACATTACAGAAAGCAGGAAAAAACGGAACTGCTTGATGGGACAGCAGGAAAGTGTAATTCAGTAATAACCTTAATCATGTATGGAAATCAACTCTTTTTCCTAAAGTGGCTTGATTTCTCTTTGCAGATATCTCAAAGGCTTTATTCTGATTGATAACAATTGAGAAGATAGCCACAGAGTGACACATGGTTGGAATTTAGAAAGCATGTGGTGACAGGCCCAATACTACATTCCTTGCACAGTTAAAATTCTTATTAAAGTCAAGGGGCTTGATTCTGCATTGCCTTGCTCCTTGTGTAGTCCCACCTGTGGAAAGCGAGTGTCGGACCACACCAGATCAGGATGGGTGTGGTCTATGCCCACTTTGCATTCATTTTATAAGGGTGCAACGACAACACCCCCCAGGTGCAAGGCAGAGAAGAATCAGGTCAATTGATTTAATCTCTAGTTGTACAGGAAATGTAGGTTCAGGTATTGCATAAGGTTATCAGGTTATCAGGACATGGAAACCTCCATTTTAACTGCCAAGAGACTGATGCTGTGTTAGATCTGAGATATTAGCAAATGGTGGTTAGAGACAGATGAAAAGAAATAAAGGGTTAGAAAATGTTTAATAAAAGAAAAGATTGTTCTAATCTTTTTCCTACTCATTTCTTAGATCCTTTTACTAGGACCAACTTTTCATATCAGAAGGATATATTGAACAAATCCAAAATAAAGTAAAATTTAGATGAAATCTTCCAGTCTAATAGCGCTGAGTCAGTCCAGAATGTGTATTTGTGGGCTTTTGATGCCCTTTCATGTGGTTAAAGGGTCTGGACCTAATACATGAGGGGCATGTGCTAATAATAACCTATGCACAACAATAACTTAATGCACAACTTGCTATGGCCTGTTAATATATCATGTTTTGTAGACAGAGCACAAGAAATTCTGGCTCAGACTGAACTAAATAAGAAATTAGGATAATCCTGTAGTGGCAGTATCCCTCTCCTCATTCTATATTTTCGATTTGTTATTGATATAATAAGAGTGTAGTCTAGCAGTTGGGGTACAGGACTGGGGATAGAAACACTTGAGTTCTAACCCTAGGGCTGAATTGCATACCCTGGAGCATGTCATTTCACTTCAGTTTCCCAGCTATTAAATGGGGTTTCAATACTTATTTACCTGCATCAGAGGCCTGTTGGAATTAATTCAATAATGTCTGTGATGCACTTTGAACATTCATGTGCTGTACACGTACTAAATATTAATGTCAATCGTCTTTCAGTTTGGTCAGACACCACAAGGATGATTAATAGAGAAGCCTGCACAAGAGGCTAAACGAAGTTTAATGTTATGCAAAAACATATTCTAAACTTTTCCCTTTCTTGGAAAATATTCAGTCTCAGTTCAGAGTTAAAGTGAGCTAAAACCACAAATAAATGTTGCATAATTATTTTTATGTAGCAAGCTTATGACCCACAAGGGTATATGTTTGAAACTAGCTGGTATCTGTGAAGGGAAAAATGGGCCAGAAAAATTGTGGCATTAGAGGTTGCTTCTCCTTTCTTTTCTCCTTTTCCGTAGCTCTTTTCTCATTTCCCCTTTCATCTTCCCTTTTTCTCTTTCAGTTTCCTCTTCTCCCTTTGTTGCTGCTGCTCCATGAGTGGGAAGTTTTTGTTGTGGGAAGCAAGTCACCCCTTGAATAGCCCTCACATTGCTGAATGGTGGGGTTGATTTGTGACATCCCAGTGACACTATGTATGGGAGAAGGGTATAAAGTTAAACAGTGGGTGCTTACCTGTAAACATCTCTATACAATACTGAAAGTCAGAAGAGAGACATTGGTTTGGGAATGAGGTTCCCTCTCTCTGTTGAGAGAGAGAGAGAAAAAAAAAACCCATACCAATGCATATAATCTAATAGACAACTGGAATGCCCTGTAATAAGGAAAGAGTTAGACTGCAAGACTAGGCAGTGACACCAGCTTCACCTCTATTTGAAACAATGCCAAAATGGTCACCCTGTTGTCAGAGAACTTGATTCATCTACAGCTAGTGGCGCGAAAATGTTTCTTAAAGATAGGACGGGAGCCAAGCTTCCCCCCGATCCTCTGCCTCCAGTTTCAGGATTTGCCAGGCCAACGCTACACAGTTAAATCTGCTCAGGATACAAAGTACAATTCTTGGGATACTCTGGAGACTGCCTGTAAGTTTCAACTTTAATCTCTTACATACATTTATTACATTAGACAGGATGGCCCAGATTCTCTATTGTACTAAGCTTCTGCTTGTCACAGCAGAGTGAGGGGTCTATCTGGAAGCTGATTACTGTTCCCTGATTCTCAGGCTGGATCTGTATAGGTCAGAGCAGCTGGGGGCAGAGGGGCTGTTTTACCTTCTGCCTGCTGAGTAGGTATCTCAGGGACCATATGCCAACTGAAGAGAGCTGGAATGTGCTGTGTTTTGGCCACACCTGACCCTGTCCCCTAAGCCAGGGCTGTGACAAAAGTTTGGTGCTGGAGTTAACTATGTTGCTCTGGCCACCTGAGAGCTCTCCTACACCTGTGGAATTCTCATCTCAGCTGATCTGGCTGCTTTTTGGCTCCATTGCACTTTTCAGGTAGCGCAAAGGTACTGAAAAGTACCTACAAATCTAGTTTGATAGTTCTGTACTGTATAGGTGGTTTAGCAGGATAAGCTATACAGATGAACCCAGGAGACAAATTTTATCCATTGCATAGATTTAGCAAACAAGAATGTTTTGTAAGGGTAATCTATTTTAATTTGTTCACACATAATTATCTTAAATCTTTTGATACAAAGGTTAGAAAGCATTTAAAATACCTAAAATTCAAAAATCAAAGGGTAATGTAATTGCATGGTCACACTAACACAATGTGTCTCTTTGTCCTTTAGTGGCAAGACCATTTATAAAATGTTATGAGTCTGTTACTTTCTACCGGCTAATGGAGCTAGACTTTTAGCTCAAGTAGTAGAGGGTTATGCTTTTTAGGTCCAGAAGTCCCATGTTCACTCATCACAGGCAACCCAACCAGGGATAGTGGTGTTACAAACAGCTAACAAATTGTTCAAATCCAAAAAACCCAACATGGATTCAGAATACATACACCGATCCAGGCTCCTGAACCTTATCCTTCACTGAACCTTATTCTTCACCCGCTGAAGTTTCACTGCACCACTCCTCAGAGGGAAGTGGGAGAATCCTTGTGAGAGGCACAGACTGAGACCTTTGTGCAAATAGATAGGAAGAAATAGTTAATGAATCTCTAAACCAATAGAGACAATGCTGCCTGACCTCATGTAAATGACCCTCTGGAACTCCAGCAGATGTTTGGGTTGTCGTCACATTCCTGGGGAAGCTGGTGATAAGTCACTGCTTGTCAAGCTCTTTTTTTCCATTGATAACATCCTGGCTGTGCAGCCCCATGGCACCTCTTCCCTCCACCCACCATCAGACTCCACGCACCAGGATCTTGTACCTTATTGCTGTTGGCTACAGCAAGTGCACTTTCTGAGCAGTGCAGTGCCATACCAACCCTCATTGCTCCTCCCACTTATAACTGTTCCTCTCTAGCTCCTTTGCCTGGCAGAAGGCAGAGTCATCTAGGCCGCCAGCCATAGGCAGATGCTTTCTCTTTGCTGTGGCATGTGTTAGACTCCTCCCCTTGCCTCACACTGTTCTGTTTCTCTCCCGTACCTATCAGATTCCTTCCTTCTCCCCACTCATTTGCATCATTGCAGCCTCTCTTAACTCATCCCATTGCCTTCCAGTTTTCTTGTGTGGAGTGCCAAGAGCACCTCTGTGGCACATTTCTGCCAGGCCCTACCTGCTAACTGCAGGCTTCCTAACTATTCTGCTTTTTGCAAAGATGCCTGTAGTTTGTATCACCCAGTGTGTGTATGAGAGGAAGTGCACTCCATGGAGTAATGCTGCCGATTCTGATGGCCTGCACATGGTGTGCTTCTAATGTCCATCATCATCCCCTACTGAAGCAACAAACTCCTGCTAGCCTGCTAAGATGGCTGAAAGGCCTGGAAATCCATTTCAATCCATGGGGAGAGGGTCTGCATTGACCCATGTTTCTCTTTGCGAGAAGTCCTGGCCTAGCCTTTCTCCTATTCCAAATGAACCTGGGATGTTCTGAACTTGTCCAGTCACTGCCTGGAAAAAAATCCTGTCTGGATAACACATGGGCTGCTAGACAAGATACTAGTTATTATTAATCATTATTATTATAAAGAAGTATCCAGAGACCCCCAGCAAGACTGGATTCCCATTGCCCCCTGAACTGTACAAACACATAGCGAGATATAGTCTCTGCCCTGTGAAGCTTACAATCTAAATAGATGAGAAAGAGTGGAAACAGCACAGAGGAATGAAATGTGATCTTGGCAAGTCACAGCAGGTCAGTTCTAGAGCCAGGAATAGAGCCCAGTTCCCAAGAGCTCCACCTGAATGCCCTATCCTCTAGACCATGCTGCGTCTCCAGGGATTTTGATAGTAACCACTCTTCTGGCTAAAACAATAGGAAACCCAGGCCATTTTCCTGGCTTTTTTTTCTACAGTTTTATCCAAATAGTGGGGGCGAATTCAATAATCCCTTCATACAGATTTTTTTAAATTCTGATGAATTGACTTCATGGCCCAGCAGGATTATGGACAAGGAGCTATTCTTGTTGGTTCTGCATCTTGAACCATACAAAATTAGCCTTGCGTGTGACTACCAAACCTGGGGCAAAAATTCCGTGGATTTTAATAAGTGCAATGTTGTTCCCTAGCACTGTGAAACCCATTGTTCATTTCTCCCTCCAGCACTGAAGAAGGCAGACCATTTTCACTAATATGAGAGAACCTACAACATTACAAGACTACATTATTTGATGACGGTACCCAGAAGGATACCATCTAATGTTACACTGTTATAGTATCTATATTTAAGCACAAACCGATGCAATTTGTTATGGAATAGCAGAAGAATAGGTGGCAAGTAATCTGACAAACAATAGATGGAGAATCTTTCATTGGATTTATCTCAAGATGTAAATTTGATACCATCTCTTTCTATGCTGCTCAAAATATTCTCCAGTACTTATGTTCAGTAATTACATGTATGTTCCCAGGTAAGGCACTTTTCATTTTAAAGCAAAAAGAAATAACATTATCTACTTTTTTATGATTGAAGATTAAGGGTTCTATTCTAACAGCTTCAGCTGTCAACACAGAGCCCTCTGGTACTATGTTTCCTAGCTTTCCTATTGTAAAAGAACATGTCTGTGTAGATATTATTAATTTATCATTGCACAAAACAAAGTTTATGAATTCTTAATATTTAATGTTCTGTGATTTTAATAATAAAAAATTAAGACTGTACCTTACATAATTTTTTTAACTCTGATTTTATTCTTCTTGCTAGTCCTTTTGGTTTCTATTCTGAGATGTGTTAGCACATACTGAGTTTAAAATACATCTAGAGTGTAGATTGGAATGTAAATACTTAATCACTGCTCCAGTTAAACACAGGCACAAGGCTATAATAAAATTAACTGCTGCAAGGTTTCAATCATACATGGAATGTGCTGGGTCAGATCCTCAAATTGGCATAGTGCTAATGAAATCAATGGAGCTATGCTGAGTTACACCAGCTGAGGCTCTGGCTCATTATGTTTAGAAAATACAAAAAGGTATGAATGGTTTCTTTCCTTTTATAAGGCTGTCAAACTCTCTTTACTTTCTATACTTGGATTGGTGAGTGGCTACACACTGGCCAAAAACTTCTCTAAGGGCCTACACTACTTCTGTCTGATTGAGGATTTGCTTGCATAAGAGTGAGTTTTAAAAGTCTCTCCACACTGTGAAAGACCAACATAACTACTTTGTTAATCAGCCTTTGCTTTTCCTAAGAACCACTTGGTAGATGTGGCAGTGATCCAGGTTTGTCATCTGGCAACTTAGAATAAATAAAGTAGGGCCAGATCTTATGCAGATGAAAATATCAGTTGACTTTAATGGAGCTATGCGGATTTACCCATCTGAGAATCTATCTCAGTTATATCTTAACACACATATACTTACAGTACATGATTTTGTTCCTGGAGGGTGCTTCATTCTAGATTTCAAGCACAGAACATGATTCATACTCATTTCTTTACTTACATTTGTATTGTGTATCTGATCTGTCAGTAGCGTAATCAGATGAATAATTAATGTTTTGTTGGAAATCTGAGGTCCCAACAGCTCATCCCAAAGAATGTTACTAGACAGAAATCCTGTACAATAGAGATTAAGAGACAAATCTGCAAATGTCAGGAGCCCAGCTTCACTAGTACATCCTGCCTGCTTTGCATTGCTCTGGTGACACACAGCAGTTGTAAACCCAGTACTGCGTCATCAGCAGGGTACAAAGCGGCTACAGTTTGACATGATTGCACATACAGATCATGTATTTATGCACGCAGCTATCTCAAAAATCATTTAACTGGTCATTTGCACATACAGATTTCTGATTTGCATCTAATGGCCACGCTCAGTGATTTCATGAACATTTTTGTGTATGTTTCTTAGGGTTGGACATCCTGCATTCAAAAGTGGCCGAGCTTATTAGGGGAGTTTTCAGATAACTAAAAGAAGGATAGAAAAGAAGCTTTCATTTAATTAAAGAATCTGGCATGTTTTTCAATTTAAGTAACAATACATGAGGCAAATATTCTGCAACAAAAGACAAATAATGACAATTAGAACTGGAGTATTAATATCTTAAGCATTTGTTAACAAATCCAGTGAGTATGGGAAACAAGGAAGATAAGCCAGAAGGGAAACTAAATGATGGCTTGATGGGATGATTATCACAAATGGAGTGTCATTATAGATCAAAATTCTTCCTATAGGAGAGAGAGAGAAAAAAAAGGAAGCAGAGGTGCCACTATATCTACAAAATATTTAGAAAACCGTTAAAATTGGATATGGGGTAGCAAAGTAAGTGTAAGAGTGCAGGAGAAAGGAGACACTACAGTTAGCAGTAATTACTTTCCCTTATGACTATAGGAGAATGAGCGTTCAAAATATTAAAAAGCATTATAAACCACCAAATATTCCTGGGGGACTTTAACCGTGCAGACATGTATTGGGTGACAAATCCAGCTAAGAAGATGCTTCAAAGAGATTCCCAAGCAATATAGAGGGTACCCTTGTGATCCAGAAAGCAGAGAATGTAACAGGATGTGAACCTTCCAAGGTTTCTATCTTACCTTTAGGGAGGAAATAATAATGTCAGGGTCATAGAAAATCTTGGTGCTAGTGAGAATGAAATATCTGAATTCAGCACACTAAAGCTTGGGTTCTTAGAACAGAACACTATGAGGGTATTGGCTTTCAGGTAAGCAAGTTCTGGGGATTAAGACACCAAGACGTGGTCCACCCTTTTCCAGTGAAGAAACCCAAGCTTACAGACGGTAGAGAATACTTAGTGAGGTTGCCCTTGCAGAAATCCCTGAGAATCATCTCTGATGAAGCAGAGGTTTAGGGAACCATGGAATTTGGAGAAAATGAAGTCTCTAATATTTTTGGTAATCACCAGATGAATGTGTGGGCAATTAGATCTTGGAGGAAATGCTGTGTTATAGCTGAGATTATCTTTCTTATAGAAGTTGACATATCACCAATAATGTTCACATGCTCTGCTTGAGGGTACATCTACATTATGTGATTATTCCAATTTTACATAAACCGGTTTTATAAAACAGGTTGTATAAAGTCGAGTGCACGTGGCCACACTAAGCACATTAATTCGGCAGTGTGCGTCCATGGTCCGAGGCTAGCGTTGATTTCCGGAGCATTGCACTTTGGGTAGCTATTCTATAGCTATCCCATAGTTCCTGCAGTCTCCCCCGGCCCTTGGAATTCTGGGTTGAGATCCCAGTGCCTGATGGGGCAAAAATCATTGTCGCGGGTAGTTCTGGGTAAATGTCGTCACTCATTCCTTCCTCCGGGAAAACAACGGCAGACAATCATTTCGCGCCCTTTTTCCCTTGATTGCCCTGGCAGACGCTATAGCACAGCAACCATGGAGCCCGTTAAGCTTTTTTTTACTGTCACCATATGTGTACTGGATGCCGCTAACAGAGGTGTTACTGCAGTGCTACACAGCAGCATTCGTTTGCTTTTGCATGATAGCAGAGACAGTTATCAGTTGTTCTGTACTGTCTGCTGCCATTGTAAATTGGTAGTAAGATGATGATTATCTGTTGTTCTGTACTGTCTGCTGCTATCATGGGTACCCCTGGCTGAAGTCAGCCGGGGGCACAAAGGCAAAAATGGGAATGACTCCCTGAGTCAATCCCTCCTTTATGGTTTCTAAAAATAGAGTCAGTCGTGCCTAGAATATGGGGCAAGTGTGCTAGAGAACCAGTGTATCAGAAAGCACAGCTGCTCCATGTCAGATCCTGCAGAAATGATGAGCTACATGCCATTCATAGGGGGTGCCCCTGCAACAACCCTACCCATTGCTTCCCTCCTCTCCCAACCTTCCTGGGCTACAGTGGCCGTGTCCCCCCCATCTGTGTCATGAAGTTATAAAGAATGCAGGAATAAGAAACAGTGACTCGTTAGTGAGATAAAATGAGGAGGAGGCAGCCTCCCAGTGCTATGACAGTCCAGGCAGGACATTAAGCACTGTGGAGGAGAGAAGCCCAGCATCCCGCTGCTATGATGGTCCAGGCAGGACAGAATCTTTTCTTTACACAGGAAAGGGAGGGGGCTGATGGAGCTCAGCCCCCAGTTGCTATGATGAGGACAGTTACCAGCCGTTCTGTACCATCTACTGGGAATGACCAGGAATCATTCCTATTTTTACCCAGGTGCTCCTGGCCGACCTCACCTGAGACCAGCCAGGAGCACTCACAGGCTGATGGTGATGACAGATATCAGTCATATTGTACCATCTGCCACCAGGGAGGAAAGAGGAGCAGATACTGCTCTTCACTGCTGCAGCATCGCGTCTACTACCAGCATTCAGTAGAGATAGGGTGACATTGAAAAAAGTCAAGAAATGATTTCTTTCCCTTTTCTTTCATGTGGTGGGGGGAGGGAGTAAATTGACGAGCTAAACCCTGAATCACGCTGGACAATGTGTTTGAACCTACAGGCACTAGGAGCTCAGCCAAGAATGCAAATAGTTTTCGGAGACTGCTGTGGACTGTGTGATAGATGGAGTCCTCAGTACCCCCTCCCTCCCTCCATGAGCGTCCATTTGATTCTTTGGCTTTCCGTTAATGCTTGTCATGCAGCACTGTGTAGCCTGGAGATTTTTTTCAAACGCTTTGGCATTTCGTCTTCTGTAACGGAGTTCTGATGGAACAGATTTGTCTCCCCATACAGTGATCAGATCCAGTATCTCCTGTACGGTCTATGCTGGAGCTCTTTTTGGATTTGGGACTGCATTGCCACCTGTGCTGATCAGAGCTCCACGCTGGGCAAACAGGAAATGTAATTCAAAAGTTCGCGGGGCTTTTCCTGTTTACCTGGCCACTGCATCTGAGTTCAGATTGCTGTCCAGAGCGGTTACAGTGGTGCACTGTGGGATACCGCCCGGAGGCCAATACCGTCGATTTGCGGCCACACTAACCCTAATCCAATATGGTAATAACGATTTTAGCACTACTCCTCTCGTTGGGGAGCAGTACAGAAATCGATTTAAAGAGCCCTTTATATCGATATAAAAGGCCTCGTAGTGTGGATGGGTGCGGCGTTAAATTGGTTTAACGCTGTTAAAATCGGTTTAAACGCATAGTGTAGACCAGGCCTTTGTCTCTTTCAGACTACACTGATTCTGCAGAGCTGCTGCCTAAAGCTGATACCCATAAAAGTAAAAACACAGCATAGTACCAGAAGCTTTGAAAGAGTGTAGAAAGAGCCTAATGAAGAAAAAGCCTTGCTGCTCTACGAATAAAGCTACAAAGAATGACCCTGCACCTACAGAAATACAATATTTTAGTGAAACACAAATTGAGAAAGAATACATCAGTCACTGACACTTTAAGCAGATTTTTTTCTGACAGGACATGGCAATATGGTGGAGCTGTTTTAAACATGATATGGGGCAAGAAGATAGTGTATTAAGGGTCCAGTCTTGCTTCCTCTGAAGTCAATGGCAAGATTCTCATTAATTTCAATAGTGAAGAAACAAGAAACAGAGTAATGGACAGTCAATAATAAATGAAGACATAAATTCATCAATTGATAGACTGCAGGTAAATGGATACTTGGAAAAGCAGAATATATACCTTTCTGGATCACCCACATACCAGTGTCTCATGGTAATTATTAGGGTGATCATTTACTGAACCATTAGCAATTATTTCTGAAGTCATAGAGAACTGGCCAGGTACCAGAAATCTGCAATAAAGCTAATGTTGTTTAGACCTTCAAAAAAAGTTAAGGAAAAAAAACATAACCCAGGTGCTTCCCACCCAGTAAAGCTAACTTCAATAGTAAATAATCTTATTTCAAAAGATGTGAATACCAATGTTAGGGCTGTACAAGTGTTAATGAAAGTTGCTGGGTGCTAAGCCCTTTTGAAAATCACACTATTTATTTAGGAGTATAATTTAGGCTCTTGTTTTTTAAAATTTTGGCCTTAAAACCAGACTCAACAAAACACTCAAATCTATTCTGTAGGAAACATTCTGCAGGAAACATTCTGCTTTGGCAAGGGGACATGCAAGATGGCCTACTGTGTCAGGTAATCTTTCTGATTTCCACAGCCATATGATTTCACATATAAGCCAGCCAAACAATAGTTAGATATATATCAAAATGGCAACTCTTTATTATACAGAGTAACTTTTAACTAGCTTACTGAGCATGCTATATGATCAGAGAAAGCTTGTGAGTATATTTTTGCTTATTCAGGATGCTGCAGGTGGGGTTCCACTGTTTTGCAGAGATGACTACCAGAGTATGCATTCCCTTGTGTACTGCCTTCAATCTGATCACGGTTCTGTTAGGCCACGTCTACACTACAGCATAAAATCGAAATTATTAAAACCAATTTTATAAAACTGGTTTTATAAAATCAATTTTACGCGTCCACACTGGGGCACATTAATTCGGTGGTGTGCGTCCATGGTCCTAGGCTACCATCGATTTTCGGAGCGGTGCACTCTGGGTAGCTCAGTAAAAGAATGAGACCAATAACTTCGATTTCCGTCCACACTAACCCTAAATCGATATAGTAATATCGATTTTAGGGTTACTCCTCTCGTTGGGGAGGAGTACAGAAATCGATTTTAAGAGCCCTTAAAATCGATTTAAAGTGCCTTGTAGTGTGGACGGGTACAGCGTTAAATCGATTTAACGCTGTTTAAATCGATTTAACTCTGTAGTGTGGACCAGGCCTCAGTGGCAGAGTAGTTTGAGAGAAAGAGCTGCCGATCCCTTTCATTCTGCCAGAGATTTTAAGTGTGAACGAAATTGCTGTCAAAGAAAGAAAGGTCTCAGGGAATAATTACAATGAAGACGGTAGTGATGCTGCAAACCAGGCAGTCATCATGTGATAGATAGCAAATCACTTTCTGCGTTTTGAAACTATCAGGCTTCATTTCCTTGCACTGCTTTTATTCCAGTCTGTTACAGAATAGCTACCGCTCAGGCTATGCTGGCGAACATACTAATTGGTTATAGTACACCTACACAATACATTTTGCAAGTCCAGGTATTCAGTTCTTCCCCTCCTCTCATCCTGTTGCAGGACAATCCCGAATCTGTTGTTGAATTCTATGTTGCAGGTGATTTGAGTTGTTACAGTGCAATTCACAGGAAGAAATCGCTGTAAAAATAAATAAATAAATAAATAAATAAATAAGAGTAAAAGCTGATGAAATGCGCAAAGAACACATTTCCTTGTAATTAAATTCAGAAGAAAAAATTTTCCCCTAAATCAAACAGCCTGTGAGAGTAAAACTTCGCCACCAACGTTAAACCAGGGCCCTCCAGCTCTTTAAAATGAGCATCAATTACTTGAATAAGTGGGAGAGTAATTTTTCCACATTCCTGAAGTTCTTATAGCGTTCTTCTGCTCCAATAAATGGCTGCACTGCCTGCCATATACAGTAACTTTTGATTTTAGAGACTCCCCCCACCCACATAGAGTGAGACTAAAGTTTGTCAATTCAGTGTGTAGCCCTGAATATGACTAGCAGCCATGCAGATCCAAATTTAGTGGAAGCAGGCTGGTAATGTATTGTTTCCCAGCCCTCCACAGGCAAACCAGTATTGAACCTACATCCAATAAATATCACATTACAGGAGGTAGCTAGTTTAATTTAAAGACACAAAAAAACCTTAACGTTGCGCTTCAAGAGTCTGAAACAAGTTAAAGTTTCTTGAGAATGTCATGACATTTACTGTCAGATAAAATTTTGGATTAAAAATATATGTGTGACTTTTTCTTGGAGCTGCCTTTCAAGTTAAGCTGGATCCTTTAATTGCAAAGCTTGGTGAAAGCAGCATTGTAATGTGCAGAGGGCCTGTGTAATCCATGTACATATTTAGTTAGAGGTAGTGAACCCTCACCTCGCATGCAATGAAGCATTAGCACCACCAGTTGGTCATCAAGCTTGAACAACACCCAGTCTGAACTGTACTAATAATACCAGAGCTTTGCTTAATCTCTCAAGAGTAATGTGTCATGTAGTCCTGCTATATGGAACATGTTTAGTTAACTTTAGGTGGAATGAAGGCATGTTAAAATTTCATGGGTTCAATTTTTTATCTGAGAATGTTAAGATTCTCTCTAATCTAATTTAGCTATCTAGATATTTAGAACACGCTAATCAGAGGAGCTGAAAGTCTAAAGTTACATACACAACAAGAAGACTTTTTCAAACAAATTATTCTTACTGAATTTGAAGCACAGTATTATTTACAGAGAGGAGGGGCTTTATTAAGTTCCAGGTTCACAGCACACTCATATTTTTCATCTTATTGATGAAGAAGGTGCAGAAAAGTACCACTACTATTTTGGATGTATATAGCACCTTTGATCCAAGGATCACAAACACTTTACAAACATAGGAAACAAAAGCAGACAGATTCTGGGTCTGATTTTCCGTTATCAGATCAGCGTATTGGCAAGCCAAAGAGATTTTGTGCATGTGCACGTGGCTAGACAGCCATAGGCATGCACAATACTCTTGATTTGCATATACAAATTAAAGTGCATGCATTGCTAGACAGATGTGTACATCTGGTTACCAAAAAATCCATTTATCTTTCTTATTTCTAAAGTGTATGAAAAGTTTTGTATGACCTGTACAAAATTTCCCCTTGCTCTCTTTCTGTATTTATTATGTAGAAATTTCAAGGTCTGAGTCTTATTTACGCTAAGGTCTCTTTACTCCACTAGCATTTTACAGCGGCCACAAAGAAGGCATAATTTATATTTACATCAACTTTAAGACCCTTCTATATTGTTAGAGTGGTGCAAATGGGCCTTAATCTAACTGGGAATCAGGCCCACTGTCTTCAAAGTGCTTTAAACATTATTTAATCAATTTGTCTGAACTACTTGAAACTGAAAAACTTTCAGAGATAACACGATATGACATTCTACATGTTGTAACAGAGAACTGTTTGCAAGCAAAATCTATACACATGATGCATTGAACTACTGCTCTTCTTTTGCAGGAAAATATAAAATTTAAAAGCAACAACAACAATTGATCCATACCCTAAATTCTAACAGGAATAAAAGGAAGAAAATGCCATAAGGCACCAGTATGATAAGTCCAAGGAGGGCTCTTTAACTTGTTGCAATTCCCCCCCCTTCAAATCTCATCCTTAGTGTTCTCCCTATTTTGGATGGGGCATAATAATTTTATTTGAGGTTAGTGAAACTGTTCCATCATGACAATATTGTACATCACAGAACCAGTGGAACGTCAGGCCTCTGAAACTTTGAGTTCATTAATACTTATGAGCTATTCTCTGTACTACTGTAGCATGCAAAGGTCCCAAACAACCGGGGTCCCCACTGTGCTAAGGAAGGTACAAACACTTGGCAAGAGATGCCCTCTGCCCGAAAGCGCTGACAAAGGCCCTGATCCTGCAATTCATGTGCACCGCTACTGTGTCTGTGCAGAGCCCATTGAGCCCCTTGTGGGACTGCGGTCTGTAGGGCTGAGTCCTAAACAGACATGACAGACAAAGAGTAGAACAGGGGTCCGCAACCTTTCAGAAGTAGTGTGCCAAGTCTTCATTTATTCACTCTGATTTAAGGTTTCGCGTGCCAGTAATACATTTTAACATTTTTAGAAGGTCTCTTTCTATACGTCTATAATATATAACTAAACTAGTGTTATATGTAAAGTAAATAAGGTTTTTAAAAAGTTTAAGAAGCTTCATTTAAAATTAAATTAAAATGCAGAGCCCTCAGACCAGTGGCCAGGACCCAGGCAGTGTGAGTGCCACCGAAAATCAGCTTGCGTGCCGCCTTCGGCACACGTGCCATCGGTTGCCTACCCCTGGAGTAGAAGAAAGGCAGTACTATAATCTCACTGCTTGGGATTTGTGCTTTACATTGGAGCAGTAGTCTGAAATTGGAAAAAAAAAATTAGCTATTCAACATTTTTGTCTTGTTCTTTATAAAACCATGTACAATCATTTCCCCTCCCCCCAGACATTTTAAAATTGAAATATGTTCAGATGTAGACATTACAATAAACTGATTTTTGTCTTTATCTTGAGTTTACTTCCTGTTCTTTAGTCCCAGTGACCTTCATTTCAGAATGTTTGTTTCCAAATTTAATGCAGCAGTTGATTACAAACAATGACTGATATTATCATATAGTAAATTAGCTTCATGGGTTACAGATTTTAGCATGAACTACACTGTAAAATTTGACTTAGGACTCGATCCTGAAAACATTTACATAGGTGAGTAATTTTACTCATGTGAGTAGTTCCACTGAGTTCAGTGGCACTGTCCATATGAGTAAAATTATCTCACTTGAATAAGTGGTTGAAATGTTCAGGTCCTGTGTTTGTTGAATGTAGATGGTAAATGTTTCCTTTCAAGAGCTTATTAATAGAAAAAAATTATCCAGCTCGCTGCTGTGTTATTTCTCACGTCTTTACAATGCTCAGATATCATATCGTTTCTGTACCCTCGTTCTCATCTAAACGGGATCTTTGAAAAGGATGAGTAGTCGCCAGGGCTGTGTAACATTCAGAAGTGTAGCTTAGATGGTAAATACTATATGCTGCTGTAAGAACATTTGAATGGTAATACTCAAGCAATTACTTTCCTTTCAAGATCATTAAACACAAATCTGACTTGTATTTTAATAGGACTGCCAATGTATTTAATGGGGGGCAGTAAAGGGTAGTTTTTTTTCTAATGGATGAATGTTTATATTATTATCCATTCTGCAAGACCTGATTAAGAGGAGACTGTATAACGCTTATGTCTTTTGCCTCACTCCTTGTCACCCTAGTATTCAATTTTTTTCTCTGTCTCTCATCTTTACAGCATTTATACAAAACTGTATTTTCAACAAAAACCACCACCACATTGAGAGATTAAAAAAGCAGATCAAATACTTTTGTGCTGAAAACAATTTACAATGTAGAATCCAAGTATATGATTCTCCCCCGCCCCCCAGTAAAATTTCAGGTGAATTCTGTGCTTGGAAAAGTGATGTGGTGACAACCTGCAAAACTGAAGTCTGCTATATAACCATGGAAGAAGTACTGTATGGTCACATCCTCTTACACGCATGTCTTAGGTTTGTTCTGGAGAGAGACAATCGCTGCAATTGGAGGGTATGTCAGACGATAGGCTATATCATTTTTTTCTGAAACTGCCAGCAAGTGTGCCAGTGAATAAACCTTGTGGTGTGCATATTTGATACTGGACTGAGCTCAGCAACTAATTTTTCATTGGCCACTAAATCACCATTACACATAGGAATGACTTTTGGATGCAAGGGACCTAAACTTTATTTGACCCAAATGGTCTAGAGGTAAAACACTCTATATTCTAACAGCAACTTCATGAACCCTCCAGTCAATCCCTCATTCCCTGCTACCTTTATTTTATATTACTAACATCCATTTGTCATAGTGAAACTTAACTATGTAAGTTAATTATCTACTGGAGAGCTAACACTATTTTGCAGAACAGGAAGTCACATTAGCACTGAGAAGCTTCAATCTTACAATCACAAGAACAAGCAAACAATATGTGGATTTTGTTTTCACTTCCCACCCACTTCTCTAATAATAATAGAGATCAAAATGGTATGCAGGGATGGTACATATGATATCATTATAAATCCACAAGTATTATTTAAAAATCTTGACATACACACACACACACATACTTTTCCCATTCCCGTCAAAGGATGTTTTGGCCCATAATTCAGGGGAAAGTTAGCCACTGAAATTGTGCAGTGTCATCACTTTTACTAACATTTTGAGATTTAGAAACACTTATCTCTAAATTAATCACTTCATCTCTAGAGCTTTGTCTGAATTTGTTTATAGAGTTCTATGCTTCATAATTCCATCTATCTCAATACTTGTGTGCCACTGAACCACCCACTAGAAGCATTTAGATGTGCAAATCTGGAGCTCTCTCAGTCTGTGCACATTATTATTTGTACAAGCCGCTGAGTGTGTGTGAGTTGGGTGGGTTTTTATATCTGTATTGAAAAACCAGTTTATTCTGCAACAAATGACAGGAAAGTGACTATAAAATGTAGTGCTGGACAGCAGCCTTAGATGTAACATGAAAAAATGAGGTAGACGGTTTGCTATTACTTTGTATTCTAAAGAAAAACAAATCATACTAGGAATTGCTCAGGGGCCAAATTCACAAACAGAAAAAGTCAGGGAAATGAATGCAGCTGGGGCACAGAGTCCTCAATTCTTGCCTCCACTAACTGGTGTCAAAGCTGCTCTGAAGCTGATACTACAGGCTTTGAACAACTTAGAACTCCCCTCCATTCCAATGGTGTTTTAGGGCTAGGAGATATGCTTTATGATGTGTCAATGCTGAGTAGTCACCAGCAGGCCATACACAGTGGGTGGCTATACTCTCTGCCACACCCACAATTGCACTCCTGCACATCTTTGCTGATAGCTCTCCTGGTTAGCAGAGGATTGTCAGACTTTCAGTTTCACACCCAGCATTTCAACTATGGCTAAGGCATTGTGCACCCATACAGAAGGGCAAATCAGTGCAGTGATTATGATGCAAACCAGAATCATATCTATGATAAATACATATGCCAGTAACACACAAATTTATATAATTTCTTATGTTAGAAATAACCTGTGACATCCTGTCAGCCGGTCGTGTCGGGGCTCGTCCCTCTCAGGCGCGGCGGGGAGCCAGGGCGCCTCCTAGCCCGCTGCAGTCTGGGTAGGCTTAGCCCCTCCGCAGGTGTTGAGGGGGGTACAGGGTCTGCAAACAAGGTAGAGCCCCGGCCCTCTAGCCGGGGTCAGGGCTCTCAAAGTAAATAAGCCCCAGCCCTTGGACAGTGCGGGGCAGTAGCAGTTCAAGCTCAGACGTCTAGTGGGGCTGAGCAAACACAGTATCAGCCCAGGCCCTTAGCAGGGCGGGGCAGTAGCAGTTCAAGCTCAGGCGTCTAGCTGGGCTGAGCAAACACAGTATCAGCCCAGGCCCTTGGCAGGGCGGGGCAGTAGCAGTTCAAGCTCAGGCATCTAGCTGGGCTGAGCAAACACAGTATCAGCCCAGGCCCTTGGCAGGGCAGGGCAGTAGCAGTTCAAGCTCAGGCGCCTAGCGGGGCTGAGCAAACACAGTATCAGCCCAGGCCCTTGGCAGGGCGGGGCAGTAGCAGTTCAAGCTCAGGCGCCTAGCGGGGCTGAGCAAACACAGTATCAGCCCAGGCCCTTGGCAGGGCAGGGCAGTAGCAGTTCAAGCTCAGGCGCCTAGCGGGGCTGAGCAAACACAGGATTAGCCCAGGGCCTTGGCAGGGCGGGGCAGTAGCAGTTCAAAGGGGGCCCAGCCCTTGGTTCAGGCGGGGCACCAAACACAAGTCTAGTTAGCTCTGGCCCTCTGGATCAGGGCAGAGCAGTGGCAATAGGCGGGAAGAGGGGGAGTCTGCCACCCGGTCACAGGGTGGCAGGGGGAACGCAGGCCCTCCCACTCCACTGCGTTCCAGCCCGGGGCCTAGCAGCGGTCAAGACCCGCTGCGGTCAGTGGGGATCCTGGCCGCAACACACTGACATGGGTTCGGGATCTTCAGGAGCCAAACCAGGGTCGGCTACCCCCGGGCCACTTCCAACTTCTCCCTCTCTGGGTACCTGGTCCTTGCCAGCGTCGTCTGGGGGGTCCCAGACCATGGGCTCCTCTGGATACCGGTCGTGGGGAAGCTCAGGCCATTCCTCGGGGTATTGGGTACACAGCAGGTCAGGCCGACGTTCCTCCGGGTACCGGATCTGAGGCAAGTCCAGTCAGCGCTCCTCTGGGTAGTGGGTGCAGGGCAGGTCCGGCCGGCGCTCCTCTGGGTAGTGGGCACGGGGCAGGTCCGGCCAGCGCTCCTCTGGGTAGTGGGCGTGGGGCAGGTCCGGCCAGCTCTCTTCCGGGTAGTGGGCGCGGGGCAGGTCCGGCCAGCGCTCCTCTGGGTAGTGGGCGCGGGGCAGGCTGGGCCCGGCAGGAGCCCAGGCACCAGCATCTGTCCTCTCCAGCCGCCTGCGCCCAACTGAGTGCTGGGGCCGGGCTTTTATACTTCCTGTCCCACCCCTTGACTTCTGGGGGGCGGGGACAGGCAGTGCTGGCTCCGCCCACTGAGGCACCTGCTCTGGCTCGTCCCTCTCAGGCACAGCGGGGAGCCAGGGCACCTCCTTACACATCCTAATCACATTTCACTACTTGGTCTTAGAGTTTTTCAGAAATGAAAACCTGGGGAAAGTGTAGGTTCTAACTGTTTTCCTGCTATCCATTTACAAGGTAACATTTCGAAACAAGGAAAACTGGCTGAATAATTACATTTAGAGAAGAGCGGGTGGGTACTGTGAGTTAGTGTTCCACTGCGTTCTTGTAGCTGTCACAATGCAGTGAGACTGTATTTCATAAGAACATCTCCCCTTTCGCCTGCACTTCTAATGACCATGCCCTCTATTGGGAGCACCATAAAAGTGTTTTCCCTTAGTCCATGTCCAGTTTTTGCTCTCACTTGAATCCTTTCTGCATGTCACGAGCCTGCAGAAATCTTCAATAGTCTGGAATATGCTCACTGAGTCCTAAAACCTCAACCTGAGTACACATATGGATCCAAGGATATATCGTTCTCCTCACCTACCCAACAAGCACCAGTGGAGCTCCTACTGCTTTATGCACCCCTCCACCCCACAGAGGGTTTTAGACAGTCTTTGTTGTAGACCCTCTTGCCAAGACTTTACCCACTGTCAGGCCAGCTCCTGTCTTACCTGCAGAACACCCTCCATGATGCCATAGTGTAGGCCAGAATGGAGACAAGCTCTATAGTTTACGTGAGGTGAAGAATCCTCCCTGCACAGTCTTTTTGCAAGCTAGTTTCATGCAATGGAACTACTGGAGTTCTCTGCAAGTAAGATCTGTTCAAAGCCTATTGAAGTAAATGAAAAGGCTCTCATTGACTTCAATGGGCTTTGAATCTGGCCCTTCTGCAATCTCAGGGACAGGTGGAGACAGGATTTGCCACAGACTGAAGATAGAAATACAAATCTGACGATGGTTGGAAATATCTGACATGTGCTGGGAGAGCAATACAGAAGTGCACAGACAATTCAGGAAGTTTTTGGAGAGTGTTGGGGACAACTTCATGGTGCAACTACTGGAGGAACCAATGAGAGGCTGTTCTTCTCTTGACCTGCTGCTTACAAACAGGGAAGAAGAGGTAGGAGAAATAGAAGTGGGTGGCAACCTGGGTAGTAGTGACCATGAGATGGTTGAGTTCAGGATCCTCACAAAAGGAAGAAAAGAGAGCAGCAGAATACAGACCCTGGACTTCAGAAAAGCAGACTTTGACTCCCTTAGGGAACTGATGAGCAGGATCCCCTGGCAGGCTAATATGAGGGTGAAAGGAGTCCAGGAAAGCTGGCTGTATTTTAAAGAAGCCTTATTGAGGGTGCAGGAACCATCCTGATGTTCAGAAAGAATAGTAAATATGGCAGGTGACCAGCTTGGCTTAACAGTGTGGGACTCTTAATGAATGGGAGATGCAACCTAGTGACAGATGATGTGGAAAAAGCTGAAGTATTCAATGCTTTTTCTGCCTCGATCTTCAGAGACAAGGTTAGCTCCCACACTGCTGTCCTGGGTAACACAGTATGGGGAGGAGATGAGCAGCCCTCAGTGGTGAAAGAAGAGGTTAAGGACTATTTAGAAAAGCTGGACATGCACAAGTCCATGGGTCCATATCTAATGCGTCCGAGGGTGCTGAGAAAATTGGCTAATGTGATTGCAGAGCATTGGCCATTATATTTGAAAACTCGAGGCGACTGGGGGAGGTCCTAGATGGTTGGAAAAAGGCAAATATAGTGCCCATCTGTCATAAACAGATAGTTAAGGGTTAATGTCTCTTTTATCTGTAAAGGGTTAACAAACAGTGAACTGGACACCTGACCAGAGGACCAATCAGGAAACAAGATACTTTCAAATCTCGGTGGAGGGAAGCCTTCATTTGTGTTGTTGGGTTTTGCTTTGTTCTCTCTGGGTCCTGGAAGGGACTAGATGGGCAATCAGGTTTCTTGCCAATCTTCCTGCTACAGTCTCTTATATATTCAGAATAGTGAGTATTAAGAAGAACAGGCGGTTATAGTCTTTTGATTGTTTTCTGTATTTGCAAATGCGTAGTTTGCTGGAAGAATTTTAAATTGCATATTGCTGGAGGGAGGCTTCTTTCTAGTGTCTATAAGCTGAAAGACCCTGTAACTTTTACCATCTAAATTACAGAGACAACTTTTACTTTTTCTTTCTTTTTATTAAAAGTTTTGCTTTTAAGACCTGTTTGATTTTTTTTCCCCCTTGTTGAGGCTCAAGGGAATTGGTCTGTACTTAACAGGGAAGGGAAGGGAGGGGAGAAGGGGAATCCCTTTGTTTAGATTCACGGAGCTTGAATCTGTCTGTCTCTCCAGGATAACCCAGGGAGGGGGAGAGAAGGGGGGGGGGAAAACCAACCTGCTTTCTCTGTATTGTGATTCAAGGAGTTTGAATCACAGTGATCTCCTAGGGTAACCCAGGAGGGAAGAGCCTAGGAAAGGCACAGTGAGGGAAAGGGTTTACTTCCTTGTGTTAGATCCAGAGGGGGATCTGTCTTGGGGGTCCCAGGGCAAGGTTTTGGGGGGACCTGCGTGTACCAGGCACTGGAATTCCTGGTTGGTGGCAGCGTATCAGATCTAGAGCAGGTAATTAAGCTTAGAGGATTCATGCTGGTACTCCAAATTTTTGGATTCTAAGTTCAGATTGGGGATAGAATACTATGACATGGTGAGCAGCATTGGAATAAGAATCCAAAAGCCAGTGAGTTAAAAGCAAAAGCCAGTAGGATTATTATTTTCTTCTTTCCCTCTGCTAGCTGTTTGTAAGCAGCGGAGAGGATTTAAAACTACAGCCAGAAATTTTTTTTCTTTCTCCTTTTTGGCTGTGCAGAGAGACTGCCTAAAGGCAGAGACATTAAGGTTTAACAGGGTCTTTGTTAAAACAAAGCAGGCTTAAGTGGTCCGCAACAGACTCCAGCAAAAACACATCTGCAAATGAAAGGGTTTTCTTTGTTCTAATTTAAACGTGAAAGGCTACTTAGAAAAAGTTAAAAAAAGACTCTGTTGCTAAGCAACCCTAAGAAGGTAAGCAGAGGAACAAGCAATTTCAGGCAGTAAACAGAAGAGGGCGCACCAGCACAAGAAAGCAGGAACAATGAGTACCAGTGCAGCAACAAGCAAACTAAAAATAGCTAAACTAAAAGCAATAAACAAACACAACGAACATAAAAGACGAATGGAACTAATTCAGGCAGAAATGGCCAGGGAAGAGGCTTCCCACAGGAGATACATGGAGAGAAACAAAAAAGAGATGGAGTTCCAAAGTGAGGCCCTCCAGCAGACCATGGAATTAGCAAAAACTAAACAGAATGACACAGCCAATCCTACCAACCCTTCGCCAGCGATTGTTCCACGCCCCAAGAAATTTCCCACGTACAAGGCAGGTGATGACACTGAGGCCTTCTTAGAAACTTTTGAAAGAGCCTGTCTTGGGTACAACATCTCTGAAGACCAGTACATGATAGAGCTGAGGCCCAGCTCAGGGGACCCTTAGCGGAGGTGGCGCTGAAATGCCTAAGGAGAACATGAACGATTATAAACTTTTCAAACCAAGGCCAGAATCAGAATGGGGATAACACCTGAGCATGCCCGTCGGCGGTTCAGAACCCTAATATGGAAACCAGATGTGTCATTCCCCCGACACGCCTACCACATTGCAAACAATTATGAGGCCTGGATATCAGGAACCCAGGTTAACAATATGGACAAGCTACACCTCCTAATACAAATGGAGCAGTTCTTAGAGGGTGTTCCTGAGGAAATAGAAAGGTACAATCCTATATGGGAAAACCCAAACTATAACCGAGGAGGGGGAGATTGGAGCCAAATGGATGGAAGTGGCAGAAAAGAAAAAAGCTACTGTCAAGGGGAGCGAATATCCCAGGGGGCACACCAACAATAAACCCTACAACTGAGGGCAGCCCATGACCCCACCTACAACCCAAGGAAAGCCACAGACGCCCTATTCCCCACTCACCAGTCTCCAGTAACCCACCTTGGCCCAGTGACCAGTCAGCTGGGCGATGCTTCAAGTGTAATGAACTGGGACATATAAAGGCCAACTGCCCAAAGAACCCCAACCGAGTGCAGTTCATTACACCACCATCACACCAAAGATCCCCAGGCCCAGATGCCTCTCAAATACTCTTGGAGCAAAGGGAAAGTTTGAGAGTGGGCGGAAAGAAGGTTACCGCATGGAGAGACACAGGGGCACAAGTGTCAGCTATCCACCAGTCCTTGGTGGACCCCAAATTCATCAACCCAAAGGCCCAAGTGACAATTTACTCATTCATGTCACAAGCTGTAGACTTACCTACAGCTAAACTGCCTGTCCAGTACAAAGGCTGGTCAGGAATGTGGACTTTTGCAGTCTATGACAATTATGCCATCCCCATGCTACTGGGGAAAGACTTGGCCAACCAGTAAAGCGGGCCAGAGAGTGGGAAATGGTTACACGCAGCCAAACCAGGCAAGCTTCCAGACCCATCCCTGTTCCTGAGTAGTCCACAGGGGCCCCGTCTGTGTTACCAGAGACCCAGACAGAGGTAGTGGACCTGGATCCCCTGCCAACAACTGAAACAGCCACAGTGCTTCCAGTCCCAGACCAGGAACTGGAAAAGCAACCAGCACTAGAACCGTTGCCAGCACTGACGCCAGTGCTTGCAAATGCATCTTCAACCCCAACACCAGAGGGCACCAGCGAGCCTGAACTGGCAGAAGCAGCAGACAACCACACCCAAGAGGCTCAGCCAGAGCCTGAAATACCACCTGGTGCACCAGCGGAGAGAGGCTCACCAGCAACGAAAACAACCCCATCACCTACATAGCTTCCCGAGGGACCAAGCCCATGTCCACAGTCTAAGGAAGAACTGGTGTCTCCAGCTTCAAGGGAACAGTTCCAGACTGAGCAGGAAGCAGATGACAGCCTTCAGAAAGCTTGAAGAAGGAGATCTCAGGGAACTACAGATCGGTCAACCTCACGTCAGTCCCTGGAAAAATCATGGAGCAGGTCCTCAGGAAATCATTTTGAAGCACTTGGAAGAGAGGAAGGTGATCACTTGGAGGAGAGGAACAGGCAACATGGATTCACCAAGGGCAAGTCATGCCTGACCAACCTGATTGCCTTCTACGATGAGATAACTGGCTCTGTGGATATGGGGAAAGAGGTGGATATGATACATCTTGACTTTAGCAAAGCTTTTGAGAAGGTATCCCCCAGTATTCTTGCCAACAAGTTAAAAAAGTATGGATTGGATGAATGCACTATAAGATGGATAGAAAGCTGGCTAGATTGTTGGGCTCAACGGGGAGTGATCAACGTCTCGATGTCTAGCTGGCAGCCGGTATCAAGAAGCCTGCCTTAGGGGTTGGTGCTGGGGCTGGTTTTGTTCAATATCTTTATTAATGATCTGAATGATGGGATGAATTTCACCCTCAGCAGGTTTTCACATGACATTAAGCTGGGGGGAGAGGCAGATATGCTGAAAGGTAGGGATAGGGTCCAGAGTGACCTAGACAAATTGTCCAGTAAAACTACAATACCCACCTGGGGAAATGAGAAAACAGATTGACAGAGTGAGATGGGTATCCAGAAATCACCTACTACAGGACAGGCCCAACAAGGAAAATACAGAACACCACTGCCATCACGTACAGC
Source organism: Gopherus evgoodei (assembly GCF_007399415.2). NCBI lineage: Eukaryota > Metazoa > Chordata > Testudines > Testudinidae > Gopherus > Gopherus evgoodei. Next base: position 95,935,941 of record NC_044325.1, read on the forward strand.
CCCTAGTTAAAACCTCTCCAGTGCATTAGCAACAATCTACAACCTATCCTGGAAAATGATCCTCACTCTCACAGACACTGTGAGCCAGGCTAGTCCTTGCTTACAGACAGCCCCCAAAATCTGAAGCAAATACTCACCAGCAAATACACACCACACCACAGAAACACCAACCCAGGAACCAATCCCTGTAGCAAAACTCGTTGCCTACTTTGTCCCCATATCTACTCTGGCGACACCATCAGAGGACCCAACCACATCAGCCACACCATCAAAGGCTCATTCACCTGAACATCTACTAATGTTACATATGCCATCATGTACCAGCAATCTGCCATGTAGATTGGCCAAATCGGACAGTCCCTACGTAAAAGAATAAATGGATACAAATTGGACATCAGGAATGGTAACATCCAAAAGCCGTGAGGTGAACACTTCATCTCCCTGGACATTCTGTAAACAGATTTAAAAGTCCTATTCTGAAGAAAAAAACTTCAGAAGAGACTTCAAAAAGAAACAGGAAAACTAAAATTCATTTGCAAATTTAACACCATTAATTTGGGCTTGAATAGGGACTGAGAGTGGCTGGCTCATTACAGAAGCAGCTTTGCCTCTCCTGGAATTGACACCTCCTCATCTATAATTGGGAGTGGACTACATCCACCCTGATTGAATTGTCCCTGTCAACACTGGTTCTTCACCTGTGAGGTACTCCCTTCTCTTCATGTGTCATTTTACAATGCGTATATCTGTAACTTTCACTCCATGCATCTGACAAAGTGAGGGTTTTTTTACCCATGAAAGTTTATACCCAAATAAATCTGTTAGTCTTTAAGGTGCCATCTGACTCCTTGTTGTTTTTCTAGACAAATTGGAAGATTGAGCCAAAAGAAATCTGATGAGGTTCAACAAGGACAAGTGCAGAGTCCTGCACTTAGGATGGAAGAATCCCATGCACTGCTACAGGCTGGGGACTGACTGGCTAAGCAGCAGTTCTGCAGAAAAGGACCTAGGGGTTACAGTGGATGAGAAGCTGTATATGAGTCAGCAGTGTGCCCTTGTTGCCAAGAAGGCTGATGGCATATTGGGCTGTATTAGTAGGAGCATTGCCAGCAGATCGAGGGAAGTGCTTATTCCCCTCTATTTGACTCTGATGAGGCCACACCTGGAGTACTGTGTCCACGTCCCCCACTACAGAAAGGACGTGGACAACTTGGAGAGAGTCCAGCGGAGGGCAACAAAAGTGATCAGGTATTGGGGGCACATGACTTATGAGGAGAAGCTGAGGGAACTGGGCTTTTTAGTATGCAGAAGAGAAGATGAGGGGGGATTTGATAGCAGCCTTCACTACCTCTAGGAGGGTCCCAAAGAGGATCGAGCTAGGCTGTTCTCAGTGGTGGCAGATGACAGAACAAGGAGAATGGTCTCAAGTTGCAGTTGGGGAGGTCTAGGTTGGATATTAGGAAACACTAATTTCACTAGGAGGGTGGTGAAGCACTGGAATGGGTTACCTAGGAAGGTGATGGAATCTCCATCCTTAGAGGTTTTTAATGTCCGGCTTGACAAAGCCCTGGCTGGGATGATTTAGTTGGTGTTGGTCCTGCTTTGAGCAGGGGATTGGACTAGATGACCTCCTTAGGTCTCTTCTAACCTTAATCTTCTATGATTCTAAGATAGTACTAATGTGCTATACATGTAGCCTTGGTGTAGTGATTACTCAAGAACAAAGCCAAAGCGTAAGTTTTTATGTATCCTTCACTCTGATATACCTGGTACATATTCCTAACTCTGTAGGATCAGTTCTGTAAGATTTAGTATTTGGGACTATTACTGTAATATTTTTAGAGTGAGGGATGCATATACGGAATTCATGGATAATTTAGTCCTTTCCCGTATAAAAATTGTTTAATGTGCTTTTTAAGTACTCATATAGAGAGAATGATGTGTGATGTTTCACAGTTTATAGATTCAGACATTCTGAAAAGTAACATTTTCATATTGCCAGGAATATGGTTTAAAAGGGGATATTATTAATAAAAGCACCACCATGCACAGGCAGTGTTTGTTTACCATTAAAATGGCTCATTTCTGTTCTGGCTGTCTGTGCTGCAATTTGCACAGGCACTTCAATGTCAGGATAAATAAATGCAAAGAACTAGTGCAAAAGCAAAGATAAGACAGGGAAACCAAGCACTGAAACATGGAAGCTGCTCCTATACCATTGACTCAGCCATCTTGCAGACCCCAGACTCATTAATGTACACATTAATAACAAATAATGACATAGCCAAGCTCACATTTAGAATGCCAACTAGAAATATCAACTGCTGAAGATGTGTAATGTGGCTGAGATTTAGTGAGGGAAAGAGAACTACATTTTGGGCAAAAAGCCTGTCTTTACTGAAATGTGGGAGGAGCAGAATGTGGCCTGCAATTAGAGGGCTTCTGAGATAACCTGCCAGTGCAGGTCAGCACGGCTCTGGAAGGGAAACATACTCTGTAGGGCATGTTGCTGTTCTTTTGACAAGGAATAGCTCTGACTCTGTCCTGCTGTGAAAGCAGCCGAAGTGCCAGGGACCTGGGATCTCACCACAGGGCCAAGCTGGGGCTGTGGTGCTTTGTTGATCGCATTAGCCATTTTCTCATTGTAGTGCCTGAGAACAAGAGGCTGAAATTTCTCATAGCCATTGTTGTCATGCCCCCTTTCCCACTTTAGTGGACTTGTGCAACAGAGGACAGGATTTTGCTCTTGATGGGGGGACATTTCTACATGGGCTACTCCTTTTCCTATGTAATTCCATTGACAATATAATTGTTAGTACATAGTTATGTAAGTCATCCTCAATGCGTTCACTCCCACACATTGGACTTTCTCTCTCTCTCTGTTTGTAGATATTTATATACCATGGTCTAGACTAGGGGGAGGCAACCTATGGCATATGTGCCGAAGGTGGCACGTGAGCTGATTTTCAGTGGCACTCACACTGCCCGGGTACTGGCCCCCGGTCCAGGCGGCTCTGCATTTTAATTTAATTTTAAATGAAGCTTTTTAAACATCTTAAAAACCTTATTTATTTTATACAGCAATAGTTTATTTATATATTATAGACTTATGGAAAGAGACCTTCTAAAAATGTTAAAATGTATTACTGGCACGTGAAACCTTAAATGAGAATGAATAAATGAAGACTTGGCACACCACTTCTGAAAGGTTGCCAACCCCTGGTCTAGACTGTGCCATTTGCACAGAATCCTGTGCTGAAATGGCACAGACACACTGTCTCTGGGGAACACTGGTTGAGACTGCGCCTCAGGAAGCCCAGTCTCTCCTAGGACTGTCGCTGTGCACAGCAGTTCAGACATTGACTTCAACAGGAGAAAATCTACATCCATTTTACAACCAGCCTCATGGAAGGAGTTGTTTTACAGTAGGGTTTGATTAAAACATGAGGGACATAAAACTCTCATCTGTTTACCTTCAGCTGTACAGTAAGTAGAAGTGAACTACTCTTATTCAGATGACTGAAGGACAGGTTTAGGATTAAGAAGACAACAGATTGGAAAGTTATTTCTGTTGTCTTAAAGTTACATCTAGCCTTTCCTCCAAGGGTAGGAGGAAAGGAGGAGTGAGTGGATGGCAAGAGGAAGGGGTCAGGGAAAAGGTTATTCTACTAATTTATCGGTTTCTCACCTATTCTAAAGAACTTGGAAGGTGCCCCCTTGACAGGGCTGATGCAACCATTTAGGCGACCTAGGCGGTCGCCTAGGGCACTTGGATTTGGGGGAAGCCATTTTCTTCGGCAGCGAATGCGGCAGTCAGATCTTCAGTCACGGTGGTCGGATCTTCGGCCACCCCGGCCACCGCCTGCATTTAGGGGAGGGTCACCTGCAGCAAGTAAGGAGGGGGCATGCAGGGGAACTCCCTACCCCAGCTCACCCCTGCCCCGCCTTCTCCCCGAGCACGCAGTGGCAGCTTCACTTCTCCTGCCTCCCAGGCTTTTGGCACCTAAGCTGATTGGCGCTGTAAGCCTGGGAGGCGAGATACGTGAAGCAGCCACGGCGTGCTTGGGGTGCTTGTGCTCATGCGCAGAGCAGGGGTGAGCTGGGGCATGGGGGGTGCTTCAGGGAGGAGGGTGGGGTGGGGAGCTGCTGCAGGGGGGGTGCCTCAGGGCGGGGGGGGGAGCTGCTGCGGGAGGGGCTACCTCAGGGTGGGGGGGCGCGGGGGGGATGCAAGGTGGAAGTTTCACCTAGGGCGCGAAACATCCTTGCACCGGCCCTGCCCCTTGAGCTTTCCTGTATCTTCTCCAGTCATTTTTACTGTATCACTGCACCACCTTCTGCACATGACCAATACAAACCAATATATAGTATATCACAGAGACTATGACAGCAGTCTGCCTTTTGGGTGGATTTAACTATCAAGATGGAGATGGTGGTATACTCATTCTCCTCAGCAAGCTCTGAATTAAATGTGGCAATATTGGATAAAACCCTGTTATCTGAATTACCTTAGGGACATATAAAAAAATCTAGAAAATCAGAATTCCTGTTCCAAGGGCTATTGCCACATTTGAGATAATAAATATCTGGATACTAACCACTTTCTTATGCTTAGTTTTATTATTTTAATTGAAGAGAAAAGCCTGTGATCAAAAAGGGGATGGTTTTACTATAATCCTCATTTAGGATTTAAAAAGATGAAACACCATTTTTGCATTTTCAACCATGTAAATGGGAGGACAGGTTGTATCAATGTTACAAAAACAGTATTTTCTGTGTCTCTTTGAGGGATATGGCCACCTTTCTTACACTAATGCGTTGCCACTAATATGAGCACTTAATTATAGCACGTACAACTAGGCATGGGCAACCACAGACTCTTAGCCCTGTTTTCACTACCAAAAAGGTGTGTTCTTACCTGATAGGAGGTAAAATCCTAGTCAAGACAAGATTTGTAGTTTTCACATGAGTTATAAGGTCAAAGTAAGCCCTCTGAGCTCCCATTGTAGGTCAAGTCAATGACTATGGAGCAGCTGAGGGTTAACCTTCGCCTGCTAACTTGTGTGAAAACTACAGGTTGCCTTGGTCTTCACTAGGATTTTGTTTCATGTTAGTTAGCCTGTGTTAAGAACACACATTTTTTTTTTCTGGTAAAGATGTAGACTTAGATGGTGGATGTAGCACTGAAATTAGTATAATTTTTTTTCAGCTCGCTGCCTCAGAATCATTTATGGAAGCTTTCGTTGCTAAAAATCAGCTAAATTGAACTGGTGACCTCAGATGACTTTCATTTAGCTACACTGAAGCAATCGTTGCTGCCTCTTGGAAGAAATCTTTTTTTTTTTTTAACCCTTGTATACATGAAAGGATATTTGAATGGTAGAAAACTGATAAAAATAGGTGATGGATAGGGCAAATTGGGATTTAACCTATAATGAATGAGTGTACAATTGTCAAGAATCCAGCTCAATCAGGACATGGAAATTAAATGTCAGTCAGTTAATGAGTGTCTCATTACAAACGTCTTTTATATTTGATAAATTAGAAAGAGAGCAATCTGACCTACCGTTCAGCAGGAAATATCCATTTATTATTCCTCTACTGCTTCCCTGGTCACTCTGAATTTTTGTGCATTGTATAGCATTTGTTTGAGTTAGTTTGCAAGCTTCTTGCAGCAGAGACCTGAGGTGAAATCCTGGGCCCTCACTGATGTCAGTGGCAGTTTTGCTATTTAAATTAATAAAGACAGGATTCATCCTTTCTCAATGTGTGGTTTGTAAAGCACTGTGCACACAGCGAGCACTCTTAAAATAATAATGAATAACAAGGTTCCTATCCTGCATGTCTATAGTAAGCAGCTGGCAAATTGTAAATTATGCTGTGTATCAATTAAGTAAAAAACAAAAGGAAAAATGTAATATGTGTAAAAGTGTATTCATCTGCACATACATATTTATTAGATATCAAGTATACTGCAGTTTGTATCAATGTTTATGATCATCATCAAGTTCTGAAGTAATTTATGGTATCAGTGTGGTATCAGTGATTTAAATTATGAAAGCTAGATGCAGCAGGATTTCTGTACTTCTCAAAAACAAATGATGAGAGGTTCCTTTTTATTGTGATATATCATTCATACATTTGATCTATTATTAATGTGCATCTTACATTTTCAGTCTAAGAAAATAAAATCCATTTCCCCTCTCCATATTTTTCAGGTAGTGAGTGTTAATGCAACTTTCTGCTAGTTATCCTGTGTTTTAAGACAAATCAAATAAAGGAGAAGGAATGGGATTTGTTTAATTAAGATGTAGCATGTAGGTGCTTCAAATCTATAAACATCACAAATGCACATGCAACTCTCTACGGAATTTATTGGTGGTTAGGTTACTGTCTCCTGAAAGATGGTTAAATATGCAAACTCTGCCTAGGGTAAATGTTTATTTACCTAGATTGACAGTGATCAGGGTAAAAAGCACTCAAGATAAGTGCCTCTTTAGCCAACTTTAATTTGTTGATGGATGGATTGATGGGAAGATGGTCAAAGAAATAACAACATAGCTCCCTGTAATGGAGATTTCCGTCTACTGGCGTTTACAGTACCACTTGGCCTAATTATTCCTGATCTATCGCTGAACAAACTTTGCTCCCAATGAGACAAGTTGTCATTTCTTTTCTTTAAACAAAGATATGATGAGGTAAAATCAAGAATAATAAGAGCAAAGGATGATGAAATCTTCTGCAAAGCTGATGAAAAATAATGCCTATTAATTCAAATAGTTATGAATTAGTTATGCATGCTATTAATCAGTTGCTGTAGAAACAGACGGCTAATTGCATATCTTATACTTTAGTTTTTTACATAGTTTCAATAAAATAATAGCAGAAGGATGTTGCTATTGTAAATGATCCCATGGTCAAATGTTCTAGGCTTAGAAGGTTGTATTCGTTTCTTGCAGAAGTCAGTGGGAAAGTGTGGAAGACAATGTGAGGAGGAACATATGCAAAGTATGCTACTAAACCATCAGAAATATTGCACTTGTATTATCATAGTAATTGTAAAACAAAAACAACCAAAAAAGCATAATCTCCAATGGAAGTCAATGCCCCAGATTGTTTGGTCTAGCTGAAATGAGCTCACTGCAGGACCAAAGAAGAAAAGAGGCTGTTTTATTTACTGAGTCCTAGTTCCGGGGCCAGCTGATCACCATCATGGTCCCCACAGCAACTTAGTGTAGCCTTGATGTAGCTTTAAGATACACACAGCTGCCTAAACCACCTCATTTTCAGAGTGGATGCTCAGCACTTCCTGAAAAAAAATCAGGTCTTTTTAAAGTTGGGCATCTGAAAAAAAGAGTCACCCCAAATCAGTAGTCAGTACTGAAAATTAGGCCTAGAGTTTATACTCTAAGTGTATCTTTAGAAGAAACATGTTTCCACTACTGATGGTTTATTTTCATTGCCAGCTATAGCAAGAAGTACATAAATCAAGAAACAACTATAAAAAGGGGTTAGAGGATGTCACAGCAAATGGGAACTAGACAAGAACCTTTCTTGTCTAGACGGCCAGTTCAAATCCAGCCCTGGCTGAAATTCCTTCCTCCATCTCCATACCACTGTCTTGTTGTCACTTCATTTGGTTACATATGAAGTTCTTCAGGGCAGGGAGATTGTGTAATTTACATGTATGGTGAGATATCTGGCACAATCAGGGGACTGTAAAAGAATAAACATCATAATAAATAATAATATTGGCACATTGCTTGTATGTGAAATGACTCAGTTATTAATTCATGGCCTAGTGGAAATCACCAGCACAAACACCACAAACTGGAACTCTTAATGGGATCTGCATCAGAAAGGCTAAGGATTATGGGAATGAAACCTAGGCTGCCCTCTCATCAAAATTAGGGTCCCGCTCCTTGAAAACAACGGACCCCTCCTTAAACTTAGCTTCCACTGGAGAGCTTGCACTATGTGCTGATTGGAGTTAGCCAACTCACTGCTGCTGCCAGTCCCCCCCTTTAACGTGATCTGATGTGGGTCGTCACTAGCTCAGGATACATATCCTCAATGTATCCTTTGCCAGCACAGGTGGCCAGCTAGCAGCAGTCAGCTATGCGCCATTGTGCCGACTGCCTGACTACTAACTCATTGCTGAATCAGGGCCCCCTTCAGTCATAGGCCCTGATCCTGATCATTTGCCTTAGAGCATGATCATGCAAGGTGATGGGAACCTACTGTGAGCTGCTAAATACATATGACAAGCATATATGGTGCCGCCTGAAATTTTATTGGCAAAAACTAGCCTGCGTAATAGTTTATATTTCTTTTCAGCAGAACTGCATTGCAGCTAATGAAACAGAAAAACATTTGGGTTAAATTGTGATACAGAAAGATGCAGTAGCTGCTTTTATGCTTCATATGTTACTAAAAATACAACTCTTCTAAAGAGCAATATGGAATTACAATAAAAATGAAAACTCTACATTGACACTGGAGACACTATGAAGCTGGGTTTGCTTTTTTAATTCACATGTAGGTGGGAAAAGCGAAAATGTTCTAAGGCTGCCAAAAAGTTTGGAGGAAATTGCTCAAGGCATCAAGTGAAGTGCTTTGATCTAGTCCTCTTTGACGCAGGGCAAGATCAAAGTGCATTAACTAACTGTTAATGTGCATCAGTAGGGTGACATGGACAGTTAGAGTGCAGCAGGCTTCTATGGGGTAGATTCATACTCCAAATTGCCACAAACTAAATACTTGTGTAGCCAAACCTTTAGTCTGTCCATGCCTCAGTTTGCTCTGTAAAATGGCAATAAATGCACTTCGTCATCCACACGGGTTTTGTGAGGATAAATAAAATTGAGCAATTTTAGTTAAAGCAAGACTTTAAAAAAAAACAGCCTACAGTGACATTTCACTGTGATGGCACAACCAAGCTTCTGCATCATCTTAATGGGGGTGGGTGTCACTGGCAGTGCTCAGGAAAGAGCCACAGTACAATCTGCCCCCGATGATGACATTTTAAAGGCGGATTTGGAATGTTGGCTAAGGTTCACAAACCTGCAAGCACAACTCCTGTTTCTTTCAATGGGAATCCTGTGTGCAGAATTCTGGAAGAACTGAGCCCTAATTGATACTGCTGAATTGATACCCCAGTTTTGCTGGGGAGGGCTATTGATTCAGTGAGGATGCAGACTACCGATCTGCCAAAAATCAATTATAAATTGCTGAGAGTGAAATTCACCTTCTGGATACATAGCCTGAGTTATTCATTGTACTGGAGTCTCCAAGGGCATTGATGGAAAAATTCACTCCTCCAACCTGCAGGCAGGCAGAAAGGCTCCACCACCATCCTGCACATCTTTCTCATGAGGTTGCTGAATTACTGGATCAGGGTAGTTACAAATTCAATGAAGGACTCCTTGTTTTTCCAATCCGCACCCAAAACAAACCATACTGGCTTATTTGGGGATGGCCTGGAGTTCCTTTCTATGACACAAAGGTGGTGCAAAGATCCTCTTGTGAAATAACTCAGCCTGCTCTAAGCAGGGCTTTCGCCTGGCTCGCCACACCAGGAGTGAAATGCGCACAGAAAAGGGACATCTTACTAGTATTTGAAGATTCATGAGTGGTGCTTTTCTTATTTGTCACTCTCTTTCTGGATTAATCCAGACACTGCACAGCATAAAAGAATCTGATTATGCTGGGAACGCTTATCAATATATTTTGTCAAACATTTACACATTACAAATGAAGAAAATATTTCCCTGGTGCCACTGTCTGATCTCTTGCAAGCTCAGACAGTGATAGCAGGTGGAGCTCAGGTTACCAGTCAAGTTTAGATGGGCTTGCTCCTTTACTTGTGTCTAAATACTAGCTGCTTATGTTTGACTCTCTTGCATATACCTGTACATTTTGAGTGGTTTTGGTAAGTAAACAATAATTAGCAACACTTTGTTGTACACTTCACGGTGTTCAAATGATAATAAATCCATGTGCGACATCTTCTAAAGGCCCACTGAAGAAGCCCACTAGGCCATTTCAAATGTTCTCCCTTTGCTAACATCAAAGTGTAGCATCAATTAAATATCTCCACTTGCAGGAGGGTGATTCAGTGAAGTTATAGATCTTTTCTACATATCCCGCCAATGATTTGTCCTAGGAAAAAGATTCTACAACTTAGAATTAAGGTTCAGCAATTACTAAGAATGACCTATTTTTATCTCCAGTGACAAGCCAATCAATGATAATGAAAGAGGTGCAAAGCCAGCAGTGGCACTGTCAGCCTAGTATTGCAATCAGATAATGTGTCCATTTTCTTTGTAATGCACACTGCATCCAGAAAAGGCAAACAAGCTTCTAGGAAAAAGATCATTGTATATGCTAGGATATTAGTAACTAAGTAGTAAAGTGAGTGGATTAGATGCTACAGGTGCTTAAAACCAGTAGTATCTTTAGGAACAGAATTTTGGATCTTCATTTCTACATTTGTCTTATTTTGAGGAGAAAGTGAAAGAAGGAAAAAATATTTAAATTTACAAATGTTAAAATGAATTTTTTAAAAGAATTCTGATCATAAGGAAGGATCCAGACAAACACTTCCAGGCATGGGTGCCTATAGCTGGGCACCTAAACCCATCTTTAGGCACCTGATAAAAATGACCTGATTTTTTGAATCTGCTAAGCTAAAATCATTAGAAACTGCCAGCGTTCATCACCTCTGACAAAAATCACATCATTTTTACTTTGGTGTCCCAGGCCCTGATCCTGCAGGGAACCTCTGCAATGGTGCAGGATCCCTCCTGCACAGACCTGATTGCAAGATCAGGATCTAAATGTGGATCCAAAGCCCATCAAGTCTTGGGATTAGGTCCTAGGGTGTCTGACTTTAGGAATCTGAGTTTGAAACTCTAGGCCTTTATTCATTATAGAGTAAGTCCTTTCCATACTATTACTGTGGATTTCATGTCGTGAAATCATCTTTCCTTTTCTAGGGAGTAAAATATCTTTGGCTTCAGTTCATTAAACTCTTGTTGACTTTTCCCCACCAAACTGTAACTCACTATATTCTTAGGAAATGTATTGTAGCTACAGCTATTGTCTGTAGCTGTAGAGTTAGAGAGTACAAAATGGGCATCTCAAGTGACAGCATGAAAAAAGTAAACCTGAGTGAAAGATAATTAGCTGAAGCAAGGACAAGTAAGTCTGTACACTCATAATTTACATGGGATATCGTTATAGTTATTACCATGCAATTTAACAAGAATACACCAGAGCAATTTTCATATGTTAAAACATGCAGATGCACTCAGATATATATGAGAAAAGACTCAGAACTCAAATCATCCAAAATAATCTAGAAATTTATTATCATAAAGAGCATAATTAACACAGGGATCACAGGGGATGAGTCTCCTCCATCTCAGATAATCTTAAGAGAAAACGAAGCATTATTAAAACTTTAGTGCAGAAATGGTAACCCTCTCACATTCACATGCGCAGCAGCAGAACTCTTTATATTGTAGAAATCGATCCTTCCGCTTCCATTTAGCATTCTGTGCACCCTTCAGAAAAGTCTGCAGAAATCAGCAACAGTAATTTATTATAAAGCATGAGACCTCTTCTTCGCCTTCTAAATAATCCTCTCTAGGTGGTTTTTTTTCTGGCAGAGGGGACAATATTGATTGACTCCTCTGGTGAGGAGAAGTAGATACAGGAGTTTGGTGATTCCATCCTATAAAAAAGATATCAAAATTGTAAACACATTTGCTCTGTTATCCAGAATCTGCAGCATTATTTATAGTCTGTCTGGCAATGCAAGCGTCTCTTGCATCGAACTTCCAAAATGTTCCTATCAGCCGTGGCTATTTAAGAAAAGGTGATTGTAATCCAAAAGATTCATCCATTACTGTAGTTCTCACCTTAAATTGCTTGAAAATATCCACATTCCAGTTACATTTCAACACTAAACTGTTTTAATCTTATGCCAAAATAAGACAACTGCCACACTCACAGAAAAGGAAGTGCCACCCCCAGATTGGCCAGAATCCCATGACCCACAAACATGGATGTAAGAAGTCACTTCTGGCTCAAACTATGTCTCCAGTGTCCATTTTTTCAGAAGGCAGAGGTTTGTTTCTCTATTTATGCATATCCAGTATGGTCACCAGAATGGATGCTGGAACACTCGTAGTATTTTTTTGTTATCGCTAATTTGGGAGTTGTGTTTATCTTTGGTACAGTAGATAACATCCACCACTCTGTGAGCATTTCCATCAATAGAATGGCATGTAATATGAGTTTTATCAGCAAGAGTGTAAAATAATGGATATCTGCTGATGCTTCATTTCTTTTAGATCTCATTTAGCTCACTGCCTTTATTTATTTTATTTGACTTGCCAATACATGAGGAGATATGTAACAAGGTCTACTCCACACAGAGTTTGTTTGGCAATGAACATCCTTCAAAATCGTTGGCAAGGGAGTTGCCTACAGGCTAGTTATTCATGTTAGGGCTTGTCTACATCACAAAGTTGCAGCGCTGGTGAGGGGGTTACAGCGCTGCAACTTAGGAGGTGTACACATCTGCAGGGCATCACCAGCGCTGCAACTCCCTGTTTGCAGCGCTGGCCGTTCTCCCGTTTTGTCTCGGGTGTAGAGGATCCAGTGCTGGTGATCCAGCGCTGGTAATCAAGTGTAGACACTTACCAGCGCTTTTCTTGACCTCCGTGGAATAAGCAGGTATCCCAGCATACCTGAGGAAGCGTCTGGTAATCAAGCAGGTCTCCTTCCCCGGTTTGCAGGGGGGTTCGGGGAACGCGAGAGCAAACCGCGGCGAAGCTGGTCTCCTTTCCTGGTTTGCTCTCGCGTTCCCCGAACCCCCGTGCAAGCAGGTCTCCTTCCTTGCGGTTTGCAGGGGGGTTCGGGGAACGCAAGAGCAAACCGCGGCGAAGCTGGTCTCCTTCCCCGGTTTGCTTTCGCGTTCCCCGAACCTCCGTGCAAGCAGGTCTCCTTCCCTGCGGTTTGCTCTCGCGTTCCCCGAATCCCTGAGCAAGCAGGTCTCCTTCCCTGCGGTTTGCAGGGTGGTTCGGGGAACGCGAGAGCAAACCGCGGCGAAGCTGGTCTCCTTTCCTGGTTTGCTCTCGCGTTCCCCGAACCCCCGTGCAAGCAGGTCTCCTTCCCCGGTTTGCTCTCGCGTTCCCCGAACCTCCGTGCAAGCAGGTCTCCTTCCCTGCAGTTTGCTCTCGCGTTCCCCGAATCCCCGAGCAAGCAGGTCTCCTTCCCTGCGGTTTGCAGGGGGGTTCGGGGAACGCGAGAGCAAACCGCGGCGAAGCTGGTCTCCTTCCCCGGTTTGCTCTTGCGTTCCCCGAACCCCCCTTGAAGCCGCCCAACAGCGCTGCAGTGTGGCCACATCTAACACCACTTGCAGCGCTGGTTGCTGTAAGTGTGGCCACTCTGCAGCGCTGGCCCTATACAGCTGTACTAATACAGCTGTAACAACCAGCGCTGCAAAATTGTAGATGTAGACATACCCTCATTATACGGCAAAAGAGTGGATTTAGTTGAAAATTTTCAAACTTGAGTGCCTAAGGTTAGACACTTTAATCCTCATTGAGGAACGGTCATAATCTGCTTTACAGAGGGGCAGAGCTTCTGCAGCTCTCACTGACTTCAAGCTCAACACCATTGAAAAATCAGGCCACTGAGTTAGATGACAAATTATAGATTTAGCTGCCTAATTTTCAGCACTCGAGTTTGAAAATCTTGGTCTAAACTTAAAAAGATAGACTGCTATCAGAAGATGGTGAATGTATCACATTCCCCAGAGCCTTCTTGGCATTGTGATGCTAATGAAAGCCTCTCTCTCTCTCTCTAAAGCTGTGTACTCTCAGCAGTTTAAGGAAAGGTGAATTAAAGTCAAGGAAGAAGTCTGCAATAAGAAAACACTGAAGCACTACATGCAATTTATTTTTGTTCTGTGCTCACTAAGTTATTTTCTCTCTAATCTGTTTTGTGATGTGAGTATAAGACCCATCTCCAAATTATACATATCTGCAGATTCCAGGTTTGTTTTTCATTCTGAGCCCAGCAGGCAAATGTGAGTGAGTGCACAACCTTTTCCAAGTGAGCCTAGATGCCCTTGTTGCACAGATTCTCCCTGGGCTTTCACACTCTTACAACTGAAGCTCAGAATAAGAGAGCTGTGAAACAAGCTCTTGTGAGTTCAGCAGAGACAAATAGCATTAATATGCAGTAGTAGGACAGTTAAGCATTTTAAACCAAAATTATATTGAACATTTGGGAATATATTGTTATAATCATAGGTCAATTATTAAATTCTGGGTGGGTGTTCCATCTATTCACTCATCTCAATAAAAAGTCATAATAATATTTCTTAGTCATTACTTAGCATTTCTGAAATAGATGGCAAGGCAGGTAAGTATACTCAGATAACAATCATTTATACTTCAGAAGCACCTTAAATAATTTAATATATAAATTTCTGTAGCCATCTGGCTTGACTTAATTCCATTCCTTTTTCATAGAGTACCACCATCTTGAGGTTTTTGCATTGGTGTGGGGTGTCAAAGCATTTGAAAGCATTTTTTGTCAAGCCAGCTGAACCATTTCTAAAGTAGGTATATGAAGTACAGGTTTTCAGGATTTAACAACAGTGTTTCATGCTTTTGTTAAGAGCACATTTTTAGTTAGCTGGTTTAGACGGGTCTTTAACTGCTCAGGTCTCCAATTCAACAGAACCTGTCCATATCTATCTGCATCTACAATACATGATGAAGGATCATTGATGAAAATTGCCCCGCTGGTTGTGCCACACAGGGTTACGCCATCCTATGATGCACCATTTCAAGTGCCAAGTTGATTTTCTTCAGTGAAAATTAGAATTTCATGATTTACTGAATTATACAACTTTTAAAAACTTTAGTGATGGTCCACTGAAATAATTTCTTAGTTCTAGAGATGGACCCAGACAAAAACTTTGGATGACTACAGACCAGACTTTGGGTTGTTGCAAGTTTAAAAACAGATAAGACTTTTGAGACTTGGATCCATTACTATACAGACATTTTCTTTATGTGGTTCCCCTTGTGCACTATACTTGGAAAAAGTGCCATCCAGCACTAGTTTATGACAGTCATCACACCCCTATCCTTTTGTGCACATGCAATAATGTCTTATTCATGCATTCAAGAGATGGGCAATTCCAAAAGGGGGCAAGCGTCAGGTAAAAATGCATAAATCAAGATCAAACTTGAAAATCTGTGTATTTAGTGATAATGCTGCTAATATTAAAGAGCTACTGACATGTCTGGGACATGTGAGTGCATTCCCCATGTTCACTGTCCTAGTTTGTCTGTCTGATGTTTGAAAATATTACAGAAGGACTCTTGCTTGCCTCTCTCTTTACCTCTTTTCATTCTAATCTTTAGGCAATTTTCAGAATTGGGAAGAAACAGAGTCATTTGAGGAACTCATGCCCAGTGGCAGTTCTCGGTCAAAACAGAATGGTGAAACCTAAATGTATGTCTTGTATAAGTGATACTGCAGCACTGGACTTGAGGTGCCCAGTAGTAAATGAAGAATGAAAACTCTGCTTGATTGTTGCAATATTGCTCACCACACTCGGCTTTCAAGCACTATCACTTCATTGAATAGCCAGCCAGTTGCCTCTGATTCCTCATTCAGAAAACATCAGAGACTGTTTGCAGACATCTGTCCACAGTGGGAATTCTGCAGATAGTTTCCTTGTGGTTCCAATTATTTCCCAAAAGTAAAACAAGAGGCAAAGTCTTGTAATTTCATTTTGACAAATCTGAAGACCAATCCCGTTTCCGGCGAAGTCAGTAACAAAACTTCTATTGACTTCATTGACAGGAGGATTAGGCCATGAGGCATGTGCCTAGTTGTCTTACTTTTTAAACGATGAGTGTGGTACCTGGTTATTTACTGGTCTTTGATGCTTCAACCACATGGCAAATCGACACCTACAATGTAACTACTTCATAGTAACAGTTAAATGTTCTCTCTTAACTCCTCAGTTTAGATGAACAACTTCTCAGGTTTTTCAAACCACATTGAGAGGAAATTTCTTCAACTACACTTCAATGCAGTACCTCAGGAAGCAAACCCAAATCCATGGCAATCTATTCTTGGATTTCTTTCTACATATTTGTGCCACTTATTACTTGCTTTAATATTTATTTTATTTGTGCGTGTGTGTGTGTTGCTTTTACCTTTAGTTGCTATCACGTTATATAAACTAATACCTTCTAACTATGCAATATGACTTTGTTTTCTTTGCTAAAAAAATAATTGGAAAAGAAAGAAAGAAACCGCCCTTAGAAAATTTTCAGCTTAGATGTAAAAGTATTTATTGGGTGTGGGAACTGTCAAATGATAGGGTTTGGGAAAATTACTGTTTGATGACTTTGTTGCCTCTCCTGTGTGCCCTGGAGAAGATTATCAGCTACCAATCTACTGTTCTTAATGCAGCTGCTGTATATCTGAGCGCATAAATACAGAGACAAATTAAAGTGGCATATTTTTGTTTAGGAAACCATAGGTCAGTTTGAAAGTGGCTGTTTTAAAGTTTTTCACCTGTCTGGAAAATCCCTCTTCAGATCTACCAAATATGTGAAAGGGTTATGGAACTGTTTGGCTCGGTTTCAGAAGACAAATAATCTCTGAGACACCTCCACACCCAACTGGGAGTGAGAAACATACCAACTTCCACTGAAAACATGGTATGTGCTGACTACCGTTTGTGCTCAACTGCTCCCACACCTAAGAAGCAGGCAAAGTGAAAAGAGTTTAAGGGACCAAAAGTAACACAGTGCCACCTACCGGCACAATTTACAGCTACTTTTAAAGGCAACTGAACAAGTAGCTGTAGTGCTCCTCTTTGACCATAGATATGTAGGACATCTATTATTTGTCAAAGTGAATGACTAAAGGCAAGAGGCTTTATTCTACTGGAAAACAAATGTCTCTTTCTCTCTCACACACCCACATTCTTATTTTACTCAGGCAAAACTTCTATAAGAGTTTTGACTATGTACTGGGTGAGCAAGAATGAGGATTAAGGATGCTGCACATAGTTTTCTGCCAGGAGGTAAGCGCTGGATTTTGAACTTGCTTTATAAAATAAGAACCAACCTGAACCTTCACTCTGTGTGCAAAGTGAACCTGAAAAGTTTGAAAAAAGTTTTTACCTCTGAAAGCAGAAAGGACTTTTCATAGGAAATTTCTGACTGCCCAAACCAGGTAATCCTAGAAATCTTATGAGAACACCAGTTTCTGCAAGCTTTCAAGACTCTAGTGGGCCAGATCCTCAGCTGGTATATGTCAATGCAGCTACATCAGTTTACAGCCGGTGAGGATCTGGCATATACTGTTGATCAATGTTAATCAATTTGTCACATTTGGCAAGAAGCATGGACTGTGATTCTATGTGCCTGAAGCCTGTCTGATGCCAAGACAGAAGGATCATTTCCATCTAGAATTTTCTAAACTTCTGCTAAGAAATTCTGCCTTGAAATGGGTCTTTCAGCTTTCTTCTCCCAGGATTTTTATGACACTGAAAACATCTTGGCTTTTTTGGTAAATGGTCTCTACTTCTGTCTGGCCTGAGACTGCAGTTACCAATTTAGGTTGTGGTACAGAAACTGATAATACACCCCATTGTAAGTTGGAAATCCCACCTTTTCAATGGTGAACAACAATTTCTTCTAGTCCTGTTTATTTACCAGATACAAGACCTTAAATCTGACCATTCTGATTACCATTTCATCTTTTCCCAATCTGCCATCTAGAGATTTATAAGAATTGATGCTATATACCTTCTGAAAGTTTGTAAACCTAACTTTGATATGGAATGAAGCATTAATCTCTGACTCTAGGAGGTTGAGACTATAATGGTTCCAAACTCAGGTAAGAATTGAAATAGGACAAGAAAACAAAACCATAATCAGTATGACCTGTGTGATCTAATTTATTCAATTTCTTTTACTCTATTACATTTTATTGTTGAATCTTAACAATATAAAACTTCTCAGCAATTTTACAAAACTTAAAGAAATGTCAGTAGTTGTGGTTTGGCTGTGAATCCTTTTCCCCATTAAGTTTGAGAGGCCATTTGATTCCTATGATACTCCTGACTTCATAAGCATTTCCTATTCCCATGTTGGAGAAGAGCTACAATGGCCCACTGAAATAAAAGTAATAAGACTATAGTAAGTAGTAAAGAAAAAGATTATTTTCTCAATTTACCTTCATCGATCCATTGTGGTGTCTCCTGAATGTTCAAGTAGAAACTACTTCTGCAACATGGGACTCAAACAGCTTCTCAGTGTTTCCTTGGTGAGGGAACAAGTTGAAATATAAATGTTGTTATATTACCATAATATGTATTAATATAATGATATGATACAATATTTGTATCTCGGCTGGTTGATTAATTAGATGACTTGCCATGGTAAACCAGCACAAAGTCTCTCCAGACCAATGCATTTTAATAAGTACTGTCCCCAGATAAATGATCAGAAGTGCAAATTTTTACTGCTAAGTCCAAAGTCCACTAAGTCACTGTGTCAGCTTTAGTAATCTGCAACCCAAAACTGCATCCTTTCACCACAGCATACCATATACTTGCACCCAGCAAGAGCAGGCGGAGTGAAACAAGCACTGGTAGACCTGCACTGAGGAGTACCTATAGGTGAGGAGAGCAACATACTCTTTCCAGGAGCACCCTGAAGAAGCATGTTGAATCCTATTTATTCGCTGCCACTGTACAGAATCAGACTCTGGGGATGTTGGCATGTACAGGGGTGCTGAGCCAAAAAACAGCCACTGTACTTGGCAGATATAGGCAGATACCTGCAGTAGATACTAATGTTCCTTAGGAAAAAGGGTCATGGACAGAGAAGTCAGTGTCTGCAAGACTCCTAAGGGAGTCATGCTGCCAGGGAAAGGACAGAAAGATAGGAGGCAGTAGTAGCAGCTTCTTTTTGCTGGGAAATCCAGTTCCAGCTGCCTCCTGTGCAGCATCCCAAATCCTTTCTCCAGATGGGAGCATTTGTTGGAAAAGGCAGACTGTACCTTATGAAGTTTCCTGAGCTCTGTGATTGTTACCATAGGGAGGAACAATACATAATCATTTAATTTCTGATTTTACAAAAAGGAAGCAGATATACAATGGAGAATATAATGAAAATAAAAACAGTGCCTGTCTGAATATATATGCTTAGAAGCATTGTTTGAATAAAATAGATCATCGGGGAACATACAGTGTGGAATTTCCTTACTATATGCTTCCTTACTGTGCATTGCAACAACTTTTCTATCATTTCCCTGGGTTTTTATACAGTGGCCATCACCACTGTATCCAAGCAATGTATGCAGTACTACAATCCATGCATCTTCTTGTGATACTTGAAGCAGTTTGACTGGTATGTAATTTGCATATTATATTTCCATTTGGACATTAGAGGACTGATATTAAAAATATAATGTCATAACTGTACTTATTAAATCACTTAAACTGTCTGCACATTAAGTCTGCAGGGTGCACATGCATGGATGTGATTGTGGCACATACTTGCAGAATATTCTCCAGTGTTATTGTTTTATTTGTACTTTGAGTACGATATTTGACACAGAGGTTTTCCACATGCCTACCTAAGAAAGGAATCCAAGAGGAATAGTTTTATCCTGCTAAAACTAAAGATTATAAAATGCACAGAATAGAAATATTTGTAGTAAACAGAAAACAGTTATCAAATATCAAATATATATTTTAGTATAACTTTAATAGAAAAATGGCACCCATCTTCTGCTGAAAGCTAAAGAGACAATTCTGACAGCCTTACTCGCATTCAATGATACCTTACTCCACAAGTTATCCTGTGGAAGTCAATGCAATGACTCCTGGAACAAGGTGCAATTACATCAGAGTAAGATTAACAGAATCTGCCCCTCATATAGGCTTACACATCATATTGTGGAAAACAAATATACCCCCAGCTGTTTCTTCTCTATCCATGGAGAGGATGAAATGTGTATACAGATAGCATGGTGACAGGCACCATAGAAAGATGAGAGATGACCAGAGTGGTGCTGAGGGGAGCCTCAAACGATGGACCACAATTTCTTCTGCAGTCACCATCCTCTGTATTCAGGACTACATTAGGGTCCGTATATTGACCTTGATATTAATTGTTCCAGTCTTTGTAACTAACTAGGGCGAAAAGACACTTGAACAAGATGAAAATGATCTTTCTTGTTCTCAATATAGATTTTTTTAATTTTCTGAAAGTATAGGGTCTGACATGCATTCTTCAGGTAGTAAGATACATTCTCGTTTCAGATGGCCATGAAGAAAACCAAAGGCTGTGATCATGTTTAAAATATCAAGACTTGTGCACAACCACAACCATTTCTCTTCTACTCGAAAATACGATTATAGGGCCAGATTCTCAGCTAGTGTAAATCAGAATTGTTTCACTGAAATCAATGAAACTATGCTAGTTTACAGCAGCTGCATATCTGATTCATGTTTTTCTAGGGCCTGGTTTTAAAAAAAAAGGGGGGAGAGATAGATAGATTCTGGAGGTCTAAACACATTTTGTGTGCACACATGTACATCTTTTTTTCTGTGCACATGCACAGAAAGTGCTTGTACAATATCAAGTGTGTACAGAAGTGTATCAGCCATCCACCTGTGTGTGCCCATTCACCAATCTGACTGTGTGCTTGTTCTAAAACTGGATACATATTAAAAGAGTATCTATCCTAACATGTTGAAATAAAAAGTGAATTAGTGCCAACTGTTGTCATGGTATCTTTCCCCAATCTGAACCTTAGAGTCCAAAAAATTGGGGTACTGGCATGAATTGCTCTAAGCTTAATTACCAGCTTAGATCTGATAAGCTGCCACCAATCAGGGCTTGGAGCACCTGATAAACTCTGGTCTCCCCAAAACCTTCCCTGGGGATCCCAAGACCCAAATTCCTTGAGTCTTACAACAAAGGGGAATAAACCATTTCCCCCCCTCCCTTTCTTCCTCCCAGATCTTTCCCGCCCTGGGTACACTAGGAGATCACCGTGATTCAAACTCCTTGAATCACGACACAGAGAAATCAGGTTTCTCCTCCCCCTTCTCCCCCCCAACTCCCAGGTTTTTCCTCCCTGGGTTATCCTGGAGAGATAGACAGATTCAAGCTCCGTGATCTAAACAAAGGGATTCCACCCTTCTCCCCTCCCTTCTCCTTCCCTGTTAAGTACAGACTCAATTCCCTGAGTCTCAACAAGGAAAAAAAATCAGACAGGTCTTAAAAGCAAAACTTTTAATAAAAAGAAAGAAAAAAAGTAAAAGTTATCTCTGCAATTTAGATGGTAAAAGTTACAGGGTCTTTCAGCTTATAGACACTAGAAAGAAGCCTTCCCCCAGCAAAAATACAATTTAAAATACTTCCAGCAAACTACACATTTGCAAATACAGAGAACAATCAAAAGACTATAATCGCCTTTTCTACTAAATACTCACTATTCTGAATATATAAGAGACTGTAGCAGGGAGATTGGCAAGAAACCTGGTTGCACATCTAGTCCCTTCCAGGACCCAGAGAGAACAAAGCAAAACCCAAAAACGCCAACAAAGGCTTCCCTCCACCGAGATTTGAAAGTATCTTGTTTCCTGATTGGTCCTCTGGTCAGGTGTCCGGTTCACTGTTTGTTAACCCTTTACAGGTAAAAGAGACATTAACCCTTAACTCTCTGTTTATGACAACTGTAAAGGGAAATAATTTTGTCACTAGCATTATAACATTATTGCAAAGGTCATCTACTTGGTAAAGCTAGCTCAACTCTTCTTTACTGCCTGAAAGAATGGTTTCTAGAAGCATTCCACATTCAGTAATGCCAAGATCGCTGCACCTCACACACACACACACACACACACACACACGAAATGAACAAAAATACAGATCCATTGTCTTAAGGTCTCAAAACATGCCCTGGTGTAAAACTTCATAAACAATAAAATATGTATCTTTAATTATTTGTGATGCCAACTACTCCACTTTCACCATCTGAACACCACTGACACAGTTAATGAGATTTTTCTAATCCAGAACCTTTCAAGCTTCATAGTCATCTCATGCTTTACAATATGCTGATGAATTACAATAATTATTTCACCATGAAATTATTATAGAATTTCAAAAAAAGTCATTTATATCCTAGAAAGATTTATTTGGACTCAAGATAAAATTCTGGTTCCACTGAAGTCAATGGGAGTTTTGCCATTGACTTTAATGATGCCAGGTTTTCACTCAGAATAATCAGAAAACAGTTTCAAAACTTTGGCTGTCTTTTGCAATGGCACAAAACATATAGTATTTGCAGCCAGAAAAAAAAAAGCGAGTCTGCGGCTGCTCTCTTCTCTATGTATATATTGTAACAAGCTGGCTGCTATAATGAGGACTAAAGGAGAGAAACAGGTAAGCACAGAGTGAAAGATAGTTGTATATTGACAGGAAGTCTTAATACAGTTACAAAATTAAATGAAGGGCAATGAAAGAGGGACAGCCTGTCACCTAGTCACTTCTCCTTTTGTGAAGCCACACATAACACAAAGTTAATTAAAGCTGCTACTCTGAGAAAAAGGAATGTTCCATTTGGTAAATTTAGAAACAGCTGGTTAGTTTTATCCATTACTTTTGTGCTAACATCAGTTGAGTTCATTCAGCTCTCTCTTTTTATGAAGCTGTCCTTCCTATGCTACCTGATAGCTACTAATTGCTGCAACTACATTTCTGAATTGCAAATTTTCTGCACTGATAAAAACTTTGATTGCCTGTCAGCTACACATAAGGAAAAGATCACCAGTGCTAAATGAGGTGTTCCACGCTTGGATAATAATGCCTAATGAATTATTCAAAAACGAATGCTTGAATGAAGCAAACAATTTGAAGGGTTACTAGCAGCCGTAACAGTTCAACAGCCAAAAGAACAAAAGTATCATCCTGAAAATTACACTAATGATTAAAAAATGCGTATTAATTCTACATTTGGAGAAAAAAGAAATGCCAATCTGATTTTAAAGGTTAATCATTATTTTTCACTAATGCTTTAATCTCTGGGGGGAAAACCCTTTACCAATATTTTGGGACTTATAATATTATGACATAATATATTCATATAATTTTCCATGCATTAAAAAAAAAACCCTGTAAATTTCAAATTTCATTGGAAAGGATAATCTGGACACTAAGGCTCTATTCTAATGTCTGTCAAAATCCTTGGGATTCTTTCTGTTGACTTCAATGGACTTTGGATCTGGCCCCATTAGCAGCACAGCAGCATCATATTTGCTGTAGCCTGGTCAAGTCATGTGTTTGATATTAAGGGACTGCAGGGCAAGACTCTGATATCAGCTACTCCTGTGTGAATTCAGAGTATTGGAGTTATTCCAGATTTCCACTGGTGTAAATGGAATCAGAATCTGGTCCTCATAATACATTTCTTGAAAATATTTTCTGAATAGGCGATAGGAAAAACAGGAGTGTGTAGAACAAAAATATAACAAAAATAAAATAACTCTTATGAGAGTAAATATATTCCAATAACTACCCTAATCAGTAATTCTTTCAAGCCAGAATTTGAATATATTTTGGGGAGGGGAGAGGAAGATGTGCACTGCTGATGGTAATGGAAAATATTTTCAAAAAATGCCCCTGGCTAAAGAGAACAAAAAAAAGAAGAAGGAAATCCCTAGTAAATGATGGGAATTTCATGAGCGTCCAATGCTGACACATTTGCAGCTTTCACAGAAAATATATTTCTATCACCAAAAGTGCTAATTTGTTTTGACAGATGCTCTATAGTTGCCAGAAAACCGAGAACGAAATCCTAAGGAATGTCTCATGTAAAATATTGTAATTAGAAATACATAAAAGCATAATCACTGTGATACCATCATTGGGTTTAATGTTTAAAAATGGCTTCATATTGCTATATTAAAAATCAAGAGGCATGAGACACAGCATCATGCGCAGAGGGACCCGAAATTATAATACAATGTTAACAATTCTAAGAAGGGATCTTTACAAGAAGTATTTATTACAATGAAACCCAGTCAACCACTTAACTACCTCTGGTGAGGTTTTATAGCTATAAGCCTTTAGTATTAGTCACCAATTAGTAATTTTATTATAAAGATGTTCAATGTCAAGATAACACTTCTTGGTTTTGGCAGTGACACTGAATGGTGGTAGAAGAAATGACTTCAGGAAAGCATAGCTGACCATCTGCTTAGGCCTGCTCACTCACTGATGATTAATCCTTTCCCTTGAGGACAATGTCTCCATGTGTTTCTCTTGCTGTCTTTTTGATGTTACAAAAAGAGGTTGATAAACACATTCAAGTCACAATTAAAAAACATTTTAACTGACCAGTTGCCACTGATGATATTATTAGACAGTTTTAGTCATTGTTGTAACAATGTATTTAGTGGTGTTGACGTGAAGTGAAGCTGAAGTTTCTTTTAATGTGCCTCCTACCTATTTCTGGGTTTCTTAAATGACATTTCAGTTCACCTAATGCTTGCAAACAATCAGTTCCCAAGAAGACCATTGTGTTAACAGAAGGTTCAGGGTTTTACAATAGGAGATTAAAATCCTAGAGGTAACATTTGATTAGGCAGCAATGCAATTTTTGGAGGGGGATTTATTAGAAATTTTAAAGGGATATTCTTCACTAGTTTGAGACCCAAATACATCACTGCCAGAATAGAAAAATGACTGATTACCCATTTAAGTAAATCGGGTTAAAACACATTGGTTATGGTATGTGGCTTATGAATACACCAGAGTTATGCATGTGCCAGAAGATAATGGTGACATTAAATAACTGTTATAATAAAATGTAATAAATACAATAATGTTGGCTCTGATCCTGACTCTTCTCTGTGAAAATGTACACTGAAACCAATATGGAGTTTTGCCCGACTAATAAATGCAGGATCAGGCCCAGGATGCGTAAGTACTTATTACACCTGGCTTTCCACTCATAAAGTTAATCTGTGAAGTAATAATCTAAAACAAACAATAAGGGGAAAACTGCTGAGTGGCTGGGAGATTAGGTGAAAATCAGGCCACTTTTTTACATCTCTAAATATGACTTTAGGAGCCTAACGTTAGGGGCTGAGATTTTGGCCGAGGTATTTTAAACTTTAAAGAAGCCTCTGATTTTGTAGGCTCAATTTTGCAGGTGCAAAGAATAGAATTGTGCACCCAGATATCTATCTAGATGATAGATTTAGCCACCTAACTGATTTGTGGGTGAATTTAGATAGCTAAACAGCTAACATCTATCATTCATGTTGGCAATTATTTGCAGAGGCAAAATCGCACCTCCAAAATTAGAAGTTGCTTTCAAAATGTAGTTCCAAATAATTATTTTTACATTACCAAATGTAGACTTACTAAGAGTCTCCTTTGTCATTTCCAGTCATACATCTCAATTGGTGGGTGTCCTTAAAGAGATCAAGGGCCCTACAGCAGACTTTGAGGTCTGTGACTTGGCAGTGTAACTACATAGCTAGACGTTTCCATACTCTCAAAGAGTCTGTCCTATCTAAACCACTCACTGGGTGCAGAACATTATGTCTTGAACTGCAAGCAGAACTCCCAATGACATTATTAAGAATTGTGCACATGGATCTAGTGTTCAGCGTGGTCCAGACTGCTTTTTTTAACCTCTGCGTTAATGACAACATCATGCCCTCATGCAGACACACAAACCACAGCAGTGTTTGGATAGCAGGACCATCACAGGGTGTCTGGTCCTGTAAATAAAGCAGGTCCAGCTCCTATGCCAAAACAGGCACTCCCAGTTTGGCCAATGAAGAGGGTGGGAGAGCAGTGGGAGGCTATAAAAGGTCAAGGAGAGAACCAGTAAATGAGAGTCAGCCAGGGAGAGTGAAGGAAGTGTCTGGAGAAAACTTCTGGGAGAAGAAAGCTCTCTAAAGGCCCTCCCTGGAAAAAGGGAGGAATTCAGGAAGCCAGTGCATGGGCTAACTACTGACTTAAGAATCAAACCAGTGCCAGAAGATGGCAAAGACTGGGGAATAGGAAGCCAAGTGGGGGGGGGGGGGCGCAAGCCAGTTGTTCTTCCTGAGATAGAAGGTCACAGAAGACTGGAGAGCGCTGAAGGTTGAGAACTGCTGAGGGAGGTGCCTGCTGGCTCTCAGAGATGAAAAGCTGAAGCCAGAGGGCCACAGAGGACTGTGCAAATGCCGGGGCTGGATTATAGTACAGGGACTTGCTATGTGCATGAGGCTTTCTCAGCAATAAGTTAACCACACAAGGGCCATTTGCACTAAGAAAGGCTGTTTGGACTATTTGGGTGGACTCAGAAGGAGGGAAACTGATACAGGTGTGTCTGTTATGCCATAGCTGGCTGCAGAAATGCGCACCAAGCAGGGTGGCTCTATGATAAGGACAATGTACTTTTGAAAGTTATTAAATCTTTTACTAAAAAAAAAAATCAGCAAATGCAGACATTTAGAACAATAAGAGTCTCCTAATCTTATAAAAATCAAATTATTATGATTTTAATTTAACAGTGCCCAGAAGTGTGCTAGGTACTTCCTGAGACAGAAAAAGACATGATCACTGCTTATACACTAACTTGAGATGTGACATAACATGCAGACTATAAGTTATTCAAGAGGCAAAGAGAAGGAGTGAAGGGATAAATCCTACACATAATGAATAAGTAGGTTTGGAGTCTTTCAACTCCCAGTGATTTCCAGGGGGCTTATCCACTGACTTTAATTTGGCCTTTAATTAGCAAATTTCCTGTAGGGATTACAAAAGAAGTGGGTCTTCAAGAGGGATTTGGATGAGGAAGGGTAGTGGTCTGGTGTACCAGTATAGCAAGGGCATGGCATGGTAGCATAGATAGCAAAGAATTGTGGGAGAAGCAGGCAAACAGGATGTCCTGGCTGATATCACTAGTGGACTGGAGTGGCAGGACGATGGTGATAAAAAGATCAGGTCAGGAAGGAAAAACAGGAAGTAGGAAAGGACATTGATGGCTATTGGAAGAAGCCTGAACTTGGTGTGGTGGACAAAAGAGAGCTAATGGAGAAATTTAACAAAGGAAGAGAGGTGATTAGATTGATGAGCCATTACGATGGGCTTAGCAGAAGTATTTTTATGGACTTGAAGGGTCATTATAGGTGTCAGAGATACTGGAGTGGAGGAATTTACACTAACCCAAAGGGAGATAATGAGGGCTTGGATGAGATTTTTCTAACAGTACTGTCAGTGAGAAAAGGTTGGATCTTAGAAATATTTTGTCGGAAAAGGCAGGAAGATTTGGACACTATCTATCCAATGGTTTCATATCGATATTGAATAATAAGGGGAGAAAAGGAATGAACGTTGTGAAAACCTGCAAGGAGGGCTGTGAAAGAACATTTGCCCCAAATCACCTTCTGGTTTTGGTCTGAGGTGAAGAACCTGAGTCCTTTCAGGGTCTTTACATTCATTCCTGCAGCTTTCTGGAGACAAGACAGGAATACTGGCTAACATTTTCAAAAGAGCTGAGCACCTGCCCTCTGGAAGACAAGCCCCTTTAAGGTGTCTCAAGTTGGGCACCCCAAAATTGAGGCATTTACATCTCTATCTCGTTTGAAAATGTAGGCCCTTATTTTAAAACTATCAGGTAAGTCCACATGAAGTCTAATTTAAAATTAAAACATAAGGCCAAGTTCTTCCTTGATTTAATTACACTAACTTTAGTGGAATACCAGGGATGGATCTGGTTCATACAGTCAAACCAAAAGCCCACTAGTAACCAGTGCAAGCTCAATTAAATGTTGAGGATACAACCAAAATCAACTGCTCTGAAATTCAGGGAAAAGGAGACTAGAGAGATAAGGTGGATGAGGTAATATCTTTTATTGGACCAACAGAGCTCTGTGTAAGCACAAAAGTTTGTCTCTCTCATTCAATAGAAGTTGGCCCAATAAAAGATATTACCTAACTCACCTTGTCTTTCTAATACTCTGGGACTGACATGGCTAGACATACAACAAGGGAAAAGGAGATGACAAGAGTTCGTTCTGAAAGGCACAAAGGCACAGATAAATTCTCTCTCTCTCTCTATACACACACACACACACACACACACGGATCGTGAGACTTCTAAGATCACAAAAGATGCCTTTTGAAAATAAAATATATACCACGATCCTCAAAAATTTAACAGAGATAATCCCTTGCCTTCAAGATGCTGGACAAGGATGGTGAAAGAAATCAAGTCATAAGTTAAAGGAATAGTGACAGATTTTCATAAATCACTTCATTTCAGAATGTTGACATTCAAATCATATTCAAAGAGACTAAGTAGCTTTAAGTAGTCAAGAAAAAGTCACATAGGCTCTGTCATCAGTATAATACTGAAAGCTAAAACCAAAACTGTATCGATGAATAAAAACACAAGATGAGAACATGCACTGCAGAAACAATTCTCCATGGGCTAGGGATAAACTAGATGACTTGGTGGGTTTATGACATCCATAATTTTTAAGAGATATATATAAAGGTGTTATGACTAATTAATGCTTTAATAGAATACTATACCTACTTCACTGCCCTCATGTCCATTCAAAATTAGCTGCTATCATCATCATGGTCTATCGCTATGACAATATCACTCCCTCTGAGTCCCTCCACTGGCTCCATCTTCTACTGCATCACATTTAAACTTCTTGTCCTCATGTTTAAAGACCTTCACAACTTAGCCCCTCCTTATATATCCACTCTTATATATACTGTTCTGCTGCTTCCAGTCCACTATGCCTGTCTTGATCATCTGTTTGACCACTTCTACAAGTATGTTTACATTTTCTTCCAGGAAGGAAGAAACCCTTCCCCAAATGGTTCCATGAAGCCATCATTCTGTCCTTTCACAAATTTCTCTCTAGACCAACTTCTACTGTGATGCCTAAAGGAAATTTCTACCTGTTAATGGGAAGGAAAAGTAGATTGATATCTAGGAACTATCCCAGCCTCTTCCCAGACCTGCCACATATGTTGTGGGAAGAATGACTGTGCAAAAGAGGGGGAGATGCTAAGTAGAGCACATCATGTTCTGATAGCAGCCATCTAAAAATGACATGAGGAAATTTCTCCATTATTTAATGCTGCTCCTAGTGACATTAAGTCCTACTTTGTAGCTTCTGCCCTGTTTAGCTGCAGAAGTAGAGCACAATCACAGGCAATCACACTCATGCTGCCAGGGGCACTAGATCAAGAGTATTACATGGATGTACTCAGCAAATATCCCAAGATCTAGTGGTTTGGCTCTAAGATTTACCAAAGATCCTCGGGCTCCATAGACTCATAGACTTTAAGGTCAGAAGGGACCATTATGATCATCTAGTCTGACCTCCTGCACAATGCAGGCCACAGAATCTTACCCATTCACTTCTATAACAAACCCCTAACCTATGTCTGAGTTATTGAAGTCTTCAGATTGTGGTTTGAAGACCTCAAGCTGCAGAGAATCCTCCAGCAAGTGATCCATGCTCCATGCTGCAGAGGAAGGTGAAAAACCTCCAGAGCCTCTGCCAATCTGCCCTGGAGGAAAATTCCTTCCTGATCCCAAATATGGCAATCAGTTAAACCCTGAGCATGTGAGCAAGACTCACCCGCCAGCACCCAGGAAAGAATTCTCTGCAGTAACTCATATCCCATCTCATCTAACATCCCATCACAGACCACTGGGCATATTTACCTGCTGACAATCAAAGATCAATTGCCAAAATTAATTGCCAAAAATTAGGCTATCCCATCATACCATCTCTTCCATAAACTTATCAAGCTCAGTCTTAAAACCAGATATGTCTTTTGCCCCCACTACTCCCCTTGGAAGGCTGTTCCAGAACTTCACTCCTCTAATGGTTAGAAACCTTCGTCTAATTTCAAGTCTAAACTTCCTAGTGTCCAGTTTATACCCATTTGTTTTTGTGTCCACATTGGTACTAAGCTTAAATAATTCCTCTCCCTCCCTAATATTAATCCCTCTGATATATTTATAAAGAGCAATCATATCCCCTTTCAACCTCCAAGAAGCTTTAATAATAATACTTGGTGTACGTATCATTATCCCCATTTTAGAGATGGGGAAATAGAAGCATAGAGAGAAAGTGACATGCTGTAAGTCACACAGCAGCTCTGTGGCACAGTTGGAAACGGAACCCATTTCTCCCAAGTCCCAGTGAAGTGCCCTAGTTACTGCCTTCTACCCCACCCCCCGTCTTCTCTCCCTGGTTCCTCTAATAACTCTCCCTCGCCCATTGCAGCGTGATTTCCATATGAGCCGTTCCTGAGCATTTTGAAGCTCTATTTTTTCCACTTTTACAGTTTTTTCTGCGGAAGGGAATAACTCAGCCTAAAGACACAAGGATATTTCTGTTTGTGTTCAGCTCACTCCTTTGGTTTTTATAGGTATGAAACCACGAGGCATGGACAGCCGATTTCAGAAAAACTAAGCAGACCAGAGACAGGTTTTGGCTGTGAACAGGAAATAAAGGTAGAGTATGGGCACAAATGCTAGGATGCCCTTTAGTCAACAAAAGTACCAATCCTTGTGGGCTTGGGGGGAGAGAGAGAAATCAAAGTATAAAATCTATAGATCAGTCTCTTCTGTGTTCAGTTTCTCAATTACTTCTCCATTTGCATACATTTTAGAGAACAGATTTAACTTAGTCAAGGCTCATGTGTCAAAGCTTTCTAGATCTCATTCAGTCCCACTTTTTTGGACTTGTCACCTCTGTATCGAGTACAATATGCATTATTTCACATTTCTCCATAATAAATTTAATTTGCCATATGTCAGCCCAATTACTGAGCTGATCTAAGTCATGATGAGTATTTCTTGCCACCCATCCTGTGCCCAGTATGCCTCATAATTTATTATCATCAGCAAATACAGTGAGTTTACAGTTGGTCGTTCTGTTTAGGTAATTTGTTTAAGAAAAAAAAAAGTAGAAACAGTCCAAGTCCAAGTATTAACTCCTATGAAACACTTCCCTTTGACTATGCAAAGATCCCAGAGCAGAGAGAGGTTTGTTTTCTTTAATCCATTTCTATGTCCTCTCCTCAGTCCCTGTTAGATTAATCTTCAGAAGCAGCCTATCATATAGATCCTTATCAGAGATTTTCTGAAAACCTAGACAAAATATGTCATGTGCACTGTAATAACCTACTTTATAACACTGAAGCTCATTAAAGAGGTCGATTAGCATTATTGCCTTTTCTAAAGCCATTCTGGCAGCCTCAGGTTAGATTTTTGCTCTTTAATGTACGCAGTACCCAAAATGAGCAGGAGTTCCCAGGAGCTGAGCACCTTTGCAGCAGAAGCTGAGTACCAGAACTTCTGAATTAGAAAAGAAGACTGCCCGCTGCTCCACTCAAACATTAAAGATGGTGAGAATGGAACTAAAAATGTAAGACAATCATATCTGAAAAAGAAGTTGCAAACTCAGAGCCATGTTGTCAAGGGAGAGTTTGGCTTACAAATAGATGTACCTCCTTCCCCCTCTCCCGCCTGACTAATTTCAGCTTCTCATTACATAAGAGTTCTTCAGTACTCTTCTGTTTTACCATTTTTCCTGTTCTCTGCTTTCTGAGTCAGTTCTGCACAGCAGCATTAGAGGAACTAGCCCATTCTGAGGACTGACTGGTTTCAGAGGGGTAGCCATGTTAGTCTGGATCAGCAAAAACAACAAGGAGTCCTTGTGGCACCTTAGAGACGAACAAATTTATTTGGGCATAAGCTTTCGTGGATGCATCTGATGAAGTGGGTTTTATCCCACAAAAGCTTATGCCCAAATAAATTTGTTAGTCTTTAAGGTGCTACAAGGACTCCTTGTTTTTTTTGAGGACTGACTGTAAGTGCTTCATCCAAGCCACCTTCTAGGGCAAGTTCCATCCATTTGTTAAGAAATAAACTCACAGTGCTTTCATCTGGCTCAGAGTTTTATAGTATCTGTTCCACAGTGCTGTTCCTCTGGTGGCTGTAACAGTGGAGATACTGGTGTAGACAGGGTTCCGCTGTTTTCACTACTCTCCTGTCTAGCTTTGCCTACATTGTTGCCATCAGTGGGCCTGCGCCAGTGATAGTACTGTCATAAACAGATAGCTAAGGGTTAATGTCTCTTTCACCTGAACCACCTGACCAGAGAACCAATCAGGAAACCGGATTTTTTCAACTTTGGGTGGAGGGAATTGTGTGTCTGAGTCTTTTGTCTGTCTGCCTGCTGTCTCTGAGCTTTGGAGAAGTAGTTCTATTTTCTAGTCTTCTGTTTCTAAGTGTAAGGACAAAGAGATCAGATAGTAAGTTCTATGGTTTCTTTTCTTTGGTATTTGCATGAATATAAGTGCTGGAGTGCTTTGATTTGTATTCTTTTTGAATAAGGCTGTTTATTCAATATTCTTTTAAGCAATTGACCCTGTGTTGTATCATCTTAATACAGAGAGAACATTTGTATTTTTTCTTTCTTTTTTATATAAAGCTTTCTTTTAAGACCTGTTGGAGTTTTTCTTTACTTCAGGGAAATTGAGTCTGTACTCACCAGGGAATTGGTGGGAGGAAGAAATCAGGGGAGGTCTGTGTGTGTTGAATGGGCTAGCCTGATTTTGCATTCCCTCTGGGAAATAGGAAAGTCCTTTTTGTTCCCAGGACTGGGGAACGGAGAGGGGGAATCACTCTGTGTAGTTTCACAGAGCTTGTGTCTGTGTATCTCTCCAGGAGCACCTGGAGGGGGAAGGGAAACAGGATTATTTCCCTTTGTTGTGAGACTCAAGGGATTTGGGTCTTGGGGTCCCCAGGGAAGGTTTGTCAGGGGGACCAGAGTGCCCCAAAACACTCTAATTTTTTGGGTGGTGGCAGCAAGTACCAGGTCCAAGCTGGTAACTAAGCTTGGAGGCTTTCATGCTAACCCCCATATTTTGGACGCTAAGGTCCAAATCTGGGAATAAGGTTATGATATGGTGTAGCAGCGGCGGGATATAGACAGAATCCAGAAGCCAGTAGGAATATTATATTTTTCTTTTCTCTGCTAAGGGCTTTTTAGCAGAGAGAAACAGTTTGGTTTTAAAAGGGAACCAGAGAGAAATTTTTTTTTTCTGCTCTCT
Source organism: Gopherus evgoodei (assembly GCF_007399415.2). Lineage (NCBI taxonomy): Eukaryota > Metazoa > Chordata > Testudines > Testudinidae > Gopherus > Gopherus evgoodei. The sequence goes on from NC_044325.1 coordinate 95,969,171, forward strand.
CTAGCAGTTTGTGGTTTGCATGTTAAGGGAGAAGACTGTTGAGGGTCTTTTGTCATGCAATAGCCCTCCCATTAGGAGGCAAATACCAGCACTTATATGCATGCAAATAAAGTGGTTTTTCTGGTTTCCCTTCATTGAACATTAGCTAGAGAGAGAAAAGGAAAAAAGCACTGTTGCTAGGCAGACTTCAGGAGGCAACAGAGAGCCTGCAGTTCAGAAGATAAACACCGGAGGGCACCCCAACACAAGAAAACAGGAACCATGACTTCTAAGGCAAAGATTGAGGCCGAAGAACAAATCAAAGAAGCTGAACACAGGCGACAGATGGAGATGAAAGAAAAGGAAGAAAGCATCAAACAGGCAGCCCAAGAGGCAGCACACAAAAGAAAACTAGAAGAAGAAGAGGTAGCCTACCGAAGGAAACAAGCAGAAGATGAGTTGGCCCACAGAAGGAAGCAAGAAGAAGAAGAGTTGGCCCACCGCCGAGAAATGGAAAAACAACAAAAAGAGAATGAAGAAAAGGAAAAACAGAGAAAACATGAACTGGACTTGGCAAAAGCTGGGCTGCATGTGCCAGCCAACCCTAACAACCCGGCGCCAATTATTGCTCCACAGCACAGGAAATTTCCCACCTACAAGGCAGGTGATGACACCGAGGCCTTCCTGGAAAATTTTGAAAGAGCTTGTCTTGGGTACAACATCCCCGAAGACCAGTACATGGTAGAATTAAGGCCACAACTCAGTGGACCTTTAGCAGAGGTGGCAGCTGAAATGCCTAAGCTGCAAATGAACGACTATAAACTTTTTCAAACCAAGGCCAGATACAGGATGGGGATAACCCCAGATCATGCCCGTCGGCGCTTCAGAACCCAAAATGGAAACCAGAGGTGTCATTTCCCAAACACGCCTACTACATTGCAAAAAACTATGAGGCCTGGTTAACAGGAAACAACATTCAAACCTTGGAAGAAGTGAACCTCCTCATACAAATGGAGCAGTTCTTGGATGGTGTTCCTGAAGACATCACACGGTACATACAAGATAGAAATCCCAAAACTATCGCTGAGGCGGGGGAGATTGGAGCCAAATGGATGGAACTGGCAGAAAGCAAAAAAGCTACTGTCAAGGGGAACGATTACCCCAGGGGGCACACAGACCATAAACCCTACAACCGAGGACAGCCAAAGACCCTACATACCACCCAAGTAAAGCCACAGATACCCTACTCTTCAACCTCACCAGTCTCCAGTAACTCACCTCGGCCCAGTGACCCATCAGATGGAAGATGCTTTAAGTGTAATGAACTGGGACATATCAAGGCCAACTGTCCCAAGAACGCCATGCGAGTGCAATTCATTACACCACCATCACCCCAAAGATCCCCAGGCCCAGATGCCTCTCAAATACCCTTGGAGCGAAGGGAAAATTTGAGAGTGGGCGGAAAGAAGGTTACTGCGTGGAGAGACACGGGGGCACAAGTGTCAGCTATCCACCAATCCTTCGTTGACCCCAAATTCATCAACCCAAAGGCCAAAGTTACAATTTACCCCTTCATGTCACAAGCTGTAGACTTGCCTACAGCTCAACTGCCTGTCCAGTACAAAGGCTGGTCAGGAATGTGGACTTTTGCAGTCTATGACAATTATCCTATCCCCATGCTACTGGGGGAAGACTTGGCCAACCAGGTGAGGCGGGCCAAGAGAGTGGGAATGGTTACCCGTAGCCAAACCAGGCAAGCTTCCAGACCCATTCCTGTTCCTGAGCCGTCCACAGAGGCCCCGTCTGTGTTACCAGAGACCCAGACAGAGGTAGTGGACCCGGATTCCATGCCTACCACTGAAACAGCCACAGCATCTCCAGTCCCAGGCCCGGAACTGGAACAGCAACCAGCACCAGCAAGTGCAACCACATCTTCAAACTCAACGCCAGAGGGCGCCAGCGAGCCAGAACTGGCAGAAGCACACGACAGCCATACCCAAAAGGTTCAGCCAGAGCCTGAAATACCCTCAGGTGCACCAGCGGAGAGCGGTTCACCAGCAACGGAAACAACCCCATCACCTACATCGCTTCCAGAGGGACCAAGCCCAAGTCCACAGTCTGAGGAAGAACTGGTGACCCCAGCCTCAAGGGAACAGTTCCAGGCTGAGCAGGAAGCAGATGACAGCCTTCAGAAAGCGTGGGCGGCGGCACGGAGCACCCCACCGCCTCTCAGCTCTTCTAATCGATCCCGGTTTGTTATAGACCAAGGACTTTTATACAAGGAAATTCTTTCTGGTGGACACCGGGAAGAATGGCAGCCGCAAAAACAGTTGGTGGTTCCAACTAAGTACCGGGGGAAACTCTTAAGCTTAGCCCATGATCATCCCAGTGGCCATGCTGGGGTGAACAGAACCAAGGACCGGTTGGGGAAGTCCTTCCACTGGGAGGGGATGGGCAAGTATGTTGCCAAGTATGTCCGGTCTTGTGAGGTATGCCAAAGAGTGGGTAAGCCTCAAGACCAGGTCAAGGCCCCTCTCCAGCCACTCCCCATAATTGAGGTCCCATTTCAGCGAGTAGCTGTGGATATTCTGGGCCCTTTCCCAAAAAAGACGCCCAGAGGAAAGCAGTACGTACTGACTTTAGTGGACTTTGCTACCCGATGGCCAGAAGCAGTAGCTCTAGGCAACACCAGGGCTAACACTGTGTGCCTGGCCCTAACAGACATCTTTGCCAGGGTAGGTTGGCCCTCTGACATCCTTACAGATTCAGGGTCTAATTTCCTGGCAGGGACCATGGAAAAACTGTGGAAAACTCATGGGGTGAATCACTTGGTTGCCACCCCGTACCACCATCAAACCAATGGCCTGGTGGAAAGGTTCAATGGAACTTTGGGGGCCATGATAAGAAAATTCATCAACGAATTCTCCAATAATTGGGACCTAGTGTTGCAGCAGTTGCTGTTTGCCTACAGGGCTGTACCACATCCCAGTTTAGGGTTTTCACCATTTGAACTTGTGTATGGTCACGAGGTTAAGGGGCCATTACAGTTGGTGAAGCAGCAATGGGAGGGGTTTACGCCTTCTCCAGGAACTAACATTCTGGACTTTGTAAGCAACCTACAAAGCACCCTCCGACACTCTTTAGCCCTTGCTAGAGAGAACCTAAAGGATGCTCAGGAAGAGCAAAAGGCCTGGTATGACAGACATGCCAGAGAACGTTCCTTCAAGGTAGGAGACCAGGTTATGGTCTTGAAGGCGCAACAGGCCCATAAGATGGAAGCATCATGGGAAGGGCCATTCACGGTCCAAGAGCGCCTGGGAGCTGGGTCAGACTGGAAAAAACTAAAGCTCTGCCAACAACCCAAGCCTACCCATGATCCCTTCCTGCTGGATGGCATGTCTCTCCTTGCGTCCATTGCCTTCTCTCCCGTTGTCACTCTCCATCTCATCTCCCTGCTGATCTTTCTGCCATGTCAGTGGTGAAAGGAGAATGAGAGAAATGGAAGTGTGTGTGTGTGTGTGTTTGGGAGGGGCAGGGGTGAAGAACGTAACCCCTAGGGCACCGTCCCTACTACTGGATGAAGTGGCAGCAGCAATAACCATGGAATGGATTAGGAAGGAGAGCCCCAAAGAGCCCTTCCTTCAGCCAGGAAAATCAGCGACAAGGGGGGAAATACATTAATATTTGCCATAGTCTATCATTTTGTCCAACATCTTTCTAATTTTATACGGGACTGTTGTCTTGCTTTTATTATTTTACAAGTGTTTCCTGACACATTGCATCCCCGTCATTCATCAGTTTATCATGGTTTCACTGCATTCCTATTTCTAGACTCTCCTCAGCGTGATCTATGTTTTCAGTTTTACTGAATTACATTTCTGTTTTCTTCCTCCATTCTTGTTTTACATATTCGTCAGTATTACAGATGAGCAAATTTTCTATTTGCAGATTTACATGTCCACATATATTTTACATGTTACAATCTTGGTTGTCCACCATCTTATTACTTTATGATAAGTGGTATCTTCTGTAATTGTACCTGAGTTAATTTTTATCCATTCCTTTCTTATCCCTTCAAAGATAGCTCATCTGAAACCATAAATTATTGTCCTGGCAATTGTTAGTTTGGATTTTTTAGTTTTGATCTCTAGGTTAATTTCATGCATAATTGTATTATAGTTACTCGTATCTAGAAGCTCTATTAATTTTGATTTATTTTCACTTTCTTACCTATTAATTACAACCCAGTTGGGACATATATATTACTAATTGGGTCTTGCACATACAGAAGTAAAGCAATACTTCCACAAACAAATTGTTGCAGTACTTCCTTCACACCACACAATTTAAGAACCCCCCAATTTAGTAAGATAAATCCCCTACTATAGCATATCATGCATACTGTATTATTCATAACATTAATTTTCTTTCTCAGAACTAGGTTTAAATAGGCACTAGAAAATGTATTGCAGAGAATAATCCCACCTTTGCAGTGTGATTTGAGTGATTTTCATTGCCAATTTTTATGATTAATTGGTAACCTATATTTATCGGCATAATCCTCCAGTCAGACCCACACAAATTAACCCTTATACTCATTGTTGATTAGTACTGATGTCCATCAGAATTTGTACAGGTGCAGGGATTTTCTGAATAGATCCTGCAGGATTGGGGCCTCAAATCCTAACAACCTGTGTTAAGCCAAACAATTGCTAGCGCAAATTCCTTTACGATTCCACAACAAGCTATGTTAATCTTGTTCCTAAAGGACCTACAACTTATCAATGACATTTTTATTTTTGCTTAAATCCCTAAAGACCTATAGAACTCAATGAACTGGACATATAGAACAGAGATTGAGTTGAGGATTCACAGTGATCATGAAGCAGCCAATAATCAGATTCAATGTGAATGGAGAAAAGATTCACCACAAAAATAGATCAGATGCTAAGTGGTTGACAGTGAAGCATGGACATATTTGCTCGCCAAGTAAAAGACAGGCAAACATACCAGTGGGTAAGAAAGCAAATAAAAAAAAATCAATCATTTCCTGGTTATAGTAAAAAAGAGTAGATGAGAATATGCTGACCATTTTGCATAGAAAGGAGATAGAACAACAGCAGGGAGATCAATAGACCAAGGGTACATCAAAGGCAGCTAGCAAAACAGATGGGAAAAGGAACCAGAACACTTTGCAGGAGGATATATGGAGATATCTACCAAATGCCAGGATGTTTGGTGATACCCTGGCAGTGGTGTTGATTTTAATGTGCACTGCATGCACAAACATGGTGTACATGCACTGTCAGCGGTGCAGATACTGAGTTTGCATTAAGAAAGAATAGACCAGAAAGTTAATCTTAATTTTCCATGACTTTTCTGAAAATGTCTGAGTGATGTTAATGACTTAAATATGATATGCCATTTTTGACCATGGTATTTAACTGTATATTACGAGTTTATTTTGGCCAGCTGAACTTCCTGTCCAGCACAAGCTGCATGTGCACAGTAGCAATACGTACCACTTGGCAAGCTTGCTGCAAACCCACTCTACCAGGAGTGCGAGAGCCAGCCAGTGCAACCCACTAAGGAGGTGAGGTCTCCCAGAAGCAGGTAGGGCTAAGGCTAGCTAAGAGATGTACTGATTCAGTGCAACTCATCGGAAGCCTCTTCCATGGAATCTCCTATGGCCATAAAATAAACCTTCTCTGAGCAGAGTCCTAAGGGAAGGTGGGTGGCAGTATCATCATCTGCTATCTTCTGGGGTGGGGTGAATGCCTCCGATCTTAAAACTGCCCCTACAGACATACGAGAGCTGTAAACTTCACTCCCTCTGTGCTCATGATGATGAATCTTGCCCTTTATATTAGATAGATTTTATTGTACCCCTTTATTTATTTATTAAAAAATCATATTTCAATGTAAAGTATTAATAGCATAATCTCTTTTCCTGATGAATCATGATTAATACATGATTTTGATTGTGAAAGTAATCATATAAAACAGTGCAGTGTTGAGAAATAACTGCACAGATGTAATGTCATCAGCAGAATTTTCTACTAGGATTGTTGAGCCAAGTGATAAAACAACCTAATTTCAAACTACGGTATTACTTCCAGTTCCCAAGCAGCTTCATACTTAGAAAAGAGCAGCACTCTGATGTACAGAGGGACTATGGGCCAGTGCTCAGCTCTCACAATGAGGGCCAGATTTTCAAAGCATTAGGTGCTGAATATTTTTGAAAATCTGGCCCTCTAAGTCTTCATTTTCCAAAGTGCTCTTGTGTAATTTACTGATGTAAAAGTAATACTTGGAGACAATAAAAACACTGAATATTCTGTAACAAACTCAGTTTGGGAACCAACTAACTAAAGGCATCCTATGTGCAGCACTTGCCAGTACCATATGCATTAAATAAAGGAAAGTGCTATGTTGATCAAATGGAGGCTCACCTGCCAGGCAGCATATGTTTTGCTGCTGTCAAACCCAGGGGCTTTGTACAGAATTGAGACAGATGCTTATCTAACCTTCTGCACCATTCTAAAAGATCACATCAGAGTCCATGTATTTAGGGGACTCTATTGTGAAATAAAGTAATATTTTTACAGAAGGTTGCTAGCAATCAAGACTATCTGATGTAGTTTTGCTTTCATACCAGCTACTCAAAGCTATATTAAATTTTCTTAAAGTGACACCTTGGAATTCCCTTCGCACATACCAACTTTGAGATACATGAGGCTCAGTGAATTGTAAACTTTCACAACAGATTTACATGTTATAGGTTTTAATACCCTTTCCATTCTTAAATGTATTAAGGAGGACAGGGTTTAGCTGCATTTGACAGAGATTATTCTAGACATGGCCTATTTTTCAGACTAGTCATTTGTTGTACTTGATAATTATCTATATATGTCCTTTTAAATTGATTTTTCTTTCTGAGCTTACTCTAGTTATTCTTCCAAAATATTAACTTAATAAGTTGCTTCAATAATATGTTTGCATTTACTCCATTGCTTGCCATGTTTGAGAATTTGTTCCTTCTCATGCACAAACTGAACAATGAATCATGTGTGTAAATGTGGTTCTCTCTGGGCATCTCATAATGTAACTCCTGGATTTGAACAGTCATCTTTCAGACATGATGGGCCTATTTTCAAAAAAAATTAGGGGCACAAATATGCATACAGTTGCACAGCTGGTGTGAGCATGCAGTTCCCATGACTGCACATGTAAGAACCTAATCCATGCATACAATCATGCTATTGAATACAAAAAAGTTAAACACTTATTACACAAGTGTTTTTGCGCATGCAGTTGCATTCCTGGCTTTTTTAAAATCAGATCCTATTTTTACAGGTTTATATGTTTGGGTAGGACCAAATTCAGGGTGGCTGGCAGTTTTACCTACTTACCTACCAAAAAGGCTAAAGCCAGAGGAGCAAATGCACATCCAAGCATTTAATTCAATTCTGGTTGAGGGATTGATCTATAGGCTTTCTGCAGGTGCTCTAGAAATGGAGGCAGGTAAAGATGTTCTGAGGATGAGCAAAGGCACCTGGGCATGTGGTCCAATGATTTACTTGCTGATCCCACACAATCCTGTCTCACACAGATGTTTTCTATTTCTTCCAAGAATAGCTGAATGGGGGACTGTGCACATGGATGTGCCTGTCCAATGTATGGGTGCACAACGCAGCACTATAGGTGGGAGGATACTCCTGACCTCAACATTGTTATTCTCTCTCTCTCTCTCTCTCTCTCTCTCTCTCTCTCTCACACACACACACACACACACACACACACAAAGGGTTTCTGGAAATATGCACAAAGTGCAGAGAAGTTCCATCAGCCAGTTAGACACACTAGTCCAGTGGTTTTCAGACTGTGGGTCATGACTCAGTACTGGGTCATGGAATGTAAGGCACTGGGTTGCGGCGGCACCCCAACCCTCTGCCACAGCCCAGAGTCCCCTCCCACACCCAAAACCCTTCATTCCTGGCTCCACTGGGTTGTGGGCATCAACAATTTTCTTCAACTGGCTCACCAGAAAAAAAAGTTTGAAAACCACTGCACTAGTCAAATAACATTATGGGCCTGCTGAGATCCCTGTGTGCCTTCATAGCAGCACAAAGGTTAAACCAGTTTTAAAAGGGCTGATAGTGGTGGGATTCCCTGGGAAAACCTCACCAGGCATAAACCCAGCTTAACCAGTTTTACACTACCTGCTCCTTGCTTAGGGAGCCCTGTAGCTGCTCCAAGTTATACGTGGGGCCTTTTCAGCCCCAAATCAATAGAACTGAAAAGTGACTGAAAGGTTTTCCTCTCCTCCCTTCCCAAATGAGCCAGTCTGGCTCTACCATTTTATGACCGGCATACCAAGATGATAGCTAAACAGAACAGTAACAGCATCGAAGGCAGCAGCATTGCAATAGTTTGGAAACAATCCCCTGAGATTCATTGAAAATATCCTTGTGATCTTGAAAAGTATAATCCTTTAAAGCAATCAATAACCGTCTTTCCAGAAGCAGGCTTTCCATCACAATAGACTCTCAGCACCATTTTACATACTCCATGCTCCAGTCACTCACTCAAGTCCTTTATGTCGATTAAATTTCTATTGCTACTGCGGTGGCAATAGAGTGTTATTTTTCAAAGGCAGTATGGGATGGAATGGAGCTGAAGTAATCTGCAGTTCTGCATCACAACTAGAGGAGCAGAGGGGACAGTTGGGTAAATTGCTTGAAATCTTGTGTTGAACAGTTTCTGTGAAAAATGGATAACTTTTACCTCACAGCTGCATATGCTGCCTGTATTAATAAGCTCTGAAGCTGCTTATATGGCATCTTGAATATTCCACAATTAGTGCCATTGTAATCCAGCCTAGAATTGCTGTCTGTCTTCTATAAAAATGAGATGATGGCATATGGAAACAACATGAAATTATTATTACGCTAACACATTCCAGGTCAGATTCATCTCTGCATAAGGGGAGGTCCTTAAAACTAAAATTGCCAGCCACACCAGGGATCTTTGATAGCAGAGGAATTACTTTGGAGATGTAGCCAGGAGCATGATGGAGCCTTCCTATATGCTGCAATTCTCTGGCTTCCTTTTGAGGGGAAGGTGGGATGACACCAACTACAAGTTAGCGTTGCCTAAAGGCAAGTATAATTTGTGCCATGTGACCATTCCAATAATGCAGAGCGGCTCCAGCATAGTGGGAGCAAGGAATATAAAAGGCGGCTTAAAGCCTCTTTCATACCCTTTTCCTGAATTCTACTGAGCACCCCTTGATCAGACGTGAGTACTACAGCCAACGCAAGTCATTCCCAATGGAATGTTCAGGTCTATTTCTGTCCACTTGAAGTGTGACTGAAACCATAAGTTCACCTCATAGAGGTCACCAGGTATCCAGCAGATACTACAAATTTTGAGTTGCTGTGGGTTGAAAATAGACTTGAAATATACCAACAGAGAAGCAAAAGTCTTGATAATCCCAATAATATTCCCTCAAGCCTTCCAGTCACCCACAACATCAGGTCTCAAAGCAAGGGAATGCAATGTAACATCAAGTCGATGCAAAGCTAAGATGCAGGGTCTCACTTTGGTTAATTGCAATTTCCTGAAATATTTAATCTTGGAGATGTAAGGAAAATGCAGAGATTGAGTTTAAAAGTGATGTTAAGAAATGACAATTTCTTTATTATATGGCATAATAAAGAATTAAAGACGGATGGGTAATGAAGTTACCAGATGCACCACTAAAATGCCTGCAGGTAACCTGCCTTGTATCAAATAAATGTGGAATAATTGTTCAGCATCCAAATGGAATCAACTATTTCCTCAGCATCCACACTTTTTGCAAGAGTTTTATAAAGAACACTACACAAAAACATGAGAGGGAAATGAAGAAAGAGGGGAATGATAAAGATGTGAAGAATGGCTATTTAATTGTGGTGTGGACTTTAGCTCTCTGTCTGACATTTTCTCTCTCTCCTCCAACTCAAGTCACTGGCATGTACTTTATTCTACAGATGGATCAACATGGAGAGAGCGAATTGTCCACGTCTGCTGGCATTAATCTTCCTCCACAACAGACTCTGACTGAGTCAAAGCTATTACTCTCACTTTCTACTCTGAGTCATTATCAAAAAGGATGCTATTTCTGAAACCTTATTTTCAGATAGGATCTATATCGCCTGGGCTAGATGAACAGAGGTGGTGTGACTTTTTCTAAATTCTGTAGCACTTGTTGGCTTACAGCTATAGCTCTTGCCTTTTGGTCTGTTCTCAGTTCATTCAGTGGAAGATGCAGAACTGGAAGAAAGGACAGTGAGATTATGCTGCTGTTCCAATCTTCTCATCTCTTTGTTTCTGACCTCCCTCCCCTTCAGCTCAGCTAAGTAGCTACTGCCACTATGAATACATCACTTCTCGAGTTCCTTCACTGGCTTCCCCACACTTTCTCCATGTATTCAAACTTCTCATCCTTACTTTCAAGGCACCGGCAAACACCATCTCTCACTACAGCTCTTCTCTCATTTCCTCCTGCTCTCCTCCAGCTGCTTATGCGGATTTGAGACCTCCTTCCTGAACACTCAGTTGGTATCCTTGTACTACTCTTGTCTTCAGAGCTTCTTCAACTGGCCACCTAAGACATCCTCCACTTCCTTGTTCACCGAGTGACCTCTCTCTCCATTTAAATCAAGTTAACTGGGCACCTGGATTTTACCAGACACAGCCCACTGTCCCAGAAAATGTCTTCAGCCAAACACAGATAATCCCTATCAGGAATATGAATAATCAGTATGGTATGAAGGTGTTCAGAGCTGTGCTGGGCACATACATGTGAATTAATATGGTACATTACTTTCCCTGAACTGACTAAAGCTTCTTTAACATATGCATATTCTGTTGTTGCAGAAACCATCCTGTATTTGGCCTATACAGAAAGACACTTTTCATTCTCAATGTGACACTAAGTGTATTTCATTCATTTCCACCCAGCAGATCTTACTGCAACTCTAACAGTTACCACCAATCTATTTTACATGAAAGACAAAGAACATATCTTCTCTTTTCTTCAGGATCTTTCACGGAGCACATTGCCACAGTACATCAGTACCTCCATCAGTTAAGCATCTCAGCTCACAAGTCTCTTTCCAGACATAAGCATTCCCACCTATTTTGTCCTCTGATGCAATTGTCTAGGGCACAATGTTTCTATGACATTGATCCTTGTGCTTAGATCCCATTTTTCTCTGGAGCGTGAAGAATTTTAAGACGTGCTCCACTTTTACCAGATTCTTTTCTACCATGAACGAATTCTCAGCTATGGCTGTGGGAATGGCTTGCAGATCCCCACTTGCTCTGCACAAAAGTCAGGGCTCAAGCACCTTCAGGGATCAGCCAAAAGCCACAGGAGGTTGTTGGATGCAGGAGACTGTATTACAATCTTTATGTAGCAAATATATATTTACAAACACAAGTTGGCAATCAGCTCCCTATAGGCTCAACATCAGAGGAGGGTGCTGAGCATGAGCTATTTGACTCCAATGGGGAATGAACTTGCACTCCTGAAATGGCTCTTATTTCAGCAGGTTTTGGATGGAAGAATTTGCACAACTTAGGCATTATCCTGAACTTACCTGTTTTTGACCAAACCATGCCTTTTTTTTGAGTTCTGTCATCTGAAGACAAGCCGATCTAGACCTGAGCACATTTCAGAGTCTGGACAAATCTCAAAGAGCATCACTTAAGCCCTTCATTCAGAATCACACTTCACTTAAGTGACTTTTCAGAGCTCAGCATGTATGGAACTGACTGGAGGATTTTATCCTTACTTTGAAATAATCTTCCCTTTTCTGACACCAACTAGACTTGAAATGCTGCAAACATGCTGACAGAAGAGATACCAGAGAACAGTTTTTAAAAGTTGCCAAGGATTTTGTAGGTCCAGAGGTGTTTTTTCAGCATGGGAACATCTATGGGATATTTAAAACACTATGGAAAAATTCCAGAGGACATAGAAGATTTTGTGGTGTTTGAGGAAATTTCTAACATGAAAGGTAACATATTTTGGTGTGGGCTGGAGGGAACAGGGTCTGATGGACGGGTTGTCAGCCTTATAGAAGTAATAAGGGAGGCAATCTGCACCACTGGAACATGGGGAAAGGAATGAAATGAGAAAGGTAAATGAAGCGGAGTATTGCAGTAGGCAGAGGCCCCAACATCAGACATATAGTAGCACTATAGAGTCTCATAAGATCCCCTGAGTTTTACATTGAAGAGAAGTGACAAAATCATCAGGAGAGAAATGAGAATGACCAGCAGAAGCCTGAGGAGGAACAACATGAGAAGGGAGTTAAAAATACTAAAGAGCTGCCTGAGGTTAGTGCTACTGGACTACAAATAATAAAGCGAAACATATAAAACTGCCTTAAAGGTAAACTGTGATGCTTGGGCAAGAGAAACGGGATGTGTGTGGGGGGAATCTTTACGGACCCCAATCACAACCAAAATGTAAAGTATGCCTAAGCGCCAATAACACAATTACATTGTGAAGCCAAGCATTTGAAAAGCAGCTCGTAGGTTTACCTGCCAATGACTGTGTTTGTGATTCTGTGCATGTCCCCTGACCCAGTGCTGTTTGAGACAACGGTGATATTTTCAGCTGCTGCAGAACAAGCAAGAAGTCTTAAAATCAGGCCTTGGCAGTATCATTTTTTTTAAATATACTGATTTTCCAAGTATTTGGAGGAGGGGGAGTAAAGCTTTTCAGCAGAGTTGGACACAAATTGGAACCATTTATGCAAACCTCTCTGAACTTTGTAGTGCTACAGGCTTTGGGTCAAATGGAGTCTAGATCTGAACCTCCCTGCTTCTTGGTTTGCAAAACAAAAATCCAACTGAGATTTTACAAAACCTAACATACTGGGGTTTGCTCATCTCTTAACTGTATTTGTGAAGAAGTCATTTCACTACCAAAAAACAGGGTTTCCAGGAATGCTATTTTCTGGAGAAATATTGGCACAAACCCACAATCCTTGCATTTATGTAACTGAAGTCAGTGGGGGTCTTGTCTGGTTCGGCATTGCAGAATAGGGCCCCTGGTTATTCAGCAGCCAGTGTGTTCAGTTTTGTATTCTCTATGGTTATGTGTTGGAATTTATCCTGCTTCTTATTTGAATCATGTACCCATTACTCACTTAGCTTTGTTACATCTTTAATTATGACCTTTTGGTTCTAAATGAATAAGTGGTATAATTTTACTTTAAGAAATATGCCAGGACGCAACTACCAACATCTTTAGATTTCATAGAAATTGCAGGGATCATAGAAGTTTAAACTTGATAATTACCTCAATATTTCAAGTCAGATAATCGCTATATAAAATAATTATGGGTTGTTGTTTTTCCAAATTCACTTTGCATGGTTATTGTAGGTTACAGTAAGTTATGCTGTGAGATGTTACACAAGATGGAGAAGTACAATGTATCTTAACGCAAGATTATTCTACATGACATGTTATTAATTTATGGCAGGTTGTACCTAGAGCCGTGGATAGGCACCTCTTTTCACCTTAATACAAATATGTAAAATATCAGAATCCACATTTTCCTTTAAAGACTGCCCAGGGCAGTTTTTAAATTCTGTTTAGAAGCTGCAATGCCTATTTTCCAGTGCACTGTTAGGTTTCTTTCCTGATGGTACTAGCAAAGGTGCAAGGATTATGCAGGCACAATACAAAGGTCACAAACAATTACCATATCTTTGCATGCATCTTGCATTAAACCGTCAATAACTCATCCCTGTATAATTCATGTGTAATTTATTTTGTTATCATAAGTTATTTCCCCTCAGCTTACATTTTATCATACACGCTGGCACATCTACGGTCATTTAAGCAACGGGACAGTACCTGCTGAGATTTATTTTCTCAATTTAAAAAGAGAAGATAATTGGAAGTTCGAAAGAAGAATTTTTTAAATATCATCAGATAGCTCAATGGACATTTTCTCAAAATGCCAATACAGTTTTTTTTTGTATTAAAAACAAAGAAAAAAAAAACTTAGCATGGTTTCTATCATGTTGATCCTTTTGGGTTCTCAAACATTATGATCCATGGAAAGTCTGGATTCATGCTTACTTCTACTCTTCATTAAGTCAGTTGTAGTTGAATTGCTGGTAAAGCAGGCTGCTGATACAGTAGGTGGGCATGCTGAATAAAATACGTATCACAGCTGTACCTGCACTTGTCAGAGAGCCAGCCTGCTTTTTGCCAGTCTGTTCTCCACTGCTTCCTGGTCATAACCCATCTGTTTCTGAATTCATAAAATGCTGAAGAACACAAATATCTGAACCTATTATAGGTAATATGCTTCAATTAAATTCTGATTGTGGAGCTGTGCTTAACAGAGAAACATTGGCAATGTATCTCTTTCAAATCTGTCAATAAAATAGACACCAGTCCATAGATGTTTCTTTAGCATTTAGAGTCGTTTCCACACAGAAGCTTCTACATATGGTAAACTTGTCCAATATACTTCCAATTGCAAAGGAAAACCAAACCTAACCAAAACACACCCAACAGAGTATGGTAAGTTACTGAAACCGATTAGCCAAGAAATTGCATACCCTGTGAGATACCAAATTAGGCAGACTTAAAGGTAAAATAAACCAGACAGTTATTAATTTGACACTTCCTGGTAAGCAAAAGAGTACTTTACTTTTCAATTTGATTAACTGATAACACATACAAAAATAATGTAGCTAATAAAAGTTTATCTTGCGCATGTACTTTTTCCAGTGGAGGTGAAATGCTCAACTTTGCAAGGTCAGTTTCATAAGATATAAGAATTAGAGGAACTCAGCAGGCCATCAATAACTGATTTAATAGGAACAGACTTTAAATAGGAAAAGTAGGTGAGGGATATATCCCCAAGATATTTGCTGGGAATACCTACAGTATCTATGATTAAACTATCTGTCCTCTGGATGTCATCATTGCTCTTTTTATATGCTGTTGGTTGAAAGTGCATTTATGTAGAAGATAACTGCAGTCCTAAGGAAGCTAGTTTTGGTGCATTATATTTGGTACTTCAGTGCATCTCTAATTAGAAGGTAATATACAAGTGTGTGGTCAGATCATTATCTATAATGGATATTGAATTATGCTCTATAATATAGGGGACCCCTGCACAGATTTCATTTGACATGAATTCACATCTCTGCTTCAAGATGCACTTTATGCCTCTTCACAGCTGAGACACCCCTGCCAATCAGCAACAGTGTTTGCAGTATTTGCAAATATCTTCTTTATGTTAAACCAGAATTTAAAATTTCAAAATAAGGTGGCTGATTTTTAGGGGAAGAAATGTTTCAAAGCACCCAGAACATGCTGAGTTAGCTGAGTTAGAAGAAACTCAGTTAGAAGAAAAAGGGAAGTTCAGAACATGGTGATACCTATTTCAGCACAACTAGATCAGACCCAAGAAATCCAATTGATTTCTACAAAGGATGAATAAGAAAATAGGCAAAGTTGTGGTAGCTGCAGTAATGTATTTATATTTCTACAAGATCTTTGATAATTTGTTACAGAAAAAGGTTTTAGATAGAAGTGGACCCTCATATCTGAGCTAACACAGCTCCTAAATTTTGTGGTTACCAAATGTTGAATTCAAATCTCAAAATCAAAACCCACCACTATGTTTTTGGATCTTGATTAGTTCCAAGACCAGCAGGGCCCTGTTCCAGGTGCAGTTTGGCCTATTGGCAGCTGGTATAAATTACAGACGCCAACAGGCCAAACTGCAGATGGCCCTAGGATCAGGGGAATGATGTAAAGCCACCTTTGCATTCCTTCTCCTTAGCTGTGCCAAGTAGTCTCCAGCTGCTGCCCAAGATCTGGTCTTAAGTCCTCACGTTGGAAGTGCCTCAAATAATGTCATCTTGGAGCAGCACAGCTACCACTAAAAGAATGCTCAGAAACACCATTTTAACATAATCTCTAATACAATCCCTAGTTTATGTGTGGAGACAAGTGAACGTGTAAAGCAGTGCTTCTCAAAGCCGGTCCGCCGCTTGTTCAGGGAAAGCCCCTGGCAGTCCAGGCTGGTTTGTTTACCTGCTGCGTCCGCAGGTTCAGCCGATCATGGCTCCCACTGGCTGCGGTTCGCCGCTCCAGGCCAATGGGGGCTGCGGGAAGCAGCGCAGGCCGAGGGATGTGCTGGCCACCTTTCCCGCAGCCCCCATTGACCTGGAGCGGCAAACCACGGCCAGTGGCAGCCACTATCGGCCGAATCTACAGACATGGCAGGTAAACAAACTGGCCTGGACTGCCAGGGGCTTTCCCTGAACAAATGGTGGCCCAACTTTGAGAAGTACTGGTGTAAAGAATTGTAGTGAGCCAAATGATTGCAGCTTTTTCTTTTTTTTTTTAAAGAGGAGATTATTATTGGTATTAGAGTAGTGCTCCAGGCTCACTCGAAGACTGGGATCCCTCTGGACATGAGGATATAAAAACACAGAGGAAGAGATACTGTCCCTTCCTCATAATCCAAATACGATAAATAAGATATCTAGTGCTGATACAGCACATTTCCTTAATAGAGCTCCAAGCACTTCACAAAGGTGGTTATTATTACTATTCATTTTTTACAGATGGGAAAACTGAGGCACAGAGAAGTGAAGTATCTTGCCCAAAGCTGCCCAGTGATAGAACTGGGAGTAACACTCAAGTTGCCTGAGCCCCAGTCCAGTGCGCTGTCCAGTAGACCACAGCACTTCTGGACTTGTATGGCTGGCTGACTGACTCATCCTTAGTTAATTTTCTGAAAATTTTCCTAGTTTAACTTTGCATAGGGATTAGAGTTGGGAGATCTGGGTTCTATTCCCCCCACTGCCATCCCCATTTATAACCGTGAGCCCAGTGGTTAGGGCACTGATGTGGGGAGCCAGGCTGAATTCCTCCCTGTGCCCAGTGTGGCAAAGGGATTTGAATTTGGGTTGCCTATCTCTGAGGTGAATACGCTAACCACTAGGCCAGAGGGTCATTCTCTCTCTCTGGCCCACTACATATTTAATTAGTTCTACCCAGCAGAACAGCTTCAACAGGAGAGACCTACACTGCAATATCCCACAGTGCACTAGTTAGGCATTTGCTTGAGAGGTGGGAAACCCAACGCTGAGCGTTACAATGCCTAAATCCCTTTGTGGATCTAGCCCTTGGCCTCTCCATGCCAATTTTTCTGACTTGTATACTGGGGATAAAGATACTTACCACCTTTTGGAGATACTGTGAGAGTTCATAAAGCACTTTGAGAGCCACACTTGGAAAGTGCTCTGGAAGGATAAAGTAGGAGCATTAACAATTTTATGTTAGAATTGCAAGCCACTGTTTTTAGGTTTTATGAAAATTATGGCATTATGAGAACATTGCTAGAAATTAACTTTGAGATGCTTCCCCATTTCAATTCTGGTATTTTGTCTTGCATGTAAATGTGTATGCTTTCATGCCTCAGCTACACCAGTTCTACTCCTCTCCTGTTTCTATTTATTTTAGCAGCAATATATGTTTACAAAATCAGTTGGAAAATGTTAATGATCAGTTCACAGAATACTAATGTGGATTCAAATTACTTTCACATGAATCAAGACAAATTAAAAAATGCTGTTTGATCATTAACTGCTTCAAATGTGTGTCACGAGAATTCCTGTATTTCAGAATATAGATGTTTTAAAAGTATCCCATTAGGACAGTATCCCATTACGCAACTGAGCTGATTGCAAAAGTTTGGGATGAGGGCAGATTATAGTAAGGGCTGGATTGTCCCTGGCCTTAGTACAGGTGAGGGAGGTGGAAGATGACTTGCATCCTGGTTTTAATGGCTACACAAGGGCCAGAATCACATGCAGTCCCTGCCCTCAGAGAGCCCAGACACTGCTGTTTCTGTGCACAGCCAACAGGGGAGGGAGTGTAAGAGTAGTCTGTGGGGGTCAGTGACAGGAGTATAAAACTTGGTAACAATGACCCACATCATCTTTTTTTTTTAATTTGCACAAATTCTTTTTAAATATGTACCTATCCATCCCTGACATGACTTGAAACACCTCACCTATGCCCCCACTAAAGTTCAGCTGTACCGTTCAGTATAACCCACTGCCACCAAGCTAGTCATCTGAAATCTCAGATCTCCCTCTTCCTCCAGCAACCCCAGCCTTCCAGTGAGCCCCACCCCCTATTTTCAAATGCCTGAGCAAAGAGAGAAGTTTTGCAGCATACCCTGAAGGTGGTTAGAGTCTAGCTGTTTCTGACAAAGGAGGGAGTGTGAATTCCAAACCCAGGAGGCTCTCCCAGGTGCAGCCACTTCTCTTTTATACCAAGGGGGCTCCAGTTGGAGGGCCTCTCTTGATCCTGTCTGTGGTAAAAAGACATTGGGAAGCAGGCAGCATGACATAGTCCAGGAAATAAATAGCTCTCTCTTGCCAGCACTCCTGCACGTGCACTATATTGCACAAGGCTTGCCTGTCCAGCCCCACAGTTCAAACTACAGGGAGGTGAGTTGCAGAGCACTCTAAAGTGTTGTGCTCTAATTGCCCTGTGTAGACTCTGCTGCTGCGAATGAAATGGTAACCTAGTTCCTATTAGCATAGTCCTTGTGCGCTACGTAGACCAACCCATAGTCTCAGATCTTTGGCAAAAATGGAGCAACTGAAGCTCCCAGAATCCCCAACCTAGAAAGGAACCTATCAGAAAACTGTAGAAGGAGCCTGCAACATTTTCCGTTGCTTCTCTTAATACATTGACAAATGAGCTTCTGAACAGATTGCTTTTGAGACTGTAAATCAATGAACAAAAAAGTAAATTTTGACAGATACTGGAACTGAGTGCAGCAGAATCACAGCAAGTGCATACAAAAATAATGACTGCCCAATGACAAAATGGAAAACTAAGCTTGCTTCAAATGGAAAGCACAAAATGAGCATGTGTGGCAATGTCACACTATCTAGGGTGACCAGAAAGCAACTGTGAAAAAACGGAACGAGGGTTGGGGGGTAATAGGTGCTTATATAAGAAAAAGTCCCCCAAAACGGGACTGTCCCTTTAAAAATGGGACATCTGGTCACCCTAATACTATCACTTGTGTATAAGGACAGATACTACTCAGCAGAATTTGAAATAATGGAACAGGAAGGCCTACATGTGCAGTCTGGAAATACAGAAGACCAAATGGATGTATAACTTGCCCACTGAACAGGATGAAAAAAGGTATTCCTAAAGAAATTTGATGCAGTATTTATTGAACTGGAAACTGTTAGTAATACAATGCATCATACTGAAATATGTCCATATATGCAACCACAAAGTACACCATGCAACATCTCATTAGCACTGAAAGCTAAAGTAAAAGCTAATCCTGAAGCATGGCAAATTAGATGCTACTGAGCAAATTCACACACCAACTGACTGAGTTAATAAAATGGTTACCATAATAAACCAAACAAATTAAGGATTTGTATAGCTCTAAAAAGATCTGAATAAAGTATTGAAGAAGTCAAGTCTACATTTCAAAATGCAAGAGTATTTTCAGTTTTGGAATTAAATAATTGGTTTTGGCAGCTCCGACTGGATAGAAAAAGAGCAAAACTCCACACCTTCAACTTTCTGCTCGGTACATCTACATTTAAGCATCTTCCTTCCCTTCTGGACCACCTCAGGTATACCAAAGTTGTCCCATATCTTTGAGGATTTGAATGGGGTGGAAGAAATAATAAACTCTACAATGAGACTTATGGGAGAATAATTTTCTGCAATGTGTCAAAGAAAAGAACCTTAAATTGAACAGGCACAGATGTTAGATGGGATTGAATGAAATTTGGAGACATATTCAGTGACACACGTATTTGACCACAACCAAGAAACCTGGAGACTACTATACAAACAGAAAGATCCTCAAACCAAGAGACCTTGAAGAGATTCATGGGCTTGTTACTCATCCTTAGTTTATCACAAATTAAATGCTCCACTCATAATGTTGCTTGAGTACAGTACAGAATAACACATGGATGAAAGCAACAACAAAACATTTTGACAATTAGAGAAACTTGTCACAGAATCACCAGTACTGAAGTACTTTGAGGTTGATGAAGAGCATAAGATCTCAGTCAATTTAAACTCACATCGATTGGTGGCTGTCATTCTGCAAGAAGATCTCCAACTTGAAAAGCACTGACTGAAATACAACAGAACTGTGCTCAGGTAGAGAAAGATATGCTGCAATTGTTTTTGGTCATGAGCAGTTTTATGAGTGTGTTTATGGGCAGAAATCAGTTCAGATGGAAACAGACCATAAACTGCCACATTACAGAAACCAATGTGCAAAACACTGCCTAGATTTCAGAAAGATCACGAGGATTGTAAAAGTACTTGTTAAATGTACAATACATGTCAAGCAATGGGATTCTCACAGCAGACATGCTCTCAAGAGCACCTACATACTAATTTTTGTGACAAGGTATTTGATGAATGGGCATGAAGTTTGGGAACACAATTATTGGGCCAGTGTCAGTCAAATGGGGCATACAGGGCTAATCAGTTCAGGGCTAGATTTTTACTTCAGGCATATCCCTGGGCAAGGTGTTTTGCATAAACAGCACAACTCCAGGCATAACCATGGGAGGCACTATGACTCAGACACATCCCTTGAACCATGATGCCTCGGCTTTTTCTTTTCTCCAGGTGAGATGCGGGCGAAGGTAATCATTTGTCACTGGCCTATACCACCAGCAAACTAGGACATCCCTATGGCTGCTCAAAGCGCTAGCCAGCAAGTTGTTGGCTAGTGATAAGACTCTGTCCATTGCCTACTCCTACTCTACCCACTCACTTCAGGACAGGAGTACATGGCAGTGCAGTGCCCTCTGACATCTATTCACCTGGACCCAAGATCCACATAGCCCACATTAGGATGTAAAAAGGATTCTTACTGTCCATCAGTCCTTGCATAGTCCAGGTAAGAATCTAGCCTTTGCGAGCAGCTGTTCTTTAACTCTTGTTTTAAATTGCTATGAAAATATAATGTAGTATGTGTATTTTATGCTTTGAAATTAACATCTACCTAGGAAACAACCAACTGGAATGAAATCCCTAATCTACTCTATTTCATTTAGGACAATTTTATCTAACTAATTTTTAACAAATCTAAACCACTGCCCAGATCTACTCTGGCTGTGAGGAACTGGTAATCAAGTCAAGCACCATTGACTATGAGAATAGTGAACTGTAGAAAATGACTTCTCAGCACTATGTAGCATCACAGCACAATTTAAATAACATGTTCATTATTCAGGATCTCATAATTCATGTATACAGAAATTGATACAGGAAGCTAAAATAGGCTTTGGTGCTTTTAACAGTTAAATAAATAAATCACCTATATATATCATTACCAGTCCTTCTGCACATTCAAACATTCTCTAAGTGTCTGATCTGTTATCATAAAAGTCCTTCCAAAATTAAATTCATTGGAATCATATTAAGTGCTAATTTAGAATGAGAGATGCATATTTGGTGACTAAAGTTATTGCATTTACATGCAGACACCTCTTAAACGAACAGAGTTCTGTCTGGGTAGGAATATCATATGTATTATTACTATGCTGATGTACAACAGGGTTCTTATAACTGTGATAAACTAGATCGTATTTAGTTACACACATTGCTCTCTAAATTTCACAAAAAGGGGATAAGGATTTGTTTTTGTGGAGAGGAGAATTTAGTGAAAAGAGGTTATTATCTTGATTAGCAGATACACGTAAAAGTAAAATTGTTGCACTCCGATTCTTGCTCCCATTTCTGGTGGGAGCACGTCTGAAACTTAGTATTGCTCAGTTTTTCTATCAGAACTTGAAAATGTGATTTCAGCTAATCAAATACATATATCTCACATGTGTGTGAGTTTTATGAAATATACAGCTGAGCCAAACTTCTTGTGATAGTCATGAGGAAATTTGCCAATCTACTAATTGTTTGACCATTTGTGGAATGGCAGTGAATTTGGTAAAAATTTAAAGGTTTAACAGAATATCAAGAACTCTCCAAATAAGTTTTGCCAGTAACTATCCACAAAATCAAATGTTCATGGTGCTTTACAGAATTTCATTGCTGTACTTGATGCCTGGCTGTTTGAGCCACATCAGCTGGCTGGAGTCACATGGCACACGCTTGCTTCATCTGAATCTATGCCATGTTCTCAAGTAGTTCAGCAGATGCCTCTGTCACTCTCATGTGCAGAGGAAAGGCTGTATGTTTTGTGGATTCCCAGGAACTACTGCAAAGTTATTTTTCTTCATTTGTGAGTAATGCAAAGGGAACACTGTTCTAGTCTCCCTGACACCCAGACCCAAGCTCCCTGACACTTGATGTTTCTATTATATTTGTGTGCTTATTAAGACCATTTCTATTTACCCCACAAAGTCACTGTCATTAAGGAGGAGCAGTTTTCCCCCCTCAGGGCACACAGCTCCTCTCTGTGATTGGCCTACTAGGTAGCAGAGAATGCAGAATGCCAAGGTGCCTACCTGTCCTAGATATCTCTGCTCACCCGTCTCCCACAGAGGTTTCAGTTTGCCACTATGAAATAAGCCACACCAAGGTTGAGTGTATTCTCCCAGGCTTCTCTCTCACCTGTCATCTTTCTCTTTTGCTGGTGTTTTTCCTCCTCCTCTCTTAACTCAAACCTTCCCTTTCCCCTCCCAACCCTACCAATGAATATCTAAGGTGCCTGCTATACTGCTTCTCTGTGAAAAAAATTCATTGAGTAACTTCCTCTGTGACACTAGCAAACCAGGTGCCAGCCCATGCCAATATCCCCTGCCTCACCTGAATACTGATTAACGCATAGCCAGAATCCATTTGATTCACCTGTGTGTTAGTATTGTTAAAATGGGCATTAGTATTTGACTTCATTGCATGCTTGTAAGTTTCTGCATGCATTAATCTCACTTATAATATCTGTATCCCATATTATAAGGTAATATTTGTGCATTTCCATTGTAAGCCTCTGTAACTGTGTGAACAGACAGGTGAGAACCATTAACTCAGGGCTCCCAAACTTTTTGCCAGCAAGACCCCATTTTAATCATTTTCTCCCAGGATCCCAGACAGCATAATGAACTCCACTACGAAGAGCAAAATGGGGTCTCTCCACCCAATGTGACCTCACAAGCACCACATGTGTGACATCATGCCGCATGGAGGCTGTCTTCCACACAGCATGACCTTGTATGTATGGTGCATGTGAGGTCACGCTGTGGTGTGGATGCCATTTGGTAGTGCTAAATGGTGTCCTCTGTGCATTGTGACCTCACACACACTGTACATGTGAGGTCATGCTGTGCAGAGCAAGATGGTGTTCTCTGCACCACAGGGATTGCCATAATCCCAACACGACTGATGGCACAACCCCATTTAGGGTCACAACTCACAGTTTGGAACTGCTGCACTAACTAGTGTGGCATGCTAATCTCTAACAGAAGATGATACATCCTGCTTGTCAAGGAAGGCCCATCAACACTAGACAAACTATTGTGGAACATCAAAGAGTATTGCATCAAAAGACATTGCTAATTGCTCCCTCCCCGCATGTAGAGGAGTTGTGCAAGTGAATTCCTTCCATCAGCTGAGTTTGTAGCTCAAAGAGCAAGGGGAGAAGGGATTAAAAAGCCCTAACAAGGAATAACTGTAGCTTTATTCTGCTTGGACTTTGAGGGGCCAGGATTACTAAGCATAAGCGAAAGAGCCACAGTGCTTACCCTAGGTTAGCCCTAAAGGACCTATAGAGCTTGCTTACTATAGAACCTTCTATTATTATTTGAAATTTGAGATTGGGACTCGTGTGTGTGTGTAGCTTTACCTGCTTTAACCTTGTAAACAATTCTCATTTCTTTTTCCTATACAATAAATCTTTAGATAGTTTAATACAGAACTGGCTACAAGCATTGTCTTTGGTGTGAGATCTAAAGCGCAATTGACCTGGGGTAAGTGACTGGTCCCTTGGGACTGGGAGTAACCTGAATATTGCTGTGACCTTTGATGTAAGGGATCATCGATCACAAAGGTAGGGTTACATGGCTAGTGAGACAGGTCAGAGTACCCAAAGAAGCAGTCTGTGACTCCATGTTGAGGATGTTATAGTGCCTGAGGAGTTTTACACTTGATAACTGGTTGCTGAAATCTAAATGCAGAACTCACAGTCAATTTGGGGTTTGTGTGCTGCTTCCTAACAGGTTGCCCTGAGGTTGATATCCATGCTCCTGAGCCGCTCCAGGGCAGCTTGACACCCTCATTCATTGTCACCACTGATAGCACCATCATTTTCCCTGTCATGTAGGCTCATGACCTGAAGTCCTCTTTGATATTTAATCTCCTTCACCCCCACATCTAGGCTGTCCCCCAAACCTGCCACTTTTCCCTCTAAAACATTCCCAACATCCATTTTTCTCCAATTCAGTGCTAACACTCTTGTCCCGACTCGCATCACCTCTTCTTTCCCAGCCTCCCTGACAGCCACATTGCTGCTTCCTTGCCTCATCTGATCATGTTACCTGCTTTTGAATCTCTCCACTATCTTCCCATCCTCCACCACATCAAGTTCAAGTTTTTGTTTTTGTCTTCAAGGTCCTCTATAACTCTGCCCCCACCTCCTTTCCACCCTTATATTAGAACAGAGGTGGGCAAACTACAGCCTGTGGGCCATATCCGGCCTGCGGGACTGTCCTGCCCGGCCATTGAGCTCTCGGCCAGGGAGGCTAGCCCCCGCCTCTCCTCTGCTGTCCCCCATCCTCAGCTCATCATGCTGCCAGAGCTCTGGGCGGTGGGGCTGCAAGCTCCTGCCAGGCAGCGCGAAGGTGTGGCTGGCTCCGGCCAGGCAGTGCAGCTGCCAGTCCTGGTGCTCTGAGTGGCATGGTAAGAGGGAGGGGAGTGGAGGGATTGGATAAGGGGCAGGGGCTCCTGTGGGGTAGTCAGGACAGGGAGCAGGGGACAGTTGGATAGGGGGTGGAGTCCCAGGGGGTCCCGGGTCAGGGAATAAGGAGAATGGGGGGTTGGATGGGTCAGGGGGTTTTGAGTGGAGGTGGATAGGGGGCAGAGGCAAGGCTGTTTGGAGAGGCATAGCTTTCCCTACTTGGCCCTCCATATAATTTCAGAACCCTAAGGTGGCCCTCGGGCCAAAAAATTTGCCCACCTCCGATGTGGCCCTCAAGCCAAAAAGTTTGCATAGGTGGTTCTGGGGGTGCTGCAGCATGCCCTGGCTTGCAGTAGTTTCCATCATATACAGAGTTTACAGATTGGTTCAATGGCTTTCAGCTTCATGTCCTATCATCAGAGGTTAAGGAGAACAATTTTTCTCCCTCCTCCTTGTAGCAACCTTTTATGTACTGGAAAACTGTTATGTCCCCTCTCAGACTTCTCTTCTCCAGACCAAACAAACCCAGTGTTTTCAATCTTTCCTCACAGGTCATGTTTTTAAGACCTTTAATAATTTTTGTTGCTCTCCTCAGGACTTTCTCCAGTTTGTCCACATCTTTCCTAAAAGATGGTGCCTAGAACTGGACACAATACTCCAGTTAAGACCTTATCAATGTAGAGTAGAGCGGAAGAATTACTTCTTGTATCTTGCTTACAACACTCCTGCTAATACATCCAGAATGATGTTTGCTTTCTTTACAACAGTGTTACACTGTCGACTCATATTGTGTTCCAGTATGGCCCCCAGATCCCTTTCCGCAGTACTCCTTCCTAGGCAGTCATTTCCCATTTTGTATGTGTGCAATTGATTGTTCCTTCCTAAGTGGAGTACTTTGCATTTGCCACTCTTGAGCTTCATCCTATTTACTTCAGACCATTTCTCCAATTTGTCCAGATCATTTTGAATTTTAATCCTATCTTCCAAAGCACTTGCAACACTTCCCGGCTTGGTATCACCCACAAACTTTATAAGTGTAGTCTCTATGCTATTATCTAAACCATTGATTAAGATATTGAACAGAACCAGAACCAGAACCAATCTCTTAGGGATCACACTCAATATGCTCTTCCAGCTCAACTGTAAACCACTGATAATTACTCTTTGGGAATTGTTTTCCAACCAGTTATGCACCTACCTTATAGTAGCTCCATTTAGGCTGTATTTCCCTAGTTTGTTTACGAGAAGGTCATGTGAAACAATATCAAAAGCCTTACTAAAGTCAAGATATACCACATCTACCGCTAGCTGCATATCCATAAGGATACCCTGTCAAAGTAAGCTAGTGGTTTGTTTGACATGATTTGTTCTTGACAAATCCATGTTGACTCTTCCGTATCATGTTATCTTCTAGGTGTTTGCTGATTATTGATTGCATGATTAATTGCTCCATTATCTTTCTGAGTACTGTAGTTAAGCTGACTGGTCTGTAATTCCCCAGGTTGTCCTTATTCCCCTTTTATCTTGTGACACATGCACCCCCCCCGAGCCACTCCAGTCCCCTGAAACCAGACTCAATGTCTCATTCGTCCAGTTCTTCCCCAAGCATCTCAATTCCTTCCTCCATCACACCCCTGTGTGGGAATATCTTTCCTGTGCTGGTTTACAAGATCACTTCTGTCTCCATGTTCAAATTCCTCATTAAGACCCATTCCTACCATAACACCTACAAGAAACTAACCAGTTGGCTTTGGTAAGTGTGTGGGATGACAGAATATGCTACGTATCCTATAAGAACACATCAGAACATCGTAAGGGTCAGATGCTCACCTGGTGTAAATTTGCACAGCTTCATTGAAGTCAATGGAGCTGTACTGCTTTATACCAACAGGAAGATCCCACGTTATCTGGCCATGGACAATTACCAGCTGGCCTCTTGATTTGTTTATTGTGTATCCCTTTTTCCTACCCACATTCTCTGTCAGGTTTGTCTTGCAAAATGCAGGCTCTGTGAGGAAGGGCTTGTGCCTTTTTTTGTGATAGCTGAGCACTTAGCACATACTGAGCAATACCAAAGCAACTAATACAGTAGTAGTAGTAGTAGTTAAATAGTTGTTCAATAATATAAATGAAATTAGTTTCACAATAAACTGATTGCCAGTTTCAATGACATTCATAGATAGCTGAAATTAGGGAGGATGGAAAAAGGTTAAAAATTAAATGGATGGGCGGGGGATTGGGGGGCGGAAATCACACAATTCTTTCCCATGTGAAATTCATCTTTTCATTCACTTCTTGTTAATTTTTCTTTGCTCTGGAAGGAGAGCCCGAAAGAATCTCATCTTTCAAGAGAAAGAGAAATGAAGGAAAAACACAGAATTGGCTATCCAGGTACTATGATACAGCTGATGATTGCATCTGATCTCTTGCTGATCCCTGGCACAAGGTTTCACAGAATCTGTACATTTAAAGAACACTACAAGACATCTTATTAATTTCCAGAACTGTAACTTTCCTTTGGCTGCAAGTGACCCAGTGGAATAGAAACCCCTTCATCTGTGTTTCATGTTTTCATATACTCATTATCAAAATAGTTTCCTTATGCATGGTCAACAAAGCACATATCCTCTGAAAGGAGAACATGCACAATCTAAAGTTGTTCCTTGCTTAACTTCTGTCCACTTTCTGGTCTCTCTGAGAGCACCCACTTCAGGTGCTAGGCCTCTTGACCTCACCTCTCTTGTGGTGGATTCTTGTAATTCTTCCACTCTTAGACCAGGACCAGGGAACACCACCCTGTATGTACCAACTGCTGACCATCATCTTGATCTGACTGGTTTCAGGCACCTGCATTTCCTCTCTCTGGGAACTCTGACTGGTGACATTTACCACAAGCTTTCTTAAAACAAAAAAGGGTTTTTATTTAGCAGTTGGAACAAAGCATTAGAGAAAAAAAGATTTTAAGCAACAAACAGCCTACATGCATAGTCAGTCTCATCTAAACTTATGCTTCACTGAAAGCTAAATTAGATAGGTTTTCCTCTTAAGTTACTGGAACTGAACCAACTTTCTCTTCTGTTTCTTTGGATCTTTTTCAAGTACATCTTAGCTAGGAATAGAGGTGTGTTCCTAATTCAAGTTTACTATGATTTTACCTCTAGTTAGTAAAGACAAAGCAATTTGCATTTTTCACACAAGTTAGGAAGTAGACTTAGAGACTATGAAAGAGCCTAGTATTACCTCAGCCTGCTAACTTGTGTGAAAAACTGAAAACTGCCTTGTCTTTACAAGGATAGCACCTCATATTACCTCATTAGGGTGACCAGATGACAAGAACAAAATATCAGGACACATGGGGGGGCGGGGCCGCCGCCGAAGCAAAAATATCGGGACAAATGGCATCCCGACCATACGTCGGTCGGGACGCAGGACAAACAACTAAATATCATGACAGTCCCAATTTTATCGGGACGTCTGATCACCCTATACTACATGTTGATTAATTCAAGTAGTGGATTCAAGATAAGAACACTCCTTTTTCCCTAGTGAAGACAAAGCCTCAGCCAGATCCTCCCCTTGTTCAGATTAGCCTTGATTGCTGCCCAGGAGTAGAGCCAGTAAGACTACTCATTCTTATGTTGTTTCTTATCAACCTTTATGCATTTTCTATCAGGTGCCTTAGATGGGCAGGCTCTGCTACCCAGGCAGACCCCCTATGGTTAAATATCCACCCCCTATAGACAGTACAGAAACAGTATGGTAGTGACAGATGCAGATAACTTAATAATTATTAAATAGTTTTCCCACATTTGTCACATTCAATATAAATGAAAACATTGCTGTTTCCTTGGGATTGCTTGGTCTTTTAAGTTTCCTTGGAATGTGAGGAAAGTTGGTCATGCAAAGGTATCTCCTCTCTTGGAAACCCCAAGCTCTCCCTTTGTTATGATCTGCAGAATATTAAATGGCTTTAAGTGGGCTTTTGTCCACTGGATTTCCAGATTTAAGACTATTGTATGCTACAGCAAAGCTGTACAAAAGAGTATCCACAGAACGGATGAGAGTGAGTAGGGGTTCCCCCTTTTCAGTATTCAGAATCTTAACTGAGATCCATGGAAGAACAGAGCCCATCAGTTACTGTTGCTGGATAACTGTTTTAAAATTATACCATACCTATCAAACACTGAGGAATTCTGCTCAAATTCCAGTGAACAGCCAAACCTTCCTATAAGCTACAAGCAGCAGGCTGAGAATTAAACAACTACTAACTATCCGCTCAGGACATCTTCTCCTTTGCCACAGCTGCCAATCCTCCAACCAGACCTGAGGCCTTCGCCTATGTCATGGGTACCTTAGGCTCACTTGCTGGTAGATAGTTGGGGGCTGAGCCTCTGTGCCTAAGACAAAGACCCCAGCCAGAGGCTTTTGATGCTGACATATTGCTCCCCTTTTCACCTTCAAAAATTTAGCAGAATTGTTACTGTGTTACAAATGCTATTGGAATTAAAGAGGGAAGTATCCTCAAACCAGCAGGAAGACAGTAACAGATATTGAAGTCAGCCCCTTGTGTCTACAAATCATTATACCAATTGACATGAAGCAATGTGATTGCAGAATAGCAGGCCAGTTTCTTGACAGGATAAGGAGCGGCTGATACCCACCAGGATAAGAACTTATCCCAAAGATATCATGGCTAGGGATTTTTTTCCAATAAGGTTACCTAAAAACAACGATAACATCTCATACTGATAATTTAAAAGTAAAACTCCCTTTGACTTCAATGGGGGCAGAGTTAGGCTAACCCTAAGCGCTTTTGAGAATCTTACTTGTACTTAACCATACTTCCTTATTGGTTTAATTGGGCAATAATGCTGAAGAATATTTAAACATGTTTGTAGGTGACTCCCAAAGTTGTGAATAGAGTTCAGAGAGACAGGCCCTGGTGACAGAGTGTGAACATTAGAAATATCAAGGCTGACCACTGTCTTTCACCTTGTGCAGTCATTTACACCCGGGCAAAAGCAGAATCCAAGTTGGTTGCTAGGTCAGAGTGGTAATATTTACATCTTCTTTGCACAGGTGTAAATGACTACACAAGACGCAAAGCAGTAGAGAATAGGCCAATCAATATTGTGGTGTTAGTGACCTTGATTCCATTCAAGTGACTTGTCTCCTGGCTGTGAAGATGATGGATCTCACAAGGCATTTAGACAAACATCCAGTGAGTGCTAGAGAAAGCCCATGATTGTGATACATATTGGTACCAAGAATGAAGAGAAGAAAGAAAGAAACGTCCTGGAAACTAAATTTAGAGGATTAGGAAAAAAATGGATTAAGTGAAAAGTCTTCACTGTAGCTTTCTCCGAAATGCTTCCATTTCCATATTCAGGACCACCAAAAGGCTCCAATCATGATCAGTGCCCCCACGGCATTAGCTACTGTACAATCACATAATAAAAAAATCCTGCCCTAGAAGCTCACAATATGACTTCTTCATGATAAAGACTAACATTTTCAAATTTTGGTACCTAAGTCACCCAAATAAATGTGGCCAGATTTCCATAGATTCTCGAATTGTGAGCGCTCGGCTCCAAGAATTAGGCCACATTTCTTTAAGAAATCTACACCTGGAGTTAGGTGCTTAACATTAGGCACTCAACTTTTTGCAACTAAATTTTCACACAATAAATAATTGGGATGCTTGTGTCTAAATACAAGTTGTTTAGCATTTTCTGGTATTACAAGTTTGTTTTATAAACTACAGAAGTGTCTGGGTTTTTTTAAACATGTTTTTATCTATTGCACAGTGAGCTTACCCAAGATCTAAACAGCTTTTGATTTGTGTCTAACAATAAATAGAAAAAGATTTGACAATTAAGAATGTGGGGCATTTATTTTTAACAAAATGTTTTAAAACTTTTGGCTAACTACAGGAGAAATGCACTGCCATCTGTTGGAGAAAGATAGCAAATTCAGGAAACTGTGCAGGATTATATTGCTGCTTTGCATCAGGTAGAACAAAAGTCAGTTTCAACTCAGCATGTAACTACCTTGTTTAGATACAGTATAAAACTTTGCTGTTGCACAGGAAGGAGATGTACTGGGAGACAAAGTTGGGAAGTGTGGTACGTTTGCCAATAATTTTGGTTTGTAGAACCTGTGTCAAGTATTTGCAGGCTCTAAGAACTTTCTTCTCTTTATTTAACAAACAGTGAATTTTGGTTATATCCCAACTTTGGTGTCTGTAGTTTTACTGAATTTGAATGCAATATATTTAATGACTTTTAAACAAATATGTAATCTTGCCCAAATAACCCATCTTGTATTTATACTTTTAAGCCTTTGAG
Organism: Gopherus evgoodei; assembly: GCF_007399415.2. Taxonomy (NCBI): domain Eukaryota; kingdom Metazoa; phylum Chordata; order Testudines; family Testudinidae; genus Gopherus; species Gopherus evgoodei. Next base: position 96,000,462 of record NC_044325.1, read on the forward strand.
TTCTTTACTAGCAGACTACCAGGGCTCAAATGTGAAGCACCGTCTTAGAATGAGAAACACAGGATAAGCAATAGTGCAGTAAGCCTATCTGGCATATCTTTGGTATAAATATAGTTCTCCATAACCTCAGTTTCATAACTCAGCATTTTTGATGTCAAGACTTTACAGTGGTAAAATAGAGACAGCAATCGTGGCTGAGGAAGAGAAAATTTAATCCGTACTGGGAGACAAAGTTGGGAAGTGTGGTACGTTTGCCAATAATTTTGGTTTGTAGAACCTGTGTCAAGTATTTGCAGGCTCTAAGAACTTTCTTCTCTTTATTTAACAAACAGTGAATTTTGGTTATATCCCAACTTTGGTGTCTGTAGTTTTACTGAATTTGAATGCAATATATTTAATGACTTTTAAACAAATATGTAATCTTGCCCAAATAACCCATCTTGTATATATAAAAACCAGCTAAGTATCTGATCATCTCATCCTACTGTAACCTTAACAAGTTACTAATAGAATGTGCAAGTCAGGACAAGGCAGTGGCACAGACATCAGCTAGGGATGTTTTTTGACCAGTGAGGGACTGCTCATACCAGCTAGAATTCACAGTGATGTTTACCCAACAGAATTGCAGTCCCTGCTATTTTGCTCCTTTCCCACTGCAGAATAAAACAGTAGTATGGAACTGAAACTGACACACCAGATACATTAGACTGCAGTTGTCTCTTAAAATCCAAGCAGCATTTATAGAACACTGCCATCTGTAAATATTTTTTTGAGGCAGGGGGTAGAAATTAAAGAGAGAAAAGGTAGTTGAGAATGAAATAAAATTAAAATGACCAATGAAGATTGGACATTTCTACTGTCGTAATGTTTGTCCTGTAAGAGACTAGGGGTGGGGGAAGTGTCTCTGGTACTTGATCTTGAGGTGTTTTCTTTCAGAAAAGACTGTCAGAAATAGTGTGAGAACAGCCCCCTGATTGTATGGGAGGGGTTGTGCCATGGTAAATACAGAATTTGCTTTTTATTCAACACTATTGTAAGCAGGCTTAACCTACAGAGAAGCTTTTGGAAAAAAATCATCCTTTTTATTTTTTTGAAACAGATAAATGTGTTTTGAATGACAGCCAGGAACACATTTTCATAGAGTTCCTCACCTCCCTGTTTTCAGTATCTGTTTTCATTAGGTATGAAATGAAAAAAAAGCAACCACTCTAGAACTGTGAGAAAAGTGAACGACAGCTATTTCACTTGTAAGATGGGCCCCCTGGACTTTTTCCAGCTCTTCTCAAACTAAATCCAAGCATGCAGAATGTTGATCTTTCATGAAGTAAGCCCAGAAATGTACAAGTTTTGAACATGATCATAATTATGTTGTATCCAGATACTATACTTCCTTTCTGAACAAATGCACTTAAAGTACAGGCGCAGTATTCTGTGGGGACATGTAACAAAAAGATACACACTGAGGAAATAAAGATTTTGTACGTGACAACCAAAAAACAGATACAACAGACTGTGAAGTATAATGTTTCTCTCAAAAAATATTCAGTGACCCTTACAGTGCATAATTTGTGAAACTGGCCTTTTCCCTGGCAAGATATGGTTGTCACAGACACACCATCATCATCTGCTGTCAGTCTGCTAGTAAATAAAGAACCTCCCAAGTTCTCCTAGTATCTTCAGAGCCACGATCTTCCCAGGATATAACATCATCCCCTTAACTTGTCACTCACCATCTTGATGCTCTCTAATAATCAGATGCAGCATGAGATTTTGCTTCTTCAGTATTTGATTTTCTAAGGAGACACTCTGCCTACAGGGATTTTACTTCACAGTGTTACTTATTGTTCGATATCTATTAATTTATTTCTTATCTGTTAATAAGAACAGAATTCCTGGCCATTTGCACTCCCACTTATCTTAGTGTTTTATTCTCCTGCCCCTTTATTAATTCAGAAATAAAATTCTGCTTTCAGAAGGGCAACCAAGAACAGAATTTGACCCCAGATGAATATGTGGCTGTTACCTTGAGATGCAAGGTGTCTATCTGCTACGAATGTTATGTAGCAACATTATGGATTTTACTAACCCCAGCACATAAGGATGCCAGCTTTGACCAAAAGACCAGGAAATTCTCATGATTTACCCGTCACCTGTTCTCTTTGGAATCTCTCCTCTACTGGTTCAACTTCAGGTATTATACCTTTATCTTCAAGTCCTTGCATAATTCTGCCCTTGCATGCTTATCCTTTTGTACATTGCCCTCCTCTTGTCTCTGTTCAGCCAGTGATGCCAGCCCTAACAACCTGTTTTGTCATGCCTGTCCCAAGTGTACCATCTCTGAATTCAAACCTCCCCAAAAATAAATTTTGTGATGCTCACAAAAAACAAGACAGTCAGCTGTGGTGAGTACTTGGGGACAATCTATATATTTTACATAAAAATTAATTGTGTAATTACAATGTCCATATTCTGTACTGAGAGTCTCAGGAGGTGGATTTATGGCCCCCTTTCTGCCTTCCTAATTTTAGGACTTGAAAGGGTGTCTATGATGAGCCTCCATTCACCACACTGGTGCCTCCTGCTGGCTGTCTTGGGCATTAGCTCTGCAGGTCAGTACGACCTCCCCTGATGGTGCCTTGCCCGCTGTCATGTCTGCTCTCTGACCCATATCACTCCAGTGACCGCAGCATTCTCTTCATGGCACAGCCCTGTGGCCGTGTCACCACCTGTGCTCCCGCCTTTTGGGGGTTTAGTACGGCTGTCCAACTGTCCAGCCATTTCCCCAGTGGTGAGTGGGGATGACATGGACCCACTCACTATTCCAGGTCCCGACCCTGGGACCCTGTAGACGGCAGCCACATACTGCATCATCTCCAACTTCTCAGTATATTTCTCTTGACCACTTCCCTGTGGGCCTAACACCTTCTTCACCCTTACCTCAGGGCTTCAGCATGTCAGTTCTAGCAGCCAGCCAGGAGCTCCCTATCACTCTCCTGGTCCCTGCCAGCAACTGCTCTGTCCATGGTGGTAGCTTCCATCCATCTGCTAGGAACCCAGTCCTCCCTCCTTGAGCTCCAGGCAGTGACTGGCCCTGCCCTGCCCTGAGCCTGCCAGGCCCAGACTGGTTGCTCCCTACAACTCCTCCCTGATTGGCTGTGACTCACTCAGCCTCCCGAGGCCACTTGGAAGACTCGTCTCCCTTACTCAATGCTGAGGTTAACCTTTTCTATTCTTGTGTGGGGCAGACACCCTATCACAGTGCTTATGAGCTACAGCCAACTGTAGTCACAATGCAGGAGACTCCAGCCATTCCTTTTCCCACCATTGTATGCTGCATGCTACTGTGTAGCACTTCCTGAGTTGACTCTGCATTGCTCCTGTATATGATGCATTCTGCAAGGAGATGCTGTATCCCTTTTACACCAGCAGAGAAGCATAGAGCGGCAGTAGAAGGAGACAGAATCTGGCTCTGTATTATTGGACATGGTCATTTACCACTCTGGATCAGAAGGGTTTAAAGGCAGCCTAAAAAATTATTTTATGCTACCCCATTTCTTCCTATGCTGTATCAGGTGCAGAAGTTCTGGTCCCAAGGATTAGCACTGGACCCAAAATTTATCACCTCGCCAATAATTCTGACAGCCTGAAACTTTCAATGCAGAGGAACACATTCAGATTACATTAATTCAGTTTTGTTACTCTAAAAATCTAGAATGTTTTTCTTAGTCCATATCCTCCTCCCTTCCACCCTCCATATCATGTTGTGGGCTCTCTAGTAACCACATATGTGAGAAGGCCAAAACCTGTAGTCCTCACGCAAGCAAAGCTCCCATTGAAGTGAATGGGTGCTGTGGATGCTAAGCACCTCTGAAAAATTAGGCCACTTTTACATAGATAAATATGGATGTAGGCACCTAGATTTAGGCATTCTTCACCTGATTTTCAAAGGTAATGAGCATCCACAGCTTCTAACTATTTCAGTGGAAAGTGTAGATTCTCAGCATATTTTAATTATCAGTTCCTCAAGTTTGAAGTTTTTGGCCTTTTGCAGAAGTGCTCACTTTGCACAAATATGTGAGTTATGCTAATACCAAAAAAGGGAGTGATTTTTAAAGTTTTCATCTCAACTTAAGTCTGTCTGATTAAGATCCTGAGTTCTGCCCACACCAGTTTGATATAACATTTAATTCTGGAATTTAAGGAACCATTTCAAAATTTATAAATAATATTCCATTTCTATAGTGGAGGAGGAATGATGAATAAGGTGGATAAACAAACATTCATAAATCCACAACACAATTTAAGACAGTCTAGTATGCTTTGTTGCTCTCAGCTAAGCTACATATGGGACTTCCCATGTGATCATTCACATCTACTATGATTGCCAATCGAACAGCTGTTTTTACCATATTGGACGGTGAATATTTCAGATCAACAACTGAAATCCAGATGTGTTTGTGTCATGAACTCTATGCACTCTACTTGAAGTGATTGGTGTTTAAAAAAGGAATTAAAAATACACTCAAGCATGCAATAGTGACCTGAAATGTACTCTATGCATTATAGAGCTTTTGTGGTAGACTCCAGGCACCTAGGTACAAGTTTCCCCCTGTTCATATCACCTTTGGCAAATGAGACTCCCTCCATCCACCATACAATGACCGGAGGTACAAGACAAAATGACTGCAGGAAGAAATGACTGTCATGCAAGCTCTCTCACCTACAAAGTGCAATCTCTTCCTTTATATTAGCAACTTTTTGTATACAAGGTCTTCTTTCTGAGGATTGCAAAAGCATTTTATATACACTTTTGAATTATACCCCATTCATAAATGAGGTGTCACAAAAAACTATCTCCATCCTCCAGATAATTTTGAAAGGAAGATAGTGTTCCGATGTGGCATGTTCACAACCTGTAGTGTTTTGGAAGTAACAAAGAACTACATTACGGCTCTGGTTAAGTTCCTTTTGCACCATTCCTGAGGATTCTTCTCTTTGACTCCAATGGGAATAGGGCATTATCTGGGCAGGGAGCAGAACCATCAGGGGCCAGAAAAGGGAAATGCCAGACTGTAATGCGCTGCAGTAATCTTGAGTCTATGAAAAAGTCCTAGAGAATTCCCATCAGTATTGACAAAAACAAAGAGGAGTCCTTGTGGCACCTTAGAGACTAACAAATTTATTTGGGCATAAGCTTTCATGGGCTAGAACTCACTTCATTAGATGCATTAAGTGAAATATACAGGAGTAGGTATAAATACATGGAAGGATGGGATTGCTTTATCAAGTGTTAGGTCAGTCTAACAAGATAAATCAATTAACAGCAGGATACCAAGGGAGGAAAAATAACTTTTGAAGTGGTAAGAGAGTGGCCCATTACAGACAGTTGACAAAATGGTGTGAGTAACTATAGGGAGAAATTAGTATTGGGGAAATTAAGTTTAGGTTTTGTAATGACCCAATCACTCCCAGTCTTTATTCAGGCCTAATCTGATGGTATCCAGTTTGCAAATTAATTCTAGTTCTGCAGCTTCACGTTGGAGTCTGTTTTTGAAGTTTTTTTGTTGAAGAATTGCCACTTTTAGGTCCGTTAGTGAGTGACCGGAGAGACTGAAGTGTTCTCCTACTGGTTTTTTAATATTATGGATTCCTGATGTCAGATTTGTGTCCATTTATTCTTTTGCGTAGAGACTGTCCGGTTTGGCCAATGTACATGGAAGATGGGCATTGCTGGCACATGATGGCATATGTCACATTGGTAGATGTGCAGGTGAATGAGCTCCGTATGGTATGGCTGATGTGGTTAGGTCCTATGGTGGTGTCCCTTGAATAAATATGTGGACAGAGCTGGCACTGGGGTTTGTATCAGGGTTTGGTTCCTGGGTTGGTGTTTCTGTTGTGTGGTGTGTAGTTGCTGGTGAGTATTTGCTTCAGGTTGGGGGGCTGTCTGTAGGAGAGAACTGGCCTGTCTCCCAAGGTCTGTGAGAGTGAGGGATCATCCTTCAGGATAGGCTGTAGATCCTTGATGATGCGCTGGAGAGGTTTTAGTTGGGGGCTGTAGGTGATGGCTAGTGGCATTCTGTTACTTTCATTGTTGGGCCTGTCTTGTAGTAGGTGACTTCTCTGTACCCTTCTGGCTCTGTCAGTCTGTTTCTTCACCTCACTAGGTGTGTATTGCAGTTTTAAGAATGCTTGATAGAGATTCTGGTGTTTGTCTCTGTCTGAGGGATTGGAGCAAATGCAGTTGTATCTTAGAGCTTGGCTGTAGCAATGGATTGTGTGATTTGGTCTGGATGAAAGCTGGAGGCATGTAGGTAAGTACAGCGGTCAGTAGGTTTCCAGTATAAGGTGGTGTTTATATAACCATTGCTTATTAGCACTGTAGTGTCTAGGAAGTGGACTTCTTGTGTGGACTGGTCCAGGCTGAGGTTGATGGTAGGGTGGAAATCATTGAAACCTTGGTGGGATTCCTCAAGGGCCTCCTTCCCATGGGTCCAGATGATAATGTCATCAATGTAGCACAAGTCGAGTAGGGGCGTAAGGGGATGAGAGCTGAGGAAGCGTTCTAAGTCAGTCATAAAAATGTTGGCATACTGAGGGGCCATGCGGGTATCCATAGTAGTCCTGCTGACTTGAAATTGTCCCCAAATCTGGAATAGTTGTGGGTGAGGACAAAGTCACAAAGTTCAGCCACCAGGTATGGCGTGATGATATCAGGGATGCTATTCCTGATGGCTTGTAGTCCATCTTTGTGTGGAATGTTGGTGTAGTTATTTTTACTTCCTTGGTATCCTGCTGTTAATTGATTTATCTCATTAGACTGACCTCACACTTGGTAAACCAACCTCCATCTTTTCATGTATTTATACCTGCTCCTGTATTTTTCACTTCATGCATCTGATGAAGTGGCTTCTAGCAACAAAAGCTTATGCCCAAATACATTTGTTAGTCCCTCAGGTGCCACAAGGACTCCTCATTGTTTTTGCTGATACAGACTAAGACGGCTACCACTCTGAAACCTGTCATCAATATTGAGACAGGAATGAACTTGATGGGGATGCTGAGATACTGCCTAAATACCAGACACAGGAGCTTTTTGCTTATATCTAATAATCTAATATCCCACATAATGCCTTGCACCAATTGCTGTATTTGTGGAGATATTTATAGCTAAATGTAAGAATACTATTTTAAGGCTATGCTTATATCAATGGGCCTGTAATATATATTCATACAGTGTATGGGTACATCCATAATACTCTCCTCATGTGCACACATCAGATAACTGCACGTCCAGCTCCCCATCTGCATGCACAGTTACTGGAACCCAAGTCAGTATTTCTCACAGAGAGCGAGCGAGGATGATATATATATACACACATATACTTCTATGTTTTCATTCTCTCTCTCTCAAAAAAAGAGCTAACTTTGCTAAATGTATTGTTATTCTACTTGGCAATCCAGGTAATATGCATGATGAACAGAATAAAAAAATGCTATTAAATGGCTGCACATTGAGAAGAGTGAGACACAGAAAACCTACTATTTGTTGGTCAAGCAGATGAAAAGTTTGCTGGAAATAATCTGTGGATTTCTACAATGTTTAAAATACGGGTAGGTAAGAGAAAAATGATTGGATTCTAACTGTAAAAGAAAAAAAGGACTAAAGTGTAAAGAAATTTGCCAAAACAGAATGGAAAAAACCTCATTTTAAAAGGTCTGACTCAGAGGGTCCCACACAATAAGCTGTAATGAATCTACTTTATCTGCCTCAAATATGTGAAGAGCTGAGTTAGCCCTGTGAAAATTCAAATGCTTGTTTCCAGAGAGTATAAATATGTCAACTCTCATGCTCTGACCACTAGACCATTTCCCCAGACAAAACAATTTCATGAAATCCTGCTATCGGTATGCCTACATGCAAGCAAAACTCCCAGTGATATTAATAAGAGTTTTGCCTTGATAAACAGCGACTAAGGGATTCAGGAGATGGCCCTGAAATTTCAAAGTCAGATCTCTCCATCATTTCAGACTGGAAATAAAGTGTAAGTTTTTAATGGTGAGTGTAATTAACCATTGGAACAATTTACCAAGGGTCATGGTCGATTCTCCATCACTGTTGATTTTTAAATCAAGATTGGATTTTTTTTCTAAAGAATACGTTCTAGGAATTATTTTGGGGAAGTTCTATGGCCTGTGTTATACAGGAGGTCAGACTAGATGATCACAATGGTCCCTTCTGGCCTAGGAATATTTGAATGTATTTCCTGTTCTACTTTTATGGGAAAATATGGGAATGCAAATTTCAAATATGGTGTGAGGTTTGCCTTTTTTCCAAGGTGTCGGGGTATCTTTTGGAGATTCAAACCACTGTGTTGTGGTGTCATACACAGTAGCAGTCACAGTAAATGCCATACTATGCTCCAGGTCTGCGGGTGTTTCACATTCTGTATTTCCCACGCTGCCTAGATTTACTTGTCACTGGTTTCCTGCTTGATAACTGCAGGGATGAGAATATATTAGGAGTGGCAGTCTAATCAGTGACCACTCTGGCATTCATTCTGTCACAGCTGAAATTTCATGAATGAGCTGCAATGGGTCAGCAACTTGCTAACATATCAACTGAAGTAGGAGGTTCCAGTGCATTGGCGCTCTACTTACCATATGTCCAAGATGTTCCTGGATTGGCAGGATGCTGGCAAAGAGTAGCTAGAAACACAAGAAAGGCAAGGCAGATGCCCTGCTTTTGCTCACTGAAAACTTATTTAAAGTTTTGTTGTCTTTTGAGATTGCGGTATCATATGGCCTGTCACAAGGATGATGCCTGCAATAATGGCTCTTTCAGCAAACCAATAACTGTGAACACAAGTTTTCATATTTCTGTTCAAAGCGTCCAAATCAGAGACATGCACAAAGTTAAAAGTGAGTGTTTTAAGCTCCGTCTACAATTACTCTGGCAGATTTTACAACCCACAAATAAATACAGGAGAAGCATACATCAATCACATGGATTAATAAAGACTACCAGAATTGTGGCCAGGAAACCAAGACACCAATTTAGTAAAGCACTTAAGCTTGTGTTCTAGTCTCAATAATACCTGAAGCATGCTCTGAAGTGTCTGATTCAGCAAAACATAACAAAATGGAATATCAGTTAGAGAAGTTTTAACAATTTAAAGCATAATTATTTTGGATACTTGAACTTAAAGTAGCTTAAGGCCAAAATGTTGGTTTGATGACTTTAAAACCGAAAAATGTACATGAACCAAGAAGATTTATTTTACTTCTTTAAAACTGTTATCTTTCAGAGAAGATTTGGTAATTCCAACACTGGGCATCAAGTGGGAGGACGAGGATGGAAGGTGAGGATGGGGAAGAGTTGCCTGCATTTTTTAAAACTTGCAACCATAGACAGCACTTGAATAGATTGATTTTAACATTACTTACCAGCTTAGCCAATCTAGTGTTGTTTCTATGAGTCTGTAAGGTTCACATGTTTGCACACTATTGTTTATGCATTAAATTGGAAATTTGAATTGATTCAAAAGGAAATGTTTTATTTTCCCAAAGCCAATGTTTTGCCTAGGTGGACTGATGGTCACACTTTATTTTGTTAACCAAATAAATTCTTATCAGATCCATATTATTAAAAAAACAAAACAACAAAACAAAACAAAAAAAAACCAACAAACTTTTCTACAACTTCACGAGGTTACACATACAAATCTTGCTGGGCTGCACCAGCAGAGTCATATTGACTTTCTGTCACTGTAAATTACATGGACCTACAGTCAAATGAAATATTAGCACACTGACAGATATTTTCACTGGATCAAAGACAGACAGTAACAAGAAACAGTATTGGGTCTCAAAGAGGGCTAAAAACAAACAAAGAACTCCCTATAAATTCACATTCTATACAGCAAAAATTGCAATAAATTCATGGTATTTTGTTTGCTCACAAGTATCTCAACCCAGATTTACTAATGTCCGATACTATGCCAAGTTCACAAAGGAGAGCTGCTATGTGCCTATGCTATGCCCAGAATAGTTTAAATGTAATCACTGAGTAGATTTGACATCATAATTTCAAAAAAAGTAAGTTAAAGGTAGCAGTAATAACTGTGGAAGTGTAATGAACCATGCTGTCTAGGTTAAAGAAAATTCTGTCCAAAGTGAGGGAAGGAAGGACCAGATTTGTTAAGGTATTTAGGTGCCTAAATATATAGATAGGCACCCAGTGGGATTTTCACAGGTCCTAGGTGCTTAACTCCCACTCATTTCAATGGGAGTTAAGCATCTATCTGCATCTTTAGATACCTAATACCTTTGAAATGTGGCCTTCATTGTAACATCATAGGAAACAGAACAGTCCTGCTCAAGACAACACAATTTATTGTATGGTCATTTAGTTCTTGAACCAAAGAAAGCCAAGCATAACTATACAGGCAGATTACAAGAGAAGTCAGGCCAAGCACTCTGAGCTATTACTACTGGATGGTAATAGGCAGTACGAAAAAGAGGTATGATAAGCAATGAAATCCAGAACTGATTCTGATATTATTCATATAGAGGTTATGTTGGTACAGATTAGGTGGTAACACATCCAGGAGCAGGGCCAGCTTTAGGAAGTGCGGGGCCCAATTTGAACAGTTTCGACAGGGCCCCGACAGGGATGACTAAAAAAAAACCAAACCAAAAGAACAACAGAAAACACCTGTAAAAAAACACGTGGGGCTTGTATTCACCGGGAGTCTTCGGCGGCACTTTGGCGGTGGGTCCTTCACTCGCTCCAGGTCTTTGGCGGCACTGAAGGACCTGCCACCGAAGTACCACTGAAGACCCAGAGCAAGCGAAGGACCCGCTGCCAAAGTGCCGCTGGAGACCCAAAGCACCGCCAGGTGAGTAAAAATTAAAAAGGTGCCTCTAGCCAGGGAAGGGATTCTCACTGGGTGCGGGGCCCTCTTAGGCGTGGGGCCCAATTTGGGGGAATTGGGGGAATTGGCCTAAAGCCAGCCCTGTCCAGGAGTATGCCCAGGTGGAGGGTTAGGTCTCAATCCCAGAACACAGCACAAGGTAGGTTGACCAGATAGCAAGTATGAAAAATTGGGACGGGGGTGGGGAGTAGTTAGGACCTATATAAGAAAAATCCCCAAATATCAGGACCGTCCCTATAAAATCAGGACATCTGGTCACCCTAGCACAAGGTAAGTGAGAGGGGGTGTCTAGGTACTCTATGTGAGACATGGAGCCTAAGACAGGGAAGCTGAATGTTTGGAACTCCCCACATACCTCTTTGGGCAAAGGACAAGGTACTTCTGGGTTTCAGCATGGCAAAAAGTAGGAATGCTGAAGTTTCAAACCCTTATCTGAACACTTCAGGATCTGGGGAAGGTTTAGTTCAGTTTTGGTAAATGGGGAAAAGTGTGTCAGGAGTTATGGTGGTGCAGTATTTCATCCAAACTGAAGCATTAGATGTGGTCAAACCAATGCACACTGAAGTCAATGGAACAACTCCCATTGATTCCAGAGAAAGCTGGAGAGGGCCTAAGGAAAGCAAACAGCTTTGAGTCCAAGTCCCACACAAGTTCAACAACTCAGTGGCTGATCAGATCTCCCACTTGGATAGCAGAAACAGTAATGGAGGCAACCCACAGCCTGATTTACATACCTCCTCCCCCCCTCACAGTTTGGGGTCCAGCAAATCAAAAAGGTTTGATAACTTGCTTTTTGGAGGAGAGGAATATATGCAAATTCCAGTCTCTTTTCATAGGATTTACAGTTTCGCACTGCACAACCTTTCAATGGCAGAGAATTCCCCAAACAATACATCACCAATCCACGTATCCCATCTAAGTCACTTCATTTAATGTGAAAAAACAAGCAGTGACAGAATAGAGCCCTGAGATGAAGGCTCTCAGCACAATGCAGCCACAAGAATTTCACAAGTGGGATTTGCTTAACTGGTCACTAAGTGTTAGCATTGCTCTAAAGACATATGGCTGAAAGTGTTTCTCTGACCATAAAGAAACAGAACTGTGAGTGCAGAGAAAATGCCTGACAAGCAAACTCTCTCTTTTGTTTAATAGAGCTCTTCATACTTTTGAGCCTAGAGAAAGCTTAATTAAAATTAATGGATAAATCTTCCAGAAAAAAATTAAGTACTTAAATGTTCTGGTTTTGGCCTGAGTATGCAAAAAAATCTCCTTTCCCTCGCTGGTCTTGCCCCAAGATAGCAACCTTCAAACAGAATTATATACATGTTGATAGCTTTCAGGCTTGCTTTGTGTCTCAAAATGATGGGTGATTGGCAGAGTACGTGGGCCATATTCACCATTAGCATGAGCAGAAGCAGCTTCAATGAAACCAGTGGAGATACTTCAGTGATGAGTCCATTATAAAAACAACATATATAGAGTTGTGATCATTTACACCAAAGATGACCATAAACAGTTGCAAACCACATTACAGAACACAGTGTGCAAATCACTGCTTGGATTTCAAGAAAATGGTCATGAAATTATTATACAGTAATACTTATTAAATGTCAGTATCTTCAGTACTTATATGTCCCCCGCCCCCCTTACCATAATATTTAAGCACCTCTCAAACTTTAATGCATTATCCTTGCAACGCCTGAGCTAAGGAAGTACTTTAATCCCCATTTTACAGACAGGGACTGAGCCACAGAGACATTAAGGCCCTGATCCTGCACTCCAAGTCATTGGGAAGGGCCTAAATGGTTTGCTGAAAGTCATAGATGAAGCCTCTGGCAGAGCAAGGAACTGAACCTGGATCTCCATTTAGTCACTGGAACAACTTACCAAGGGTTGTGGGGCATTCTCATCGCAGTTAATTTTTAAATCAAGACTGGATGTTTTTCTTAAAGATCTGCTCTAGGAATCAATTCCTGGAAGACCTCTGGCCTTGTCATACAAGAGGGCAGGCCAGAGAAGCACAAGGGTCTCTTCTGGCCTTGGACTCTATGAATCCCACATTCCAGGCTAGCATCCTAATCACTAGATCATCCTTGTCCTAGTACATGTCTCATAAGCAGAGTCTTCTGGCAGCTATGCTTTAAAGAGCATCTATAAATAGTGAAGCCGAGGTGTTGGAAGAGCAGTTCCAATTAAACGTGCTAGTACTACTCATTTCTTAAACAAGATTTGGAGGAACACAGACCTATCTTACAGAGGTAGGAGGACTAATTCTAGATGGATAGCCATTAGAAAACACCCAGACAACTCCAAGCATAAACTTTGTGGAATTAAAAGGGTAAACTTGCACAGAATCACATCCTGTGTGGCAACGTGCATAGAGTCCTAACTTCACATAGAATGGGGTTAGATATTCTAGACACACAGTTCCTTTTTGGGTGTCAAGAAGTGTAAAAACAGTGCCTGAGATGTTCTACTCTTGCTAGGCATGAATGCTGCCAGTGGAGATAAACTATCCCACTGTGACAACTGCAGTAGACATATGGAACAGAATGCAATAGAGACCACTGATATGACATGAGAGTGCCCTGGATGCAAGGGTGGCTGAAATCTATTTGAATTAAGTGGGAAATATGACCTCTTATTAGTGGACTGCCACTAAAATTATTATGAAATTGACCTGTTGCACAACACTTTGTGTATGTTACAATATTAAGTATAATATTGTAAATTGCAATTTGCTCAGCATGGCACTCTAGAAAACTTTTCTAAAGGGCACACAATTCATAAGTGACTCATTTTGGTAATATTCAGAAACATCAGTTCAAACACAGCCAAGTGTGTTAGCAGAAAAGGCAGTAAAATACCAAAAAACAGATAGAAAATCCTTAGTGCAGTCCAGGGACCCAGATTAGCATTGTTAGCACATCAGAATAAACCCCACAAATCAGTTCTCAGACTTATGAGCAAAGGGCAGAAATCTTAGGCCCAGCATATGACAAATGTCCTGAAGCAGAGATCATTAACAATCAAGAAAATACTATGTAAAAATTTTAGGATATATTTGAAAAAAATATTTGAGTGAAAGTTTCAAAACTTCAATGCGCTGTCAGAAACCTGGAGAAAATTCACTAAATCACAGTAAAGTGACTCAGCAATTGCAGTTTTCAGATGTTATTGTGGATACTTTGCATAGCCCTTGAGCTGATGCCAGTGGTGAATTAGGGACCTAGTCTGCAGAGTGAATGGGATATTACTGGACCTATGAACAGTAATAATCAGGTAGGCATCAGAACATGCCTAATTTTAACATCAATGGCCCCAATTCTGGATCCGACTAAGCTGTACTCTGTATCAGACCCGAGGGGGAGGGCAATAGAGTTAGCCCTTTGTAGCTCCCCATTTGTGTCCCCTGTGTGACTTAAAGCAGCCTTAGGACTGGTCTAATCTACTCCTGAAAGCCCATCATCCCAAGGGACCATTCCAGCAGCTGTGATAAGGAATATATAGGTGTTCCTGCCACACCCACTATGCTGGGGGCTGTAAGGAAATGGTGGGTAGAAGCTGCTGGGTCATGGGGGATTCCCCCAGCTGGACGGATTGCTTTTGTCCCCTTTGCAGGTGGGACAAAGGAGCAAAAGTAGAATGAATTACTGGGCCCAGTGTGTTTCATGTGGAAAACCACCTCACAGCTGACTAGCAACGGTCAATTTCTTTCAAGAGAAAATTGACCAAAAAAAGTGACATGACCTTCTTTGTATCTTCTGCTTACGTTCCTTCCCCAGCTCTGTCCCCCTCCATCTCTTCTGTCACAAATACATAAGTTTCTCATATGCTCTTATCTTCTAACCCACTGATCCCATCTCCTGGTCTCCCTCATCCCCTGCCCCCCAATCCTGTGATAGGCTAGGCCTTTCTCTGGGATCATGCTTGGCCAGTTTCAGAGTCTCTACCCCTTCTGAAGTCCTTTCTCCACTTGGGAACCTTACTCCAGCCTTTCTAGGTCCTCAGAGTTGGAGTCTTCAGTCTGAGTTTCCTAAAAGGTCTGGTTTGTTTGTGGCAATCCATCCCGGCCAGACCCTGGTTCAGGGTTTATCTTCAGCTTCTGTCATGTGGTGAGTCTGTTAAGTCCTCGTGTGTGATGGATGCTTGTCAACTATTTCTCTCTCAGCTGCTCTGAAGCAAGGGTCTGCTAGTTGTAGGACACGGAGGCCTTGTTGCCGCCCCTGCTTGTGACAAGCCTATTTAGTATGGTGCCTATTTAGTATTGGTTGAACCCAGAGGGAGGTTGTTAGTCTTCTCCTGATTGGAAGAGGGCCTTATATGTGGGTTTGAGTCTTTTCTGATATTCAACCAACATAAGAGGGCACAACTGGTGATCAGTGAGAATAGACTGACCAGTGGGTAGTACCTGAGAGAATCTATTGCCCACTTAAAATCCCAGGCCTCTTTCCTCAATAAGAATTAGGCTCTCTCCCTGGGGAATATTTTCTATTTCAGTACAGGCCTGGGTGCTTCTCACCTGCAAATCCTGTGAAAGCACGGCACCAAGGCTGACATCTGAGGCATCTATCTATAAAATAAAATTCCTGGGAAAAGATGGGATTAAAATGGACAGGGGTGTCTGACAAAGGAGTGCCTTCAAAGTGCATAAAGCCATTTCACAGTTTGTATCCCAGAGGATCTTCCTAGGGTTACTGCCTTTTACACGGTCCATTTGGGAGCAGTGATCACTGCAAAGCTAGGGATAAGCTTCAGATCAGTATCCAGCCAGGTCCAGGAACTGCCTCACTTGTCTTTGTCTGTGGGGACTAGGGCACGTGGTTAGAGTCTGCACTTCACTGATTATTGTCTTCAAGAGTTTGTCTCCTGCTGGTATCCTGGATGGGTCACCTATGTGGTTGCTAATTTATATTTTTGTGGGGTTAGCTGTGAGACCGGCTTCTTGTAGGAATCCTCATATTGCCCTCATAGGTTGTAGGTGATCTTCCCATGTGGAGCTACAGATAATGATGTCAAGGTAGGCACAGCCATATTGATAATGTGAGCTGAGAACTTTATTCATGATCCCACTGAAAGGTTGCCATGGCCCCATATGGTGTAGTCTTGAACTGAAAATATCCAAGAGGAGTAAAAATAAAGAAAAAGAGTCTTGTGTTACGAGGAGGGCGATAAGGAAATCTGCCAATATCCTTTTGTAAGATAGGTGGTACTAAAGTATCTCACATACACAATCAGTGGCAAAACCAGGAATAATAATTAAAAAATATCCTGACTCCCATTCCTTTGCTTGAACCTCTAGATATTGCTACCTTCCTGTGAGCACAGTAACTTAACAGTTTAATTAATAAAACATATTAATCATTATTTCAATATAAGATGTTGAGAGTTAAATCAAAACCTGAATAGCAGTAGAGATTTTAACCAGTTTTATTCTGGTAAGCCAACAGACAATGCAGTCAATGTCTGTAGCTTAATAAAGCAGGTATGACTGGAGATAACATTTTGATCGTTTCTATTTTTCTACAGTTTCCATGATATTCTTGTCAAGCTGCCATGATTTAAATGGTTGCAAAAGACAGTGCTCATCAAAAATTAAAACACAAAACCACCTTTACTCCTGAACCAGTGCCACGCTAGCATCGTTTGACAGTTTGTTACATTGCTTCAAATTCACTTTTCCCTCTGAGTTATATAAGAATTTATCCACTTCTCCCTTTATGATTTCCACTGTCACCAAGAATGTCTCTCTCCTTAATTCAAATTCTTTCTTTCTGTCCACCTTAATTGTAGGTGTCTCTACCAGATAACATAGCAAGAAAGTCCTGTTTTACAGTGACATTTCCATTTAGTAGTTTAGGTGTCCTTGCATGGCAAGTATATGTTAATTGCAGGATACGTCTCATACAGAGCCCTCAGACTGTCAGTGTATGCTATGCCCCAATACTCCTTTAAAGGCACTAAGATCGGCTTGTTTTCAAGGAATGTTCCCCTGGGCTTACTTAGTGCAAGGAAAGCAAAGGAATTTTCTGCTTTAAGTCCTAGTGATTCCAGCTATTATAGAAGAATGTAGAATCATAAATTAATGTAGTGGGAGGCAAATAAATCAAGAAATGATCTGTTTTTGTCTTAAAATGCAATCTGAGAATATTCTTACATTTACAGAAATTCCATTTGTGATCTTAGTTTAAAGGTAAACTGAAACATTAAGATCCAAGCTCTAATGTACAGTGGACACCCTTCTGAGATTATCGCCTCCCCTGTGTGAACTTGGGTGCACAAGAAGTGCAAGTTTGGGCCTTTAGCCTACTATTTCTAGGACTCCTAACATCTGCCATTTTTGCTGTTTAGAAAACACTGTGGCCTCTACTTCCTTTACTACACTCTTTCAGGTTCTATGGCAAAAGGTACGTTGAAGATTTGGATGCCAAGGTGATAATTACGTTTTACCACCTTCTGAAAACCAAGCAACTACTGCAAGAGTGAGCAACAAACACTACCATTTGATTTGCAGCATTTTACTCCCTCAGCACAAGACATATTGAGCTTTTTCCCCACAAGATAATGTAGTGTCCATAGAGGATCTCAACCATTAGTGGAAAAAGGGATTTTCTTCAACAGCTACAATCATAAAAACATTTGTTGATAAAGATTGATTGAATTGGCCTCATTAGCACTACAAAAAGTAATTTCCCCTCTGTTGATATTCACCCTTTCTTCTCAACTGTTGGAAATGGGCCACAACCATCCTAACTGAATTGGCCTCATTAGCACTGAGCCCCCACTTGGTAAGGCAACTCCCATCTTTTCATGTGCTACTTATTTATACCTGCCTACAGTATTTTTCACTCCATGCATCTGATGAAGCGGGTTATAGCCCATGAAAGTTTATGCCCAAATAAATTTGTGAGTCTCTAAGGTGCCACAAGGACTCCTCGTTTTATTTGTTGATAAAGAGATGAAGACCCATATCCCTCAAGAAATTATGTCTTTAACCTAACACATTAGGGACTTTTTCTGAAGACAATTCACTGATGTGAAAATATGTCAGCATCACTGAACCTAAAAGCCTCTCTGCTGGATAACTGTTGATCACTGTGCTGATCTTTAATTCTGTATTTATCAACTTTTTAAAGACTTTGACAAATGGATGAAGCATATGGATTATACTGGACTGTCACTCACTTTGGGCTGACTGCCCATTAACTGCAATGTGACCAAGATTTGCAACACAATTTAAACAAGAGAGAGCCAAATGAATCTCTCATTTAAATTAGACACCCTTTGTATTCTCCAGATCCTGTGCCTCACAGATAATATATTTACATGGAGGAGTAGGTGGGATCGTTTATGTCTGTCCATTCAGAGTAAATATGGTGGTGGATATGTAGTCACAGACACTGCTTTACATTTAAATGTCAAACTGTTCAACATGAGAGCAAAGAAACAGAGCAAGTGCAATAAGAAGTTGTTCCATTCTTGTCATATTTTCCTCCCATGTACCAGAATTAGGTTTTATTAGAAATTTCAGGTTTTTTAAAAAGACACCTAGGATCCTTTCAAAATATCTGGTCTTGAAATTATCAAAATCCTTCCCATATTCATATAATTCATAACATATTTAAACAACCCAGAGTAGAACATCGTTTAGAGTAGTAACTGTTTGATTCATGCGGAAGGTCAATATCAACAGCTGTAAGAGGACATGGCTCCACATATGTCTATAGCCAAAACAGACTAGAACATGTGTCTATAGCCAAAACAGACTAGAACTCTCAGAGTAATTTTCTTATTTGGGCATGTTTTTCCTTCTCTTTTCCTTGCCCTGTTCAGATAGATTCAATCCTAAAAAACATACACACTTTAATGGAAGAATACTGATTTTGCCTAACTTGGAGTTTAATCCATCTCTCATTGAAATCAATGAGAACCTTCCACTGACTCCAGTGGGAGCTGGAGCTGGGCTGAAACGAGAGAGCTGTGTAATGTCACTTTCTTTGGAATTCTGAAAAATCTAACAGATAAGATGTAAGTGAAAGCAGAACAGATCCTGGAGTTCCACTTTCAATCACATGGGTGAAATTCAGAAGGTCACCACAATGACTATTGCATCACTAAGTGCAGTTAAGAGTCCTGTGTATCTGTGACCAATTTATTATCTGTAGCGTCAAGATTCTCTGGTTAGATAATGTTCAATAAAAACATCTGTCAACAATCCTATTTTATTTTCATGCATATTCTTTAATCTAATAGAGATTGTTTTTCAATCTATGAAGTTAGATAGATTTATCTGTACGGCACTTCTAAAACTTAATGAATACATGAGAAGGTATGCAAAAATATTTTTGAAGATAAAACAGAAGAGCGAACAGAATAAAATGAAAGTTACTCCCAGAAAATTATAAACAAGTGTCTTGTACCAGTAAAATGGAAAAACATCATCTGCTCTAGTCACTTAATATCAGTTGGTGCTCATGTCCAGTCTGATTACTATCATCTTGTAACTGGCTTTTCCTGTCTCCCACCATCCACCCCCGGTATTGCAATATACAGCAAGATGGTATTTTGTGAGTCAAGTGTAATGCTGGTGTAAACTGGCAAAGCTCCCTTGATTTTAACGGAGTGCTGCTGATTTACACCAGGGAACTTGGTACATTAAGGAATATCAGTCACTACAAAATGACTTTATTGTTCAGTAAAGGAGGCAGAAGAAGTGACAAAGCTCTATTTAAGTGCTTATATTCTACAAAACTAATTCGATAATCCTTGTACAATATGAATATTCTATCACAAGTGCTGCAGTGATCCAATTTGATTACAGGCTGTTTAATTAGTAGCTAACCCTAAAACACCACATTTTAATGAAAACATTAATAACCAAGCCATACCTCTACACCCCTAACTCTTGCAGATTAAAAAAACATAAATATACATACATTGTTTATATGCCTGCAGGCCAACTGAATATAACTTAGTGCTAGTCGAAATAAGACAGTTGAACACTGCTGAAATACTACTGAAGTATCTAGCAAAAGGCCTGGGGAAAAGAACACAATAAGTGTTCAAAAACATCTCACAATGTAATAATCAATGTGTAATATGAGCTGGGGGTTAGTTAAATAAAATGTGAAAGCTGTATTAATGAACCCTTTTGCTGTCCAACACAGCATTTCATTTTCTTTCATAGGCTGCATAATGCAGAGCCTGGGAATAAATTATAGATGAAACCCCCATCATATGTTTATAAATACACTAACATTAGCATTTTACTTCCTCATAAATCTGCACTACACATTCAAGCACAAGATAGAAAGCCCTGTAAAACAATGATATATTCTCTACTCGCAAGCCTTGACTAGTGGCCCATTCATTTCTACCGCTGTTCTTCAAACATTACTTCCTTCGCTCATGCCCCTTCATTTAAAATCCATTTTAATTTAAAGATGCTCGATGCACTCCTAGCGGTACATTTACTCATCCTAGTTATACATCATGGAGCAGGGAAAAGAAAATTGTTTAATCTAGAGATATGGTTCAATGTGGTCACCACTGAACAGTGGAGTAATTACCAGATCAGCTCCGCTAAAAATGCACTCAGGGTGTTCTGTGACCTATCATCTTCTAATCTGCATAGTGAAGTATAGCTTCATAACTATAAATTGCTGACTTAATTAAAACCAGGACCTTTCTGTCATTTAATTACAGGGAGAAAGGTTATTGCTTAAATGCAATTTTCCAAATGTGATTTCTTAACAGTTATTAACTGCTTCACCATCATTTATTGTTTCAGATTTTTCAATTTGAAAATAGTCCCTGTGACAGAAGTAATGACTTCATGAAAAACTCAATCTAGATGGAGCTGAGCGGACCCATTTGTTTCTCGTAAGTGGAGCAGACAGAAAACTTGAAAATGTCACAGGAGGATCCTGTGATTGCTCTCACTTTACAGGAGTAATTAAAAACCAAGAGGTTGAATTAAAGGTGAAGAGAAGAGATTTATGACAATTTTGAGGGGGTTTTTTCCTTGTCAAATATTGTGCTTGCATTATCAACTCTATTAAGAGAGATATAGATTAATAATTATTTACTTATCCCAGCCCAACAAACAGCACTGGATCAGACATCTAAGAGTTCTGCAGATTTTCTATTATCTGCAGAGAAACTGTTAAATTAAAAGAAAAAAAATCCTGCGTAATTTCCATCTGCACACAGGGCTCCTGCTTCCAATAACTAATCTCTTGAAAAGCACAAGTTGAAAATATAAATGCTCTTCAACATGAGATTTTAATGACAGTTCATTATTGAAAACAAGGTTTCTCATCCACAGACTGTTGATACTATGTGCCTGATTCTCTTCTCACTTAAGCCTGTTTCACACCATTCAGGGGAGAATCAGGGCTGATGCCTTCTATGTTGGGTGTAGAATTAATTATTTACTCCAAAGGTAAGACGGGTCACTAACACAAAGTACTGTTAAGAAAACATTTTGTATGGGTGGAGAAGGTCTACATTTGGCATAAGTGGAATTATTCTAGAAGTCTTTAGGCCCTGTTTATCTATATACTCCAGCTGCTTTGTGCTCCTTTGGCAATGCCAAGCAGCCATAAACTCACCTTAATTAGCTAGTTAAGTCAATCAGATCTGCACTGCTAGTGTTGGTGGATCTGGCCCTCTTTGGCTACAGCATATAAACAGGTTGGGGGAAAAGTCTTTTCTCCCCAAGTATTCGTAATATATAATTGTGTTTCAGTAACCAGTCTAGAAATCAACCCTTTGAAATGGATAAATAAAAGCAACTATTGCACCTACCACCAGTGCTGGCTTCTGCATTGCACTTTTTTCAGTGTTCATCATTCTTGCTTCAACATTCACTGTTGAGCATGGGCAGTTCGTACGGACTCAGAGACAAAGGACCAGGCTGGTCCTACATTGTCCCTTCCTCCTAGAATAAACTTTGGTTTGCAATACTACAGCCAGAAGTATTAGATAAAATCTGAAGAATGGAGTTCTAGACAGGCATTCCAATATGAATGTAAAGGTCAAGAAAAGAAGGAAAATTTTCTCTTGATAGATGTTTGTTGTCAAGATTAGTATTCCCCACTTGGTCACACTAAGACTGTCTTTTTAAAAAAATAAGTCTGAATTTTAATTACATCCCATTTGGTTTGATGAACAGCCTTTCCAAAACATCCATGAAAACAATGAGCAAGAGGTCTCCCAGATCAGGGTAAGCTTCATTTTTAAGGTGCCTTAGGAAAGCAGTAAGGAGCGATATGAGGATTTTTAATGAGAATTCACTTATTCTCTTCCCTCCAGTTTTCCCTGGGTATGTATCTTGCAATAAGCATCCTGCAGACAGACCCCTGCATTCACATGGGCCCCCACTGACAACACCTGAAATGAGCTCTAAGTATCAGTCTAGTTGGGGACTGTGGCAAGAAGCACTATAGAGCTATCAGATAGTTATATGACCCCAATACTATAGTATTTGAGTATCTCAGTCTTTAGTGTATTTATCTTCACAACACCCCTGTGAGAAGAGGAAGTGCTATTACAGAGGAGGAACTGAGGTACAGAGTGTCAAATGACATGCCTCAGGTCAGACAGGAAATCTGAAGAGGAGCATGAAATTGAATCCAGTTCTCCCAAGTCCCAGGCTAGATCATGGACCATTCTACCTTCTTGAGCAAATAACCACAAGGAGTTATTTTTATGACCATTTTTAAAATTCATTTTAAAAGTTGTCCATTAACTAGTTAAGTTCTCAAATGTATTCCTTCAAAATCAGTGATTTTCCCGTAATTAATCCCTGACCTCTAGACTGGTTTGTTGCAAATATTCACAATTCATGTAGTGTTGGCTGGTCACATAAGTAACATGACACCATTTCTGTTCCCTGATTGAAAGGGCTGTGAATATTACAATTCAAAATCTGTGCTGTATTTATTACTATGATTGTGGTATTGCCCCCAATGTTTTAAGTGTTTTCAAACCATAAGATACCACCTCTGCCCCAAACATAATTTGCACTATGTACTTACTTGTAATGACAATTTGTACTATGTTGGTTACTTATGCAACTCACATGGTACTGTTCTTATGCCTGATTTGATGACTTGGACAACTAACCAATATAGTGCTAATTGTAAATATATAAACCTGTGGATATACAACATGCAATTCACTTTCAGCCAATATTCAAGCAATCAGGGTTAAAGTTTGCTTTTTGCAAGATTCTGTGTTAGCAAAGCTTGAATCCTTACATTTTTGTGCTCAACCCTGTGGGAGTGGCGGTTAGAGGCACTTTGTTTGAGCATAGGTGAACATGTATTTACCCTAGAACTGTCTGGAGATGGCGTAGGTGAGAACAATCATCTGGAGGTACTGTAGAATGCCTTGAAGCAGAAAGAGAGAAAAGGGTGACACAGAGGGGTAGAAAAGGGAGGCTTTGGAGAATAAAAGAGTGGGGGAGAGAAAATGCAGAAGCAACAGATGGAGAAAAAAGGATTGCCATTTGAAGGAAGTTATGGAACAGACACGTTTACTGGAATTAGACTGAGACAGGCCTGAACAGGAAGCACCAAGCACAGACTGAACTGACAAGGAATCTAAATTCAGGAGGTCCATCCAGCCAAATGGAGTGAAAATCTGAGATTAGATTTTAGTGATACAAACTGTCACCTAATCTGTTTAGTTAGAAAACTGTGTTATTCAATTCTATGGTGCTCCTAATAAAATGATTGAGTTTAAACTTTCTAAAATGGTGTGAACTTATTTGATATCAGAAGAAAACTGTCTCACTGTGAGACCCCACTTCCTTAAATGGCTCCCTCAAGGATTGAAGTCATAACCCTGGGTTTGGCAGGCCAAGGCTCAAGCCACTGAGCTATCCCTCCCCCTGTGCAGTTTCCTAAAGAAAATGATGGAAAACTTATTCACGTTGAAAACTAGACTGAAAAATAGATTGTAATGGACAACTCTGCAGTTGCAAAGTATAGCTTGGAAATAATCTTTTCCCAAGCCAATCTTTATGGGCAAAACATCTCTGGTGATTTAATACCCCAAATCTAGCAGAAGCTCTGCAGAGGCATCTGAGAAGTAGAGCTAGTGACTGCAAAGCACAAACTGTTGGATTGTGTGAAGTAAAAGAGATTCAGTGGAGACCATGGCCAAGGTGTTCAGGGGCCCTGTACGCCTGCCTTCTGACTCCAGTGGCCAGCAGGGGAACCCAGGCACACCCATTAAACCATGTTCCAGCCCAAGAACCCTTACAACCAGTAATCCATGTCTGCTTAGTCTCAGTCCCTGTTGCTGTTTCCCTGGGCTCCATCCTCTCTGTCTTCTTACCTGTTTCTGGGTTTACTACTGGAGCTTACACTACTCCCTGTGACTACTACACCTTTTCCTAACCTTAACCCCTCCCCCATACTTCTTGGATCCAAGGGATTACTCTCCTCCTGGACTTCCTCCTTATCCCTGACACCTTTCCTCCTCCTCCTCCCCACAGGTACAGACTCCCTCCTCTATAGTCCCCCTTCTACTTTCAGCTTCCTGGCTTTATAACAGTGTCCCAGCCCTTAACTCATCTGCTTCAATTTCAGTTAACCTGGCCCCGCCCTCGCTCAGGTGATGCCAGGTAATCTTATTGGCCTCAGGTCCTCATTAACCCTATCACGGCTGGTGGAACCCATAATATGGTCACTGGTGCCTTCTTTCGGCAAACTCTTCCCAGATACCTTTTAGCTCAGATGTCCCTGCCAGGATGACTCACCCTGAAACTCTAACTTAATGTGTCTGTTATCAGTGGGTTAAGAGAAAACTTGATGTGCAAAGAAGTCCCATATAATGAAAAAGAAAATGCTCCAAACACTGGCTTCTGCTTTACCAAGTTAAACTGAAATTAAGAAAAGGCTGAATTTATTGAACATGTAGTTGGTGTCATTTCCCCCACAGTGGGATGGGATACACAAGTAGACACACACAACACAGATTCCCAAGGACAATCAACTTTTTAATTTTAGGAGAGTGGAGAGTGAGAGGGACAAAACTGCTCTACAATTATTAAGAAGCTACATTCAGGGCAACCCACTAACACCAAATCCAGTCATCACTTATATCTTTGCAACCCGACTGGGTAAAATTTGGTCCTATATCAGATTCTCATGATTGTGTAAAACAGATTTTCTTTTAATTTTATAAAAGTGGACAAAAAAATAGCAACAGAAGGCTATAAGTCAGTTAACACCCCCTTTGATATTTGACAGTCCCAATCAACTTCTTATAGTCTGCTCACCTATGCAGAAAGGCTCCTTACAATTATATAGACAGCTTTGGTTTGGTAATGCAAAACAAGAGCTATTTTCAGTGATGTGTGAAAGAGTGCGTGCTTACAGATCAGCATATTGCTCTGCCTTCTGATCTTTCCATGTTTCCCCAAGAATTACAAAAATACATGCCCATCACAAAGCCAACATATGGATTGCTGACCACACCATTATTCCAGGATATAACGGACACCCAGTTAATAGCCTGAAAATACAGGATAAGCCTTTATTGTAATGTCCTATAGTTTGCTCATTTCATAAACTGTGACCATTCAGTTTCCATTTAGGATTATTCAGAAGTCAAAGCTCCAGCTATTTTTGTCTGCAAGATTTGGTTTGGAGAGTTCAGAAGCATAGCACTCTAACTGCATGTCACTGCCACCATTGTCTCCTGTCACAATCCTAATTCTATGTTCTGATAATAAAATTTCATTAGTGTCTGCACATCCTTTGCCTTACCTTTGAAGTACTGTCTTGTGCTGAAACGATTAGCAGTACTTTACATCATATCACTTGACTATTTGACAGCCATTGTGAGTAAGCTAAATGGTGAGAAATTAAAATTTCTGACAATTTTCATTACATCTAAATTGCTGAGAAATTAAGGGATATTCACTTTCACAAATATTAAAGGTTGTTTAAAATGTAAACTGACTTCATTTTATCAGTAGATTCCACAATGTGCTAATTCAAAATGACTACACAGCTTTATTTGAATAAATTACCAACTCATTTTCCAAAAACGAAGGACATTTCCTTTAGGCTGGGTTTTTGATTGTTTGTGTCAGTAGGAAAAGAAAATAAAACTTATGAATATTTCAGAATGGAAGATTGGTGAATGGCTTCCTTGTTTCATATGAGTAGAATAATGAGTTTTATTATCATATCATCCTGATTTTTAGTTTACTCATCAAGGAGCATGCTATGAAATATTGGTTTAATGACATGGCATTAGCTTACCTTGGGAAAAATACCAGAGATTAAGTCAATGAATTGTTTTTAAATATGATGACATTTTTGAGTTATCTGGAATGGGAGGTTAAGGACTATTTGTTCTCTGCTAAATGGCAACTGGCTGGGAGTGGGGGATGAAGGGGTGGTTCAGGAAGGTGCTCCATTTACAGAGTTACACAGTTGGGTGGTGTATTATGGCAGTGGCAAGGGAGGCTCAGGCATTCCTCTGAAGCACCAGATATTGGTTACTGCTGGAAGCCACAGGCCAGACTAAATGGTACAATGGTCTGATCCACTGGGAGAAATCCTGTGTACTTAATAGTGTCTCAATCCATGTTCACAAAGCATTGCTTTGAATTCTATTTTTACTTTGGTCTTTCATTTTAGCCAATCAATCATAGGAAATAGTTGTTTTGTTTGTAATCATACTATTATAAGGTGGGTGCATTACTGGTTAGAAAACCATTCCCAGAGAGTAGTTATCAGTGATTCACAGCCAAGGTGGAAGGGCATATTGAATGGGGCCCCACAGAGATTGATCCTCGGTCTGGTTCTGTTCAATATCTCCATCAATGATTTAGATAATGGCATAGAGAGTACACTCCAAGTTTGCAGACAATACCAAGGTGGAAGGGGTTGCAAGGGCTCTGGAGGACAGGATTAAAATTCAAAATGATCTGGACAAACTGGAGAACTGGTCTAAAGTAAATAGGATGAAATTCAAGAGGACAAAATGAAAAGTACTGTACTTAGGAAGAAACTATCAGTTGCATACTGTAGCAGGGTGGATCCCCGCTCCTGTCCTGAAGGGATAAAAACAGCCCTGGGAAGGTGCTGTGGCTGGAGAAAGCAGCTTTTAGTCTGGGTTGATTCTCTCTCTCTCTCTCTCTCTCTCTCTCTCTCTCTCTCGTGAAGCAGGGCTGGGAAAGGCTGGGGAGTTCCAGCCTGGAAAGCCCCAGGCTGTGCTCTAGCATTGGGTTAAAAGGTACTAGGGGTTGCAGAGGGCAGCCCAGGGGTAGGCCAAGGCAGCAGGTCCAAACCCAACCTTGCCAGTCATGAGTAGGCTGATACTGCAGTCTGCCCCAGGACGTGGGGGCTAGACGATGACTGGCAGTAGCCTGATACTGAGATGAGGTGAGAATAGTGGGTGGGAGTTCCCTGGGGAGGGGAGATCCTAGGACTGAGGGGTTACTGCCAGGGGGCAGAACCTCAGGTAAAAGGGCACTGGGTCCAGGGAGGGACATGGGGGCCAGAGAACAGGTGGATCACTGGCCTGCAGAGGCTGCTCTGGAGCTGGAACTGAGCTAATTCCCAGAAGTCACCAACAGGAGGCGCTGCAGGAGTGAGTCCGCTCATCTACACACACATACAAAATGGGAAATGGCTGCCTAGGATGGAGCACTGCAGAAAGGGATCTGGGGGCCATAATGAGACACAAGCTAAATATGAGTCAACAGTGTAACACTGTTGCAAAAAAAGCAAACATTCTGGCATGTATTAGCAGGACTGTTATAAGCAAGACACGTGAAGTAATTCTTCTGCTCTAAGCTGATAAGGCCTTGGCTGGAATATTGTGTCCAGTTCTAGGCACTACATTTTAGGAAAGATGTGGACAAACTGGAGAAAATCCAGAGGAGAACAACAAAAATGATTAAAAGTGTAGAAAACATGACCTCTGGGGAAAGATTGAAAAAACTGGGTTTGTTTAGTCTGGAGAAGAGAAGTCTGAGAGCGGACATAACACTTTTCAAGTACATAAAAGTTTGCTACAAGAAGAAAGGAGAAAAATGTTCTTCTTAACCTCTGAGGATAGGACAAGAAGCAATGGGCTTAAATTGCAGCAAGGGCAGTTTAGGTTGGACATTACGAAAAACATCCTGTCTGGGTGGTTAAGCACTGGAATAAATTACTTAGGAAGGTTGTGAAATCTCCATCATTGGAGATTTTTAAGAGCAAGTTATATAAACATCTGTCAGGGACGGTCTAGATAATACAAGTCCTGCCATGAGCGCAGGGGACTGGACTAGATGATCTCTCAAGGTCCCTTCCACTCCTTCGATTCTATGATCCTATAAGTCAAATATGCTAAGTGTGTCAGAGCTATCAAGGAAACTTCTCCCATGGCTCTAGCTCAGATGAGTAGTCCCACTGATGTCTGTGGGCTAACTTTTGTTTTTACTGACACTGATGTAAATCCAGAGTAACTTCATTAACTTCTACAGAACATGAGTATCTGAAAGCGAACTCCAATTGTACCACTGACATGAGCAAGGGTTGAATTTAAGTCACTTCCTCCTAACCACACATATCCATTTCTTATTCTCCTTCCTTTCTTTCAGGGTGATCAGTAAGTTAGGATGTTTGCCTGATATCCAGATACTAAATGGGAACAAGAAAAATAGCAGAAAATGGTAAAGAGAATTCATATTCTGAGTTCAAGAACAGGGAATGCTAGAGTTCCCATAAACAGACCACTGTTTTGCATTCCATTTTAAATTTTTAGCTAAACAATCTCTCTCTTTAGATTTTCCTCACTACTAAAAAGTTTATTGCTGTAAATCAATTATAGTATAACATGATATAAGCTTATGAAGCAAACTAAAGCTATTCTCCATTGCAGCTGAGACATACTGTACATCAGTGGTGCTCAACCAAGGGTCCAGGGCCTCTTGTGGGGGGGTGCAAGCAGGTTTTGGGGGGCTGCCAATCAGGACCAGTGTTATACTTGCTGGAGCCCAAGACAGAAAGCCTGGGGCCCTGAGCCCTGCCACCTGGGGCTGAAGCAGAAGCCTGAGCAACTTAGCTTCATGGTGCCCCCTGTAGCATAGGGCCCTGGGCAATTGCCCTGCTTGCTACCCCTTCCTACCTGTTTTTTATATGCAGAAAGCCAGTTATTGTGGCACAGGTGGACCACGGAGTTTTTATAGCATCTTTGTGGGGGCCTCAAAGAAAAAGGTTGATACAAGGATGTCAGAAGATACAGTTCCACTGTATATTCACTGCACAGCTGTAGGCAAGTCACTTACCTCCTCAACAACTGCTATAGGATCATCTGATCTCACCCCAATGTCAGGTTACAGCTTCAGTTTATCTGCTGGCTGACAGGTTTTATTGGTGTGGTTGGTGCATTCATGATTTTACTTCTCCAGCCAAATCAAAAGACTTCCCCTTCCAGGGAAAAGGAAAGTTTATAAAAAATAGACCAAATAAAACAAAAATCCAAATCTTCCATCCAATCCCTTTATCACGTCACACCTTCTTCTTTAAACCCCTTCCCCTTGCAAGGTTTTCAACACCTCCTCTAGGAGTATTATAAGGAGACGAGGTTCCTGTCTACTTTGGGCTCTGGCCCAGGGACATCAACCATTTAGTGCCTGTCCACTCCACTCCACACCCCTGCTTCACTTTTCCTCAGGCCACTTCCTACACTTGCTTACTTACCAGCCTTCTGCACTTTCACCCCAGTACTTTCTCAGTCTTCTTTCCAATAGCCCATTCTGAGTTCCTTTCTCAGACTCCTCAGACCTCTCTCTGGGCCTTTCCCAGCTTCTGACCACACCCCTTCCCCCCATATCTTCTTTTCATGGCATCTTCCCCACACCACAATAGAGACTCCCTAAGTCTTTCATTGTTCCAAGTGGCAGGCAGCTCTTTTACAGCTTAGACCCCTTCCTTCAGCAGGCTTTGTTTTAGGCTGCTGTCACAGGATCCTTCTGGGAAGCAACGAATCCAAGAACAACTGTTCTTAAAGGGCCAGGACTTGGCAGATGGACTGGACTCAGGCCTTGTCATAAACAGATAAGTAAGAGTTAATACAACAGAAGTACTTCATATCTCTTTTGCCTGGAAAGGGTTAACAAGATCAGTGAGCCTGGCTGTCACCTGACCAGAGGACCAATCAGGGGACAGGATACTTTCAAATCTTGAGGGAGGGAAGTTTTTGTGTGTGCTGTTAGTGTTTGGTTGTTGTTCACTCTGGGGGCTCAGAGGGACCAGACATGCAACCAGGTTTCTCTCCAATCTCTCTGATACAGGTTCTTATAAGTTCAGACTAGTAAGTACTAGGTAGATAAAGCGAGTTAGGCTTATGTTTGTTTTCTTTATTTGCAAATGTGTATTTGGCTGGAAGGAGTTCAAATGTGTATTTTGCTGAAAGGATTTTAATTTGTACTTGTATACTTAGGCTGGGAGGGTATTCCCAGTGTCTATAGCTAAAAGACCCTGTACCTATTCCATTTTAAATGTACAAAGATAATTTTTACTGTTTTTTTCTTTCTTTAATTAAAAGCTTTTCTTGTTTAAGAACCTGATTTTTTTTATTCTGGTGAGACCCCCGGGGACTGGGTCTGGATCCACTAGGGA
The DNA here is from genome assembly GCF_007399415.2 of Gopherus evgoodei. Lineage (NCBI taxonomy): Eukaryota > Metazoa > Chordata > Testudines > Testudinidae > Gopherus > Gopherus evgoodei. The sequence continues at coordinate 96,031,039 of NC_044325.1, forward strand.
ATTGGTGGGGAGAAAGGAGGGAAGGGGGAGAGAGAGGTTATTTTCTATCTGTGTTAGGATTACTTTCTCTCTCAGGGAGAGTCTGGGAGGGGGAGAGAGAAGGAGGGGGGAAGGTGAATTTTCCTCTCTGTTTTAAGATTTAAGGAGTCTGAATCACAGTGATCTTCCAGGGTAACCCAGGGAGGGGAAGCCTGGGAAAGGCAATGGTAAGGGAAAGGGTTTACTTTCCTTGTGTTAAGATCCAGAGGGTCTGGGTCTTGGGGGTCCCTGGGCAAGGTTTTGAGGGGACCAGAGTGTACCAAGCACTGGAATTCCTGGTTGGTGGCAGCGCTACAAGTACTAAGCTGGTAATTGAGCTTAGAGGAATCCATGCTGGTACCCCAACTTTTGGACGCTAAGGTTCAGAGTGGGGAATTATACCATGACAGGCCTGCTTTTAAAAAGGCAGCTCACTGTGATATTCTTCCTCTGTAAAATGGGTGTAATAGTTACCTACCTCATAGGATGCTACAAGGCCTAGTTAGTTAATGTTTGTAAAACCCTTACAATCTTTGGACTAAAGGTGATATGAAAGTACATTATCTCAACACAGCTAGTTGGTCTTGCTTAAGAGCCTCTTATAATATTATTCTAGTTTGAAAAACAAATGAGGCTGTGGTATTTAAAAGAAACAGAGTGCTTCCATGCTTTATCATTTTTCCATTATCTCCTTTTAAAAAAAAAACTGCTGCTGCTTGAATTTGTTTGGCATCAGCATGCATATTCTAAGTGATAAAGAGGGAGGAAGAATAGAGAGTATGTCTAATGCATAAGGCACATGTGAATAAAGGATGAGTTAGGATGTGGAAGAGCATGCAAGCAATGTTCCATTGTTAACCAAGTGCATGCACCAAGAGAGACAGATGTTCAAATATAAGAACTTTTAAAACTGAGTCCTTCTGATTAATGCAGAGCTTCATGAATAATGCAAATTGTGTAAGAAATACTGAGACTTGATTGTGAAGTTGATAAAGGAGGAAGATTACAATGTTTTTGATGCCTTAAAAAAAAAAAAAAAAAAAAAAAAAAGGAGCAAGAATCACAGTAGGAAACCCAGAGAACAGACCTATTTCCATGGACTGCTATCAGAATTTATTGTAGTTGAAATTCTTTTTAGGAGGTGTTCAAGAGCACAATGCACCATTCTCCAGTAAGAATTTCCCTGCTAGAGCTGTGGGTAAACGAGTCTAATGAATCACACAAAACCAATGAGGAGCAAATCAGGCTCATATTTCAGAAGAAAGAAAAATAAAAATTTTCCAGAGAAACAAGTAAAGAGAGTTTTGTGACCTACTCAGTTCCCAATATAGCAATGAACCTGAGCATAATCCCAACCCTATTCAGCAAAATACTTAAGTCCTTTGTTGAATCAGGCCCTAGGGCATATAATATATTTTGATCCTTTACAGTGCTTCTAATCTTTTTCTTTAAAGTCAAAAACATCTTTCATTTCTTTGGTTTGATGCACAACCAAGTTCATTCACATTCTTTGTCAAAATACTCCAGTATAAACAGAAGTGAAACAAATTACTCTCATAACAAGCTAAGTGAAATTCCAAAATAAAATATAAGAAAAAAGAAAAGAAAACACCTCAGTTTTTTTAAGCAACCAGACTATCACAGAGGCAAAAATAATTTGATTTTTAAAAAGTGCTATGACACAAAACGGGTTTGGATGAACTGAACATTTTTGGTAAGCGTACAGCAATATACTAAAGATGGATTGCTGATCAGAAACCATATGGCATAAGAGTGGCACATCTCAAATTTTCCTCTGCTTATTCAATTAGATATGCAAGTTCCAGATACTCATCATGTGGGCAGTGGATAATAAGGGTTTCTGCTTGTTCATATTTGATTTTTTCCTGCACTCCATGTCACATCCAAATTGTGCTCACTCTCAAAGGAGTTAGAAATAGAAATATACCAGAAGAAAAGTTGGTTTTGTGACGTTTCTGACCTGCCCAGAAGACAAAATTTCGGGAGGCGGCATATTTTCTCATGAGATTTCCAGAGTCCAATAGGGTATTTACATACTTAAAATTAAGCACATATGTAAGTCTTTGCAGGTTTGAGGCTCACATTTTGACTCCTAGATTCATCGATTTTTAAGGTCACAAGGGACTTTTATAATCTAATCTGATCTCCCGAAAAACAGGGCCATAAAACTTCCTGCATCAAATTTAAGAGGTTCAGAGAAGCATCTAAACTTTTGGAAGTTTACTCAACTCAAACCTCCAAACTTTTTGAGTTAAGAAGGCAATAGGATAAACTGATGGTTCCACTTTTTTTGCAATATCTGGAACAAAGGGTCACATGATGATATGAATGGAAGGTAAGGCAAGAAGTTAATGGTATATAATTATCCTGTGAAATATGCTACAATGTAGTTGGATTTCAAAAGGCTTGAATGACCAGAAATAACATTGTAGTTTTATATAAGAAAAATGTAAATTTATATAGGCTCTATTGGCATTCATTTATTAAATATTTGGCATTATATCAGAAAGGTTTCAGTTTTATTACTACTTAAACAGTAGTTAATCTCTAGATATTTATAAAGAGCATACTGGTTGGCAGTAGAATTGTGGTTACTTCCACTTGACTTTGTAATGCTGTTCCCAATGAAACTGCAGTACTGCTATTCCCAATAAAGCTGCAGAATTTATGCTCCAATAGCTTGATCCTGCAAGCAACGACTTTCATTGAAATCAGCTCCTCCAGGAGTTGCTTAGCACTATGCAAGATTGGATTTTCAGACAACACCCTCAGAGAAATGCATGCAACTCCCATTGAAGACGGTATCAGAGAGCAAAATTTAGTCCTTAATTTGGTTGGCCTGAAGCCGTCACTCATATTTCCTTTTCAATTGTATTAAACAATTAAGGGTGGTATTTTCAAAAGCATCTAAAAGAGTTATGTGCCCAACTCCCATTGACTGTTGCTTTTGGAAATCCCACCCCAGTGCAACACTTCCACCGATTAAACATTGCTTAATGGTCTCTCCTGTTCAAAGGGCCTGCTTTTTAACTTGAAGAAAATGTAAGTGTACCAGCAAAACTAACCTCTCTGAAAGTCACAATATTTAAACAGCACTTCTGCGAGCCCACCGGCAGAGTTGAACTGACACAACTCTTCAATATTCATTTAGCTTTCAACTTGGCAAACACTGCCACCGGTTCTCCTTTCTGTCTCAACCCAAAATGCCACATCCAAATGCTGCTGAGCTTCGGGAATATTCAGATGAGTATTTTTGGAGGATCAAGTCTGTATAGCAACCCCAGCCAAAATCCCAGATCAGCGCACCACTCAACTTGTTTGGCTTGAGCCCATCTCTACATCACTCCTCTTCCCCTACAGAACATTCTTAAACTGTACACAGACATGACAGAAGCCCACATGAAGACAGTAAATGTACATCTATTAAGCTGCTGGTCACACTTGCTCATAGGGTTCTACTTATAATAATTTATTAGCCTTTTATAAACTATTTAATAGATGTTTTAATAAATGGTTGATCAATTGTTATAGGCCAATAAGCTGACGTAAGTTTGTGTAAGACCGTGGCTTTTAATTATCTAAAATATCTTCTACTGATGTGTTTTTAACCTCCTGTAATGCATATACCCATGTCTGCAACACACTTAGCACATCTATAAATCATTTACCAAACTTCCATAAACAATATAAACCTTATAATAATAAAGCGTGACCCACTTGTCTACAGAAGTCCCTAAACCATAAACAAACTTTAGTTATCTCATTCCCTCTATTTTCATTTTCCAGAAATAGAAGTATGTTTTGTGATAGCTGGAGAGATGTAAAAGTTTAACTGGTTAACCAATAAGCATCAATCTTATCAGCTTAGGTTCACAATTAAACTCCACTGTCGCCCAGCATCCCAGCCGGGATGCCAGGGCTGGGGCAGCAGCGGAGCCCTGCATAAAATGTGGGGGTGCTGCAGCACCCCCTGAACCCCTAGTTTTCCATCTATGTGAACCCCTTAGGGGTTAACCGTTTAACCGATAGAATATTAATAGGTTAAATGTTTACAATTCTTAAACCCTATTTACATCCTAATGGTAGCATATGAATTTTTTGGGCACTAGGACATGTCACAACACTTAGTTGCCACAAAGATGTCCCGCTAGACCCTTGGTTAAGTGAATATTAATATTCCCATGAAGTGAAGGATAAAATTGTCTATAAGTAAAACAAGCACTTACACTGTTTATATGCTATGTGGTAATAACATGAAATCAGTGTCTAATGTACCTAGAAGGATAATTTAAACTGACATTTTCTTACATCATGTGCGATACAGGACTGTGAATGGTGGTTGCAGTTTGTGAGGTCACAGTGAGAAGTATTTAAGTCGAACACACTCAGGTGGGACTTTCCAAAAGCAAAAAGTAGAGTAGCCATATTTTCCTCTTTTCTTTGTTATGCATGTACATGCATTGCATTTCTGGAATCACTACAATCCATGACACACTTACTAAATTAAAAGTCTCTCCCTAATTCACATCATGCAGAGAGCCAGCACTAGGCCTATGCACCACTAGAGACTCATTTAAATCTTTAAATTATGGCTGACTTCAGGGGTGAAAGTAACTTACAGGACTTACTGGTACAGCCGGAGTCCTGAGGGGGTGTGTGGCCTCACCCGGAAGAGGCGAGGCCTCAAAAGGAAGAGGCAGGGCCTCAAGATTTAAAGGCCCTGGGGCGTGGGCCGTGGCTGGGAGCCCCAGGGTGTTTAAATCATCCTGGGGCTCCCAGCTGCAGAGGTGGCTGGGAACCCCTGGGGCTCAGGGGTGAATTAAAGGGCCCAGGGCTCTGCCTGCGATGGAGCCCCAAGCCCTTTAAATCCCCTCTCCCCCGCAGCTCCGGCAGCCGGGCTGGGGCCAGGATATAAAGGGCTCGGGGCTCCCCGCAGAGGCTGGTGTACCGGGCCCTTTAAATCCCCAGCACGGCGTACTGGCTCTTGCCGGTACACCATACCAGATTGTACCAGCTTACTTTCACCTCTAGCTGACTTTCACCCACTAATCACAAAGACACAATGGATCAGTTAGAGGCAGAAACAGAAAAGCTTACCAGTCTAGGAAATCCAAACCTTTCTCCTAAAAGCTAAAGGGCCAGACTGTCTGTCTGAGGCAAATCGTACTATGATGTATGTCTATGATTACACCAGCTAGCACTCTGGCCCTAAATATTTTTGGTTTTGTTAACTTTTGAACTCCTTCCCCATCCATTAGCACTCATTCCATACATGTAGCTGAAACCTTGAGAGACAGTCCCCCTCCCACACTGCATAACATGCAAACACTTAAAATAGTATGATTCTTTTTAAAGCTGTATGTATGAAGCCAATCTTGCCGCGATAGATTGATTAGATGACTCAGAAGTTCTTTCCTTTCCCTCTCAAAATAGTCTCAGAATTGAACTGTATTCACATCACTAATAAATGAAATTAAATTCACACCCCAAAAACATTTTATTTTTATTCTTAAGTTACTAAAACACTTAACCTTAGCTCTATTTTAACTTAGTTATTTATTTGGGAATATAAGCCCACACATTGCTCATTGCTAGGTAGAGATGTGTATAAACCCCTGTGAAATATAGTATATTTGGAATCTGGTTGCAGACTCAACTTTTGCAGCTAGAACCATCTCAAATCTCAAGATGAGATGTAGACTGTCACATTGCAGACTAGGGAACAGTTCTAAAAATAAGGTTGTTAAGGAGATGCTGACAAAGTTAATGTAAATTGGTTCTTGAAAAAGGAAAATTGAGGGTTTTAGGCCCTGATTCAACAAGATACTTAAATATATGTATACTCCCCTTGACTTCAATGGGACTGCTCATATTCTTAAAGTTAGGCACATGCTTAAGTTCCTTAATGAACTGATGTCTAAAAATAGACTGTGATTCTTTTCTTTCTCACCTTTGCATTTCCTGCTCCAAAGCTGTCTTATTCTTTTGTGAATACAGTATGCTTAATTTTTTTTTTTTTTTTTAGAAAAACAAATATATAAAGCAGCACTCCTTAGGTTAGTTACACCTTAAATCACCTTAAATACTCTAATTATTCGGTGATAACATTGCTATTTTTTTCCTCATTTAGATTCACACAGAACACTGTGAATGCACAGCTAGTAAAAGCAAAAGATCATTGTTATTATTATCAAACATTTATATAGAGAATAAATTTACACAGTACTTTACAAGCATAGATAAGACATATTCCCTGCTCCAGAGAGCTTAGAATCTAAATAAGATAAGACAAATACAAGGCAACACACATGATAATAGTTCAGGAGGGAGGATGTGGGGATTATTAATGAGGAAAAGAAAAGAAGGGGGATAATATAATCTGCTAAAATATAAAATTTGAAGTACGCTATTATATCCTTTAAACCAGAATGAATTAAACTAATACATACATTCTTCTCTTTTTATCCTCCAGCAGGTGGAGCTACTGCAGTGTCAGCCTTGACTAGAAGGGATAGTTGCAATTAATAATGTCATTTCAGTCTTGAAACTGAAGTGAAAAGGATACAGGGCAATATTTTCAAACCTGGATGTATAAAGTTAGGCTCCTAAATCCATATGTAGGCACTTAAATAAAAATATCAGCTTGATTTTGAAAAGCACTGTTCACCTCTAGCTCCCATTGGCCTCAATGAGATTTGTGGGAATTCTGGAAATCAATCCACTTTTATATAAGTGGATAAGTAAATATTTTGGTGACTGATTTTAGACACCCAGGTTTGAAAATATTGGCCCAAATTTCATACTGCATCTGGGTCAGATCCTCAGCGTGGTGTAAATTGGCAAAGCTCTATTGGCTTTAATACAACCAGCTGAGGTTTGGGTTTTAAATATATTGCTCCATCCTACATATAAAGTGTGACAAATCATACCAGATATTGCAGAGCAAAGTCAATTCATTCTAAATACAAGAAAACCCAATTCTGGGTGCAGTTACATTCATGTAACCTCAATAAACCTTCACCTTGTTAACCTTACTAACCTAATCTTAATAGAGTTAACAGGGTTGTGGGAAGTGCATTAAAACTGGTATCCAGGAAGGTACCATTGAATCAAAATTTCTTACTTCAGACATTGAGGTTACATTTCATGAAAAGTGGCACTGAAGTTGTTGAAAGTATTCACATAAAGGGTGCAGTAACAGGCTCTAGATGTACTGTAAAGCAGAAGTAGTTCAGTGGTGAGAGATTTTCACTTGATTACAAGTAGGGTGACCAGACGTCCTGATAAAATTGGGACCGTCCCAATATTTGGGTGGTTGTCCTGCATCCCAACTGATCTTTGGTCAGGATACAATTTGTCCCAAAATTTTGCTCCGCCAGCAGCACTTTGGTTTTTTGCTCCGCCGGCGGACCCCCCCCCCCCGCAATGTGTCCCAATATTTTCTTCGTCACCCTAATTACAAGTGAAGAACATCTGGATTGTCCCAGATGTTAGGTTCGATTCAGTGGGACTTCACTGGCACAACAACCTATACAAGTAATGCCAAAGCACAGGAAAGGGTCAGAGCTTACACAAAATGACCTAGGGACGGGATGAGGAGGAAGAGCAGAAGGAACTCCTTCAGAAACTTTAGTCCATTAGTTAGGATACTTACTGGGCATGTGGGAGACCCCAGCTCAAGTCTCCCCGGAGGCCTGGATGTTGGCTTTTATCTCCAAGGGAGGTGCCGGGCTTAGCACATATCCCTCTGGTTAACATCTCCCATTTGCTAGTTTAGGCAAGGAGCCACCAAGTACGAAGGCTTTTGTGAATCTCATTCTTGGGTGCCAATCTCTCCCCACCCAGTCATTGTATAAAGCGCATAGGTACAGAACTCAAGTCTTGTGAATCCCAGTGATTTTCCAAGTGCCTAAAAGTTAGGTGTGGCAGTGCTCAGCATCACCACACCGAAATTCCTTTGTGATATCATCTTCCAACAGCGCTCACTCCACAGCCGGCCGGCCAACAACTCTGATGAGTCATGGCTGGCTGTACAACACTCATTTTAATATGCCTGCAACAGGTGACCTTGCCCTTTATTGCCACCCAGGAGTAACACGGGGCATTCTCAAAGCAACCCAAATAGCAACATCTTTTAAATGACATGAAATATCAAGTCCATTTTCCTCTTTGTCTCTTCCCGTGATAACAGTAAGAGCTAGCCTTGTTTATTTATCACTGACCGTGTATATAAATCAGAGATAACACAGCACCTGCCCCAAAGAGATCACAGTCAGAGACAGATGCATGAAACACCAGCACATTGGGAAATTCTTAGGCCATTATCTACCATAGTTTTCTTAGAGGGCAGATCATCTGTTTGATGTCACACTTCATAAACAGCACACTGAGTTGAAAGATACTAAAATTAGCACCAGATAAGCCCCTCCATCCTCCATAAAACCCCTGTGAAATAAAACTGTATTACAATACAGTGCACAGACAGCCTCAATGTATGCCAGAAGGAGCCAAGAGCACAACTTTTACACATGAGAGCACAGTATGAGAGGGGTCAGTCGGGGGTGAGGGCTGGTGCCAAGAGTTGGAAGTGGATCCTCCGACACCCCTTTCATAGGAATGAGCACACATTGAAACTTCACAAGGGTGCCCACAGCTGGCCAAAGTGTTGGGACCAGGAGTGTGGCAGTTAACACCAGTTTTTCTTTTTTGAGGGGTGAGAGTCGGGGGAGTGTGAAGGGGAGAATCTGATCAGCTGGTGCCTTGTGCTGCAGCTGGTGCTGAGAGGAAACTGACTGAAGAAACTGGTGCCCTTCCATCAAGTGATTTTCACACTTAGGCCTGGTCTACACTACGCGTTTATACCGATTTTAGCAGCGTTAAACCGATTTAATGCTGCACCTGTCCACACAACGAGGCCCTTTATATTGATATAAAGGGCTCTTTAAACCAGTTTCTGTACTCCTCCCTGATGAGAGGAGTAGTGCTGAAATCGGTATTACCATATCGGATTAGGGTTAGTGTGGCCGCAAATCGACGGTATTGGCCTCCAGGCAGTATCCCACAGTGCACCACTGTGACCGCTCTGGAAAGCAATCTGAACTCGGATGTACTGGCCAGGTAGACAGGAAAAGACCCACGAACTTTTGAATTGCATTTCCTGTTTGTCCAGCGTGGAGCTCTGATCAGCACGGGTGGCGATGCAGTCCTAAATCCAAAAAGAGCTCCAGCATGGATCGTACGGGAGATACTGGATCTTATCGCTGTATGGGGAGACAAATCTGTTCTATCAGAGCTCCGTTACAGAAGACAAAATGCCAAAGCATTTGAAAAAAATCTCCAGGCTATGATACAGAGTCCACAGCACAGTGCTGTGTGACAAGCATAACAGAAAGCCAAAGAATCAAATGGACGCTCATGGAGGAAGGGAGGGGGGACTGAGGACTCCAGCTACCCCACAGTCCCCGCAGTCTCCGAAAAGCATTTGCATTCCTGGCTGAGCTCCCAATGCCTGTAGCGTCAAACACATTGTCCGGGGTGGTTCACGATATAGATCATCAATTTACTCCCCCTCCCCCTCCCCCTGAAAGAAAAGGGATACAAATTGTTTCTTGACTTTTTTCAGTGTCACCGTATGTCTACTGCATGCTGCTGGTAGACACGGTGCTGGGGCAATGAACAGCAGCATCTTCTCCCCTCCCTTCCCCTCCCCTCCCTGGTGGCAGATGGTACAATATGATTGCTATCCATTGTCATCATCAGCCCGTGAGTGCTCCTGGTCGGCCGGTGGTGCCTGGATAAAAATAGGAATGACTCCTGGTTATTCCTGGCAGATCGTACAGAACGGCTGGTAACGGTCCTCATCATAGCAATTGGGGGCTGAACTCCATCAGCCCCCCCCCCCTTCATGTCTAAAGAAAAGATTCTGTACTGCCTGGACTATCATAGCAGCTGGAGGCTGCCTCCCCCTCATTTTATCTCACTAAAAAGTCAGTGTTTCTTATTCCTGCATTCTTTATTACTTCATCACACAAATGAGGGACCCTGCAAGGTAGCCCAGAAGGGTTGGGGGAGGAGAGAAGCAACGGGTGGGGTTGTTGCAGGGACATCCCCTAGAATGGCATGCAGCTTATCATTTCTGCGGGATCTGACACGGAGCAGCTGTGCTCTCTGGTTGTCTGATACACTGGTTCTCTAGTACACTTGCCCCATATTCTAGGCAGGACTGACTCTATTTTTAGATACAACATAAAGGAGGGAATGAGCCCCCCCCTCGGGTCATTTTTGTCTTTGTGCCCCTGGCTGACCTCAGCGAAGGTCAGCCCGGAGCACCCATGGCAGGAGCAGATGGTACAGAACGACTGATAACCGTCGTCTTATAGTCAATTTACAATGGCACAGCAGACGGTACAGAACAACTGGTAACCATCTCTGCTACTTTGCAAAGGCAAATTAATGCTGCTGCGTAGCGCTGCAGTACTGCCTCTGTCAGCGGCATCCAGTACACATACGGTGACAGTGACAAAAGGCAAAACGGGCTCCATGGTTGCCACGCTATGGCGTCTGCCAGTGCAATCCAGGGAAAAAGGGCGCAAAATGATTGTCTGCTGTTGCTTTCACGGAGGAAGGAATGAGTGACGACATTTACCCAGAATCACCCGCGGCACTGTTTTTGCACCATCATGCATTGGGATCTCAACCCAGAATTCCAATGGGCGGGGGAGACTGCGGGAACTATGGGATAGCTACGGGATAGCTACCCACAGTGCAATGCTCCAGAAATCGACGCTAGCCTCGGTACATGGACGCACACCACCGAATGATTGTGCTTTGTGTGGCCGTGTGCACTCGACTTTATACAATCTGTTTTACAAAACCGGTTTATGTAAAATCGGAATAATCCTGTAGTGTAGACGTACCCTTACTGTCCAAATACATAGAACCAGCATTAGGCCCACCAGAGAGAGGAGAGAAGCAGAAATTATTTGTATTCTGGCAGAAGCTAGCTATCAGAGCCCCCTCGGCTCAGACACCATGCAAACAGATTCTAAATGACAGTCCCAGCCTCCAGAACAACAGTGGAATACTGAACAGTATTTGGCCTGGCAGAATATAAGAATAACACCCCTCATGCTTTCTGCTCACCCTCAGATATGAAAACTGGGGATCAATAGTGTCCCACTCTACACCAGCCTGTACTAGGGCAGAATTGTAAGGAATCATTGAAATCAAAGGGCCTGATTTTTCTCTCATCCCAACTTTACCCCATTTTCTTCAGTGGAGTTAGTCCTGATTTGCACTGGCACATCAAAGCAGAATCAGCCCCAAAAGTCTTTAGAAATGCAGTGATGCTGAATTAGTGTCAACACTTTCTCGAGAAGCATCTTTCCAAATAGACGCCCACCCCTCACAGAAGATCGGGGTGCTCTAAATGCAGTAATTAATAGGCAGCACCACAATAAATACCGTAAACATCAATACTACTAAATCTTCAGCAGACTTTTTGCATCTGCTTGTAGAGAATTTGTTTTTCATGGAAGACAAAGCAGTGACTGTGTGGAAATTACACCGTTGCCCATGCTGAAATACAATAATGTTGCATTCTGAATCATATAAAAATTACAGCTTTGCCATATATTCTGTACTATATAGGGTAATTTAATCAAAGCAGCAAAATAGGCTATTATGAATCCTCAGTGTAGCTCTAAAGCTTGAGTTCTAATAGCAAGTTATGCACCACTTCATTTAAGTCACTGTTCACTTCATCCACATAAAACCTGAGTCATCAGAATCATATGGTGTAGGGAGGCAAAACCCAACCCGTTCCACCAAATTAGGTGTAGGGCTGCAATGCAGCTGACCCAAGGGCATTATTCCAGTTCACAAAGTTGGAGCAATGTCCACAGCCTCACCTCACCACTTGTGCCAGTGTTAGGGCTGCTATATCTAAGGAACAATTGACCTCATAGCTCCTCCCCCAGCCAAACCTCAATATTGCTTTCTGTGGAGGGTTATGTGGGATGAGTGAGAAAACAGTTCCTCCTCTCAGCAGCTCCCTGCTCCTCTGAAGCCCAACTGGCGGGCTAAGGTGCTACAGAAAGTCTAGCATGGGTCCTTCACACCAAGGTAAATTTCACTCCAAGGGAATTTCTTCTTGCTATTCATGTGTAGTTTGGAAATGCTCCAGGGAGAGAATTAGTGGCACAGCTTAGCCCCCAAATCCGTACAGAGTACGACCCTGGCGCTTCAACGCATAAGCAACATCCATAGCAGTCAGTCTTCCACTTCGCATGCTCGGTGTAAGTGACGGCATCTCGGATCACGTTCTCCAGAAACACTTTCAGCACCCCGCGAGTCTCCTCGTAAATGAGACCTGAAATACGCTTCACTCCCCCACGACGAGCCAAACGACGAATAGCGGGTTTTGTAATGCCCTGGATATTATCCCTCAACACCTTCCTATGGCGCTTAGCACCTCCTTTCCCGAGACCCTTGCCTCCCTTACCACAACCAGACATCTTCACTAGAGTTGCAAACACAGCTGTTTGCTCCAGGGAACATCAAAATCACAATCTGGCTCCTTGGGGAAATGTCTTAGATTAACCAAGCCAGCTTCTTTTCATCTCTGGCCAGCTTTTCTGGCCCATTCCACTACTCAGTCACTGTCAAGAGAAAAGAGATTACTTGTCACTTGCTTGGTGGGAGGAGTCAGCAGTGGGTATAGAGCTTGCCTAGACCAATACTGTGCTTCGTTCCTGCAGTCCCAGTCACAGGGAGCATGTGGGGTTTGGCCAGAGCACTATGCATTCCTCTATGCCCTCCCCGTCAGACCTTTAGAGACCTGGACAGCTAGTGTAACGTACGGCAGCCCTAAATTGCTCTAACATACACCAGGGCCGCCCAGAGGATTCAGGAGGCCTGGGATCTTCAGTGGCGGGGGGCCCCCGCTTTGGTGGTAATTTGGAGGGAGGTCCTTCCGCTCCAGGACCCGCCACTGAAGTGCCCCAAAGACCTGCGGTGGGGGGCCCCCGCCGCTGAATTACTGCCGAAGCGGGACCCAGCACTTTGGCAGCAGGTCCCACTTCAACGGTAATTCGGCAGCGGGGGGTCCTTCCTCTCTGGAGTGGAAGGATCCCCCTGCCGCCAAAGACCCAGAGCGGAAGAAGCTCCGGGGGCCTTGGCCCGGCAAGAGTTTTCCAAGGCCCCCGGAGTGAGTGAAGAACCCAGCTCCAGAGGCCCCGAAAAACTCTTGTGGGGGCCTGGGTCAAATTGCCTCACTTGCCCCCCTGACATACTCTGGAGCTGAGGCAGAGAAAGAGGGTAGCAGAGAATCTGATCCTCCTTTCCTTCATAAAAGCCTATTTACACTGAAGTCAATAGCAAAACTTCTGCTGAGTTCAATGAAAGTGGACTTCCCAGGGTGTCTACACTGAACTGTAGGCCCAGAGTAGTGGGAGTCATGTCAGCTGACCTGTGTTAGGGGACCCTGGGCTTAAGAGTCCACATTGTATTTTAACCCTGGGTTAAGAATTTTTTCTGACCTCTGCTTGAACCTAGGGCTCTGGTGTCCAAACTGCAGTGTGCAGATCAGCATCTCAAAGTATCTAAGAATCCCTAGCACACACCCATCCCAAAATGTGGCCATTCTAGCTCTAGGAATGTGGTGCACCATGGAAAAACTTTACTACCTGCCCTGCATGCTACAAGGAAGCAACTTGTTTTGCAAACGTCTTGCTCGGTTCGCTCTCCTTTGCAAACCCAGGAGGCTCTCTGATAGTGTTCTTGCAGATCCACGATCAGAAGACAATCGGTTAATGCTAGCCTGAACTGCTGCTGCCGCCAATTGCCTATGGGGAGAGATGGGGGGCAGTTTCCATTTTCAATAGGATCGATGCAGATTTTTGGGATAGAGAGGACAAAGGAAGTTGTCTCATGGAGTTGTGGATACTTCTGGCTCACTCCCAGGACCTGAGTCAAGCTGGGCTGTAGCTAACCTGCAAAGCAATAACGGTCAGACCCTAGGTTAGGGGTCGGCAACCTTTCAGAAGTGGTGTGCCAAGTCTTCTTTTATTCACTCTAATTTCAGGTTTTGCGTGCCAGTAATACATTTTAATGTTTTTAGAAGGTCTCTCTCTCTAAGTCTATAAGCCATTGTTGTATGTAAAGTAAACAAGTTTTTAAAAAATGTTTAAGAAGCTTCATTTAAAATTAAATTAAAATGCAGATCTTATCAGTTTAGCTCAGTGGTTCTTAACCTGGGGTGCATGCACCCCCTGGGGCAGGGCCAGTGCAAGGATATTTTGCGCCCTAGGCAAAACTTCCACCTTGTGCCCCCCTCCTTGCACATCGGTTCATTGAGGGGCAAATCCCAATGAGCCTTTATAGACCCAAGGGGCCAGCCATGCCCAGGGGCTGCTCCCCAGACCAGGTTCCCACCTCTCCGCCCCCGAACTCCCCTGGAGGGTGCACAGTCCCCCTGTGAACCCTCCCCATCCCACCCAGGTGGCCCTCGCCCCAAGTCCACTCACTGGCTTTGCCGGGCTTGGGCTGCTGCAGCAGCTCGACAGGGAGGAGCCATCTTCCGGTGGCACTGGAGAGCCAGAGCGTCCCGCTTGCGGCAGCAGTGAGCCCCAGCCATGGAGGAGCCGGCACGTTGCAGGGGGCAGCAGCTCTGCAAAGGCAGCGGCATCACTAGCGGGGAGAAGCTGCGCCCCTCCCGCTCCTCCTGCCCAGGCTGTGGCCTGGTGGCCCCCCGGAGGCTCCTGCAGGCTGCAGTGGATGTATGCGGGTGCCAGCCCCCATGCACTCCCAGGCTCCCCCCTTGCCTAGGGTTACCATATTTCATATTTCAACAATGAAAAAAAGAGGGGAGAGCCCTGCCCTAGCCCCGCCTCCATCCACTTCCTCCCACTTCCCACCCCAATTGCCCAGGTTAGAACCCCCAACCCCCCCTGCTCCTTGTCCCCTGACTGCCTCCTCCTGAGACTTCCCCCAACCTAACTGCTCCTCTAGGACCCTACCCCCTAGCTGTCCCCTGACTGCCCCAACCCTTATCCACACCCCCCCCCCGACAGATCCCTGGAACACCCACGCCCCATCCAACCACTCCCTGCGCCCTGACAGGACCCCTAGAACTCCTGACCCATCCAATCCTCTCCCTGCTCCTTGACTGCCTCTGGGACTCCCCTTACCAGGTCCATGCCGGTCCGACGCTGGCTCCACGTGGAGTGCTGAGGCAGCCGGGGGCAGGGAGCTGCAAGAGGGGCAGCGGCGGCAGCTCACATGTCTGGGAACCGCAGAACCTGAGCGTGGTGAAGGGGGAGCCAGGGGATGCACCTGCCCGGGCTGCAGCAGATGCACGCGGGTGGCGGCCCCTGTGCACCTCCCAGCTTCTTCCTCACCACGCTCAGGCTCTGCGGCTCCCGAGAGTGTGAGCTGCTGCCGCTGCCCCTCCCGCAGCAGGCTGAGGGCCCCGTGCCCTGGTGGCTCACACTCCCGGGATCCACAGAACCCAAGCACCGTGAGGGGGGACCCAGAGGGCGCACCTGCCGCTGGTCTGCGGTCCCAGCCGCCGGCCTCGCTCAGCCTCTGCCAGCCTGGGGTTCCGTTCACTCAGCCAGCCACGCACTGAGCAGGGCTGGTGGCTGGGACCCTGTCTGGCAGCCGCATGCCAGGCAAAAATTGGCTTACGTGCCAAAGGTGGCATGCGTGCCATAGGTTGCCAACCCCTGCCCTAGGTCCTGGCTTGACTTGAGCTCGGACCCTCCTGCCAAGGTCCTGGGACCCTGGGTCAGCGTAGATGCAAGGGTGGGAGTAGCCTTGAGCCAAGGCCCACAGACAGGCTTACATTGCTGTGTAGACATAACCCCATGCCACAGAGTGGCATGTTCCGAGTCAGAGCATTCTATTTTGTTTCAATGGCAAGCCACAGTCTTGAATCTCCTATTGTACCATCCAAAACAGGCCTGGTTACTAATGTTAATTGTGTTTTGGGATGGTACTATCTTAGGTGGTTAGCCTCTACCATTTGCTAATTTATTCATTCATTATTGTTCAGGTTAGTCAAAAAAGTTGTATTGATTTATTCTTTTCATTAATAAAAGTAAATACAGAAATAAAAACGTTAACTACTGACAGCTACAATGGAAATCTGTCAATTCTTGCATAAAGCAAATAAGATTGCAGGACACACTTTAGACCATATACAAGACAGTGTGTGTTGCACAGACTCTCTAGAAGATACAGCTTTGTTGGTTCTTTTAGGAAGGACCATTCCCACATCACATTTTCAGTCCCCTTCTGGAAGTCTGGTCTTTTTGATTATTTTGGAAAAAACAGGCCTAGTTTGTTGAGGTCTAGGCTTCCACACTCTCTAGACCGCAGCTGAGCTCGAATAGCTAAACTCCCTCAGCCCAGGGGTAACAATTTTTTCTGACAACCAGAGCCACCTCTTTTTATTTTTGACCAACACTGCCCCCACATCAGAAAACAAGAGCATCTGCAAAGCCGAAATCTCTACATCAAGCATTATTTAAATTTGTAAGGCTATTTAATGTTCACCACACATTTGATCCTAATAGTGCAAATGAATTTTCTATCAGTGTATTTTTTTTTTCATTTTAACAAGGAAAACTGCCCTTCCAAATATAAACGCCGCTTGTTATTTTGAGGCAGTGATGCAAAACATACAACACGTGGACCACGTTTGGCTTGCTGAGCAGATGTCTACAGATCACTTGATGTTAATTTCAACATAAAAGCTATTATATTTCTGGCCTTGCCCTATTAGTTGTTAAATAATTATTTATGGTTGGCAGATAAATTCTAGGAACCTTGAATAAAGCCCATCAACCCTACTAAACAAACTGTATTTGACATAAACAGTTTTCAGTCATGGAGGACCCTCGATGTAATGTTTATTTCATATACAATTCCATTTCACAACCTAAGAGGTAATCGTGTATTTATATTTTAGCATAAACTGCATATAATGTGCATACTAACACTACTTCACAAGCAAGGAATTAGCCTGTCTGGCTCATTGACATTTACAACTGTGTACTATAGCTATCAGATTATTTAGATAAACTAAATAATCTTCTACTCACTTCACAGCTCTGGCACTTGCTGATATGTGTTTCTACAGAAGTTGCAGCTTTCTATACCTACTACACCACTATACATGTGATGAATTAAGAGCTGGAGTGTTGCAGCTTTGATAGCTCAAAAACAAAAACAAAAAAAGATAATTGGGAATTATCCCTTAATTGACATTTTTAAAGGTTCTAACCCTTTTTGCAAGTTTGCACTTACACACAAACACAAAATTAGAACTTTGCAACTATTGTGTATTCTGTTTGACTGGCTTGTAAATTATGAACAGCCAATATACTACGAACCTCATAAAACTTTTATTGTGTGCAAACATGAGTTAAATGTGCAAGGCATTGCATGAAATCTTTCAAACAAGTCTCTAGATGTTCATATGTTATTGTCTGAAGAAATTTTGCTGATTTGTTTCCTCCTCCGAGCAAGCTTTTGTCTAATTAAACTTTTGCATCCTTAACAGTCAAGTTAGAATTTTAAAGATCTAAAGAACAAGGAATTTGAATGTAATATTAAGTACAATTCAGTTGAGATGCCCATTTCAATTTCATTTGTTTGTTCAAAAGAGCAGCCTTCTCCATTATTATTGTAATGTACATTACTTGGGCATTTAAGTGTCTGTGTAGTTTATTATTTGTTTATAATTTTTCTTTGAAATCACCTTAGTGATCCAAAAAGAATTCAAATGTAGATTTTTCTAGTTTGTGGTATTCTTCACTTTCTGGCCTAAACTGGTGTGCAGTGTTACTTTGCACAGCTAGGAGCTGAACCAAACCTACCGATGTCAGTAGAACCCTTTCCACTGATTACAGCGGGCTTTGGATGAGGTCCTTATAATCACCAATATGTTTCGCTTCGGAAGTGGCATTACTTCAGTGGCTTATAGTGATTAGATTTTATTAGCAAACAAAAACTACATTTACTGACAGTTAAGGTTGTGGCAGGACACATCCGATCCACCCAAAATCTTAAAAATATAGACATAAGGAGTTAAGGGGAAAGAATTGGCCATTCCTCTGCAACTTCATATTGCCTATATCACTGTTAATAACGTATTCCAAGGCTTCGTAAGGCTGTCAACAAGCAATGTGTACCCCAGCTTAATCAAACTTGGACTCTACTGCAAAACCTTAACAGTGAAATGATCATCTTTAAGGCAGAATAACTTCCCAAATGCACAGAATGTGTGATAGCAATTTATTTCCACACTGTAATGGGGTGGCACCCACCTCTTGTGAGCACCCCGACCCGACTGTGTGCATGCCTGCAATTTTTCTCAATTTCTCCACTCATAGTGTCCCATTGGACACTGCACTCATCAGGAGGGTCTTCAGTGACTCAGTCCTCCGGCTGAGTCACACACAGTCTGTGTGCAAAAACAATACAAACCCCTTCCAGAGTATACGGTCCAACCAGGACTATCTCAATATCTTCAGTAATGTCCTGCAGCCCTCCCCAGGTTCACTGCTTTAACAGTCCAACAGGGCCCATCACAATACCCTCAGCTGGAGTTTGGGTACCTGACAAAGGTTCCTGCTCTGGAGTGGAGCAGCCTCTCCAGACTTCCTCCTTGGAGGCTTTGTTTTCATGCTAGTCTTCAGGGATCCCAGCTGAGTCAGCCTCAGTTCAGCCCCCTTCTGCTGGTGGTAGGGTAAAGGGACTGAGGCAGGGGAGAAAGAGGAATCAGGAAATAAATCAGTGACAAACTTTCAACCCGAGCAAGCAGTTTTCAATTCTAATGATATTTTGTGAAAGAACAGAGCTACAAATGAAAGCTGAATTTTCCCTGTAGCTATGGTCTTTGTGGGCCCAAAGGCCACCTCCTTGCAGTGCCTATGTAGTTTCCTGCACAAAACCCATTTATATTTGGCCTTTGTGCGTGGTCTTGATTAAAGCATTCAATAGATGGGAGAGTATGTATGTGTGTGTGTGTGTCACTTCTAGTTTTAAGAGGGAGTAGTTGTGGTCAAGAACAGGTTTATCATAGAATTGATTTTATAATTATTACTAATGACAAAAGAATTTCTCTCTTCAGGTGTGTTGCTGCATGTGATAATGCAAAGCTTCCTGGAACATCAAGCAAAAGTGGGCAGCCAGTGAGGCAGGAAACTGTGAGGAAGAGGAAAAGTAAATAAAAATTATCCACATAAATCATTCTCTATTCAACATGCATCATTTTGACATATAGTTCCAATTTTTATTTTTTAGCCACCTGTTAAGACATAGGTGCTTTGCTAACTTGTATATCTGATCAACATAACACTTTCACATACTGGCAGACTCTTCCCTTGATAACTTTTAACAAAAAACAAAAGCAAAGGTTTAAGCTGTGAAGTATAGTTAGGGAAACAACATTGTTTAATGGTTAGAACAGGGGACTCAGAGTCATAAAACTGTGGATCTTAATTCCACATGTGGCACCAACCTGCTGGGAAACCTTCTGTAAGTCCCTTCTTTGTGCAGCAATTTTCTCATCTGTAAAATGGGGATAATATTTATCTACAGTACAACGGTGCTGTGATGCTTAAGCAATTCATTTCTGTGAAGTGGTTTGTGATCTTTAGATGGAAGTCATTATGGAAGTGTTAAGTACTGGGTTGTTGTTATTATTAATCTTCCCCAGAAGTTCTTAATAGTTGTGGTAGATATTTCCATATTACACTCTTCTCTTTCATTTTTAATTCAAGTGTTAAGAGTATCTCCAACACAAAAGCCTATACTATAAATACCAAAGTAGAAGGGAGTGCTTGGGGGGGGGGGGAAATAACATGGTATTATGCAACTGCTGGAGGCCTGCCATCAGACTGAGACCGTACAATCTCTTGAAAATTAATTATGTTTATTTTGAAAGATATTGTCCCTCCATGAACGAGTTCAGTATATCTCCAGAGAGGTCAACCTCGGAATGGGAAAAAAAAAACCCAAAGAGATGGATAATTATCACCAGAACAAACTGGCCAACTGGTTTCAGAAGGTTTCAGGGGTGCAAATATTAGAAACTTCATTTTGAACAGGTTCTTCACTTTCATTGATTCCCATTTTATCTAGTCCCTGGAAACTGAAGGAGTTCACCATTCTCTTCATTGTCATCTGGAGTCTGGTGAGAGACCACCCTCAAGGCACCACTGCAAGATTTTTAAGACTTAAGACAGAGAAAGAAAGAAATAGCAAACAAGTGTATGGTATATGCAAGGTCGATAAAAGTAGACAAAACTCCAGCTGTCAATTACTTTCAACAGTCTCTGTCAATAAATTGGATCACTGAGTTTGTAAGTTTCTTTGTGGTGCAGTCCATTTTTATTAAATAGACATGCCATTAGATGTTTGTTCAAAATCTCTCGCTCAAGTCAGGGACCTTTGTAGCCCTGAGCACTGTTTGGAGGTTTAACAACAGACTTGATTAACAGTAAATGGGCTAAATTCTGCTCTCAGATTTCACTGAAATTAATAGAGCTATTCCAGATCTATGCTGGCATGACTGACCAGTATGTGGCCCAGTGACCAAATTACTAGGTCCCTCCTCAAATATAAATAAGAAAGAAAAAGATTAAACCTTCCAACCTGGCCTTTACAGGCAGATCTGTAAATTAACAGTTCACAATCTCTCTGTACCATACACTCGAGGATACAGATTACTAATATTTTAACTCCATTTAATTTACACTCTCCAACTTTACTATCTTTGGGGTAAATCAGGTTGTTCAATTATTTCACTAATTTGGTCTCCATTTTCTACCACAAGAAGCACAAGTTGGAGTTTGTATTTTTATAATAGAGCCAGTTCAACGCTGGCCTAATAAATAGTTCAATTTGTTCTTACAGTATCTTCCTTGCAAATTGGAATCTAGCTACATGTATCTCTTTCAGCTCCCAGCAGACTCTGAATCTGAAAGTTACCAGAAAGTCCTCTTTAAAATCTTACCCTCTCATTAATGGAAATATCATGACTTCATGGTCCGGGACAGATCAGCCTTTGGCAATCAGTACTTGTGACACTGATCACAGGAATAATACTCATATTACCAATATTTAACTAGAAAAGTGAAATTAATCAGTGGATCACATTCTTTACCATAAAAAGAAAACCTTTACCTAATCAGTTTTCCTGCTTTGGTCTCTACATCTTTAACAAAAGCCACTAGTTATATCTGAAGTTATTTCTATTATAATCTCACAATGTTACAACTAAAGTCACACAAGGACTAGTGTATAGGCAGATTAGAATCTGTATAGATTTATCACTCTCAGCGTGTGTGTGTGTGCTAGTGCTCTGATTGTGACTCAAAAGGAGTAGTAACTTTTAGCAGCTTCCTCTCTGCTTTCTTCATTTTGGTGACAATGAATTGGCTCTGCTAAGGCTTCAGCCACAGCAGGATGCTTTGAAAAACAAAGCTACACTCCCATCATCTCTGTAAATGATCTGGGGAGGTTTACAGCTCAGTGAAAACATCTGTGGTTAACCCTCTGCCCAGGTTCATCCTACACTTCAGTTTTACGTGTGCAGAACCTCTGCTTCCAAAAATGTACCCAAGTATCTGGACTTTAATGCCCTATGCACACTGTGGAAGTTCCACTATGCATACAAAATTATTCAGGACAGAACCACAGAAGGACTTCCCTACTCCCCCTCTATGTGAATATCAATGAGAAACTGGGACGAGGTCTTATTCTCCCTTTTGATCATAGTGAGGAGGTTGAAATCAAATTTAAAAACAACATGTATTCATGGGGGGCGGAGGGGAAGGGAGTCTCTGCAAAATTTTGAAGACCAGGGTGCAAGTCAGGGCCAGCACTTCCATTTAGGCGGCCTAGGCAATCACCTAGGGTGCCAGGATTATTGGGGGGCGGCATTTTGCCGGGAGGGGATGGCAGGCGGTTGCAGTGGAGCTGCTGCAGTCGTGCCTGTGGAGGGTCCCCTGGTCCCGTGGCTCCAGTGGAGCTGCCGCAGGCATTCCTGCAGACGGTCCGCTGCTCCCTCTGCTCTGGTGGACCTCCCGCAGGCACGCCTGCGGCAGCTCCACCAGAGCCGCGGACCAGTGGACCCTCCACAGGCCCCACTGTGGCAGGTCCACCGGAGCCGCGGGACCAGCGTGCGGGGTGGCGAAATGGCTGTGCGCTCGGGCACTAAAAACACTAGCGCTGGTCCTGGTGCAAGTATATGCTGTATTAACATCTTCCACCCCTGGAGCTGCAGTAATTTGCATGACATTATCTGCCTGGGATGTTGCTATGGTTATCACCATACATAAGCAATTACCAGGGCAAAAGTTGCTTGTCTCGTGGCACATGCAGTGCACAGAGCCTCTCAGAAGCAAAGGATCTTTGGATATACTTGAAAATGTAAATGTTTGAACAGACATGAATAAGAGAGACTCCTGATACGGGAAAACCTTTCATGGGTGCTCCTTAGTGACCTAAGAGATGACATTGTACTGGTACATTAACCCTTTGGGTTTCCATAACACAAGAGTGCATCACACATTTATATGCTCGCCACACATTTAGGCCAACATTTTCAAACCTCAGAGACTGAAGTTAGGCTTCTACATCTATATCCAGACACCTAAATAAAACCAGTCTGATCTTCAGAGGTGTTGAGCTCCTCCAGCTCATAGAGACTTGAATTAACTTTCTGAAAAGAAGGCCAAAATATGGAACTTAATTCTTGGCAAATTGAAAATGTTGGCTCTATTATCTTTCCACATTAACCCTCTCTCTTGAATGACTGCCACTGAAAAACAAGTCTCCATGTCATCTGATTGTGTGGCATGGTAGCATAGGAGGCATTGTATTACAGGACATTTCATTGTGGGAACAGTTTTGGTCCATCCCATTACTAGTACTGAACTTGATCCTGAGAACTGTTGACTTGACTGACTTCAATGGGGATTGAGGATGCTCAGCATCTCTAAGGGATACCCAGCACCCCACAGGGTTCAGCCTACAGTTTGGATATCAGGTTCTCGCTCTGACCCTCCCTCCTCCCCCATATGACGCAAAAGAACACACTCGGAAACATTGCTGCAATTAAGCCTCCAATAGAAGGCAACAGAATTGCGCACTGAGGGTCTGATCCAAAGCCCATTCAAGTCAATGAGAGTTTTCCATTGATTCCAATAGGCTTTTGATTGAGCCCTAAGAAAAGGTGTGACCCTGAAATATACACTATACTGTGATTATCTAAGTCTTTGTGAAACATTTTGGGCTATTACGAGTATGAAAAGTACTACACAAAACCAACTTCTATTAGTTTAATTTAAGTGTGACATCATTTTCCCCTATCTATCCAAAACAACCCTTCAGCTTGCATAAATGCCCATGTATATTACGTTACATCTACAGTATAATGTGATGTATTTAACTCCCGATTTACAGTGGTGTAACAGAGTAGAAGTCGGCTTTTAAACACTATGAGCAAATATCCATGATCTTCTGTGCCCATTTGCCCCAGAAGATTTCAGATGCTGATTCTGGGTGCCAGCTCAATTTTGTAAAAAGTCAACCCATCAAAGATGTCCATAAATTAACCCCTAAAATGACCATCTCAAAACTTTACCCATGCTGATGTTTCACACCTAACCCTCCAAGTTTGTTGATTTATTGCTTAAACCTCAAAATTTCATATAATTGTGTGACAGGAACAGAGAAAACTATCTGTATTTTTTCTGTAGGTCCATCTTCAGGTTGTTTAGATTCTCCATTTCCAGTTTTCCTCTGGAGGATAAGTCTTCTCTTACTGATCTTAGGAATGATCTGCTTATTATAGCCACTGGCTTTTACCTCCCATTAATACTAGGAGAGGAAGAGGCCAATTATTATCAAACTTCTTCTCTCTGACTGAGCTGCTGTCATAAACAGATGGTTAAAGGTTAATGTCTCTTTTACCTGTAAAGGGTTAAGAAGCTCAGTAAACCTAGCTGACACCTGACCAGAGGATCAACAGGGGGACAAGATACTTTCAAATCTGTGTGGAGGGAAGTCTTTGTTTGTGTTTTTTGTTTTGTTCATTGTTCGCTCTGGGGGCTAAGAGGGACCAGACGTACACTCAGGCTTTCCCAATCTTTCTGGATCAGTCTTTCATGTTTCAAAATTGTAAGTAATAGCCAGGCAAGGCGGATTAGTCTTACGTTTGTTTTCTCAACTTGTAAATGTGTCTTTTTGCTGGAAGGATTTTTTACCTCTGTTTGCTGTAACTTTGAATCTAAGGCTGGGGGGGGGGGGGTGTCCCTCTAGTCTATATGAATCTGAGTACCCTGTAAAGCATTTTACCTCCTGATTTTACAGAGATAATTTTTACCTTTTCTTTCTTTAATTAAAAGCTTTCTTTTTAAGAACCTGATTGATTTTTCCTTGTTTTAAGATCCAAGGGATTGGGTCTGAACTCACCAGGGGATTGGTGGGGGGAAAGGAGGGAGGATGGTTAATTCCTCCTTGTTTTAAGATCCAAGGAGTTTGAATCTGTGTGAAGCCTCTCAAGGCAACCCAGGGAGGGGAAAGTCTGGGGGGAAAAGGAGGGGGATGGTTAATTTCTCCTTATTTTAAGATCCAAGGGGTTTTGGATCTGTGTTCCCCAGGGAAGGTTTTGGAGGAACAGAAAGTGTGCCAGACACTAAATACTGGCTGGTAGCAGCGTACCAGATTTAAGCTAGTAATTAAGCTTAAAAGTGTTTATGCAGGTCCCCACTTTTTGTACCCTAAAGTTCAAAGTGGGGGAAAAACCTTGACAGCTGCAGAATAGATCTGACAGGCATGGAAGGAACCACCATTTCAGGCCATGACCCCTTTAATATTCTTCCCTGGACAACTGATGTTCTGAGCTGATGGAGGTATTAACCCCCAAAACCATGATTTTTCACTAAATCCTCCACAGCAAATCAAGTTTACCTATGCCTAGATTCCCCCCAGCAAGCCTACACTTCATAATAATGAAATACAGTCATTATTGCCAGGACTGTGGAGCTGAATATACTTTCTCAGTCTCCCGATTTTGTGAGGTTGCCTCAAGGTACTGTTAATCATAATGAAACTGACTATTGGAATTAACATGATTTGTTGATGAGAAAAACAGAGTAATAGATCAACATTTCATCTATGTATCTAGGTATCCAAAAGGTACTAGTTACCATGATCTACTGTACATATTTTGATCACAAAACAAAACAAATCTGGAGCATGAGAAGAAACATTTCATCTTGTGGGAATCTGCAATGGCAAACAATCTTTTGGATAATGTTATCAGACCCCACAGGAGGAGATGGAAAAGGATTCCAAAGCTGCTTTATAATTGAGGCTTTTTAGCAGAAGACATATAGGTGTAGCATCAGCATCAATTTCACCATCTGCACTCTACCCAAAATTTGTTGGAGTCTTTGGACTCGACTCCACTTCCCGGTTTTATATTAGTGTAACTCCACTGACATTGTTGGAGTAATTTCTGATTTACATTGGTGGAAATGAGAGGAGATTCAGGCTCTTCGTTTGAAAGATAAAGTTTGCATTGTCCAGGTAGTTCAGATATTTCAGTGAGAAGCACTCAAATATTGTCCTCATTGAGAGGAGATGTGTTCCTGAAGGAACAGTGTGGCTGAGACAATGGTAAGAACAGGTTATAGTCAGGAGAGAATGTGGAGACACAGATCCTCCAAGGATTGGTCCCCTGGGATCCACAGGTTTTAAGAGCTAAACTTTTTGCAAAAAGAACAGGAGTACTTGTGGCACCTTAGAGTCCAACAAATTTATTTGAGCATAAGCTTTCATGAGCTGCAGGGCTGTAGCCCACAAAAGCTTTTCCTTAAATAAATTTGTTAGTCTCTAAGGTGCCACAAGTACTCCTGTTCTTTTTGCGGATACAGACTAACACGGCTGCTACTCTGAAACCTAAACTTTTTGGTTATTCTATGAACAGGCAAAGTTAGTTCAACAGCCCTCTCTCCCTATTAGAGCATCCAGTGGACTCAGGTGAGAGAACCTTACACAGATTACTGTTCCCTACATGAGAGAAGCCTTCTTTGTTTCTAGCATGGTGTAATATAGTTTACAACAAAAGTTTAAGGAGACCTGCAAAGGATATTTAAGAACTGGACTGATACACTTTCTGGCTTTATTCCCCTGTTTGTTTCTTTACTTAGGAACACTAGAAAGGTAAAATCTGGTTCTCTCTGGTTTTGCTGGAGGATTTACTGGATGTCTCAGATGATTTATATTGGTAGATCTCATATTTTAATTCAAGGGACAGTGGAAGTGTGTTTAATCTTTAATAAAGATATCTTGTGTCCAAAATGTTTATTGTAACTTACAGGTGTTAACTAAAAGCAAACCATTTTAAACAGTCTGGCTAAGGCCTTGCCCATGTTACAAGTCGCACTAGTTTAAACTCAAATCAAGTTTTAAATTGATTTAGTTCTACTGCTGCAAATCCTGCATGGATAAACTTAAACTGATTTGTACCTGGTTTATAGTGACTTTGTTTAAGTCGGTATGGAATTTACTTAAGAAAAATTGATATAAGCCAAGTTTAAATCAGCATGTTCACACTGGGAGTTGCAGCAGTTTAATAAAATCAGTTGAAAAAGACAGCTTTAGTTAAATCAGTGCAAGTTATAATAAAAATAAAAAATCTCATCCAACCTCAACTGCTTGTGATAGAATCATATCACTAGCTCTCTAGTCATCACAGAATCTTCCAAATTAAACAGGCCATGAAACTATAATGTAAACAAATGAAACAAACAAACAAAAATAAACTTCCAAACCAAATAAAAACATGCCTCAAAAACATTATAAAACTTTAAAAAAACCCAAACTCTCATGCATCTATACATGGTAAAGGAAAAAAGCAGACAAGCCTATTTTTTTCTGCCTCTAGGTGACCTTTAAAGCCTGATTCAGAAAAACACATGTACACAAATGGCCATGTTACATTTTCTGAGGGACTTGCACATAAATCATAATTCATTTCTGAAAAATGACATGTTTGAGTAGGAGCCAGAATTCTGAAGTATACAGCAAGTTACGCACAGGAACCAATCTTAATCCCTTTAAGGTCAATATGCAATAGCAAATGTCCCATGGATTTCAACAAACTGAAGACCAGGCCATAGATGTCAAACACAAGATAGATATACAGGGTTTCATGCTGATAAAAGTTAAGTAACTAATCTCGAGCATCTGAGAATTTAGGCCCCAGGAAGATAGGTGCCTAAATATCTTTGAAGATCTGGACCATAGGGACAACTAGTGATGATCAGAAATACTTAATCAAGGTTTGGAATGGCTAAATATATCCTTACTAGGATAAATCCAGGCTTATGGCAGAACCATATATGAAGGACCAGCACACCTGCAGCCAAATCCTGCAGATCAGACTCAAAAGATGCCAGGCATACTGCAGACTTGGGTATATTGAGTACACACTATTTTTGTTTGCTTTGAACATATCAGTGAAAGAGAAAGTCAACAGGCGATGAGCCAAATGCAAGATGTAAAAAGTGGGATAAATATTGTTAGATTCAGAGGGGGAAAATGTCATAAACACTAAGCAAAGCTCTTTGATTTGCACTGTTTTCCACCCCATAAAACCCTTATATCTGCCAACGTTTCATTAAGAGCTTATATACTACTCAGCATGCCTGCGGCTGCAAAAATGTTTTGCTAAAGAAATGTTATCCATGTTGCAGATCCAATATTTTGCTATGTACAAAATTTACAAAGCTCAGATGAATCATTTAGAGAAGCGTAGCTTATGAAAATAATATTTTGAAGTCTAAACCTGATGAATAATTGAAATTCAGTAGCGGTGGGTTTCTCCCAGCCAGAAGAGATTATACTTTTATACTATTATGTTCATTAAAATATTTTTAAATCAACTAGCCAGTGAAAACTATGCAATATTTTAAGAAGAAAATATCTGTATTTTGTTTCAGGAATTTAGGGACAGAGGAATCCACAATTTTGTAAATTAAATGAAATGGTCAGTAGAAACGGTGACTTTTCATTGGCTCCTGAGAGCTAAAGATCTTTTATGAGATCATGGCTGCACAACTCCAAACAATATATCTTGCATCTCTGACCTGTGGGAATAAGAAACCTGCAGCACTGAGATTGGATCAATAGTGGTTTCTGATCAAACACAGTTTGCTTTCAGAGTGAGAATCTAAGGAGTAGAGTTCTCCGATCCATTTCTTTTTTAATGGCTACCTCTTTACAATAAACAGTAACAGATCATTAAGATATTTATTACTGCTAGAGAGGGTACTGTATGAAATCCCTAGGGATCTGAACACCCCTGATTCTCCATCTGTCTAGGTACTTGTATACTGCCACAGAATCTGAGCGCCTGTACTTGATTTGAACATGGATTTAAATTAAAATTTAGCAAATGGCCCTTTCCTTTACAATAGCCAACCCCTCCAAATCTCAGATGCAATCACCCCACATTCTGAAGTGCTTGAAATGAATAACCATGTTTTGCAGTTTGGGCCCATTTCTGATTATTACTAATCTCTTCCCATAGAAAGAACTCCAAATTTTTGTGGAGGAATCTGTTACAATATTTATTTAGTGTGATCTCCTCACTACCCTCCCATCCACCTGAACTTCTTATTCCTTTACTAATAAGAACATGTATCAAGCTATAGCTGTCATAAACAGATAGTTAAGGGTTAATAGAACAGGAGTACTTCATGTCTCTTTTGACTGTAAAGGGTTAACAAGTTCAGTGAGCCTGGCTGTCACCTGACCAGAGGACCAATCAGGGGACAGGATACTTTCAAATCTTGAGGGAGGGAAGTTTTTGTGTGTGCTGTTAGTGTTTGGTTGTTGTTCTCTCTGGGTTCTGAGAGTGACCAGATGTGCAACCAGGTTTCTCTCCAATCTTTTTGATACAGTCTCTTATATGTCCAGAATAGTGAGCACTAAGTACATAAGGCGAGTTAGGCTTATGTTTGTTTTCTTTATTTGCAAATGTGTATTTGGCTGGAAGGAGTTCAAATGTGTATTTTGCTGAAAGGATTTTAATTTATACTTGTATACTTAGGCTGGGAGGGTATTCCCAGCGTCTATAGCTGAAAGACCCTGTAACATATTCCATCTTAAATTTACAAAGATAATTTTTACTGTTTTTTCTTTCTTTAATTAAAAGCTTTTCTTGTTTAAGAACCTGATTGTTTTTTTATTCTGGTGAGAACCCAGGGGACTGGGTCTGGATTCACCAGGGAATTGGTGGGGAGAAAGGAGGGAAAGGGGAGAGAAAGGTTATTTTATCTCTGTGTTAGGATTACTTTCTCTCAGGGAGAGTCTGGGAGGGGGAGAGAGAAGGAGGGGGGAAGGTGAATTTTCCTCTCTGTTTTAAGGTTCAAGGAGTTTGAATCACAGTAATCTTCCAGGGTAATCCAGGGAGAGGAAGCCTGGTAGAGGCAACGGTAAGGGAAAGGGTTTACTTTCCGTGTGTTAAGATCCAGAGGGACTGGGTCTTGGGGGTCCCCGGGCAAGGTTTTGGGGGGACCAGAGTGTATCAGGCACTGGAATTCCTGCTTGGTGGCAGCGCTATAAGTACTAAGCTGCTAATTGAGCTTAGAGGAATTCATGCTGGTACCCCATCTTTTGGACGCTAAGGTTCAGATTGGGGGTTTATACCATGACAACAGCGTACATAATTGAATAGCATATGGGCAATAAAATCAATTTGTAACCCAAACCCTTTGCCAAGGACTAACTGCATTGCTATTAGCCACACACCAAATATATCAGCAGAGTAACCATGCTTTTTCCTTCTCAGTCAAGTGAAATGGATCTGGATCCACTAGGATCTAGAAGGAGATCATGCTAAAGCTCTGACCTTCCACTGTGTTACATCTGGAGGGGAACAGCAGAAGGCTGGAAATATGGAGGTTCATGGATCAGATTAATGTGCTAGAATATGCTCAAACACCTCAGTGATGGGCACAGTATAAGAATCCGAATAGACTATAATAGACTGAGATCAGGGAGTATGGGATAGAATGGGAGATAGCAGGAACTGGGCTGGATATAGGAAGGAGCAACAAGGATCAAGCCTTGATGTCAATGGGAGTTTAAATAACAAAAGTCAAAATATGCAATTGAGATCCACAGAGCAGAATGGAAAGGAGAATTTTGCCCCTTGTTCTGTCTGCCTGAGCATGTTGGTTTGTATTGGAAAGGGTGTCTTAACAACCAGTGCTTTTCTAAAAGCTTTAGAATCTGACAGATGCAGCAAAGTCTGTGAGAATGCTAGTTACAGAAATTTTCAATGTACATGGATTTCCAGTGTCCCTGAAAATGTCTAACTGAACGTTCAGACAGGAATCCAAGACATCTGGCACAAGAGAAAGTAAGCTCCGAAAATGACATAATAGATGTTGCTGAAAGACTTAAAGAGAAAAATATAGCCTTGTGGTAATACACAAATTTAATTTAATACAAGTAAATAAATAATAATAATAAATCTCATTGACTTTATAGAACTAAAGCAAAAACTGGCACACACTAGTAAGTACCATTTGACTCTAATGGCCTTTACCAGCAAAGCACGGAAGTATGTGCTTAACTTTAAAACATATGAGTAGTCCCACTGAAACCAGTCTGCCCACCCATCTCTGATCTGAAATGGGCTACTAACATGCTTAAAGTTAAGTAGGTGCTTCAGTGGTTTGCTTTATCTGGGCTTATATAATAAATGCAAAGTATGTTTGGCTTTTTGGACATCTGACACCTGCAGCTGTTGCATACAGTCCCCAAGGATGGGATGGCTGAGCACCTGTACAACTTTCTGTAGACTCATAGCAAAGGTCAAAATGGTTGAAACTGAGAGAATGTCTTCTGGTACCATAATCATTGTCATTGTAAGTGTAAATAGTTCCTTTCTTCCCAAAGGATCTCAGCACACATTGCAAATATACAAGATCACTCACCAGGGCCAGATTTAGGGGCAGGTGACCCAGGCAACTGCTTGGGGTGCGGGACTTGGGGGGTGCCAGGCTCAACGTACCACTTTTGTTGTTAGCGACAAAAGGGAAAATAGAATGTTTGAAATAAAATGTTTCAGGTATTCTATATACAAATTCATTTTCCACTAACATCCTAAAACGTTCTGTAAGGTTCCATGAGATTCTACAAAGGTCCAGACTTTCTGAGAACTACATTTTCCTTGAACCTCCTAGAATATTGTCAGCCATGCCCTCGCTGATATATAAGGGGCGGGGCATTGCCAGTCAGTTAGTGAGATAGAATGAAGTGAAGTGAAAGCCCAGCTGCGATATTGTGAACCTTGTTTTACTGTATAATTGTGAAAGTGTACTTGTGTTTTAGGACTTGAAGAGTGTAAGTAGTGGCTAATAGAGGACATATTTAATGAGACACCGTGCTATAATTCATGAGGACAAAGGCGAGAAAAGTGACCTTTTGAACTAAAGGACTAGGGTTAACATTCTATGTCTGTCACCTACTATGATGCTATTCAATACTGGTCCACCCAATGTTGGTGCACAGTTCACTTTCTCAATGTTAGTGCCTTTCAGTTATTCTTAAAAATTAAAAAGTTTATATAATCTTAGAGGAAACAAATTTTATTTGCTTCTATGTGACACGAAGAAATACAGATTTACAGATCCTAGTGTGCAAATGTATTGTCTTATATGACAAGGATAAATCATGCATGTAAATTGTACATTGAAGTTGTGAAATGGGCTACAAATGCAATATAAACTAAGGTATTTAAAAGTTTTACAAATGGAGGGGGGAATGCCGAAGATGTTCCTTGCCTGGGGTGCCATTTGGTCTAAGGCTGGCCCTGCCACTTACTGCAGTTGCCTCATGTGGAGGTGGAGCGGGGCAGCAATCAGCCCTCAAACAGCAAAGTGCACAACTCAGGGAGAGGGAAATGTTAGCCAAGGAAAACAGAATAAATCCCCACTCCATGGGATTTTGATGTTCCTGTAGAGCTGTCAGGTCTTGTATTTTTATCATCTAAAAGACACCTCCACAAGAAAGTATAGGGTTCCCTGCATATCTATCTCAGAGGCCAAGGGCACAAAGCAGACTTAAAACTCACTTTAGAGGCCAGCTAAGGATTCCTCAACATGGGGATGAGGAAGGGATTGGGGACATGCCCGGGGTAGGGGCATGGCAGGAATGCTGCTACACTCTGGTATCTCCGGACTGATGTAACAGTCCTTAGGGACCATTAGTATTTGGCGTAAGTTAGAGAAGCCCTGATATTGCTCTAACTTGCACAATAGGCTGATCTGTCTCTCCCCAGAACTGAGGAGCTAAGGCTAGCTTTTTCCCCTTGCCCCCACTCAGATCCTCTGCTGAGTGCAGTTCAGCTAGACCCGAGGATTGGTTCAAACTGATTTATGCCAGTGTAAAACAAGTGTAAGTGAGATCAGATTCAGGCTCAGGTCCAGGATCTCCACACTTCTCCCAAATAAACAATACAGAAAGGAGAGCATGTTGGACTAAGCCCAGGTTCCATTATTAGTAAGCCCCATAAAAAGATACTACACATACAGAATTACTGTGTATATACCAGTTAGAATATCACAAATGTGACTCTCGTATCATATGGACTGTACTGAAAGCCAGATATTTCAAATATAAAACTAAATGGGTCTCTGTCCCACTAAGGGAATTTGAAATAGTTCTGATGGTCAATTCCAGGTATCAACAAAGAGAACCATAAGTCAGTGTTTTCATGTGTAGGGCTATAATAAAGTACTAGCAAGGTTCAGCTCTGTCTACAGTGATCAGTGTCTCAACGTGAAGGAATAATGTGTGTGACGAAGTGGGGGTGTCTTGTTTTTTCCTTGTTTTTTCAAATGGTTTGCACGCAGAGGGCATGGGACTCAGTTTCCCTGGGTGTTACTAGTTTAACAAGGTGATGGGAAAGAGAGTTTGTTGTTACAGAGAACCGGCAATGGAACTTGGGACCCCAGCCAATGGCCTGGAGAATGGATACCTCAGTGACTGGTGACCCGGAGGCCCAGCTCAGGAGTCACAGCCAGTTCTGGCAAGTGGGAGAACAATGGGATGTGAAGAGAGGACCCTGGTGACCTCACCAGCCAGTTCTAGCCAGAGGGGGCCAGGGGACAGAAGAGAGGAGAGGAGAGGAGAGGAGAGGAGAGGAGAGAAGAGAGGAGAGGTGGTCAAGGCGACCCTGTTTACCGGGACAGAACACAATGGACAGAGGCGGGGCTTGGAGCCGATGATATCAGATGCCCAGTTGGGGGGCTTGGGACTGGAGAGAGAGAGCAGGCAGAGCCTACCTGAATGCAGGAGAGACTTCGGATGTGCTGCGGTGACGGAGGCCAGGCCTGAGGACCCTGAGAGTTTCCTATGTTGTGTTCAGATGCTCAATAAACCCTCCTGTTTTACGCTAGCTGAGAGTCATTCCAGTCTAGAGATCAGGGTTGCATTATTCCCTCTGGAAGTGGAGGCCCCAGGGGTCCAGAGTGAGGTGGAGTGGCTTAATCCCCGATACAGAGTGGACCCCCAAAAAGGGCTGTCTCACTGACAGGGGTTTGCCCCAGGGACTGCATTGGGCCAAGAGTGGGCACAACCTGTGAGTCCATGACAGTGTGCCTCTGGGAAGTCCTACATTTCCCCTCCTATCTAATACCAGTGATAGATTCCTCTTTCCTCTGCCTGTTTCCCTTCTGTGATCCTGACAGTGTTGCACCAATTATATTAGACTAGTAAAAACGAGCAGGATCTTATTAAAGGGGACAAGGCAAAGATGCCACATTTATTATGATAACAATTTATGACTAATATCTTAATTCTTATACACACACATTATACCTAATCCCTGTACACACACACACACACATTCACATTATACCTAATACCTACACACACACACACACACACACACACACACACACACACACATTCATCAGGTGTTCTGCAGCTGCTGCATAGTTACCAGTCCTGAAGATAGCTTAAGTTCATGGCTTGATTTTGCAGCTTGGGTTCGTAGCTTGTGGCAGCTAACTGGCCAGGAAAGCTGGGCACAAGGCTGAGCTGGATCTCTGTTGGGCAGGCACTGATGTCCTTCCATGTTGGCAGCAGAATGTTACCCAGAGTTTCTCATCTCACCCTTCTTTTTTATAGGCTTTTAGTTTGGATTCAAAGTCTGTAGGTCTTGCTGTGTCACGCTGCCTCTGGGTTTAGATTGATCACCCATTAATTGCAGGCGTGACTTTCAGCCTTGAACCTGGCTTTGATCTTCCTTCTGTTGTCCTTTTCGTTTTAGGGTGGATGCTTCTTACTTTGTTTAGGGCTGTTGTCTAGGTCTTCAGCCGTTGGTATTTGAACTTTATCTCATCAGGACAGGCTGGGGCTGGAGGTTGATTCCATCATTCATACATACCTCATTCACACATCTAAACTAAACTAATAAGAATATAGCAGGGTTTGCAAAAATGAAGGTTGGAGGAAGCTTTTACAAAATGGAGTGAGTGTTTTAAAATGGGGTTTGAATTACAATATGGAACAGAAGTTACAGTGTAGGCAAGTGTAGTGAATGGTGAACAGAAGTTACATTAATAAAGTGAACAATTGAAAACAATTTCATTTATCAGTTCTACAACAGCTGTGTTTTCATCTCAGGCTCTGAGTTATACAAGGAGAACTTTTGAGACATTTCAGTGGTGTTTTTTTCTATCTCCAAAGAAAGAGAAATCAGGAACATTGTAATGGGGTGGTCTGCCCCTTTAGGGTATGTCTGCACTTGCCTCTAACCTTACCCTACCTATTATAGAATATCAGGGTTGGAAGGGACCTCAGGAGGTCATCCAGTCCAACCTCCTGCTCAAGCAGGACCAATCCCCAACTAAATCATCCCAGCCAGGGCTTTGTCAAGTCTGACCTTAAAAACCTCTAAGGATGGAGACTCCAGCACTTCCCTAAGTAACCCATTCCAGTGCTTCACCACCCTCCTAGTGAAATAGCATTTCCTAATATCCAACCTAGACCTCCCCCACTGCAGCTTGAGACGATTACTCCTTGTTCTGTTATCTGCCACCACTGAGAACAGCCTAGCTCCATCCTCTTTGGAACCCCCTTTCAGGTAGTTGAAAACAGCTAACAAATCCCCCCTCATTCTTCTCTTCTGCAGACTAAATAATCCCAGTTCCCTTAGCCTCTCTTCATAAATCATGTGCTCCAGCCCCCTAATCATTTTTGTTGCCCTCTGCTGGACTCTTTCCAATTCTTCCATATCCTTCTTGTAGTGTGGGGCCCAAAACTGGACACAGTACTCCAGATGAGGCCTCACCAATGCCAAATAGAGGGGGAATGATCACATCCCTCGATCTGCTGGCAATGCTCCTACTTATACAGCCCAAA
This sequence comes from Gopherus evgoodei, assembly GCF_007399415.2. Classification (NCBI taxonomy): domain Eukaryota; kingdom Metazoa; phylum Chordata; order Testudines; family Testudinidae; genus Gopherus; species Gopherus evgoodei. The sequence goes on from NC_044325.1 coordinate 96,066,544, forward strand.
ATGCCGTTAGCCTTCTTGACAACCAGGGCACACTGTTGACTCACATATGGTTTCTCATCCACTGTAACCCCTAGGGCCTTTTCTACAGAACTGCTGCCTAGACATTTGGTCCCTAGTCTGTAGAGAGCATGGGATTCTTCTGTCCAAAGTGCAGGACTCTGCACTTGTCCTTGTTGAACCTCATCAGATTTCTTTTGGCCCAATCCCCTAATTTGTCTAGGTCCCCCTGTGTCCTATCCCTACCTTCCAATGTATCTACCACTACTCCCAGTTTAGTGTCATCTGCAAACTTGCTGAGGGTGCAATCTACGCCATCCTCCAGATCATTAATGAAGATATTGAACAAAACCAGCCCAGGACCAACCCTTGGGGCACTCCGCTTGACACCAGCTGCCAGCTAGACATGGAGCCATTGATCACTACCCGTTGAGCCCAACAATCTAGCCAGCTTTCTGTTCACTTTATAGTCCATTCATCCAGCCCATACTTCTTTCACTTGCTGGCAAGAATACTGTGGGAGACCGTATCGAAAGCTTTGCTAAAGTCAAGTAAAGTCCACTGCATTCCCCTCATCCACAGAGCCAGTTATCTCATCATAGAAGGCAATCAGGTTAGTCAGGCATGACTTGCCCTTGGTGAATCCATGCTGACTGTTCCTGATCACTTTCCTCTCCTATAAGTGCTTCAAAATTGATTCCTTGAGGACCTGCTCCATGATTTCTCCAGGGACTGAAGTGAGGCTGACAAGTCTGTAGTTCCCCACTTCCTCCTTCTTCCCTTTTTTAAAGGTGGGCACTACATTAGCCTTTTTCCAGTCATCCAGGAGCTCCCCTGATCACCATGAGTTTTCAAAGATAATGGCCGATGGCTCTGCAATCACGTCCGCCAACTCTTTTAGCACCCTCGGATGCAGTGCACTCTTTAAGTGTGTTTACACTGAAATCACAAGGTGTGATTGCAGCTTGTGCAGACATACCTGAGCTAGCTTTAATCTAGCTTGCATGGGTCTCAGCATGAGCTGTATAAGGCCACCAAGAACTCTGGGTAACTACTGAGGTGGCTAACCCACACTGAAGCCTGTGATGCCATGGCTTCACTGCTTTGGTACACAAGCTAGATTGAAGCTAGCTTGGGTATGTCTGTTTGAGCTGTAGTCACACCGCATGATTGCTGTGTAGACATGCCCTCATACACTACTGAGATGTCACCTCTGCCTCCATTCCACCAATGACAGCAGTCCTGACTGCCATTTGTAAACTTTACAAAGGAGCATCTTTGCACGTTTTCCTATATTCACCCTTTATTGAAGGGGGGTGCTCTCTACAAAGCTACCTCCTTGAAATACCTCCATTGAATTCAGGGCTGCCCAGAGGATAGAGGGGGTAAAGCAATTTTGGGGGGGCCCTTCCATAAAAAAAAGTTGCAGTACTATAGAATACTATATTCTCGTGGAGGCCCTTGCGGGGCCTGGGGCAAATTGCCCCACTTGACCCCTCCTCCGGGCAGCCCTGGTTGAATTTCATTATTTCCATACTGTTTCCATCTTGAGCATGTATTTATGTATGATTTGTTTGGCTATGTGTTTATATTTTATATAAAAATAAAGTTTTTTTTTAAATTACCTCCTAAAAATGCCCCTCTCTCATGATGCCTACAAAAAACTCAGCAATGGTTAGGCTACTGCTTAACATGCTGACCAGTAGCGGGAGGCGACATTAAATTAAATGGGGCAAAGGAACAGGGCAGGGCTTGGAAAATGGAGACAAGAAGGTTGAAGTTGATGTGTTGAAAACGGGGTTAGCAGCGGACAGATTCCAATGAATGGGGAGGGAGGGTGCAACGGGATTAAAGTGACAGGAAAGGAAAATAATGGCCAGGACTTTTATTTATTTGATGTACATGGTAAAGGCACAGTAATAAATACAAGATGAAACACCCCAGCCCTACTCTGTGGTGCTGGGTTGTTTGTCACACCACCCCAGGAGAGAACTCCAAACTCACAGGTAATCAATGCCTCCCTGAAGCAGGCCTGGGACGAGCTGTAAGGCTGCAGAGAACATTAACTCCTGCAGCAGTCAGAAGAATCAGCCGGGCGGCGAGAATATAAACGTCCCTTCAATACACAGCAAAAGGCTTCACCTGCTTTAAACTGATCCCAAATGAGGGATCGCCCTGTAGATTGGCGAGATTTGCGGGGTGACGACGGTCTGTTGCGGTTAGACATTTGAGGCAGCAGAGAAGGTTCCTGTTGCTCTCCGTGAGGATCTGCAATTAGCTCTCATCTTTGTCAGTTTGCCGGGGTCACACAACAATCCAGGTGACCCCTCATTCGCTTTCTGGTGTTACTGTGTGGCTGCAAACTTTAGAGTGTTTGGTGAGAGAGAACAAGTTTAAAAAGCCGCCCCCGTGTGTTAAACTTCCTCTGTTTTATGCAGAACAACTGAGCTGTGCCTAGTCTGGAGCCGGGAACTCCCCAGCTGAAACCTTACACCCTGCAGCTCAAATCTAGCGCTCTTTGCAGTCTCGCTGGGGAAACCCGAGCCGCCCTGCAAACGTGGCGATCCAGCCCCCTCCAGCAGGCACACAGCCTCCCCTGCCCAATAGCAAAGCGCTGTAACATCTGGGGACAGAGCAACCTTTCTTTGCAACCTCTCACGTGACTCGTTAGGGAGGAAGGCTGAGGGGCTTGTGATCACAGCCTGCAGTGGGTCATTTGCAACTTGCAGCTGCATTCCTAGGGCTGCCTTGGGCGATAGACTCTCAGCAACAGCTGGTATGTGGCAAGGGGTGCTACTCGCTGTCTGTCCAGATGTGGGGAGCGTGAGTGTGTGTGCTTGGGAGCTGAAAGGTACCAGGCTCAGCTGCTGCATGTAGGGACCGGTGCTAGAGGTCCCACGCGTGCGGGTGCTTTTGGAGGCGATGCAGCGCGTTGGATGACTTGATCCATGTGTCATAAGTTGACATTTCTTCTCCCCTGATTCCTTATTTGTAACGAACTCATGTAGCACTTTTCTCTCCCTTTCTTTCCCCCGGGCTGTGGCGGATCCCGCCTTGCTAGGACCAGAGAATGGGCTTCCAGGCTGCCTACTGTTTCGTGCTGCTGCTTTGCACAGGAGGGTCACTCAGCAAACCCACTCTCAGGAAGGAGAGGGTCGTTCATCCAGACCCTCCGCTCAGCGATCAGCTGCACGAAGATAACCAAAGCTTCCAGTATGACCATGAGGCTTTTCTGGGCAAGGAGGAAGCTACGACTTTCGATCAGCTCACCCCAGAAGAAAGCAAAGAGAAGCTAGGGTAAGATGGGCTCCTAGGAGTGGAAGGGAACGGCCTCTCCAAGGAGATGCATTACAGGGACCCTGCCGTAGTAGTTTCATGCATAACTTTTAAACAAGTGGAAGTGAAATGAGCGTATCGAAATAATAATAGGGCGTGTTGCACTAGCAAGAACCTGGAAGTGCTGCTGTAATTGTAGGCTGGCTGAGCGCGAGCCCTTGAAACTACACGAGCTTTTACTGGAGAGGGAAATGCCCTTGATTTCTGTGGCTTGTACACCTATGTTGCAACAGCCCCTAGTGTGAGGGAATATAGGCTTTCCCAGCCACGGAGCCTCACTTACTGCAACAGGGGGAGAGAGGACAGAGGAGGAATGTCCCCCGCCCCCATCAAGCGCTGATAACGTGGCAGAGGGGAGGTCCCGTTGCATCACTGCATAGTACGGAAAGGATTATTTCTGCAGAAAAAGAGTCAGGAAGAAGCCTCAGAGGCAAAAGTTTCAATCTTACTTTCGCTTTGTGTTTTTGTAACGGAAACTTTGCACCCGAGCTGAAGGCAGGCGTGAAGGGTTGTGTGGCAGTGGCCAGGAGTGAGAATTAACTCAAGTGCCGCAGGCATTATGCAGCGGTTTCAAATTTCTCCATAGCAAGAGATCTCTGGGGAGGTTTGCTGACCCCCAGCTAAGTGACAGGGCTTTCTCGAGCCGATCTCCAGTGGCGCTAGTCACTTCAGAGCATTGCCCGTCCACTCACAGGGGACTTGTGGGAAAGGCTGCCTCGCAAAATTGAACTTTACAGGGTGACATTTGTTTGACCACTGCCTCTCTTCCCACAGCCCAAACTGATTTTATAAACAAATGCTGAAAACTCAAGGCTTAGTTTCACTCCCTCTGTTTAAATTATCTTTTCTTTTTCTCTCGTCCAACTTCTCTGGCCTTGCACTGAAGCTCTTCTTCCTCCAGTTGAGGATAGCTATATGCAGCACCGTACTGAGACTATAACATTAAAGCGTCCCTTCTCCCATCACCTGAGTGCACTGCTTGCAACTCCCTCTGCACCAGCTCAGCCGTCCAGTCCCTTTAATATGCAGCTGTTAAAGTCACCCTGCTGGCCTATTGCTCTTACCCTGTCAGTCCTCACTTTGCAACTCTCTGCTGACACAGCATCGCACATCTAAGCTTCCTGTCCTCACTTTTGCTACCCTTTACAACTTCCTGTTCATGACTTACAGTTAAGGCTAAGATTTAGTCATGGGTATTTTTAGTAAAAGTCATGGACAGGTCACAGGCAGTAAACAAAAATTCAGGGCCCATGAGCTGTACTATATAAGTCTGACTAAATCTTGGGTGTTCGGGGTGGCGGGGGCACTGGGGGCGCTGCTGGTGCTCTGGGGCAGAGGGTGGCTTGCGGGTCCTGGTGGTGCTCGGGGGCTGGGGAGGAGGCGGCAGCGGCTGCAGTGTGCAGCTTGGGACCTCTGCTGGTGCTTGGGGGGAGGGAGGCCAAGACTGCCCCAGCAGCGGCCAGGGCGGCTGGCCTGAGAGCCGCCTGAGCTGCTCAGGTGGCCCTGGGGTCAGTCACTCTGGCTGCTGCAGAAGTCATGGAGATCCCAGAAAGTCATGGAATCCATGATTTCCGTGACACACTCGCAGCCTTACTTACAATGTTGTCCTCTCCCCTTGCTAACTACGGTAGCTTTGTCCACCTCTCCCACAGTGTGCCTGTTCTTTCTTCCAAGTTGCCCCTTATTCTTGGGACATCGCCCCTGATCTAGTCCATCACCCTCTCATCCTTCTGATCCCTCCTTAAGACCCACTTCTGCTGTGACATCCAAAGGACTGGTAGGTTTAATGGCAGTTGAAGAGAGCTGATTTTATTGATTTCGTAAAGGAAAAATATTTTCATATTCTTTGTAAGCCTCAAGTTGTGCCCTGAGCTATCCTGTAGAACCACATGACTTCATTACCTCAGCCTGCCTCCCCCTTCCCTTGTATTGTTTGTTATCCTTACTCATTGCATCTTATTTCAGATGTGAGTGTAAGCTCTTTGAAGTAAGGACTGTCTCGTATAGTACTAAGCACAGTGGGTCTGTGATCCTATTGAGTGATACTGAAATACAAGTAATAATAGTAATAGATGCTGTAACAAATATTTAAAACATAATTAGCATAAATGGGTAACTTGTCCAAATTATTGAAAGGCCTGGAATTACAAACTCAGCACTCCCAACATAAAAAAGCAAACTGTCTCTCTGATTCACATATAATATACAAACATCTTAGACCTTCTCAGTTTAAACTAGAATCACTTTTTGGCCTGGGGCTACACTTGAAAGTTATACCAGTATAATTATTGGTATTAAGTTATAGGTGCCTTACACCAGTATATTTATTCACCTTCCATATGGGAATAGCAGTACAGATATAACTGGTACAGCTTTCTTGTGCAGACAAGCCTTTGCTATTTCCATGGAAGGAAACAGGAGCTCCATGTAATTATATATAAATAGTATGCAGTAAATTTTATTTAATATTCTAAATCAGCACAAAGTGAAATTTAGTTTTCAGTTATTTCAGTTTTCACCCCATGAATCATGTAGAGGAGATACAGACAGACACATGGGTAAACACACTAAACCAACCCTACAATAAATAGCATACTAAACAGGATACACAGAGCTCTTCAGACTCTCTCACAGAAATACTGCCTATGCATTGTGATGAAGATTGAGGGGAAAATTCATCAATAGTCAAGGTGGATTCTCCATCACTGACAATTTCAAAATCAATTTTGGAGGTTTTTCTAAAAGATCTACACTAGGCATTTCTCAGGGGGAGTTTATGGTCTGTGTTATACAGAGATCAGACTAGATCAGTAGTTCCCAAACTTTAATAACCTGTGAACCCCTTTCAACAAAATATCAAGTCTCACGAACCCCCTCCTAAAAATGAATATTTCCAGGTATTTTCTCCTTTACCTGAGTATAAATTATGAAAGCAGTGATCTTGGAAATATACAATTTATTTTTATGACATGCTTATTACACACTATTATTAATTATTTATCATTACAGTATTTTTATTACATTATGAAAATGGCAACGTTCTTCCAAGATCTCTCTTTTGTAGCTTGTATCATGCTGAATAACATTTAAAACAAGTCTCTTATGTTTCATCAAGGACTATCAGATGTGAAACAGCATGAAGATATTTAAGAAGCCAACTCAAGTAGTTTCCCCTACACAAGCATTCAGGGCTTGAGCAGTCCAGGCAAACAACACACATTACAACAAAGCTTAAACTTGTTCTTCATAATAATTTAAAAAACAATACTAGCTGCCTATTTAATTTAAAAAACAGCAAAAAAAAATCCACCTCCCTTTCCATTTCTTATAAGGAGTCTTGAAGTTTAAATCTCCTCAGTGTAATATATATGTTTGCTCAGCTCTTGGAAGTCCAGGGGCTCCGGGCTGCTGGCCCCTTTCTGCCCGGGGTCCCTAGGGAAAGCTCTGTCCGCCATTAGGGAATTTTCCCCTGAGAACCCTCTGTAACATTTTACGAACCCCCAGGGGTTCACGAACCCCAGTTTGGGAACCACTGGACTAGATGATCACAAAGGTCCCTCCTGGCCTCGGAATCTATGGATTCCAGAGTTGTGGTTCCCCGCATGAAGAAGGCCCGGCCTCGCAAACTCTCTAGATTACACTCAGTGAAGTTCAGCATCACCAAATGACACTGGGATGCAGGGCAGCAGGCACTCTTTCAGTTATTCTGGTCCTATACAGGATTCCATTCCTAACACTGAGTCATATTCACTTACGACTAATAAAAAGCTAGCACAGCAGTAAACTCAGGACCCGAATTCTCGTCTCTGGCATACATAGTTCATATTATGTCCATTTTAAACTGAGCTTCAGTTATGATATTACACCTCTCCCTTTGAGACACAGATCTGAGGAACAAGAAAGTGTACTAGTGTGTTGCTCAATGACTAAATATCACCTAAGGTAGGACAGCTTCCAACATGCTTCTTTAATATCCTACTGTCCATACTGCCTGGGTTTTGAAAGCTCAATCCAGAACTGAGTGCAGCCTCGAAAGAGGAAGTTCCACAGTTTAAACATCCATGAATTAAATATGGAAATACAGGGATACTTAATACAGTTATGTTTGGAACCATCTTTTCCTTTCTCCACCTCCTCCTCCCTAGTTATGTACATTCTGGTTTCTTTAAAATGGATGGCTTTTCAAATCTCTACTGTTCTCATTTTCAGAATCAGACACACCCATTGCTCTTTGATTTTCCTAGCATTGTTGATCGTTAGCCATTACTTTAACTTGATCCTGCAGCTGCCTTTCTTTGACAGCATCCATTAGTCAGTACAATATTTAAAGAAACAAAATCAGCCTTGGTATCTCACATTTCAGACTGCTCTGGGGCAGGATGGTTTGTGACTTCCTGTCCAAGCAGAATTTGAGTACTCTCTGATAAAGAAAACATCTACTTCATTTTTGCTATCAAAACAAATCTCTCCCCAACTCATCTACCGACAGACTAACTGCTGTTTGCCCCCCAGTTCACTTTGGGTAGCTGGAGGTTTGGTAGATGGACTCCTGGCCCCCTTTTGTGGGGTTCAAACTCTTTTTCCCCATGATGGGAGAATTCACAGGAATTCTCTATATGAGAATTGTATCATTCTATATGAGAGTAATATGCATAAAGGAGAAATGGACTGTAAGCTAATCTCTAGGGCTCCAACTTCAGCAATAATTACAGAGGCATAGTTTTGCTTTTTGATTGATAGGTTGTGTGAAGTACAATGCCTTCTAATTCAGTACAGTATAGTCTTTAATATTACTAATGTGTGTCACATACTTAAGGGAACATTTGCCCTGATACGGCATTTCTGAGAAATGGATTTATTCTATGTGTCTTAAAAGAATCCTGAAGTGGTTTTGCTTATACTCCTGGGGGAATTCTGTCTCACTGTGTATGCACAGAATTCACGTTCCCCGCAGATTTCTTTTCTTCCCCACAGAAAAATGACTTCTGGTGCGGAAGCAAAGGGAAGCCCACAAGAGCAGTCATGTGCCCCTCCCTGGCAGCGCAGGCTGGTTGGTTCGGGCACCCGAAGCAGCCGGTAGAGATGTAAATCACCGCTGGGATGGGTCGGGGGGGGCTGGGCAGTCGTGCGTGTGAAAGGGAGAGACACACTCTGTCCCTCTTGCTTGTTGTTGCAGCATGCTTGGCATGGAGAGGCAAGGCTTTGAGGTGTTTCTGAGGAGGTAGGCATGGGGAGAGCAGAATGTAGCAGCCTGCCTGCTTAGTGAAATTGCTTCCATTGTCTTTATGAATTCCCCCAGAAGTATAAAACAGGTGTAAAAGTTTTAAGGCTCCTTTATGTTGCCAGAGTGGCGTAAAGGACAGGATGGCCTTATAAATGCTTATGGTGCTTTAGTGATTAGAACTGGTCTAAATTTTTGGACTGAAAAAACATTCCTATCAAAATGTGCTCCTGAGCTGTTTGCTACTTATCTTTCTGGAGATGGTCAGTAGCCAATATAAATTGTGATTTTGATTCCCCATCCCTCACTTGCTGTTCAGTTGCCTATAATGTAACACTGAGCACATGGCTGCATATGTTTGTTGACTGACATCTAGAAATAAAGGGTCAAACCTAGCTACATTACTATTAGACAAAGAGGGCTTGGGGATTTCCTCCAGTGCTCCCCATTCCTATGCTTCATCCATTGTACTGTAGTTTAAATAATTTACCAAAGTAATTGAAACTTGCATGATTATATTGCATTATTTTGACAAATGTGTAGAATTTTGCAGAATTTTAAAATATTGTGTGCAGAATTTTTCATTTTTGGGCACAGAATTCCCCCAGGATTATGCTTACCAGCATTTTGAACAGTCTCAAAGTGGAAAACACATCACAGGACACAAACTTTGCAAATAAAGCTTCTAACTCAATTGGGCATTTTTAGGCCTTTTGCTGCTTTTCACACTTTTGATTAAAATAACTTTTGCAACAGAAGAGGAACTTTAAATAATAAAGAGATGCTTATTAAATCAGGACAAAAAGTACCTTACGCTTTTTAATGCTAGGATCCCCAGCAGCTTTGGTCACAAATGGTATAACTTTTCAGCAAGCTGTTGGCTTTAAGGAGGAGGACAGATTTAATTAAAAACATTATTTTTAAAACCATTGTCTGGGAAATACTTTTAATTCAGCATAAGAATATTCATGACCCAACTCTAAGCAAACTGAGTGCAGCTTCTTTAATAAGTAATTCTCACACAAATGAGATGGGTATAAACATAACAAAGTCTGTTGTATATGACTGATTTATAATGGCCTGGTCTACACTTAAAAGTTAGATTGACACAGCTCTGGCACTCAGAAGTGTGAAAAATTCACAACACTGAGTGCCATAGTTAAGCCAACCTAACCTCTGGTGTAGACAGCATGATCTTGATGGAAGAATTCTTCCATTGACCTTGCTAGTGCCTTGGGGAGGGGGATTAACTACAGTGACAGAAAAACTCCTTCTGTCACTGTAGGATGTGTCTACAATACGGCAGCACTGCAGCTATGCTCCTGTAGTAACCATATTGTAGACATGGCCTAAGAAAGCCATGTTCTGCTGTTGCTGTAATGCAAAAGAGAGTTGACTAATATACTCTAAACTTAGGCTCATCTACTAGCGAAGAGAAATCTTCCTGACAAAAAACCCAAACAAACAAATACAAAAGCTTTAGAGTCATGTAGGCCTTCCAGGCCAGCCCAGTGATAAAGCTGCTGTGCAGTCTAATCCTAGTTTAATAAGACATTCAGGTCTGTTTATTGGTAGGAAGATGCTTGTTGAGCTTCTGGCACCATATATGGGCCCAATGTGGCAAATTTTGCTGCTGTGCATCAGACCCAGTCCAGAAGCCAGCAGTGACACCCAACCCAGCAACCAGGCATAAGCAGAAAAGGCTGAAGTTCAGAATCCCTCCCCTTCCAACTCCCGTTGTAGCTGGCTCATCCTTGTTTCATCTCCAAACACAGGTGAAAGTAAGCCGGTATGCCCCAGTACGGTGTACTGGCAAGAGCCAGTGCACCGTACCGGGGCAGATCAGCTTCCCTGGGCAGCAATTTAAAGCTCCTGGGGCTCCCAGCAGTGGCTAGAGCCCTGGGCCCTTTAAATTTCCGCCAGAGCCCTGCTGCCAGAGCCCTGGGGAAGCATGCCCTTTAAATTGTCCCTGGAGACCTGGGGTAGCGGCGTCAGGGCTCCCGTGGCTATTTAAAGGGTCTGGGGCTGCAGCAGCCGGTACCGCTCCTGCCCTTAAAATAGCCATGGGAGCCCTGCCACCGCCTCTTCAGAGCTCTGGGGACGATTTAAAGTGCCTGGGGCTTCAGTAGCCGCTACCACCCCGGGTCCTTTAAATCATCTCCGGAGCCTGCTGGAGCTCTGGGATAGCGGTGGTGGGACTCTGGCAGTGATTTAAAGGGCCAGGTGCTTGGCCACCACTACAGCCCTGGGTCCTTTAACTTGCCGCCAGAGCACCGCTGCCGCTACCCCAGAGCTCCAGGGACTATTTAAAGGGCCCGGGGTGGTAGCAGCAGCCCAAACCCCTGGCTGCCGCTGCTACCCTGGGGCAGCCACCCAAGCCCTGCTGCTGGAGCCCTGGGGCAGCTGCGGGGCTCTGGTGGTGATTTTAAGGGCCAGGGGCTCCCAGCTACTGCTATTGCATTGGAGCCCCAGGCCCTTTAAAGCTCCACCAGAGGCCGGGACCCCCTCTGATGGTGATTTAAAGTGCCAAGGGCTCTGCTGCGGTAGCAGCAGCTGGTGCCCCAGGCCCTTTAAATCAGCCCTGGGGCTTCCAGCCGCCTCTGCAGCTGGTAGCTCCGGGGGTGATTTAAAGGGCCCGGGGCTTCCAGCTGCTGCTACCACAGCCCTAGCCCCGGGCCCTTTAAATCCTGATTTAAAGTGCTGGGGATTTAAAGGCCCCTCCCCCTCCTAAGGACTCCGGAGTACTGGTAAGTCCTTTAAGTTACTTTCACCCGTCTCCAAATATCCCTGCTACCATATGTAGTGCAAGGTTCTGCACCTGTAGGTTCTGTGCACCCTCTGTGTGTCCCTCCGGATTTGCCCTCCCTTTGGGCAACTGATTTCACTGCTAGAGAGCTGGGGGCAGGACGTTTCCTAAGTGTTTGTATTGAACATAGTCCCGCTGAAGTTGCTGGGACTATATGAGGTTTGGTGCAGCAGGCCCTTTAGCCCTGGGAGAAAGAGGTTTTTAGTTTTGTGGGCTTGTGGGGACAGCTTAACGAGTATTGCGTATAGTTTTGGTTTTGTAGCCTTGTGGTGGTGAAACCTCTGAATTTTCACTTTGTTAAAGAATGAGCCACTTCAGATGGGGACACTACGACTTTTGTGATTGAAGAATGAAATTTAGCTGCATTGTAAAGCAGTCGGAAGGCTATTGTTCTCTTGCCACATCATCCTTAAAAAGACATAAGACTTTGTTTCTTACCCATCCTCATTTTAGTGGGAAGCAGCCATAAGTCATATAGATCATGGCAGAGATGCAATTAAGCTAGAAAAATAGAAGACTGCACTTGAGGGAAAAATAAACAGTGCTGACTACAAGCAGCATAGCTCTTGGCTCTGACCAGTTCTGGAGATACCGAGGAAGTGTTAAAAATAACAATAGAGTAAAATATTTCCTAGGCCTCTGGCAGAAACATTTCAGTTACTTTTAGCATTTAACAATAGACCGAAATGTCAGCCAACTCACTTAGGTTAAATTCATCGTGGGACAACTCCATCGATGAATATGTCCCATTGTGGTGTCAGACTATCAGGGGAGATTCACTGAGGGGTACATACAAAAAGAAAAAGGCTGGCCAATCAGGTAACGTGCTTTTTTTTATTTCTCAGGTGAAATTTAGCAGCACTTCTTTTTTCCCCCCTTCAGAAGAGTCTTGGTTATGAATGCAGAAGGCAGACTCTGCATGTGTCTGTACCCTGTGTCTGTAATGAGATCTGTAAAGATGCAATGTGCTACAAATCCAATGACGATAGCAGATCAAACGCATCATTGCTGAAAATTAAGTAAAACCCATACTTGGTATTGAACTGAAGTAGCTCAGAAAAGAACACTCTTTAGATGGAGAGCAATTTGCTGCCCTAGATGGAAGGAGCAGTTACGGGGGCAGACTCACCCATCCCTTTCTCCATAAAAGATCCTACAGAATCATCTAGTCTTCACTGAACAAAATGTCAGCCAACTCACTTAGGTTGAACTCATTGTGGATCAATGAAGACTAGACAATTCTGTTGGGTCTTTTATATTGCTTGATGGTGGCTGAATTAAATAAAGCCAATCTGGCTGCACCTGGCAGCTGAGACTTCAGTGACTACGAATTAACCTAATTTCAAGAGCAGGTGAAGACACCATGGTAAGTCGACCTAATTAAATCGACTTCAGCTACGTTATTCATGTAGCTGAAGTTGTGTAACTTAGATCGATTTTTCCCCCCCATCCCTCCTCCCCCAGTGTAGACCAGGGCTTTGTGATAGAGCATCTTTCTGCAGCTTTGGGCTCATACAGTAACTCCTCACTTAAAATCGTCCCACTTAACGTTGTTTTGTTATGTTGCTGATCAATTAGGGAGCATACTCATTTAAAGTTTGCAATGCTCCACCCTTACGTTGTTTGGCTGCCTGCTTTCTCCACAGCTGGCAGCCTTCTTACGGCTCCCTCACCCCAGCGCCTCCCGCCCGCTGGCAGACTCTGTGGATCAGTGCCTTCCCCCTCCTCCTCCTGCCCGCAGCAATCAGCTGGCTTGCAGCATTTTGGAAGCAGAAGGGAGGGGGAGGAGCGAGGACTCAGTGTGCAGGCTCCCCCTCCCTTCCCTGCCTGCTGAACGGGGCAAGCCAGCTGATTGCCCTGGGCAGGAGGGAGGAGCGAGGACTCAGCGCGCAGGCGCCTCCTGCTGGCGGCAATCAGCTGGCTTGTGGCATTCGGGAGGCAGGGGAGGGAGGGGGGAGGCGTGACGAGTCCTCGCTCCTCCCCCCTCCCTCCTGCTTCCCAAATGCGGCAAGTTCCCTGATTGCCCTGGGCAGGAGAGAGGCGAGAGGAGCAAGGACTCGGCGCACCTCCACTCCCGCTCCTGCTGATGGCAATCAGCTGGCTTGCGGCATTTTGGAGGGAGGGGGGAGGAGTGAGGACTCGGCATGCAGGCTCCCCTTCCCTCCCCTGCCTCCTGAACGCGGCCGGCCAGCTGATTTCCCCAGGCAGAAGGGAGGGGGAGGAGCGAGGACTCAGCCCGCCTCCCCACTCCCTCCCCTACGTGGGAATCAGCTGGCGTGGCATTTAGAAGGGAGGGGAGGGAGAGGGGAGGAGCTGGGACGCAGCGAGTGAAGTAAAGGGGGAGGAGGTGGGAGGAGAAGAAGTGGGTCAAGGGTGGAGGCTTGGGGGAAGGAGTGGAGTAGGTGGGCTGAAGGTTGAACCCCCCGTCTCTGGTGCTAGCAGAGTAGGGAAATCTGCCCTGGAACCTACCCCCGCCCTCCATTTACATTAATTCTTATGGGGAAATTGGATTCACTTAACATCGTTTCACTTAGCCGCATTTTTCAGGAACATAACTACAACATTAAGTGAGGAGTTACTGTACCTCTTTGTGGAGAGAGGGCAGGCACAGTCAGGGTCCTATGTAGATTAGCAAAGCTGGACCAGCATGTGCATTTTATTTCTTTTTACCAGCTCTTAAAGATGTCTCTCTCTTTGCAGGAAAATTGTTGATAGAATAGACGATAACAAAGATGGCTACGTCACAACAGAGGAACTGAAAAACTGGATTAAGCGAGTGCAGAAACGCTATATCTATGAAAATGTGGCTAAAGTCTGGAGAGATTATGATGTAAACAAGGATAACAAAATATCCTGGGAAGAATACAAACAAGCCACGTATGGTTATTATCTCGGTAAGATTAGTCAAAAAGCAACATTTTAGGCTGGAATTTTCAAAGAACCCTTAGGAAGACTGAAATTTCATGTCTATCAAAATCACTGGACACAGGCACCTAACTCTCTTAGGAGATTCTAGTCTTATGTGAAATTGTGAATTAACATAGTTCAAAGATCAAAAGTTCCTCGGTTGTGCATTTGAAAAATATAGCCAGTCTGCACCATGGTCACCTCAGGAGGGGAAGAATAAGTGAATAAAATTTCAAAGCTAAGTTAAAAGCCTCTGCTCCTATTAGTAATCTAAGGGAACTGTGTTGTTGTTTTTAAACCTTTCTTTCAAAAGAAATATGTTGAGACCAGTAAGTATTTGCTGCATTGTTTCTCTGAAGTTTCGGTTTGGATGCTAAACATTTATGTCAGGTCTAAATAGAATATAATTATTCTGTCAGAACATGCCACAGATTATGATCAATTATAAGTGAAAACCCCTAAAGCAACATTTATTTGAAAATACATTTGAAAGATGTGATTCTTTTCTTTTGTCCCCATGGAAGATTTAATCTGATATGCTTGATATGGCAACAGTTCAACAGTTTTAGTGTGTTTCATGTACAGAAATTGGATGGCATAAGGGGTCAGGGTGTCTCGATCCAGTTCTGATTGGGCAAGTGTCCACCATTGAAACCAGCACTTCTGTTTGCAATTTCAACAGCAGGGTTTTGGATTAAGGGCCTGATCCAAAGCCCATTGAAGCCAGGCCCTGAATGAATTACGGTTCTCTTCTCCCTCCAAGATGGATGTGGACCCTCCAGCATGTGGCTGATACGTATTTGGGTGGGGTGAGGAAACTTGTGCTGCTACTATTGATACTCCAGTTCTCACCAGGGCCATAAGCCCAAACTCTTTCATAAGCACTGAAATCACTCTGAAAAACGTGAATCCCCTCTGCATTTAATTGTTTTAAAATGAAAACGGCATACGTGTGTTTTAAAAATGGTTACCCAAGAAAAAAAGTTAATCACTGATGACACAAGGTTAAATAAGATACAACTGAAATATTCTACTGCACATCTTATTTAAAAAAGTACAGCTTTCAGATGTGATCAAAGGAGACCATCTGAAGGTTCTTTAATTAGGGCAAGTTGTAATCAGAGAGAGACCCAAAGCACTTGAAGGAAGGTATTGACTGAAGTATGTGTCAACATTCTGACTTTCATTCTGGAGGAATAGGCCTCCTACAGACTCAAAGGCCACCTCACACTGCTCTACATGACTGGATGAAATTCATGTCTACGCAGAGGGTCAGCACAATTCTTATGCACCACTTTGATCTCATTTTGAGGGTGTAAGTGAGACTCAGGATGTGCCCAGTTTTGTGCTGACTTTCTACACACACATTTCACTGTGTGCGAGAGCCAGGCTTTGGAGAGTGGCAGATATATCTTGATCTTGTTTTAATGCACAATTAAAATTCACAAAACCATTTCCCAAAGTAGTCATTTAAAAATCAGATGCGTCTATAAGGGCCTTCATTTTGAAATTGTTTTTTCAAGATTTTTAATTAGTTTAGTGATGCTATTTTTCTAGAATTCTCATTCGTATCATACCACTGAGTTTAAATCTCATTGTTTTAAACAAAAATATTTTTTAGGTTCCACCTAGGAGAGAGATAGCTGCTAGATAAACATTAGTGAGTTTCTGAAACCAGAACTCCCTAGTCTTTTCAGTTTTGTTGTTTCTGGGTGGCAGGGGTACCCCCACAGCTCCCAGCTACCACAGGAGGTGGGGGTACTGTGACGGGTTGGATCACAGAAACCCCCTTGGGAGCTGCCACTCGATGTACCAAGACTACTTCTATTCCTGTCTTCCCTGCCAGCTCAGGACTCCAGCACCCTGTTTTGCCAGCCAGACACTCCTGTCTGCTCCAACAAAGACCCAGGGTCTGAATTACCTGCCCCAAAGCTGCAGATTTACCTGCAGAAGTGTGCTGGTTTAGCACTCAGATGCCCAACTCCCAATGGGGTCTAAATCCAAATAAATCCATTTTACCCTGCATAAAGCGTATGCAGGATAAACTCATAAATTGTTCGCCCTCTATAACACTGATAGAGAGAGATGCACAGCTGTTTGCTCCCCCTGATATTAATATATACTCTGAGTTAATTAAAAAGTAAAAAGTGATTTTATTAAATACAGAAAGTAGGATTTAAGTGGTTCCAAATAGTCACAGACAGAACAAAGTACATCACCAGCCAAAAGAAAATAAACTGCGCAAATCTATGTCTAATCAAACTAAATACAGGTAAGTTCCTCACCAGTTCCAGAATGTTCCCTTTTACAGGCTAATCTCCTTTTAGCCTGGGTCCAGCAATCACTCACATCCCTTGCACACTGTCCTTTGTTCCAGTTTCCTTTCAGTATCTTGGGGGCGTGGAGAGGCTCCTTCTTTAGCCAGCTGAAGACAAAATGGAGGGGTCTCTCATGGGTTTAAATAGACTCTCTCTTGTGGGTGGAGACCCCCTTCCTCACTCCTATGCAAAGTCCAGCTCCAAGATGGAGTTCTGGAGTCACCTGGGCAAGTCACATGTCCATGCATGACTCAGTCTTTACAGGCAGAAGCCAATTTACACATGATATCTTGTATGTCTCCAGGAAGACTTCTTATGTGGATTGGAGCCTTCCAAGCTCTTTTGTCTGTTAAGTGCTTCTGGATTGAGCACTTAATTTGCACATTCCTTTCCCGAGAAGTGACCAAATGTTTTAACTAAGGCTACTTAGAAATCAAGCAATTATATAGCCAATGTTCATAACTTTGAACACACAAATGGTGCCTGCATACAACTAGGATGAACATAACCTTTACATAGATATGTTACATGGCATATGTAGCAAAACCCTATTCCAGTTATATCATACATATTTATGAGCACTCCCACCTGGGGTACACTGTCACAGGTACCGTGCAGCTCCCAGCCACTGCATACTGAAGTTACGGAGGTCTGCGGAAGTCACGGATTCTGCGACCTCCATGACCAAATCGTAGCCTTATTCATGATGTAGGAATTGGAGATTGTAGGGATTTTTTGCAGGTCAATCAGCAGTTTCATCTAGCTAAGCATTTTATACTGCATTCATCACTGTGATGCTGGCTGGCTGAGATTTGCAATATAAAATCTTTATGATTTCTTTTTAGAGATATTAGATCATGCTCTTCTTTTAAAAAAACAAACCAAACCAAAAAAAGATAAGTGAGCTTTTCTAAACTGCTCACACGTCATTAATTACCTTAAAAAGATCAGTGGAATCCTTACACAATCAGACTTGGGCAAAAAATCTTTGTGCAGGAACACAAGGACACGGTAAACTTTGTGTTTATCATGGTCCTGAAGCTGCTTGGCCCAGACATAAAGGACTTCTTCCAGTCATAAGCACAGAGTAAACAGAAATCAATTCCCATCATTGAAAAATCTTATCAAATCAAAACTTGCTTGCAATAACCTGCACTGGGGACTCTTATGTGATACAGACTTAAGAGATAAAGACTGAGGGCTTGTCTACATCACAAAGTTGCAGCGCTGGTGAGGGGGTTACAGCGGTGCAACTTAGGTGTACACATCTGCAGGGCATCACCAGCACTGCAACTCCCTGTTTGCAGCGCTGGCCGTACTCCCGTTTTGTCTCGGGTGTAGAGGATCCAGCGCTGGTGATCCAGCGCTGGTAATCAAGTGTAGACACTTACCAGCGCTTTTCTTGACCTCCGTGGAATAAGCAGGTATCCCAGCATACCTGAGGAAGCCTCTGGTAATCAAGCTGGTCTCCTTCCCCGGTTTGCTCTCACGTTCCCCGAACCTCCGTGCAAGCAGGTCTCCTTCCCTGCGGTTTGCAGGGGGGTTCGGGGAACGCGAGAGCAAACCGCGGCGAAGCTGGTCTCCTTCCCCGGTTTGCTCTCGCGTTCCCCGAACCTCCGTGCAAGCAGGTCTCCTTCCCTGCAGTTTGCAGGGGGGTTCGGGGAACGTGAGAGCAAACCGCGGCGAAGCTGGTCTCCTTTCCCGGTTTGCTCTCGCGTTCCCCGAACCTCCCTTGAAGCCGCCCAACAGCGCTGCAGTATGGCCACATCTAACACCACTTGCAGCGCTGGTTGCTGTAAGTGTGGCCACTCTGCAGCGCTGGCCCTATACAGCTGTACTAATACAGCTGTAACAACCAGCGCTGCAAAATTTTAGATGTAGACATACCCTGAGTGATAAAAGCTGGATCAACAGATCCACCCAGAATGACTTCCATGGAATTTGAATTGGGGCCCTAAACGCTATAAAGACGCACTTTCAGCTGGAAGGGGCAAAGGTGGCAGCACTATACCCTGCTAAACAGAAGAATCTACTTCTCTAAATCCTGTATATTCTATGCAACAAGATCATGTCCAAAACCAGGAAAAAAAAAAAACCAGAACAAACATCTCCCTCCTACAAGCTGGGATACAGACTCTTAACTACCTCATCAGCCCTATACAGCAAGAGTCTAAAGCTCTGTACAAGACTCAGCATATATGTAGATAAACTGGATCTAAATGACAGTGATTGTTCGAGGACCTTAATTTCTTAGTTTATGGTAAATTCCACTTGCCCACCTGTAGACCACAATTACTGCTAAACTGAGCTAGTCATTCGTAAGCACAAGTCCTGTGATCACAAACACACTTTAATGGCTGGCCATGAATTTAAGATTTCACAAGGGAAATCCTGACACTTTGGCAACCATCCTGACAATGAACTATTGTAATTTTAGAATCTACAGGATCTAAGTATTTCAGCAGTTTTTTCTATACACTATCATTGCAGTATTGTATCGTGACAATGCAGCAGTATTTTCAGAGACACACACTTCTGAGATTGTCTAACTAATTTCTAGAAAACCCAGAAGAATTTCAAGATGCGACTGATCAACACAGTTTTAAGAAAATGCTGCCCAGGGATGAAAGGCGATTCAAAACTGCAGACCTGGATGGAGACTCAGCTGCCACCCGTGAGGAGTTCACGGCCTTTCTTCATCCGGAGGAGTTTGAGCATATGAAAGACATTGTCGTCTTGGTAAGTAGAGTAAAACCAGTTGAATTCCTTTGCTTTTATTCCTCTGAGCTGTGATGCACTTCCCTAAAATTTCAGTTCAGGATTTTAGAACCAGGCTTGCACATAAATAGTAGCCAGCTCGGGGACAGAAAGGAAAGTGCTTCATGGAATTTACTTCTTTTAGGGCTCGTCTACACATAGACTTGCAGTGAAATTAATAAGTAAGAGTCTTGTTTCAGGTTAACTAGAGTTTTTTTTAAAAAGGGGGGAATAAAAGTATCCATGGCACCAACTTTCACCGGAATAGCAAGAGTTGTGAACAGAATCTAATTTAGATGTGTTGGTGCAAGTTTGTATATAGACAAGCCCTTACTTAAAACTTGGAGTTGGTGTCTGGATTCAAGAGTGATAGGTGCCACCTAGATAGTTCAACAGCAAAGTGGCCAAATCCATTCATATGCATGGAATTTCTTCACTCTGACAGGAGATCTGGGTGTTCCTTGGAATACGAAACTCACGTTGGAGTTGGTCAGTGTCAAGATTTCTGTGCACCAGGAATACAAGAGCAGGCCATCTCCCAAATGTGAAATCTGCCAAAAGGGCAGTGAGAAAAGCCAAACATGGTACAATAACTCAGGATTTCCCTTAGGATTTCAGTTTTGATCATTTTGAGAAGTGGTACCTACTAGTAAAGAGAGCTATTGGAATTTTTGGCAATTTCTTGATCATTTTGACAAAAAAATTGTTTTCCAGGAAACACTGGAGGACATAGACAAAAATGAGGATGGTTTTGTGGATCAAGATGAGTACATTGGTAAGTGCTGGAATGCAGTTGACTCTCCTTAACATTTAGCACAAGTACTTTAGAAATCTCCACTCCACCAGTCCATCTCATCTCAAATCTAAGGCCATGTCTACATCTAAAATTTTGCAGCGCTGGTTGTTACAGCTGTATTAGTACAGCTGTATAGGGCCAGCACTGCAGAGTGGCCACACTTACAGCAACCAGCGCTGCAAGTGGTGTTAGATGTGGCCACACTGCAGCGCTGTTGGGCGGCTTCAAGGGGGGTTCGGGGAACGCGAGAGCAAACCGGGAAAGAAGACCAGCTTCGCCGCGCTTTGCTCTCGCGTTCCCCGAACCACCCTGCAAACCGCAGGGAAGGAGACCTGCTTGTTCGGGGGTTTGGGGAACGCGAGAGCAAACCGGGGAAGGAGACCAGCTTCGCCGCGGTTTGCTCTCGCGTTCCCCGAACCCCCCTGCAAACCGCAGGGAAGGAGACCTGCTTGCTCGGGGTTCGGGGAACGAGAGAGCAAACCGGGAAAGGAGACCAGCTTCGCCGCGGTTTGCTCTCGCGTTCCCCGAACCACCCTGCAAACCGCAGGGAAGGAGACCTGCTTGTTCGGGGGTTCGGGGAACGCGAGAGCAAACCGGGGAAGGAAACCAGCTTCGCCGCGGTTTGCTCTCGCGTTCCCCGAACCCCCCTGCAAACCGCAGGGAAGGAGACCTGCTTGCTCGGGGAACGCAAGAGCAAACCGGGGAAGGAGACCAGCTTCGCCGCGGTTTGCTCTCGCGTTCCCCGAACCACCCTGCAAACCGCAGGGAAGGAGACCTGCTTGCTCGGGGGTTCGGGGAACGAGAGAGCAAACCGGGAAAGGAGACCAGCTTCGCCGCGGTTTGCTCTCGCGTTCCCCGAACCACCCTGCAAACCGCAGGGAAGGAGACCTGCTTGTTCAGGGAACGCGAGAGCAAACCGGGGAAGGAGACCAGCTTCGCCGCGGTTTGCTCTCGTGTTCCCCGAACCCCCCTGCAAACCGCAGGGAAGGAGACCTGCTTGTTCGGGGAATGCGAGAGCAAACCGGGGAAGGAGACCAGCTTCGCCGCGGTTTGCTCTCGCGTTCCCCGAACCACCCTGCAAACTGCAGGGAAGGAGACCTGCTTGCTCGGGGTTCGGGGAACGAGAGAGCAAACCGGGAAAGGAGACCAGCTTCACCGCGGTTTGCTCTCGCGTTCCCGGAACCACCCAGCAAACCTCAAGGAAGGAGACCTGCTTGCTCGGGGTTCGGGGAACGCGAGAGCAAACCGGGGAAGGAGACCAGCTTGATTACCAGAGGCTTCCTCAGGTATGCTGGGTTACCTGCTTATTCCACGGAGGTCAAGAAAAGCGCTGATAAGTGTCTATACTTGATTACCAGCGCTGGATCACCAGCGCTGGATCCTCTATACCCGAGACAAAACGGGAGTACGGCCAGCGCTGCAAACAGGGAGTTGCAGCGCTGGTGGTGCCCTGCAGATGTGTACACTTCATAAGTTGCAGCGCTGTAACTCCCTCACCAGCGCTGCAACTTTCTGATGTAGACAAGCCCTAAGTCAACACTTGTATCACAAGGAAGAACACCTCCATGCCCATACTCAGTCATTTTAAACAAAGAAAACCAAGAAGTTTTTGTCAATTTTAGGCATGTAGTGACACCAGAGCAAAGTCTACCTAATGCTTTCCATTTATAAAACTCTGTTTTTAGTTTCTTACAACTTTGGCAAACTTAAAAGATGAGGGCTGATTTTTTTTTCCATGCCCAATGTCTACCTAAAAGTCATTTTTTTTCCCCCTGAGGAAGTCAGGTAAAATGGTTCAGCCACTTCCAAGAAAAAGGTTAGAGAAAAATGTTGTTTCTCCCATGTTTAAAAAAAAAAATTAACTGTTTCCTTGTGAAGCTCTAGTCCTTTCATGTTTTGGAGTGAAGACTTGAAATTTGGTGAGGGAGGGGTGGAAAGGGTCAGCCTCTCATCAGGGATGTGCCTTTTGCAGCGCCTGTGAAAATATGGCCAAATTACAAGTTTCTGAAAAAAAATCAGTTCCCATATGCTTGGTCTTGTTAGCATTTGGCAACTAAATTCTCTGAAGATTCCACCTGCACTGACCATGCTTCATCTTCACACAGTTCCATTCAGGTGCGATCTCCATAGTGAGTGATCACGCTCTGACCTTCTGCTGCAGGAGCTGAGCTGGGGATAGGTTGCTCCTCCCAAGAGCCAGGGCTCCCTGCTGTGATGTCAATGCTTCCCCGATGGAACCCAGGCAGCATGGAGGAGCCTGCCTCAAGTGCAGAGGGACCGCGAAGGGGAGGAGGCAGAGTGCATAGGCAGGGGAGGGGTTGACATTTGGGAGGGAAGTGGATTGGAGCAGGAGCAGAGGTGGGGCAGGATATAGGAGTGGGATAAGAACAAAATGCTCAGTGAGACAGGAATAGAAAATGTGTGTGGTGGAGAGAGCAGGAGCTGGAGGTGGGAGGATACAAGCAGATTGGGGATTGTTGGAGATAGGAGGTCCTGGCAAGAGTTGGGTAAGGGGCAGAAGCAGAGGAAGGAGTTGGGGAAGGAGACAGGGAGGGGAACAGGAGGAGGAGCTGGGGAAGGCTAGGAGCGGGGGTTGGGGACTGGCAGCAGGGAAACAGGGGCAGAAGCTGGGGAGAAGGTAGGAGCAGAAGAGGACAGGGAGAGACTGGGGCAAAAAAGAGTCTATAACCATTAGAGAACACTCCCTTACAGAACCCAGAATCAAACCCTTTATGTCTGAGTCTCATCATTCCTTTGCTGTCTAGAAAATAGCTGTGACGCCCACTGACAAAATGGGCCTCTCCATCCTTTCTAGTGGCCGGTCCATATAAGATAACAACCTTCTACTGCTACCAATTAGGACTGTCAATCTCAGTTAACTCACACAATTAACTCAAAAAGATTAATCGCGATTAAAAAAAATCACGATTAATCGTAGCGTTAATTGTACTGTAAAGCAATAGAATACCAATTGAAATGTATTAAATATTTGTGGATGTTTTTCTACATTTTCAAATATATTGATTTCAGTTACAACATAGAATACAAAGTGTATAGCGCTCACTTTATCATTTTTACAGTGTAAATATTTGTGATAAAATAATATAAACAAAAGAAATAGTATTTTTCAATTCACCTCATACAAGTACTGTAGTGCAGTCTCTTTATCCTGAAAATACAACTTACAAATGTAGATTTTTTTTTGTTACATAACTGCACTCCAAAAGCAAAACTGTAAAACTTTACAGCCTACAAGTCCACTCAGTCCTACTGCTTGTTCAGCCAATCACTAAGACAAAAACGTTTATTTACATTTATGGGAGATAATATTGCCCGCTTCTTATTTACAATGTCACCAGAAAGTGAGAACAGGCATTCTCATGGCGCTTTAATAGCCGGTATTGCAAGGTATTTACGTGCCAGATATGCTAACGATTCATATGCGTCTTCATGCTTCGGCCATCATTCCAGAGGACATGCTTCCATGCTGATGACGCTTGTTAAAAAAAAAATGTATTAATTACATTTTTGACTGAATTCCTTGGGGGAGAATGGTACGTCTCCTGCTCTGTTTTACCTGCATTCTGCCATATATTTCAAGTTAGAGCAGTCTCGGATGATGACCCCGTCAGCACATGTTGTTCGTTTTAAGAGCACTTTCACTGCAAATTTGACAAAATGCAAAGAAGGTACCAATGTGAGATTTTTAAAGATAGCTACGCACTTGATCCAAGGTTTAAGAATTTGAAGTCCCTTCCAAAATCTGAGAGGGACGAGGTGTGAAGCATGCTTTCAGAGTCTTATAAGAGCAACACTTCAATGTGGAAATTACAAAACCCAAACCAAAAAAAGAATCTTAATCTTCTGCTGGTGGCATCTGACTCAGATGATGAAAGTGAACATGCATCGGGCCGCACTGCTTCAGATTGTTATCGACAGAACCTGTCATCACCCTGGACATGTCCTCTGGAATAGTGGTCGAAGCATGAAGGGACACACAAATCTTTAGCGCGTCTGGCACATAAATATCTTGTGATGCTGGCTACAACAGTGCCATCATATGAACACCTGTTGTCACTTTCAGGTGACATTGTAAACAAGAGGCAGGCAGCATTATCTCCTGCAAATGTAAACAAACTTCTTTGTCTGAATGATTGACTGAACAAGAAGTAGGAAAGAGTGGACTTGTAGACTCTGAAGTTTTATATTGTTTTATTTTTGAGTGCAGTTTTTTTTTGTACATAATTCTACATTTATAAGTTCAACGTCCACAATAGAGATTGCATTACAGTACTTGTATGAGGTGAATTGAAAAATACTATTTCTTTTAAGGGCAAATATTTGTAATAAAAATAGGTATTCTATTTTTTAACAGCGCGATTAATCAAAAAATTAATTGTACGATTAATTGTGATTAATTTTTTAAATTGCCTAACAGCACTACTACTAATTTTTCTGTTAGCTCAAGTGGAGGACAGTGGTGTAGCTCTAAGGATCCCAATGCTGCTGTTGATGCATGTGTGGGATTTAGGATGGTTCCACAGGATGGAATTTTTAGTTTTTCAATTTTGACTTTTTTTAAACTTGCATTAAAAATAAACTATTACCAGGACATTAAATTTGCAAAGGCAAGCACTCAGAAGTTGTGAAATACCTGAATTAAAGATTAGTCGTGCACCACTCTAGTGGCACAAAGGAGCAAAATGGGAAATGTAAACTGCAGGTCTGTTCCTGCAAGTTATTTTAGTCAAAATTCAGGCACACTGGGTTTTTGTCTGCTCTCTTGCTCTCAGAGCCAGGAAGGTATAGTGGCAGCATAAGACAGGGACTCAGCAGTAAAGGATGTGTGTGTTATACTTGTGAAAGGTCATGCTGACACTGAAGCTAGCGTCTCACTCTGCCCCTTTGTGACTGATTTTTTTTAATCAGGAAATTTGCACCATTAAAGCATTGGACCAAACTCAGATAAAATCTTTTTGTTTCTAATGCTACCGTAAAGATCACTCATCACATACAATCAGGAACAATATCCACACCTTAATTAATCACAGGGGGTTCTATTCCTTGGAAATATAGTTAGCCTTAAGATGTGAATGCTTTTGTATGACTGAAATAACAGAGCAGCATAATTTCCCCAGTAATTTAAGTTTATTCAGTGACACTACCTACATATAATTACAAGGTAGTTGTCAACATTCGTTACCATATGAATGCTGGTTCCTCTTGTCTTCTATAGATAGGAGCATAGAATGTTGTTGTCACGACCACCTCACATTGGCAAAGATGATAAAATCAAATTGACGGGACATGTCAGTTGCTTCAAATAAACAATGTAACTCTTGTATGCCTGCACTTATTAAAAAATAAAATAAAGAGTAACATTGCGTGGTTCTTGAAGTTTTCTTCAACAGTTACGATAATTTAGGCACAAATTTTCCCTTGTGCTTTGATTAGACTATACAGAGCAGCAATTTTTTTTGCTTTAAACTATGGCTACAGTACGTCATACTCACATTTTTGCTTTGTGTAGATTAAAAATAAATAAATCCCGCACAGACATTGCACAGCTTGTTTTTCCTCCCCATCAAAGGCCCAATCTAAAGTCAATTGAAGGCACTGGCCCTTCTCCATTGACTTCAATAGGCTTTGTATCAGGTCCCAAGAAAGTTTAGAAACTAAAAATTCCCAATCATGTTATAACACCTAGATAGAATGGGCCAAATTCTCACTAAAATGAGCATACTCAGTTCTATTAGTCATGGGAGCTACATCCACTTACGGCAGTGGAGAATCCAGCCTAGTACAGTACATACATGTTGTTTTTATTGCTAATTTTGGACCAAATCTTCAAGAGGGTTGCACCTACACCTCCCATGGATGGAGTTGGCCTCAAGCTTAGCCTGACCTAGAACCATGTGAACAATCTTGACAACCAAAACCATATTGGGCTGCGAGCAGAGGCCAAAAAATAGGTTTTAGTTTTAAACAGGACAGTAGTAGAGGTTGGGGGTGGGAAAGAATGAGCCTCACTGACAGGGGGAGTTGATTGGTGTGCGAGTCCTGATGGGAGGACCAGGGCAATGAGCAACAGAACTGATCATCCACTGTCTATCACAAGTTGTTTCCCTAGCCTAGGTCACCAATGAGTGGGCTGTATCATGTCCATAAGGTACCTTCCGCACAGTAGGTACCTCTCTCATGTATATCAACTCATGCTGCATCACAACTCTTCTGATCTTTTCCTAGTATAGCGCAGCCCCTTACCTTCCAGCGGAGTTTGCTGCAGTTTGTTCAGTAGTCCAGGGTTAAAAAAGGAACATATCTACTCAGCTGTATTTCTCTCACACAGAGACTTCCATAAAAGCAGGACAAAAGCCACCCAGTTCCATTTAGCAGATTTTTGTTTCCTTAAGCTTTCCTGTGCCTTTTATTCCCTCGTCCACTTTCTGGTTGGATTCTGATGTTATCGACAAAGACACTTGCTGGCAGGGACAAGATGCAGTGCAGCTGTGGGTCTTCTCCTCTTTCCCCAATACCTCTGAGCTCATCTTGAAAGAGCATGAGTGCAGATTAAGAGAGGATCCTGAAAGAGCGTTACATCACCACATGCTTGTAACCTGGGTAAAAAAAATCACTGAGTGAAGACATTCGGGGCCAATTTGCTTTTCAGTTACACCTGGGACTGCCCATTAACTTACGTGGCATTGCTCTGGCATCCTAAAAGGGTGATCTTAGAATGGCTAAAACTAACAATAGTGAAGCCATTTGAGCAAAGCAAGGTGCATATCCATGTGCCCATTCCTCTTCCACCTATGCCCTGCCCCACACAACATACAATACCTCTGTGCAAGCTATTACTGTGATATTTCTACTACTAGCCTGTCTTCATTTTGTGCATAATTTGCAAGCTAAATAGGACTTTGAAACCTTTGTTTCTCCTCTAGCTGATATGTTTTCACATGAGGAAGGTGGACCCGAACCTGACTGGGTAATTACTGAGCGTGAGCAGTTTTCAGATTTTCGAGATATAAACAAGGATGGGAAGTTGGATAAAGAGGAGATTCGGCACTGGATTCTCCCACAAGACTATGATCACGCACAAGCTGAAGCCAGGCACTTAGTCTATGAATCCGACGTAGACAAGGTACTCATTGCTCTGGTATATTTCATAAATGTTAGATTAAGTGTTTAAGTGGTTCCCTTTAGTTTCAGCCAGCAAGAGATGATTCTTAATGACTTTTCTTATTAGTAGAGTCTGAGTAGAGCTTCAGATGATAAAAATGGTTTTGCTAATGCCTTACTGCAACAAAATAAATTTGAGTTGATAAAAGTAAGAAACCACAAGAAATAGCTGATAAAATAAGTATGAACTCAGGTAGGCCCATTGGCTGTCCTAGTGTTAGAGAGATTTCCAACCTATGTCCCTACACCCAAAAATTCTAACAGAGATTTTTCTCTTTTGAAAGGGCGCATGGACATTTATGAATAAAACTGGACTAAGAGATAAATAGGAGAGAGATAAAAATAGAAGACTATAAGAAATAAGAAAGATTTGCAGCTTAAGGTCTGGCCCATCCCTTCTGCCTCCACTATGATGGGGACTAATAATTCAGCAGCACCTGGATAGGAGCCATTGCTCAGCAGAATTTTTCCCCTCTCTCCAACCCTGCAGATGCTCCACTGCTGGAGTTTGGAAGATCAAGACACCCTTATATAGAACTGACTTTAGAAGGATTTCACTTCAGTTATTAAATGTAGGTGATCATCATCACCAAAACCAAAGAGAAAATATTTTCATATTAATAATCAAAAAAGAAAAGTTAAAAACAAAAGGTGAGGTTGCACAAGTAGTCGAGTCCCACATTCCTACTGCTGAAAGTTCTGTGTAGGAATCAGTTAATTATGAAATTGAGTGAAATGCAGACCTTAGTGAAACCAATGGGATTATGCCATTGACTTCCACTAGGGGCCAGCATTTCACCCACTGCCTGCAGCCTCTTTGAAGAATTTTCTCCTACTGGGCATCTCGGAAAACTGTACTGATGTTTCTTTTACCTGGTATTTAAAATGTTCTAATAGAGACTTAATTTTTTTCCCCCCTCCCAGGATCAAAAGTTAACCAAAGACGAGATTCTAGAGAACTGGAACATGTTTGTTGGCAGCCAAGCTACCAATTATGGGGAAGATCTCACAAAAAATCACGATGAACTATGATATTTTTTACAACTGAGTGTGCCACAGACTGTTCAGTTTCTTACCACATTAATGACATGACTGTGGTTTTTTTCCAGTGAATAACTTGCACCAATATGTTTTTAACAGAGCAGCTTATTACCTCAGAAACGGGGTAGAAATAGCCTCTTACTCTGCACCATTAAATGCAAGAGCTAGTCACTATGATTTTATTTAAAAAAACCCTCACTGTTCTGAATAGACTGCAGTATCACTTTGGGAATGAATGTCTAAGACTTAGTTCTTAGGCTCATTAGAAGTTGTTCATATTTTCTTTAAATGCCGTTGTTTTATCTGTAGGGAAATGCAGTTTTGATCAGGAAGAAACTTATTGAATGTTTAAACAGATTCCAAGTTTAGTGTTTGTTTTTTTAAAAAATAGTAACTAAGAATTTAGAACCATATTCTCCCTTTCCCATGTAAAGGAGAGATCTTACCTGATAAGAGCCATCGCCTTTTTTCCTCCATGCTGCAGTCTTTCCTCCTGGTTGGGTCCAGAGGTGCTGAATGAATAAGACCTCTTGGAATATAGGCATGTGCACCAGCCCTATGGATCTTAACCATTTGAGCGCAACATCTACAACTACTCACTGCCCCCAGCTCCCTTTCACTAATCAGAAGTAGCACATCTGTCACACTGGCTGTCACTCCAAGGTTGTTCTTTGATGAGGACAATAAAGTCCATGTTGACAATTACTACTACTAACAGCAGAAGTAATATGGGATGGTTGGTGGGCTGTTGGTTATGTTGTTTCCTGAGAATAATTATGGCACATGGACCTGTTTTCCAACTCATCCCACACTTTGTATGAGTTACACACTCCACTTTTATCATGGAGGGCCTTTGCTGACTCATTCATGTCACATGGAAAAGAAATGAGACATCTACCCTCTGGACCCTTCTTGAGATTATGGGCCTTCTGTTCTCCTCTGTGCTGCATCAGGGATGCATGTGGTTTAAAGTGCTGGTTTGTATATATACACACATTTATATCACCAAATTGTACCATAGATGGATGGTTTTCCTTCAGAACAGTAAACCTTCCATATGGCTGCATTTTTTACTGTATAATATGAGCTGTTCTTTTTTATATACACGTGTGTGGGTTTTTTAGCTCCTTTACTGAGTTGACATGCACAATAAAACTATGACATTCTTTTTGATACTATGAACGTGCAGAAATGTTAGAGGAGTCATGTGGGAGGGGGAAGTAAAGAGAGGAACCAACAGCAAGCTTTTAAACAGTAGCTCCAAAAATTGTGGTCTCCGGACCATAGGTAGACCACGAAGCACTTGCTGGTGGCCCACAGAGAGCTAGCTGGGCACATGCCATGGTTCCTTCTTATTTCCAACTGATAAATCACACCAAAGGAAGATAAAAATATGTTATGTTCCATGTAAAGAATGGAAGGGGAGGCATCCACAAGACATTCCCTTTAGGATGTGTGCTCCATGTTCTGAAAAAAAGCTTGAGAACCCCCATTTTAAACACCGAGCAGGGTCATTCTGCTGGTGACTTCACACTTGGGGATATTATTTTTGGATGCAAATTAATTTCAAGACCAGCTAAAAAATTAAAAAGTGATAATCTAGGCCAGAGGGAAAAAATCCTTAAAAATACATTTCTACTTGGAAAAGTGACTAATAGTGACTGTGTAAAAATGGCACCATTTTATTCAATGCTGCATAGGCCTTGTTCTAATCCTCTGCATGAGGTTGAATTTCTCCCCCTATGCATATTCTGAATTATATCTGCAGAGTTAAAACAACAAAGAAAAGTTGTGCTCCTTTTTACTCCAGTTGGCAATGCAGAGTCAATGCAGCCATGGGAGAATGAGCTGGAGTCTGTTCTGATTTATGCCTTATCAGTCAACAGAATTGTCAGTTAAGTTCCAAATGTAAGCTCAAATTCTTTCTTCAGTTATAACTATGTGACTCCAAGGTATACAAGGCATGCATGGGTATCACTGGGGGTGTAATCTGCCTTGCCTAGTCATACACTGGTAATAATACAGTGAGCCAGAAAGAACACAGCTTTTATCTCAGACAGATCGTGTGTGTTTTTTCTGTTTGGTTGGGTTTTTTTGTTTTTTTGTAAACTGAGCAGATTTGTTCTGGAAATTGCTGAAAAGGCAACCCTGGAACCACCTCTTCCATAAACAATGTCATTTTTACAGGGTCACTTTTCAGAGAACAAGTGCATTTTAGGTCATCCTCTGTTTCAATTCAAACTAGATTCCATCTAGTTTCGGCTAGTATAGATAATTTTGATAACATGTTGTAACTTGGTTTCTACCTTACTATGACATTGCCTAAAATGTCTGTTAAAACCTCTGCTTCTTACACTAAAATGCAGTAGGACAAAATGTGATAAGCCACAAGCAAACACTTTTGTCTCTGCTCTTCCAGTACCCATGAGTTCAAAGTGATGTTTCAATGCAATGTTATCTGTGAAACAATAAAACTGTGTCTTGGCACAGAAACAGAATTTCTCTGCAGTGTTTAGTTTATTATTTGACTGTGTAGCTACGTTACTGCATACTTCATTAGTCATAAACATTTCTGGGAGTGTTCATCTTGAATAGTGGTTTCATACTGAGATTTCGATATTTTAAAAAAACTTTGGAATGCTTCCCACACACAGCTAGCATGTGCCAATTCTACTGCAGCTCCTAAATGTTTCAGACAAAATGCTCTTTCAAACAAACAAACAAACAAACAAACAAACCTCCAATGGGGGCTCGGTGCTGAGACATCAGGCATCAATGTCTCCATCCAAACATGACACTGCTGAATATACCATATTCTGTTCATACAGCGCTGCATGCAAGTTTTGACAAGCAAAGTTTCTTCTATATATTGTTTGGATATTTGAGAGCACTAAGATCAAACAGGACACAATTCTGCAGCCCAGTGTCTTCTGAATGTCTAATTATGCAGATAATATCCAAATACAAAAGTAGGCTCCATTGACGTCAGTGAGATTACTCACATGAGTATGGCCTGTAAGCTTAGGCCTATGAAATTTTACTGAAAGATTTAAATCAAATACATGAAAATGCTAAATAGGTTTTAAAGTGTCCATTTGTGGAGAAAATTCATCACCGGCTTAAAACTAGATTAAAATAATTAGTTAATCAAAATTAGTGAATAACCTTAACATGACCATGCACATTTACATTTTGCTTTACAAAATATTTAAAAGGTATTTAGAAAGGCAGCTTACAATTTCATTCTAAAGGCTTCTCTTCTTTCTGCAGTTCTTTTAAGTTTCACTTACCAAGGCTCAGGAATAGAGTACATTTTGTGTACTAAATCTTCCTTTCAAACTCAATACACTAAGAAAGAGTAACTCTAAAAGAGACTAGAGTTTCTGGGTTTAAATTTAACACTATTTAAGGAAAGCAAACCTTTGCTAGGGGATATAACTGTTAACATTGTGATTTTTCAAATCTAAGGTTTCTAATGGGGTTTGACTGTTCCAGAGATAACGTATTTTTTCTAGGTAACATATTTCAAGTTCGATTATGAGCAAATGTTACAAAATTTTAGTGTAATGTGAAATACTGTAATGTCAGATAGCATTATTTATCTGCTTAATATGACTAAAACCATTAATTGCTGGGAGCCACAATTCATCCCAGCAACATGAAAATCCATTTTGTGCCTATCTTGTCAGTTATTGCAGATTTTCATAATGAATTGTGAAATGGTGAAATTCTTTTGGGAAATGTGTTTGTATATTTCAACCTGCAGGTTCTGTACGGTCACTTTTATTACACAGATCCTCCATTAACTAAATGTTTTCATTATGGCGGTGCCATGACACATCAACGATGCATGTTTTA
This sequence comes from Gopherus evgoodei, assembly GCF_007399415.2. Lineage (NCBI taxonomy): Eukaryota > Metazoa > Chordata > Testudines > Testudinidae > Gopherus > Gopherus evgoodei. The sequence continues at coordinate 96,098,763 of NC_044325.1, forward strand.
TCCTTTTAGATATCTGGAATAGTCTTTATTATTGTACATGCAGTTTTAATTATTAGAATTTATGAAATGAACTAAGTGGCTAATGTTCATTGACTTATATTTCCATTTAATGATTCAATCAGGTTAAATCTGTCCCCTCTTCCAGTCAAGGTACTATATGTAACTCCCTGAGGAAAGGTAAAATACTGCACATACTGATCTAATTACTTTCCACAATGATATTAAAATGGTTGCCTAATGCTTTACTATTTGCAATACAGAAGCTAACCTTCTCCCACTAAAGTCAATGGCAAAACGCCTCTCTTCCAGTCACTTTAAAGAAAGCAAGATTGAGGCCTTAGCTTCTACCTGTTATATAAACTAATGGTAGAACAATGGGCCAATCAGAAGCCAGAGTAGAAACAATCTTGTGCCCGCTCAGGTCCTGATTCTGTTCTCACACCAGTGTAATTCTGTTAACTTCTAGGGAGTTTGTCCTGATTTACACTGAAATAAGTTAAGAGCAGATTCAGGTCAGGAATCTCCATTTCAGTGAAACTAAGGTACAATGAACTGTCAGCCTATTTGAATGACAAATCTACTTACAATAGTCTCTTGCTTGCCAATTCACTGAACGGTATTGGCGCCATTCTTACAGTGCAAGTAAGTCCTACCAAATGTAACCAACATTCCTTAGCCAGTCAGACAATAAGCAGCAAACTGGTAATGTCTATAGTGGAAGGGGAAGGGGGCAATCTTAGCTTCATGTCTGGTCTGACATATGGTGGGAACAGAGGACTTGCATTCAAATGCTTAGAGGTTTCCATCATGAGCAAGCACCATCTTAATTTTGCTCCACCTATATAATTCAGTTTATGCTTCTAACTCAAAGTACCAATGTGTTCTTAGTCAAAAACTGTTTCAGTGTCTTGTGCACAGAGATGGGTGGGTAAGCCAAGGCTGATGACTGCAAATGAGGTGTTAACGTTAGTTGCTCTACTGAAGTTTCTCAGAAACCATGGCATTTTATTTATTTTAAGCCCAGTATTGAATGCCATTATTACAAATCTGATAAACTTTAGAGCAATCTAAGCTAAAGCAGGTATTAGCATTCCCGCAGTGAAGTGTAATGTACCGGTTTTGATTGTGCATGCATGTTTGTGTAAGCACATATGCATCTTCCGCTTCTCCACTTGACGGAATGAGAGACTTTTTTCTAGTGCTTAGGATTCTGTTGCTCAATGTAGGCTAGTCACACACCCCCGCCCCCACAATCTATCTATACACACACACACACACACACACTAATACTTGTACTGACAGCTAAGAGCGATTCAAAATGTTAGGGACTCTTGTTTTGGGAGCAGAAGTTCCCAAGTTCCAATCCTCACTCTGCACATTTGCCATTTACATTGGTCACCTTTAAAATCATGCCTATTTTGTCTTAGATAAATATATACCATTTAGCTCAGTACTTGCAATAATACCTAACTTTCTCTATAGTTATTACAAGGAAAATCCAGAATACTGCAGATACCCAGATAAAAAAATACATTTGTCTACACAACCACTTACGTCTGTATAATTTACATCACTCCAGGGTGTAAGTAATCACACCCCGAGCAACATAAGTAAACTGACTTAAGCGCTAGTGTAGACCGCGCTATGTTGTCAGGAGAGCTTTTCCCGCTGACATGGCTACCACCTCTTGCGGAGGCAGAGTAATGAAGTTGATGGGAGTGCTCTCTCCCGTAGGCTGAGAGCAGCTTCAGCAGACACACTACAGTGGCACAGCTGCGCTGCTGTAGTGCTTCTAGTGTAGACTAGCCAGTTACCAGAGGTAATTGGCAAGTTTTTAAGTCTGACAAGTTCAGTTGGTGATAGTGGTGTATAGTGTTTGAAGCTATGATTTGTTTACAAGAGTTTTTTATTGCATGTGAAACAGACTATTTTAATTCCAAGATCGCTATATAAAGCCAGAGGCATGGTATTGAATCTGACCATTTAGCAGCAGTGGTATTAGAAATACGTTTGACATTTCATTGTAACAATAGAAACTTCAGGATCTATCATAGAAATCTTTCACCAATTAAATGGGAAATCATTTATTGACATGAACATAGATGGACCGTCCATAAAACAAAAGTACATAGGATCAAGGTGGAAAGAAAGGTAAAGACATTACTGCAGCTTCTGAAAGCATCTCTTAAAATCATCTGGTAGGCTTATTGGTGTTTTTGTGGTTGGTGTTACAAAGACATGAGTTGATAATCCAGCACATGCTACTCTCTCAAACATTTACAGTACTGGACTGTCTAAGAAACAGCCACCAATAAGTGTGTTGTGATGTAATCCAGGTGGGTTCTAATGAGGTGTAGGTGGAAATAAGGCTAGACAGTAGTGTACACTGGATCGTCTTATCTTCTCCACTCCTAAAGCACCCAGTGGATTCTGAGGAAATTCGATGGGCCTATGAAATGAACATCTAGTGGTCACCATGAATCCCACCATTGAAGAGGTTAATGTATTGGTATCAAGCCCACAATACCTAGAAAATTAAACAAAAATCATTCCAGATATTAATTTCTAACCCCATATGGCATGGATTTCTCAGAACTGGCACTTCCTGGTTCTGTTGGGCAAAAAGCCAGCACATTTTATGTTTCAATAAGAAGATAAACACCTTTATTTTAGTATTACATCAACTGCAAGATTTATATTGGCATGCCAAAGGCCAAGAGATTACTGACTGCACCGACAAGCACCCTCCTCCCGGCCTTATGCCATACATTTTAGATTCAGCTGAGCTGATGTTCTTTGCTTCCACTCCATCTCACACGGACTCTCAGTGTCAAGACACAAGAGAAAGAAAGAAATGCTATCCCAGAATTCATCAAGTGAAAAGGTACAATACAATTGCATCTCTCAAATTTCCTGAATCTTTCATTTGATGATAATGTAGAGATAATACATTTCAAGATCATAAGGAGAACCTCATAAGGAACCACAAGTGAATTTCATGGGAAATGAGAATTAGAGAAGATAGTGACTGGACAGGTCCTATAACTCTGGCAAAAAAATATAAAAAAAAAATCAAAGGCTTCTTCCCCCATACCATCACTTTCCAAATTAAAACTTCATCACATCAAAATCTTTCCTTATTCCATTCACTGTTGTGGTAAGCACCTCCTGACTGGAGCCTACACCTAGCACCCTTCCCCCAGGTCAGAATCCCCTCCTGCACAAAACTCCCTCCCAGAGCCCACACCTCTCACCCTCTCCTGCACCCTAACAGTCTGCCCCACCCTGGAGCACCCTCCTGCACCCAAACTCCCTCCCAGAAAGAAACTAATATAACAGCTGTTCTAAGGTAAGATGTAGGCTATTTTCAATTAACTTAACTATATTCAACTTGTTTTAAGACTGAAATGTAACCATGGAACGGCTTTATGTCAATTAAAAGCCAAGTTTAGTATAGCGTTAATAGCCTCGATGCCATAATTGTGATAATTTTGTTTTAAATCAGGAAAAAGACTTCTACACAGGGGCCCCACAAAATCTAATAGTCCCCGGCCCACAGGGGAATTAATCCGGCCCTGGTTTTATGGTCATAACAAAGGCTATGAATTGACTTTGTAAATAGAACAGAACCTTTCAAACCAACATAAGGAACTAGAGGTTGAGTTATTGGGTCTTTACGTGGACTTGCTACTGAACTTACCCATATGCACAATTTTCTACAAAGCAGTAATATTTTTGTGTAGCTGCAACCCTCCAGCTTAAAAGTGGATGAATTACATGCATAAAGCACCACTGAAGTTTCAAAACATCTGTGTGTCCTTTGGAGTAAGAGACACCATATCAATATCAAATATACCTAATAAAGAACTACATTAAAGTTTAACTAGTCAGTCAGGAACATATGTAAGGTAAGGCTCTGCCCCCAAAGCTGACTACACTCCTGGTTGCAATTTCACAAACAAGACACTAAGTATCAGTATCCCTTTATAACATACATATGCAGCATATACAAATGTGATAAAATTGAAACAACTTGCAGCATGCAGAGCAATACAGAACATACAATACACACAATGAAATACTGCCTCCAAATTATACTTCATTCAACTGGAAACAAATCATTTTAAAAGATGCTTATGGACCAAAAATTATTTAAGACACCAGCCAAATCAGACTGTCCAAAATCCAATTTGTTCCATGTCTTGTTTGGCAGATGATTTCAAAGATCAATAAAGTTGCCTTTGTCGACAATCATGAAATGTTAACCAGCCTGAGTGTTTTGAAGCTTTTACAAAGTATTCAGCTTCATTAAACATTAAACAGCCTTGAAATATAAATATAAAATAACTATCTGCTTTCTATCTTTCAGATACAGAAAAAAAGGTGCCTAAAATATGGAAAGCAACAGGAAAATATTAAATAGATTGGGAATTCACAGACAATAATTTAAGAAAGCTGTCAGTAGTAAATGGCTCATTCAGATATGCTCTGCCATGAAAGTAAGACAATGTTATAATGCCAATTTGTGAAACAGAAAATATCTGGTAAGAAACAAAAAAATCATATGACAAATTTATATCATGGGAAGTTCATAAGTACCTCTCTATGGCTGCATGCATACAAGCCTAAGGCCTGGTACTCATTTACACTAAAGCCAGTTACACCACTCTGCCATCGTAATGAGCCTTCAAGTGTGTGTAAATGAGAATGAGGTCCTATACTCTCCTCCTTGTCTTTTATGTGAAAAACCCAGCAAACACAGCAGAAAAGAATGTAAGGTTCACAAAGGAGAAACATTAGTTTTACAAATCACTGAAAGTGACTGGATGTAAGCTGTCAAAATAAGTCAACGAAACGGTGTGGTGATCTACAGTCTGACATGCCACACTCTGTGATCTGAGATACAGCTAAAGGTTACTTACCATATAGCAAGAAGTTCTACTTTAAAGTCTATACCTATAAATCAAAAGGACTTTAATTTCTTGGGCTTTAATACACGTGACCGATTTAATACTTAAGTTTTCATAACAGTAGCCTTAGGCTGCTGTCTTTAATTCTTCATTGTTTTTGCATATTAACAGTGTAAGATAAAATTCAGCCATGACACACCATTCACTTTGTTATTGTGGTGCTCCTCTTCCCTGCTCATGGAGCAGATGCATTGGCTCATCTGTCTGGGGTTAGGGAGAAACTTCTCCTCTGGGTAAGTTATTCCATAGATGTTTCTTCTGGCATTGGCTATTGCTGGATATAGAATACCAGACTAGATGGACCCTTGTACTGATCTCTTATGGCAATTTGATTAGCACTCCCTGTTGTGGGCTAAGAGAAAGAAGAGAGAGCAGGAGTTGCCTGTTCAGGGAGGCTGGATTTGGTAACAGGTATGTTTAACTAAACAAGTGAGACTCATCAAGCTCTCTCATTTAGTGCACCTAAGAATCACATCATTCAGTCACCAACAAAACTATGGAGAGTCCAGGATGCAACCCAGAATCTAAATTCTGAACACCTAGAGGCAGAAGAAACAGATCTTTTTAAAAAGAATATGTTTTTACATTTTGCAAGATGTGACATATCAATGTGCTCACATAAAAAATAAATGCATTGGACATATTAGGAAATAATATACAAACAGTATTTGACATAGATTATTTTTGCTGCATACTCCTCAAAATATAACTAGAAATATACGTTTGCATTTCTGGGTACTTAAGAATGCTCCTATATACACATGCTGTACAAAGAAGAGTGCAGGTCTTCTAACAAAAATATATGGGAGTATGTCTGAACACTGTATCCTGACAGCACAACCGATTTTCAGAGATGCTGGGCTTCCAAGGGTCTGGGGGAGGGGTACTTAGGTCCTCTGACAGTCATTCTCTACGTTTTTAAAGAGAAGGAATTCTAAAGTGTAAATGGAAAAGTGCTGCACAGTGTGGGCTAATTTGGAACCGTGTAATCCAGCCAGACAATACAGGCAGGAGGAGGGCACAAGCAGCTTTATTCTACCTTTGCACCCTCCTAATTCTGCGGACTTACCTGGCCCCTGGTACAACTCAGAGCATCCCCAAAGGCTACTATATGTTACAGCTACCTCCTATTGCCAGACCAACCCTATACTCTCCCATTTCCCACACTCCTCCCTCTCTTGGCATACCCAGGAAATACTCCTGTGCTGGGGCTATGCAAGAGGGCTGCTCCATTAGCTCTGTGCCCATGGTGGGGAACCCTCTTATGCACGAGGCATTGCCCAGACAGCTATTCCCTCATTATATCAATGGCATAGCTTAGAGAGGCCATAACGAGGTGTGTGTGATTTCCACAACGAGTACTGTGTGTGTATGTATGTGTGTGATCACCACAATACCATTAGAAAAAGGATACATTTCACCTACTGTGCCTTTAAAGTTAAAGTATAAAAATTCCATTTGTTGAGAAAGTAATAAAATAATTCAGGCTCACCACCAAATCTCAGCACAGTGACCAGGACTGGCCCTCAGTACCACATAAGCCCTCTGTGAGGTCTGCACTGAGGAGCTGCAGAAGAAATGGCCAAACAAAACTGGTATGCACCCTTTATATGCTGTGGAAAGGGTTCCTGCACTAATCCCTCACAGACTGGCATGGAGCTTGCACTAGGGACAGGCCAGAGGGGGGAATCATAGGGTGCCCAATATCCAGTGTAACTGGCACAGGGACGTATGGGTTGGAATAGCAGACAGAGAGAGAGTAGATGGTCTTCCAGGCAGCAGCAGTAGTACTGGAAGTGGTGAGGTGGATTTCCTGTATCCAACCCCTCTGCATTCAAACCTGAAAATTTGGGCTTTATGCAGTGTGACAATGTTCCTCCTCTGCCTTAGTGCGTCTTGTGCTTTTTGGTGGAATTGCTCACCTCAGAGGTTCACGGCAGCCCTCAGTTTGGCAGCTTCTGATGGAGACTCAAACCTGACATTCACTCAGATAATCTCATCGCTGGCCAACATGGGGGAAATGGAGAACAATCCCCACAGTCTCTGCATCCCACCTAGTGGGTCGGGGACATGCCAGATGCCTTTCCAAATTAGACCTTCCCTTCTAGTGTTTCTCATGGACCAGGTCAACTCCTTCTGTGTCGGATCAGGAGTTGGGAGAATGGGGGGAACCTAGGCCCACCCTCTTACACTGGGTTCCAGCCCAGGGCCCATGGATAGCAGCTGTCTACAATGTCCCCTGAATCAGCTGCGTGACAGCTACAACTCCCTGGGCTACTTCCCCATGGCCTTCCCCCCAGCACCTTCTTTATCTTCACTGCAGGATCTTCCTGAAGCCTGATCATGCTTGTACTCCTCAGTCCTCAAGCAGCACACCTTCTCATTCTCTGCTCCTTGCATGCCCCACTTACTAGCTGATAGGAGGTCCTTTTTAAACCAGGTGTCCTCATTAGCCTGCCTGCCATAATTGATTCTAGTAAGTTCTTATTTGGCTCCAGGTGTCTTAATTACCTTTCTGGTTTTAATTGGTTCTAGCAGGTTCCTGATGGCACTAGGGCAGCCCATGCTCTGGTCACTCAGGGAACAGAAAACTATTCATCCAGTGGCCATATTTGCCTTCTACGACTCCTGTACCCCATTGATCTGTGTCTGTCACAGCACATAGAGTGAATTTCACCCTTTGAGTTCTGCTTTGCTTGTAGACATATTATGCAGATCTACTCTTTATAAGAGACATATTCCATATTAGTGCCACACCCACTATTTACACCAGGGGTGGCCAACCTGAGCTGGAGAAGGAGCCAGAATTTACCACTGTATATTGACAAAGAGCCACAGTAATATGTCAGCAGCTCCCCAACCCTGCTCCCAGTGCCTCCCACTCACTAGCAGCCCCGCCGATCAGCAACTCCCCCTCCCTCCCCCAGATCAGCTGTTTCGTGGCGTGCAGGAGGCTCTGGGGCAGAGGGGGAGGAGCGAGGCACGGAAGGCTCAGGGGAGGGGGCAGGAAGGGGTGGAGTGGGTGCAGGGCCAGTGGCAGGGCCAGGGGTTGAGCAGTGAGCACCCCCTGGCACATTGGAAAGTTGGCGCTTGTAGCTCCAGCCCCAGAGTCGGTGCCTATACAAGGAGCCGCATATTAACTTCTGAAGAGCTGCATGTGGCTTTGGAGCCACAGGTTGGCCACCCCTGATTTACAATATATACACTGGTTGGCACCAATCGCCATATTCGTCCTACAAATTTTTAAGATACCAATATGAACCAAGTTTCTGGAACCCATTTTTAGAAGTAGTTTTAGTTGTTGCCTAAAATTCCCACATCATAACCACCTATAAGTCCCAACCAAGGAGAAGTCCCCCTATCTTTCACACACAGATTGGAATGCCATATTGCAGATCCTCAGCTAGTATAAACTGGCATAGTTTCTTTGAAATCAATAGAGCTAAACTAGCTTACACCAATGGAAGATCAGGCCCTTTACTTATTTAAAATGCTTGTTGGTTTTATAAAAAAGTTAAATTCCTGTAAGTTAAGAAGAAAGACCAAATTGCTCCAAGCTGTTTTCAGCTGCTGTAGAGGAGGGAGGTACTGGGCTTAGTACAACAGCATTTTGAAGAGTGACAGATGAGAAAACAAATCCTTGCCATTTGGTTTGGTTTGGAGTGGAGCAGAATGAAAGACTGTTTAGAGAGGGCCATCGGGATTTACAGAGGCCTGTAAAAAAACACTTAGATCCAGAGCTAGTTTCCTTCTTTCTCTAATAGAAGTGGGAGCATATTGGAAGGGGAAAGAAGGGAGATGCAGTCATATTGGGAGCTAATGAGAATTCCATCAAAATGCCTATAAAATTATTTGAGATCCACTTTCAAAAATGCCTAAGTGACTGAGGAGCACAAGGCCCATTGAAAGCTTTTGAAATCCCACTCCTAAGCCAGTTTTTTAAAAGTATGATATTCCTTGATCCAGTTTGCCTCTTCCTAACCAGCATACAACTGTTAATTAAAAGAGGCAAGCTAGTAGGGCTTCCTGCTTGGCTACTATCCCAAAATGTCTGATATTCCTTAGCATTTTTTCTTTGTTTCCACACCAGAAGTGATAGGTTTGCAAAACAGATTGGAGAAAACTAATGAGAAATGACCATTGCTGAAAAATGTTAATGTAGAGTGGGAGCCATTTAAAGAACAGTAAGAGATTTTTTAATATAAGTTCATTCCAGTAAATCAGTGTCAAAATGACAACAGAAGTCAACATGGCCCAACACAGCTATATGGAACAATATATATGATAAACAAAAAGCTTTTTAACCCACCCCCAAAGTATGAGAAGTGAAGGATCTGATGAAGTGTTAAAAAAGAAAATAAAATTAAAGCAAGCGAAACAAATCAATTAAAAATAATCAGATATGAATCATATATTATAACAAAACTCTTAACTTGCAGCATAAGGTTTTTAAAAGTATACACCAAATAAAGACAAAGAATCAAAAACTGACTTTTTAAAATGAGAGTGGAAGATCTGAGATGGAAACAGGAACTAGCAGAAACATGTCCCCCTTTACTGCTCCGAACTGCTTCCCATGCATCACCGAGGGCTTTCAAAAGTTACTTCCCCCTGCCCCACGCAGGTTGGTAGAGAGCAGGTAGCCAAGGACATTTCATCCCCACGGATCAAAAGGGGGAACCAAGAAAGAAATTGTGAATTTCTGAGGCACAGTTCCTTCCCTGGGCTGTTGCAGCTACGCATTGCCCACCCCTATGAAGGGTAAGATGTAAAGGGCCTGGTACTCATTATGCCCTAATTCTCTGGGACAGATTCTATACCCATGATTAATTCCACTCATGCAGTATATGGAGGGCTGCATGGAGCTGGTTGTAGCCCCCTGGTACTCAGCCACCCTGCCCTGGAGCAAGGTAGGGTTGCACAGGAGCCGCTCTCCCATACACCACTGGTTATATTCCCTCAGAAACATTATCATGGCAGAGAATTGGGCTCCCATCCATCACACTTCCTCCCCTTTGGGTCCTGCCTGTGCATCACCCCCAGAATGTTCTCAACAACTTCCCACTCTTTGGTAGGATGGCAGTAGGCACAGGATGTGACGGAGAGTTCCCTTACACAGGAAAAGTTCTCCACTGCCTATTTAAAGGCCACTTTGCACCACATTAGAGGCACAAATTATGTGGCTTTGATAGATTTGTGAATCTGATGCTCTTTCTTACCCTTTGCTAATGAATGAAAGTGCACAGGTCAAATTCATCTACGGTGTAACACCACTGAAACCAATGGAGTTACACAAGGGATGGTTTTGATGTCCTTTGTCTAACTCAGACACTATTATACTGATGGAAGAGCTTCTTCCATCGGTGTAGTTAATCTACTTCCCTGAGAGGCAGTAGCCATGTTGTCGGGAGAAGCTCTCCCTTTGACATAGCTCTGTCTACACAGGGGTTAGGTCAGTATAATTACTTCTCTCAAGGGTGTGGATTTTTCATACCCCTGAGCAATATAGTTATAGGTTTATAGTGTAGATCTGGCCTTGTTTTCAAGCAATAGCACAATGGCCTCACTGCACATTAAATGGTGGGGACTGCTGTCTGGCTTGCTGGAAAACCTGTGCTCCCCTTTAAGGGCTAGAGAGCCAGGAAGTGACTGTCTGCTGCCGATGGAAGCCCCATGGATATATTGAAATGACTATGGAATTACCTGCACTGTATATTTGTATTTGTCAGGTGCTCCCAGACATTTAAGAATACAGTTGTGGCCTAATTAGACCACATCCAATGTCTCCTGTCCTTCTTCCAACATAGCCAGACAAAGCTATTTAGCTTGCAAATGCTAAAGAATAATGTGTAAATCCAAACAAAAACCTGTTTCCATTAAAATTTGCAATTAAAAGTGGAAACATCAACATTAAATATGTTTTTCTTTCAATAAAAACTAAATTGAGCCTAAACTATCTGACAGCAATTCCAATTCAGCAAGATACTTAAATATATGCATAACTTTGTAGTCCTGTCCCAGTTCCACTGATTTAAACACACATTTAACGTCAGGCATATGTTTAAGTATTTTGCTTAATCAGGACTAGCAACTATTTATAAATTAAGATAGGGAAGACTGTACGATGCCAAAACATGGGGCAGTAGGAAGCTGTGTCACTCCAAGCAGGAATTAAACTGTGCCAGATCTTTTCCAACTGTAATTTGCTTCCCTATCCCCATCTGCTCAGCTGTGCATGGGAGGGGGAGTAGCAGCCTTGCAGCAGCACCATCAGAGGAGGAAGGGGGTGATTTATTCCCCTTTTCTACACAGGGGTATAGAACAGCTCATAACTGAGCCTTGAGACCAGACGTCATAGAGAGGAAAAAGAAAGTGAAGACTTCTCTATGTTTCCATAACATTTTACAAGTTCACATAGTTGAAGAGACATCCCTGAAGACAAGAAAGAGACCAGCATAATGCCATTAGTTAAGAAAAAGCCTAGGGAAACTGAAAACATACATACGGAAAGCATAAAAAACTGCTTTAGGAGGCCAAATGGGGGAACACGTTAAACAAGCATACTACTGGTTCATTTAGGGATCTCAAACATGCCAGAAGGAGAAATTCTCTAAGGGTATTACCGCCAGGATAGACAAAGGGGAGAACTTATATGGAGATATTCAGAAACACTTCCCAAAGTTCTATGTTGGAAGTTAAGTGCATAAAGAACAATTTAGAACAGGAAATAAGTCATTGCAGGGATACCCACAGGGATCAGTATATGTGGAATATGGCTTTTTACCATTTATATAGTAAAAGCAATGGCTTGGGCTGATTATTGAGCAAATAAGATTTGCAATGAAACTCACAGAAAAGTAAGCGTAGATTAATATCACAGAGAATAAAGTCAGAACAATTACTCATTGATAAGGTAATCAATAAATCTTTGTTAAAAAGAGGATGCAAGTCTAGAAAGGATGATTTGTTGTACAGGATAATCTACAAAGGAACCCAGCAGCCCACAGGTGAATGGAAGGACCAGATAAACCTCTAGAGAAGATTCTTGAAATTTCTATCCAAGAATTAAATTTGGAAGTAACAAAACATTTTCCAAAGGAACCCAACGGCAGCAACTAATTGTAAACAATTTGGCCAATTCAACTGATATATATTTTGTATAAATATCTCAAAAATATAAAACAATCACATTGAACAAGCCACATTATTGTTTAGCTGCAAGGAATAAAGCAATTGAGAAACTAGGGTGCATTACTAGAAGGAAATACAAATTTCACTATTAAGATGATGCTTTTACAATGCTAAAATACAAAACACAAAAGTTGCAACATCTACCTTGTCAACAACATCTACCTTGTCTGCAGGCAGAAAGGGTAGTGGAGTGAAATACTATAGACCATAGGGATTAAATGTATAAACATCAATTATAAAACAAACAGAAACAAAAGCAATTATTTGAAGTGTTCTGGAGATGCTGATGGCCCAATGTAAGACTAATCAGTTATCAATCCAGACTACGGGATGGTTATTTAGAGGGATATTATCAGAGAGGCATTAGATCAAAAGAATTACTTACTGTACATTATGCACATGTGCTATGCAGTTGAGATCTCTGAAAAGTTAAATCTCTGTTGGGAGGGACTAGAGTGAAAGTACAAGATTCTGGAAGAAAATTAAGGAAAAGTGCATTCGTTTGTTTCTGGCAGAGAGGGCTCTGACAGAACCCTTGGGGACAGACTCTCACCTGGTGTAGCTCCACTTTCTCCAATACTTACTTGAATTAATTCTGTTTAAAAGTTGATATTTTTCAGAGCTGGAGATATTGTATGTTTAGGAATCACAAAGCAATAAAATGCTTAACTTTTTTTAAATAGAGAAAGGGGATTCCAAAGAGTGAGAGATCTTAAGAGCAGTCTGACCACCTTAGAATCCTACACACATCCACACAGCTGATTCTCTGTTTCCACACACAGTTAAAAAAGGGTACAGGCTACCACAGGTTGTCAGAGTGCATTACAACTTACTGTTTCCAGACCCTTCTAGCCAAGAGCATCACACCAAGTTGTATAGGCTACCTTGTGAAATAACTAATTCTTTAATTACCGAACTAAATGCTTTACAGTCTAATATTTAGGTAGCAAGCGATATGAATGTGCTCTCTCTGACTTAGTAAAATGAATGGAGATCTTTTCAGCACACAATACCCTTTATTTTACATATCATAGTATGGTACAAAGACATAAAACAAACTGCAACCTATCTCTTAAATTGTGCCATAAAATCAGTTACATTTTTAAGAAAATATATCTGGACAATTTTATAGGCTTTAATTTTAAGGTAAGCAACACAAAGAAAATACAATATCTTCCTGGGTATGTGCTTCTAAATAAAATGTCAGCCAGGTTTCCAAACTAATAAGTACGATATTGTTGAAAATAGACCAGACTATGCATGATCCTAAAGTGACAATCCAGCACAGAAAACATCTTATGCCTCAGCCCCTGGTTGGTTTGGTTTGTCTTGACTTGATGGTGATATGGTTGCCAACTTTCTACTTTCTGAAAACTGGACACCTCCCCGCATCCCAGCTCTTCTTCCAAAGGCTTGCCCCCATCCCACCTCTTCCCTCTCCAAGGTGCTGCCCCACTCCACCTCCTCCCCCAAAGCCCTGACCCTGCTCTGCTTCTTCCCACAAGTCCCTGCCCCCACTCACTCCTCTTCCCCCACCCCCTTCCTCCTCGATTGATGCTCCTCACCTCCCTGACCACCCCCAGCTGGGGTCCTTCTGCTCCAGGATCTGCAGCCTGACACAGAGCATGCTGCCTACCTGCCTGCCTGCCCATGAGATTCAGGTAGGAGGTGGTCATGGCTGGGCAGGGGCTGGTGCAGATTGATGACCCACTGCCTCCCCCACACCCTTAGTAACCTGACTTTTGGCACTAGTCAGTACATCTGACCAAACACTGCCAGGTCCCCTTTTTGACTAGACTTTCTAGTAGAAAACTGGACACCTGGCAACTGGACACCTGGCAACCCTGGCAATAAGAGAGGAACAGGAAACTAACATATTTTTCTCTAAAATTTTAGGGAATGCCTTAAGCCCCTTAGTGTCCTGCAAATTTCCCAAAATGTATACAGACAAGGTGGGTAAGGCAATATCTCTTACTGGACCAACTTCTGCTGGCCTTTGAGCTATACAGAGCTAGTTATCCTGCACTGTCCTACTGTCCTCATGGTTTAGTGCTTCATAGCCAGAAAAATAATGGCTTCCATAGCTTCTGAGGCCCACTCACTGTTATAATCTGTATAATAAGTATTAGTTTAGCCTTTAGTATGGAAAGTTAATCTTCTAATAACATTTCAAATCACTGATTACACTGTTTGGAAACAGCTATCATTCAGGAAACCTTTGCTGAAACCAGACATATAAGATATACAGCATTCTGTAATTAGTGTGCACCTTTTAGATTTGGCTAATTACCTCTTTTATCAATTAAAATGTTTTTCCCATTAGATAATATAGTCAAGAGAGAAAAGTGTAAGCTCTGTACTTCTAAAGCAACTTAAAATTCAGCAAGATAATGTCACTGATTTGGTTAATTCCAGGTGAGTATCAGGTTATTCAACCTAGGTGAATTTAACGATTCTGGACAGGTCGTGAAATGAATGTCCCTGTAAATCACCTATAATTACAAACATAAAAATTAAAAATCAGTCTGAAGAGAAAGATAACATAATATTAATGATGGAGAGCAGTAATCTATAGATATATGTGCTACTGCTTTAATCAAGGCCATTCTGATGACAAGCCTCTAAACCTCCTGGGGACTGTACTGGAACTAAGAGGCCAGGGCCTCGAATCTGCTATAGTTTTTAATGACTATATTTGATTAAACCAACAGAGGTTTCCAGTATACTTCCCGTAGTAGCATGGAATTTTTTCTTGGGATTTTTTTTCTTCTCTCAGAGAGTCTGATATATTTCAGCCTACAGTTTGGTTTTCAGATGGCCCATTCCCATTTTCATCGTTCCAACTCATTTTCTGCTAGACCTATTCTGAGAAGATTTGCTTGTGTATGTATCCAGGGCCAAAGCCAGGGTTTTGATCATTGCAGATCAAGAATTTCAGATTGCAAAACCTTAGAGTTGGGCCCATCATCTTTCATGATATATGCTTGCAGAGCTTAGCACAATGGAGCCCTAACCTCTGAATGGGGCCTCTAGTCACAACTACAATAGCAGTCTAGATAAAGAACAATAATGCACTTTTCAAAATGGTTAAAAACCCAAATTAATAAACAATATAGACAAAATCCTGCCCTTTCCTCATTGACTATAAAACTAGAATGGTTCCACCAGGCAAGTTTGCGTGTATAATTTTGTGCTGGGGATTTCCTCCTTAAAACAATTAGGCACACACCTCCTCGGGACCTCCCTACAGCAAAACATGGGCAGTGGGACCAGCATGGGGCAGGGACAGAGCATATGTTGCCTGTGCTTCCTCCCATCCTTCCCCCTCATCCTCTGCAATGGGAATATTAGGCCAACGGTAGCTACTGAATCGTCAGGTCTTCCTAAGCAGCAAGTTTCACATACAACTATGTGAGGAAAGATTTCTCTTCACCTTCTTATGGACCTCTGTGGAGCTACTCTGCATTCAGCCCACCCATTCATGCAGGGCTAACGATATATGCCCAGAATTACATAAAATAAATAAATAAATAAATTTTGCCAGGACCTGTGGTTCAAGATTGTTTTTCTTTTGCTTAGCTTTTCCCCAAGGACTCCACAGACAGCGAAAGCAGGACTGGAAAATTACTCTGTGCTCTGGTTTTAAGTATCTGACATTAACTTTTGAAAGGAAAACAGTCCTACACACAGGATGAGTCAGGTGAGTACAGGGCAAACTGATTTACAATTTATTTTTTAACTTAATTGCATTTGTAATTTCAAAAAAGATACAGGTCTCTCACAACTTACACGCATTTAACATGCGCGATTTCAACTTTAGGCATATGGCCGGAATGAGGGGGCATGGCCTCAAGCGGGGTGTGTGTGGCCTCAAGATTTAAAGGTCCTGGGGCACCAGCTGTGACTGGGAGTCCCAGGGCCTTTAAATCACCCAGGGGGCTCCCAGCGCTGGTAGTCCCTGTGGTGAACTGAAAGGCTTGAGGCTCCAGCCACCATGGAGCTCTGAGCCCTTTAAATGCCAGCCCCAGCCCGGCTGCCAAAGCTGCAGGCGGGATTTAAAGGGCTCCTCTGGGCTCCCCACCATGGCGGGAAGCCCAGCGGAGCGCTTTAAATCCCACCCGCAGCTCCGGTGGTGGAGCTGGGGAGGGGGCAGCATTTAAAGGGCTCCACCAGGCTCCGGCGCCGGGGCCGGGGCTGGCATTTAAAGGGCTCCACCGGGCTCCCCGCCACAGTGGGAAGCCCGGTGGAACCCTTTAAATCCCGCCTGCAGCTCCGGTGGCCAGGCCAGGGGGGCATTTAAAGGGCTCCAAAGGGCTCCCAGCCACAGCAGGAAGCCTGGCAGAGCCCTTTAAATCCCGCCCACAGCTCCAGCAGTGGGGCCAGGGCCAGCTGTGTGGAAGGGCTGGGAGTGGTACAGCCATTCCGGAGGAGCTGCCAGTGTGGGGTCTCCCAGTGGCCCCACGTTCTGCTCCTCCTGTGTCTTTCCAGTACAGAGTACCGGCTATAAATATCTTATTGGTACGGCGGGCCAGACCACTGTACTTGCACCACTGACTGCAGACTCAACATTGGAAGATTAATTTTTAAAATTTGGCTGCTAGGCCAAATTTTTCAGAAGTGGACACTGGCTTTGGTTGCCTCAGATTCCAAATAACCAACTTGGAGCAACTTTGGATTGATTTTCAGAAATGCAGAGCATCTGCAGCTCCCATTGACTTCAACCGGAAATGTGGGTAGTTAGCACTTCTAAAAGCCAGGCCCAAGGTGCTTGAGTTATGCACCCAAAAATTAGTGGCACTTTTAAAAAATGTGGACTTACTGCCCACAGTGATAAGCTGGGGCCCATTGATGGGAAAAAGCTGACTTCTTGGTCTAGTAAAATTAAAAAAACAAAACCAAAAACCAACAACTTCTTCCCACCCATCATAAGACAGAGGTATTGGAATATTTATATTGCATCATATTAATAGCATATCAGTCTTTGCTTTCCCCCCATTCAATAATAACGTGTAGTCACGTTAGCACATTTCATTGTATGTTAGTAAAAATGAATGTTAATATGACCTGATACTAATCTGCCATGACAGAAAATTCCTAATACGATAAAACTTTCATATCATATTAGGAGGAAAAAGTCTGTTCCTGCCTGTTCCAGGTCACTTTCAATGTTGCCTTTGAGCATAAAGTAACAGGAAGCATTTCTCTGGCTGAGTAAAGGGTCCCTAATATAGTTCAATGGCAAAATGAAAATGATATTCAAGTGTACCCTATCTTTTCCTATGTGCAATTTAGTCCAATATAAGAACACTCACAAATGCAATATATCAATTAGACTGCATGTAAAGGAGGCTTCAATTCATATTAAAAACAAAGGACCCAGTACAGCAGCAAATATCTGTGGCCATTTGGGAAGTGCAAGTGGCAGAAGGCAGAGGAGTACATGTGTGTGTGGAGAGGCCATTTCCTCCCTTTTACTGCCCTTTTATTTAGGTCTTTGCTTTGTATTGTTTCTTTTTAACAAAAGCAAGCTGGAGGATAAATCTTTGAGCCAAAATGGCTACCTTCCTCATCTCTAAAAGAGAATGGTCAGCCAGGGAGAGTATGTTCAAGCAGTGGTTCCTTTTAAAGGTTTTCCTAGTTCACAAGCTGCCATTTTATTTACTCTCCAGTGTCTGAAATTGGCCTGGTCAGAATGGGAAAACAATGGAATGTCTACAAAAGGAGAAATCCACCTCAGAATACAAAGTAGCCATCTTCAAGTTGTGAAACATAGGAAACTCAGGAAGCTTTCATGGGCCAAGATCCAAGGAGGCTTATGTTGGCTGGTTTGAGTGCTATATGTCAGATTCTCAGCTGCTGTAAGTCAATATTGTTCCATTAACTATCCTTAAGTCAATGGAGCTATGTCAGTTTACAATAGCTGAGGATCTGACCCTATGTGTTTTTAATATTTGGCAGATATGTACTTGTTTAGAATAGGGTTTGATGGGTGATTCTCCAGTTCTTTAAGGCTAAAGTAGTAGGGTTCATATAAACATCATACAAATAATAGAGTGTGTTTCCATATCCTTCTTGGGTATTTCCTGCTAGGGCACAATTTGTTTCTTTTGCAGACAGAAGCCTTTGATAGAAACGTATTAAAAGGTGTTCACATGCATTACTCTGCATTTTAAAGGGTGGCGATGCAAAGGCTTTCTTCAAACTTTGGAAAAAAGCAGCAGCCAGACGGACTTACTTCCTTTGCTCCTTGTAATTCAAACAAATGCTTGTCAGCTAGTGTAAAATCAGCAGAGCTCAATTTAAATCAATGGAGCTACACCGATTTACACCAGCTGATGAGCGCTCTTTCTCTGATGTATTTTATATCATCCCTGGAATGCATCAGCAGTTATGTCTTCAGATAATCTGAAGAGCTGCAGAGAATGAGTTTCACTAGGTAGTTTGCTTAAGTCACAGAAATTTTATAGTTACCTTTATGCAAGAAAATTTTTTAACTGATATACTACCCACATTCTATAATTGTATAAAGTGAAACAGGTTAAAAAGACAAATGTTTTTCTTTGTTGTTTCTTACAGAGTGTGATAGGAACAGAGAACCAAATGTATCCCTTGTGTAACTCCACCAAAGACAATCAATTTGCACTAGCAGTGCATACAACTTGGAGAATGCACCAGGAGTAAAGCATTATAATATTTATTTACAATGCATTTTTTAACTTTGGGTAAAGGGTTTGGCTAATAAATCCATTACACATTGAATACGTTTTAAAAAAACCCATCAAGTAAGTCTGCCTCATTGGTGTTCCATAAAAGGGGGGGAAATGACTGGGTTTAAAAAAAAAGTGCAATTTTAACTGTATTATTGCTTGTGAAATATTACAAGTGCAAAATATAATTACTGTAATGCTATTTTTGATATCATATCAGCAAATTACACTGAGTCCCTACAGTGACACTTATATCAGGATAAGAACTATCCTGTTGTGAGTGTCAATCCCAGGGGAAAATGAGGCAGTACAAATGGATGTGATGTTTCAGCAATTAGCTACCTCAAGAGTGCAAACTCTTATTTAAAAGATATTTCTAGAATGTTCAACTTGTAAACATCCAGAACATTTACCTCCTGTTTGTTTTTTGTTTTTTTGAAGCAATTAGGCTTCCAGAGGATCATCCTATGTAACAAGAATTTCTTCCTTATTTTGCCACCCATTTTCCTTTTTAATCATGAGAAAATCCCTTTCTGCTATTAAAAGGCACACCATGAAATCTGGACTGTTTGTAATAACTGCATCTTTTCATTAGTACTAATACCTTAATGCTATAGGACAACCATGTAATGTGCTGATGGATTATATAACTTCACATCGAGCAAACAAAAATTACAAGTTTCAATCACCTTTGGGAGCAAGTGATTTTTCTCTTTGAAAGTTCTTAATGATTAGGAATTATAGGGGGAGGAACAGAAATATGTAGCATTACAACTCTTTGAAAATCTTCTGTGTTTGCTCTGGATTCAGACACAGTCTAGCCTGAAAGAGATCCAAGTCCAGAGATTTGAATGAGGTTTGAGACCAACAAAGGCTACCATAAAGTATGAAGACAAAAACACAGGTTGGAGAATACCATTATCCCTGTTGCCTGCACCGTTCAAGCACTGCTCAGTCCTTAACTTACACATTGTGTCAATATTACAATTGCAAGGGTTCTCTGACCACAATACCAGGCTTATACTATTAGATTTTTCTTTGACACCATTATGGTTCTGAAACAGAAGGGCATAGTATTCTTCCATTGGCATTATATTTGCTCTGTGGCTGTTTGAATAAAATGGGTCAAATTCATCCTATTGTGCAACTTTGACTTCCTTGAGCTCCAAAAATATGGAACCAAATCCTCATCTAGTGCTAAATTAGCAGTGCCCCATTGGCTCAATGGAGCTATTCCAGTGTACACCAGCTGAGAACCTGAACCAGAGATTAAAAATGGAACAGAGAATGGACTTTTAATAGTAATATTCTGTGAAACAGCATTATACTTGAGAGTCAAGTAATTTTAAGTAGAGCAAGAAACAGGTAGGGGTGTGGTTAATGTCCATTGTAACAGTAGGCCTTATTATAAAGTTACTTGAAAACTGTTTGAAAGCCAAAACTATATTCATGAGAATAAAAAGCTATGAGAAAACATACCTGGAACACAAAGACTGTATTTCTGGTAGTTTTTAATTATCTTAATATAATTGTGCTAGTGAGATAGAAGAGACATAACAGAATGAAATCTAAATTATAAAAAGTAAATAGATTTCTGATTCATCTTACATGTGCCTTTTATGACTCCCAGGTTGCTGACAAAGACTAAATCATACTGGACAAGTTATAATCAAGAAATATATGTTGCAAACGTCTCCTGTCTAGCTTCTGAGATGACGGCCCTCTCTATATCTTCTGCATTAGTCAGAGGAAAGAATCTGTTTTGGAGCAGTGACCAGCTCTGGAAGTCAATTAACTAAAACTGCTCTCCACAAGAAACAAATACCACTGCTGAAACTAAAAAACAAATACGATTAGAATATCAGTATAAAATTAGGGTCATGTGGATTTTGGCTGGCGGAGATTTTTCTGTTGGCCACATTTTTATTGCTTAATAAATAAAGGCTTACTGCCACCTCAGAGAAAATGCTCCTGACCAGATTATCTCCAGTCCTCCTCATATTGCTTGATGCTTCTCTTTCTGCTATGCTGCATATCCTCAAAATGCACCTTCCTCTGTGCTATTCTGATGTGGGAATCTCTCTTTTTTAGGTAAGAAAGGCATCAAAAGAAGGGAAAAAATCCACATGTATCATGAGGCAATAGTAGGCAACTTAATCATACTCCAATACTGGAAGCTGAAGTAATGCCAACAGTAAGAAATTGGCCAAATTCTTAACAGAAGCACTCTCATATGAGAAAATTATATGCAGTTACAAAACAGGAAGGACAAATATGAGAGCATTTGGATTTTGTTTTTTGAGTGGGGGGACATTATTTACTAATTGTGTTTTTCATATGTAATGTTTCCCTTCTTTTAATCTCCCTTTCTTTTTTCCCCAATTTATCTCTTCTTGCCACTCTTCCATGAAACTCATATAGTTAGTGCATATGAAACAAATATTTTACTCTGATTATATTTTTTTCTATATATATTTTTGTCACTGTCTCATATTCTTTAAACTGGCTGCCTCTCCATCATATGTTCCCTTTCAGTGAAAAATATTAAAATAAAATAGGATTATTTCTTTTGTGAGCCATGTCATATATGGAACTGTAAATATCATGCAGACTTTCCGTAATCAATTGTAATGAACCCCCTTCACGGTGAGGACACTGAAAGCTGATTTTAGGGATATCAGAAATTGCAGTTGTTTTAATGAGACTCATACTTCTCTTCTGATGAAAATGACTATTTGAAAATGAGGGCATTAAGTATTGCTTTCAAAGTTAGCCATTATCACTTGCAGTATTAATGAAGACTTTAGACTAATAGAAAGCTAAGAATTTAATATGAATCTCTAGTGCATACAAGATAAATTACATACAGCAGTTTCCTGTAAAACTTTCCAATTGTCTTAGTTAACTAAATAATGCAATGTTTGAATTTGCTGTATCCCTACTAAATATGAAGATGTAAAAGGAATATTGTGAAATACTGAGGTAACCTTATCTAATTACCTAAGGAAAAATAAGAAGGTTTTTAGGGTAAATACTCAATGATACAAAACTGAAAAAAATACTTACAAGAGAGGAATGATTTCCATACCAATCTGAATAATCAGAGATGTAGATGTAGCAGGACTAAGGCTATTTAAGATAGAAAAATTACAATGATAGAAATGGAAAAATGTTCTGGCATCATATGTTCCCTGCAAATTTATGCTGGGATAGTGCTTCCTGTTACAGTATATCTGTTCCTTATCTGGAAATACTACAGCAGGAAAATACTCCCAAAGCAACTCTCTTGGATATGGAGGAAGAAACAATAAAATATATAACTTTCTGATATTTGTTACTGATAAAGGCTGGTGAGAAATGTAATGAATGACTCTGATAATTGCATCATTACCTCCAGAAACCGGATAAAGGAATTGTACAGAGAAAAACAGCACACTTATTATTGTTAAGATTCATGGGACATAATATGGAACTAGCACAAAAATTTCTGCAGCATAACAATAGGATATTGCCTTGTTTTACTCTGTAACTGATCAGAACGCATCTAGGTCTAAGATGCCCTTCATCTACAAAGAATGGGACACATCATTCTCCATCCATGCATTAGTGATCTGTTAATCCTAAAAGGCTCACTTTTGCTCCTCTACTCCATGGAGGTACACTGTATATGATAGCTTCCTCCTCTAATCTATACTTCAGGCTATTACTGTCAATCTAATGTTAAGACTATGCCAGTCTAACCCCCACCAACGACAATGAGTATAATTAATGATGTTATGTGCTGTGTCTCTGAGTGTGAATATGAGTGTGGGGACAAATAGCTGTGCAACAAACTAGTGTGTGTGTTAGTATTAATAATATTTAGTTCCTACATAGTGTTTTTCAAACACTCTCTACTACTTGCAACATTCCTGTGCTGTAGGTAATTCAGTATTATTCAATTTTACACACAGAGAAACTAACAGAGAGTTGAAGTCATTTACCCAAGGCCCCACAGTGAGTTAGAGGCAGAGCTATCAGGAAAGCCTAAGAAACTTTCAAGATTTCAAAAATTGTCCTGTTCCACATTGAAAGGTCTTGGCTTTCTCCCAAAGTTTTTCATTAGAAAACAAAAGAGACCAGAATGCCTAAAGTCTTGTGGGTTAGGGCACTCACATAGAATGTAGGAGACCCAGGTTCAAATCCCTGCTTTACCATTCTCCCACATCCCAGGTGAGTGCCCTAAGCACCCTAGCTATTTTGGGGTGGGTCTCTGTCAATCTCCCCTGTTGGAGCTGTTCGACTTTGTATAAATAATTAAACATTCATTAGAGTAGGTACATGAACCAGAGTCTCCTATATCCTAGGTGAGTGTCCTAACCATTGGGCTCTGGGGTGGGAAAAGAAGAGACTCTCTGTCCAGAAATACCATCCTGGATATGAGAACCCTTTCCCAACAAAAATTTAGTCAAACTGGTTTGTTCCCATGAAAAGTTTTGGCTTTGACGAATCAGCATTTCCTGACAAAAATGATTTGGTTGAAAAGTTCCTGACCAATTCTATTAGCAACTTCCAAATGCCCCAGTCAGGATCAAGTGCCCTATTGTACTAGATGTACAACCACGGAAAGAGACAGTCCCTATCCAGAGGGCCTTATCACATAAGAAGAAAAAACATACAAAAATGGAGAAAGGGAAATAACATTAGCAAACTGATCAGTGATGACATGCAAATATCTGGTTGGTTCCAGTCTCGTTTTGATAGAATACATGACATACAGAATTCCCATTTTTGTTATGAGACCCTATACTTACCCGCCACTGCCTCTATTTTTATTATGTTATTAATTCAAACAATATAGTAAGTTTGCTATTTTAAACTTTTTCTTTTTTAATTTCATTTATTAATCGTTGTAAAATTTTAAATGTTAACCTACCTTTGTGCATAGAAGTATGTGCACACACAAAAAAATCAACCCACACCACTGTATTTCAAATTGCCTGTCAGAGTGCAATCTTGCCTCCCTGCCTGATCCTCACATTCTCTCTCTGCTTTAAAAAAAAATTGAACTTTGACATTTTTATCATAAAGAATATTAACGTATTAAAATCAATTTGATTAGTTCTCTGAAGTGCAATATTCGTGGTTTTTAAATTCTTCTGGTAGTGATATTCTAAACATTCTTCCATATGTGTGAGACCATTATTTGTCATTCAGGATCACTGTGATACTTCCCTTTTGGATTTCCATGTGTTGTCTGTGTAAATTAAGGAGATAGCTGGAATACAATCATAGTGTCAGACAGGTAAGTATCAGAATTTCTCCTGTGGGCTTTTACAATAAATATAAAACAATATTTATCTACTGGTAATTGAGCTAGGATTGTAATATGGCTGCCCTGAGTGATGGAGAATATTATATATTATTTATGATAGGAGCCCCAATCACAGATCAGGATCCCCATTATGCTAGGCATTGTACAAACACAGAACAAATAGTAGTGATCCGTCATCCTCAAGGAAACAGTAAAATTGCATCTGCTCTTCTCCTCCTCCTCCAGGGTTAAACATATTCCTGAAATACCTCTCCCATATTTTAGAACACCACATACCAAGTTTAACTGTAGTAAGATACACAATACAATTTAGTTGTATATCTGTCTTTCAAACACAATATCAAAAAATGCTCCAGAGTGAGGGTATGTCAGCACTTAGCTGTTGCACTTCAGTGCAGACATTCACTACAGCGATGGAAAGGGTTCTCCCATTGCCGTAGTTAATCCACCTACCTGAGAGGTGTAGTTAGATCAACAGAAGAATTCTTCCATTAACATAGCACTGCTTACACCAGGGGTTACGTTGGCATAGATAAATCTCTCGGGTGTGTGAATTTTTCACACCTCTGAGAGATGCAGCTATGACAATGTAAGTTTTCAGTTTAGGCTAGTCCTAAGAGCCAATCATAAACAAAAGAAAAGGAAGCTTTTAAGATGTCAATTAAAAAAATGAGAGAACGACAGTGGATCTTGTTGCAGGGCAGGGAGTAATACGGAAAGGGAAGAATTCCAGAGACATGGGGCAACAGAAAGGAAAAAGTAACCTCTTCCCACTCAGAGGAGTGAAGTAAGCAGATGCGGGAGCAGATGGGAATTAAGTTATAGGTGCTGGTGGGACAGAACTTTGAAAACCACAATGGATGTTTTGAATGAGATTTGGAGATGTACAGATTGATGTGAAGCCATTACATCAAGTGGGAGGAGAATGTGACCACAACATATTGCACTTGGGAAGTTCAAGCTTGAAGTTCAGGAAGACCAGAGGAAGTAAGGCTCCATCATCAAAATGTAGCCATCAGTGAGGAGGAAATGTGACAGCTATTTAACAGCACACAGCAACACAAAACAATAGTTTAGGATAGGAAATAATGGAGAATACTGTATTCATTTTGAACTGCTTGGGAATTGAAGAAGGCCAATTTAAACTTGATGTTTTCAAATAAGCATCAAATTCTAAGTAACAATGGAACAGGCTCACGAGTTTCTTTGAAGTGAGAATCTTCTTTCTTTGTTATAGCAAAACAGAAATTTCTCCTACCTGTAAAACAAAGTTCTGTAAATTCCTCTGAACCAATCAGTAATGGATGAGTTACCCTAGACTACAATTCCTGCAAATTCTGGCATTATCTGCTTTCACACTGATGCAGTTAGCCAAATTTGAGAGTCAAAAGTAAAAGGCTTTATAAAAGAAGTCTTGCTGTCAGTATTTCGGAATCTGGAAGAACAGATCTATCACCTAACACACTACTATTGGAGCCAGGCCTTCAACTATGGCCCAGAGACTTAGGGCATTTCTACACTTCCCTCAGAGTGATCGATCCAGCAGGGGTCGATTTATCACATCTAGTTAAGACGCGATAAATCAACCACTGAGCGCTCGCCGTTCGACTCTGGTACTCCACCAGAGCAAGAAGCATAGGCGGAGTCAATGGGGAAGCTTCAGCAATCGACCTACTGCAGTGAAGACACCGCAGTAAGTAGATCTAAGTAGGTCGACTTCAGCTACATTATTCACGTAGCGGAAGTTGCATAACTTAGATCGACACCCCCTCCCCCCGCCCCTAATGTAGACTAGGCCTTAGCTTCTAGTTTCTTCCTATCATACACCTTGCTGTTGAAAGAGTTTGAGGGAGGGTGGGGACTGCACTAAGGTTCCATGTCTGCCTTATACACACTGAACCAGCTTCTTCTGCAGCTATGAAGTTCAGTCCAGAACGGACAGATATTCTGACCTGCACTGGGGAGAGTTCACTAAGCACAATTCTGCCTGGCATGTCCTTTGTCAGCCTTCAGTTTGCTTCTCTTTCTTTCCAGAATCCCCAAGAGTCATGGGAAATCCCTATGGCAACTGATGCTGGAAGCTCTTCCTCCCAGCGCCCCAAGGAAAAAGGACCAAACTTGCTGTGTGTAAGATGAAAAAGGAAATAATCCTTGGAGCAGATGGCAGTCAGTAAAGAGGGTAAAAGCAACCTTTCAAGGCAATTTCCCCCAAAGCATGATTCCACAGAGCTTTGAAGTGATGGTCAGCCACCTGAAAAACCTAACTTTAAGACCTTACAGATAAAATGTAGACTTCTAAGAAAAAAATATAAAGACTTAATATAATTCTAGTGCCACTCTAGGATGGCAATACAGTGATGGAGTCAGCAGTGAAGAGCAGGGTTTAGGTATCACAGGGGTAGACATGATAGAAAAACCAAAAAGAAAAAAAAACATTTTTTCCAGTACTTTAGAAGTATACAGCAAAAAGCAGCAGCCCAGTCCGATCTCTGGAAATGAGGTCAACTTCACAACAAGATTTGCAGCTTCCTTAGTTCAGTCCATGGAAAGCAATTTTGCCACGACCCAGAAGTATTCTGTTTCTCTGCTTCGCTTCCATAATTCACTCAAAGCCATATTTTCTTGGTGTCAAGCAGTATCTTCAAGCCCTAATGGGTATGATAACACTGTAATAGATTATAGCACCAAGCGAAATCGAACTGTTTATTTCATGAATAATTTTTTAGAGTAAGATCTAGTAGTATTAAAAGATAATTTATGAC
Organism: Gopherus evgoodei; assembly: GCF_007399415.2. Classification (NCBI taxonomy): domain Eukaryota; kingdom Metazoa; phylum Chordata; order Testudines; family Testudinidae; genus Gopherus; species Gopherus evgoodei. The sequence continues at coordinate 96,125,707 of NC_044325.1, forward strand.
CACGTATTTACTCAGTAATGTAACACTGAGTTTCCAGCAGCTGCAAACTGCTAAGTATCATCATCAACAGCCTCCCTGCTCAACCCACCGATTAAGATCACTCCAAAAGTGCTACATCAAAAAGAAGCAGGAATGACGTCTCCTTTAAGTTGACCTTTAAATTTGAAGTTTACAAGGATGTAGTAGAAATTTAACATCTTCGTTTACATAATCTTCTTCTGAATTATAAGATATGTTTTATCAGAAGAGCTGAGCAAGCTGAAGGATAGGAGAAAGCTGTGAGCCTGCAGGAAAACATTCAAATTCTAGTCATCTAACAAGTTCCCATGGATAGGTTATAAGTCACAAAAAATGCAATTACTATTGAGTTCTGCAGGGCTTCCGTCCCTATGGCCAAGGACATATATTTTATCTAAGAATCTCCTGCTGTTCTTAACATACCTTTTAAAAATATCCAACTAGATGTAGGGAAAATATATTTACAAATCTCAAACTATTTGGACTGTTTATGCTATTTGGAAATAGAAAGTGACATGACATATATTCTTGGAATCAAGAAAAGTTGCTCCCTTAGCTAGCTCAATGGAAGAGCATTTGATTGGAAGCTGCCGAGTCCAGTTCTAGCCCCAACAGCATCACAGACAATTAACTTCAATCCATCAGGAACGTTGTGATGACCGTTGGACTCAGAATACTTTGGCTAAAGAAAATTTTCCCTCAATGCATTTTAACACACAGGACCTATCACATACAGTAGCATCCCTTGACAACTGTGTGAAAAGACAGACTGAACCCCAGATATTCAAAGACCTGAAACTGCCCCATGTATATAGCTAATTAGAAAACAGAAAAAAAGTTTTTAAATGTAGAGCAAGAGCTCACATGTAAACAGTTAATTCACAGAGAGATATAATAATATCTGAAGAAATGTATGCAAGCACCTAAACACACGTCAACATTCTATATTAAACTTCCGCTAACTTTTAAATCTAAATCTCTGATGTGAAGAATTTTCTATTACTATTCTTCAATGGAAAACACAAAGGTTTTTGTCTCAGCTACTACACTGATCACTCCCTTTGTTATTCAGATGCCCAGAGGCCTTTGAAAGAAAGCTGACAAAGCACTTTGCACCTACACCTGTCCCAAAGAGACAAAGAGGTTTTTTTCCCCTCCACATATTAGTTAACACGTGGTAACTAACATGTTAAAACTATAACTGCCTTGTTCACACTAAGATTTTTCCATGAGTTAGCTAACACATGGTAAAAATCCACCGGTTCTCCTCATGAGGATGCACACTAAGAGGAGGGAGGACGACAAGGGTTGCTGAGCAAAAAGCAAAGCAAATTGACTACAGAGCAGTGAGGAACATGATGCTCCATATGCTTTCAGATTCTTCTGTGGCTGAATTATGGAGATTCAAATATGTTTTTAAAAAAGACTTTAAAGACATTAAAATATACATATTTAAGATTTGCTTTCCTTTCAACCAGACCCCACATCCGCAAACCCAAACTGAAGGCCTGATTCAGCAATGTTTACTCACATTGAGTAGCACTTACTCGTATGAGTACTCCCACTGAAAGCAATTTGGTTTTTCAACTAGACCACTAGCTTGTCCAGGGGAATTAAAGAGCTCACTTATGTGACAAACCTATTCTCTCAATAGATTAATAAAATCCCCAGTTGATTTATTTTATATATGAATCTAACCAAAAGTGTAAATTTGCTTACTTATCGTACTAAACAGTCTGGTTTACTGACCAGAAATTTGCATCTGGTTGAGTGTTTATTGTAATTCACAACTATAGCCTAAGTCCCCTCAGTTCCACTGAGTTTATTATTTTTTTTTGTCACATAGGTTTCAGTGCTCCTAATGAACTGTTAATAAGCTGTCAATTAGATATGTAAATTAGAGGAGAAAACATTGCCGGTTTCTGTAACTCTGGCTGTGGCTACAGTGGGGATTTCAGCCACCAGTGGCCACCACTGGTACAGCTGCACCGTGGACAACCCTAAGGCAGACAGGCAAAGTGGCTGGAAGCTGTGATTTGCCTCAATGCATTGTACCCTGATTTCAAGCAGAGCAAATTAAAGGTTTCAGTGGTTTTGTCTCTCTTCAATAGTGGTGCTAGTAGTGCAGCTAAACCAATGGCCAGCTAGCAGTGGCCGAAATCTCTGGCGTAGACAAGTCTGTGCTTAAAAAAAAACAAAACCACCACATCACAAGATGCCTTACAAAATAAGGATACTTAATCTTATTAATATGCATTCTTCCTAAGTATATGCCTGTTTTTCCAATCTTATCCAGATCTTTAAAACACACACTCAACACCATGGCCTATGAGTATTTCTTTGTCATATTTATTACATCAAAATGCCATTCTTTGTTCAAGGCTGGTAGTTACAAATGTGAATTAAAAGCTTTGACAATACTGGCATTGTAGGTTAAGGGCAAAACGTCCTTCTCTCCTACCAGCAGCCAGCCTAAGTAGTTGGACTCATTGCAAGGAGGGTTTTGTGGCAAGAAGGAATCTTCCCCTCTCCCTTAACCATAGTGGATACATATTGCTGTGCCCTGCTGCATTCTGACCAATGGCTGGTTGATTTGCTTGGCCTTATCGGAAAATCCGGGAGGTTTTTCACTTCTAAAGCCCCCTCCCCTAGCCTAGCGAGGGACCACCTGACCCAGGAACCATGAGGTAACTTTGCCACATACAAAAAGTACAACAGGCATAAAACAGTTGGAATATAAACTCACTTAATTTGCCTCTGACTATTGTAGCATGGGCAAGATGGATTGTATCATATGCAGGTTCAAAACAGACTCCTGTACTAATATGAAAAGTTACTTGGCTAGACTACAGAATTTGCTGTAAATGTTGATTTTAGGGATAGGGGTGGGGGAAAGAGAAGCAAGGCTTGATATGAGTTAAATATAACACTCAACATTTATTTAGAAGATATCTGGCTTTCTTCCTCCTTTAGCACACCTTCATTTTAACATTTTGCTTTCCTCTACAGTGACATACTACTTTGGAGACTTAAGCACATGCCTTTTCTAAAATCCTCTCATCCTTCACTGAAGGAATTCCCTCACAAGCATCCGACCCATGTAGAGCAATGCACATATGGCTGTGTTGTGTGGTTCCTTTGCCTTCTTCTGAAGCATCCAGAAATATTGTCCAGGAAAAGGAGACCAGTATCAAGACACATACTTAGAGTGAGAGTTATTTTAATGAATGATTTTTATTATTTGTAATGCACCCATCACTCTCTCTCTGGGCACATTAACACATCCAGTGACACAATATTCAATACTGTAAAAGAGAAACAAAAAAGGCTCCTCGTCTCACAGCCAGGTATTAAACATATCTCATCCCACCCCACTCTGCCTCCAGGCAAATGCCTGAATAAACAGATCAACTTGCGCAGTGCCCTGAAGGTTAACAGATTCGGACTGTGTCATATGAACAGGACAAGGGAATTCCACAGTTGAGGACCCACTTCTGAGAATGTCCAGCTAGCTCCCTTTTGTTTAAATGTGAAGATCTCTAGGGACAGCACATTAACTAATCTCAAATACCACAGTAGTGCACAGAGAGAGACTAGGCTATGACTACATTGTGCACCTTATAGCAGCACAGCTGTGCCACTACAGCTGTGCCACTGTAAAGCGTGCAGTGTAGCTGCTCTTTGTCGGCAGGAGAGAGCTCTCCCACCGACAAAATGAATCCACCCCAATGAGAGTTGGTAGCTATGTTGGCAGGAAAGCATCTCCCACCAACTAAACACTCTCCACACCAGCAGTTTTGGTTTTTTCACACCCTTGACTGATAAAAGTTTTACTGATAAAGTGCAACACAGACAATGCCTTAGACATGGCAAAACCGAAAAAGGGGCTGTATTTGTAGCAGCAATAAAAGGTTTCTTTTTAAATGCAGTTTGGAGACCAGTGAACGCCTCTTGAATTAATGATTAAGGAAGAATGCTACTGAAAGTTATACTTATGATTTGGACTGTGAAGATTGATGTTCAATTAAAAAAAGGGGCATTCTGTAATGTAAAAATTAAGAATTTTTAAAATTAAGGAAAAATAAGGAATTCAACAAGAACTGCAGTCGCTTTAGTCAAGTTTTTATAATTTCTTAAATAGGCCATTGAAGCCAATAGCACAAATGAGTCTGAAAAACAGCAGGTTATAGAAAGATATAGTGACAAGGAAGGGTTAGATTTCAATATGGATTTGTTGGTACAAGTGTCCATTTCTCATTGGATATTTCCTTTTGTCCATAAGCAAACTCACATCAAGCCCTCTTATGGACAACTGGTTACAAAATAATGACCACACCTATGAGGTTAAATGCAAAGAAAAACATAACCAGAGAACTGTAACTATTTAAATGCTGCAGTGCTGAATAATAACGTTCATCAAACGCACTTCTCCAACCTGGATATACCTTTGGGAATATAGGAATGAGAGATGAGAAAGAGCTGTTTGATCATGGAACCCACCTCACTTCTCACTCAAAGGGTAGAATATATCCCCATACAGGGAATGTATCAGAGAATTAGATATTCACTTGATACTTGGTTTTAGCCAGAAATCCACAGAAGTTTTATAGAAAGTTCTGCAGCTGTAATACATGCTTGTGATTGTTCACCCTTAAAGTAACCTGCCTTTCTGGATTTTTAGGAGCTTTTGTTGCTTATATTGGCATTTGGTTGGGTTCAGTGGGAAAATTACAAGATAGAAAGGTATGACTCTCCAAGATATTCACCCTGAAAAGGAGAATTTCACTTTAAAAAGGGTGCCCCAAAGCCTTTACAAAAACCTGAAAAAATCAACATGTAAGGCAAGCCTAGATCAGGCTTTCAGTTCTCTCACTCCTTCCCATGCCCTTTGACTCTTCTGGGGGATTTAATGATCTTAAAATGAGTGTGTTACTTGGGGCAAGTGCCTCCCGTGAGGTGCTGAGTGCCCTTATCTCCCACCCATTTCAATGGAAGTTGTGGGAATTCTGCACCAATCAGTACCTTGGAGGATCAGGAACAAAAGTATAAACTTCCTGCTGCAGCCTACAATCAATTCAATAGATATGCATAAGTCAGGGCAGGCATAACTGAGTAAAGCCTTTGCAAATTCCATCTCTAGCAATACTTACTGCACTTGTCATGGGGAAAAGTATTATTCACACACAGTACATCAATAAATCCTAATTTTTCCCAAGGTACATCTCTCACTGACTTTAGTCAAAATTTGTGAATGCCTTGAACTACTGAAAAATCAGGCTTTTATGTAGATGCAGGTATATGTTTCCACATATCTAGCTTACGTGTCATTAGCAAAACAATGAATCACTCCATTTATTCACATCTCCCGCACCGCAGGAACGTAAGTGATTTTTTAAAAAGTGGAACGGAAATTAAATCTTAGTTACACCAGTCTTGCTAGGACACCAAATATTCCTCTCTTTCAAGGGTGAAACACACAGCATAGGAAGAAGAAAGAGCTTCAAGGGTCATGTCATACAAGTGTTAGTATAATGTTCACATCAGCATCACTGCGGCGTTTTAATTTAAAGCATGTATTCCTTTGAGAATTACCATTATCTCCTTTTTTTTAAAAAAACACAACACTCTATCTATTTCCTTATACAATTCTTTTCAGATATCTTAAAGTAACTGTCATGGCATCTGAAAAGAAGCATTCCCTACTCCCTCCCCCACCACACACACCACCACCCTCCCTTTAAAAGGGCCCAGAGGGGAAAGTCAGCACATGAATTATTTTAGCTTTCAATGCGTCTTTTGAAAGGAAGAGTTAAGTGTTATTTTATATATTTTTCATGCACAATGTCAGTTATTTCTTAGCAAATATTTACTGCAGGCTTCAGGCATTTCATCATAAAAGTTTAATTGAAAAGTTGGATTAAATGTAAAAAGGGAAAAAATAGAGCAGGGGAGAAGAAATTTTATAACCATAAGCCTTATTTCTAACAGACTGCAAACATGTCCCCGGATATAAACAAATAGGGTAGTTACAGAAAAAGGTTACAGGAAAAGTCTAACAATGGGCCAGCTGACCATCAAAAGCAATATATTTGCTGTGAAAAACAAACAAACAATTGCTTTAAAAAATAAAGCCTAGAATCAGTCACAATAGCTGCCTAGAGTACAACCTGTTTTAACAAAACTGAAAGGGTTGCACTTCGTTTACAGTAGGACTGTGAATCTATTTGTGGCTACCTCATGCCCTCTAGTGGAGTATTGAAGTGTGTGTGTTTTACTTGACTGACAGCAGGGTTCACGTATGCTCTTGTCGGCCCCAACAAATCCTTCTTATTACATCATGAATTTTGATAAGCCTATTAGCCAGCCAAGCAGCCAGGAGTAGAATGCCTTTCCCACTTGATGACTACACAATGAGGAGTAATATATTTTAATTTAAACACCATAAACCTATTGAGTGCTTAATTAACTTTAACCGTCTTTAGGGGAATGAAGCCAATTTGAGGGGGTCAAAGGAGTTGTTTCAATATCAAACAGTTTTACATAGTCAATCCATTCATTCAGCCTACAGCTACTGATTAACACACAAAATTAACATGTTAGTAAAAATTCATATTCAGGTCTCTGGGGAAATTAAGATGCACATGCACAGAGCATGATTAGCACAACTATTGTTTTCCTCCAACAATATAATTTAATGGGTTTTTAGAATTACAGAAAGGGAGACTCAGTACTGGTTTGAATTGATTATTTACCACAAAGCTTTGAAATATAGAAAAGATAGAAAACATTATGAGCCAAAAGGCCAGCAACAGAGCAAGACAAGTTTCAAAGGGCTTGGTTTGAGTGAGAGAAAGGGACTAAGTGTCAGAATCTCCTGCATAATATATTACAGTCACATGGCATGTAGTAAGCCTCTCCAAAAAGCAGTTTCTCTTTCCTCTTGTTTTCTGCTGTCTTCCCCTCCTTTCTCCCTCCACTCTGTATGGTATCTCTGTATTATTTTTCATTACATCACCAGTCTTACTGAGAGAAGAAGTACCCTGAAGCTTCTCAGTTTCCCTGTAAAAGGCTGTGCACAACAGTAATGTTTTAAAAATAAAAATACTAAGAGGACAAGGAAATGAGCAGAGTGGACAAACTGGGCGAATGAATGAGAGGTGAAAGTTAAAAATTATTTAGTCAATAATAATACAAGAATACACAGCATTTAGGGCCTGATCCAAAGCACACTGAAGTTAATGAAAGACTCCCACTAACTTCAATAGTCTTTGGATCAAGTTCTTATATATGCACATTTCATCCACAGATCATGCACACTTTACAAAACAGATAACTATCATTAGTTCTCAGAGAGGCAGAGGGAAAGTTAACAACCACTGAGCTACAAACTGGATACAGCTGGGTGAGACCATTGGAAGTAGAAGGCAAGCAAGTCAGAGTGCAGAATGTCTGTCTTCTTGTGTGGGTATGTATCCTTACAGTTTCAGAGAGAGAAACCATCTAGGCCTAAAACACCCAATGCCATTAACAGAAATAAAACTCATTACTGCTTTTCTTACTGCATTCAGGACCACTAAGTGATAAGCAGGTGGATTAATTAGCAGGTTAACCAAATGGCCAAACAAATGGTGCATGGGCTTTCTAGGTTTAACAGACCTAGTTGTGCTATGAAGATAGAATGATAATGATAGGGAATTCTGCCTTCATAAATAAAAGCCATTGTGCATGTGACTGTCAAGAAACTTGCCTACCAAGTGTGAGGCTGTTGGATCTCACACCCCATGTATAGGTTTCTACAGAAGATTATGGCTGTGGCTCTTGTTGATACCAAAGATGAAAGAAATTTTATGAGGGATCTCAGAAGGTCAACACAGATTATTAGGAAGAAGGCTTAAACTTAGGGCCTTTATTATATCTTTTTACAGCTTTATCTGGAATTCTCCACAGTTCATATGAAAAACCAGACAAATTGAGGAAACCTAAGAGTTTCCAATGCATGAACATGAAGGTGAAATAGAGAAGAGGGGTTTATGTTTATCTGGTACTGAGAAAGCCTTTGGGAAGAGGAGATAAAAATGACAACTGGTCAAAAAGAGGTCCATAAAAGTGGGCACCCTATTACAGACAAATTGGGTCAAATTTTCAATCTAGCTTGAGACCTCTGGTTTTATTCCCCCCGTTTGCTAACTATGTACAATTTAAAGCACTTAGACATCTTACTATTTTATGGCACCTACAAATCAGATACTATGATATTTAACTGAACAAAATTACTGTAGCAAATACACCTCTACCTCAACATAACGCTGTCCTTGAAAGCCAAAAAATCTTACCGCGTTATAGGTGAAACCGTGTTATATTGAACTTGCTTTGATCCACTGGAGTGCGCAGCCTCATCCCCCGGAGCACTGCTTTATGCGTTATATCCAAATTCGTGTTATATCGGCGGTGTTATATCGCAGTAGCGGTGTAATTGCAAATAGCATATCCATAAATGGAGACCAGGCCAGAAACCTACAAATATCTTTATACAGAAGAGTGAGAAGCTTAAAAGCAAGTGTCTGAGCCAGAATGATGAGCACTAAAAGATCAAGACAAATGATATCTCTGGAACAAGAAGGCATGTGAATAAGCAATACTGTAATTCTCATTTGCATGTAGTCAAGTTAGGTCAAAGATGTAGGAGTTGCTCTCTACATGAAGAATTCTGCAGGCCCTGTGCTTTCTACCCAGAATTTCTGGAGGCAAGATACCAAATATATCAGCCTGCAGATCAGAACACCAAGGTTAATGCAGAATGTTGAAAGAAATTAGAGTGGCAAACAAGTTGAACGTTGCATCAGGACATATGTTAGAGAAATAACATTTGGTACCATAAACAAACAAAAAAAGATAAGTGAGTCTGGTGGATGCTCTTTTCTAAGCCCAGACAAACACACATGAGATAGTCAGAGTGTAAGTGCAGTTCAGCTATTTCATAGCAGTGACCATAGTTAAGTTTGACAACCTTGCAGGGGGATCATATCAAGAACTAGTAATGTCACACTACATTTCAAGGAAGGAGATTTACGTATTTATTTAAGATGAGGAAGTTGGATAGAAACAGCCTAAAGAGAAAAGTTAAGGAATCAAAAAGTAGCCTTTAAAAGTAGAACTCTAACTCAAGTGATGAATCAGAAGTGAATCTAAGTTTTGGAAGGTAGGATGCAAAGTGAAGATGATGATGTAAAGAAGGACTAATAGGAATTTGCAGAGTAGTCAAAGCTAGAGAAACCAGTAGTAGAAAGCCTGCAGGAGAGCCAGTCTGACTGTTAGACCAGCCATGTGTAAAAGGAACAATTAGTGAGGATAAGGAGATCCTAGAGAAGCAAAATGATTTATTTCCATCCGTATTGACTACAGAAAGAGAAATATCAATCTTGAAAAACTTTTACAAATACGAGAGGCAGGGTGCTGCTAGATAGCCTACTCTGAAAAGGGGTTAAGCACCCATAGCTTTCCTCGAGGTCAAGATCAGGCCCATAGAGATATCTAAAATAAGAGCTGGTGGAGCAACTCGAGAAATTCATTTGCAGTAGCATTCCAGAACTAGAATTCATCTGAGAATTCTAACAGAGGAGGGAAGAAAGGCCCAGTTCTTGTAATCAAAGTATGTATTTAAAATATGCTGCAATATCAGAGAATAGCCAAACTCGCACCCATCTTTTTTTTAAAAGTGCCAGTGGTGATCCTAAAACTTATACATCATGGGCCAGATCCTTGGATCTGTCTGAGCTGTCCTTTGTGTAGCCCTAAGGGGACAAGACTGGCTCTAAATTATCTCTAACTTTCCTGAATTTGGTGGCTGACTGGAGGCTGATCAAGCCCTTAACATACGTTAGAGCAGACTCAGGATTTCTCTGAGATAGTGGTCCCCAAACTTTTTATATTGCACCCCCCCTTCACCTGTAATAGAATCTGTCTGCGTCTGAGAGCCAGGATCGGAGCTGTGGTCAGGAGCAGAGCCACAGCTGGGACAGGACCACAACCAGAGTCAAGGACCAAGGCCGGAGCTGCAGCTGGGGCCATGGCCGGGAGTAGAGCTGCAGCTGGAGTGGGGCTGGGGGCAGAGAGGTGCTCCCTCCCCGTCCTCCCTGGGGGCTGGCTCGTGCCCCACAAATGTTTCTCTGCACCTGGGGGGCATGCCCCACAGTTTGGAGGCCACTGCTCTAAGATATGCCATAAGTAACTGCCCCATAGAAAAAATTCTGTGGGTCAAGATAACTAGGGGGCTGCGGTGTTAATCCATGCCCCCTCCCACCTCTGACCTGCTCCCAAATGCCTTCCTTCACCAGAAGTGCCAAGAATAGATGGTGTAGTGCTGGCCATACCAGCTTTGCATCACCCATCAATTCCCCCTACACAGGGGAAATACCCAGATACCTCACCCATTAGGGCAGCTGTCCAGGTGCGTTCTGCTGCCTGAGCAGAGCAAAAGAACCAGATTGGGGAGGGGACTGAGAACCTGGCCCTGAGCAAATATTTGAGAAAATATTTGAGAAAATAACTAGAGACATATGAATTCAATAAACTAATGCAACATGATAGAGACAAAGCAGCACAGCATGCAAAAGGGTGAGTCTGATAGATCCTGTCTAAAATGTCAGAATAGTTTGAAAATGTAAACAAAACTGTGGGTAAAGGAGAACTGGTGGTATAATTTAGGTGGACTTTACAAAGGTCTTTTGATAAAACCCCTCTTCCATTCCCCAGAGCCTATTAATGAAATTAATTTGATTATAAATTCTTCATGTCAGGGATTGAGACTTCTGATTCAGGGATGTGGGCACTAATACACTATAAATATTAAATAATAAACAACCACCGCCATCCTCAGAGGGTGAGAATTAAAAAACTATCACATACTAAATCCTGGTTAAGACACAAGAAGCAAAGAGTAGGGATAATGAACCAGTTCTCAGCACAGAGATTAAAAATGGGATTGTTCAAGTATTTCTTTATAATGTGGAAGGGGTGTACGCCTTAATTTCTAGGTAGCAAAATTTGCTGCCATAACAAAATTACATGTATTAGTAAAGACTAGAAAGAATATTCTGAGGCTCTTCAGGAACACCTAACAAAGCCATATAAGAGGGCAACACAATGGCAGGCAAATTTCAACATTAACTAGACCAACAATACACTTTGAAAGGAACAATTTAACTATCTGTACAATATATACTCATTGGTTCTGAAATTAGTTGCAACCTTTCATGGAAGAAATCTAGGCATTATTATGGATCATTTTAATATTGGCATTTGCCCACTGTGCAGCCATCATAAATTAAAATTAACAATACAATTAGGTTGTATTAGGGAAGGAAGAAAATGCTGTTATATTAATTGTTGGCTTAGTTTCACCTTGGCCCCTCATCTCAAAAGACACCAAAGTTCTACAGAACTTTATGAATGGACATAGGATTTTCATGGAAAGAGAGATTAACAAGATTAGGACTACTGATTATGGAAATGTGAAGAGTAATAGGAGATAATACATATAGCCAGTTGGATTCGTCTGCTATCCATTCTCATAACCCAAAGGGCACATGAAGAAATTAAAATGCAAGAAGATTAATACAGATAAAAAAAATTGAAATATATGGGATGTAGCAGTAGGACTCATGGCCATAAGATATTTTTGATACCAATATCTTTGTAATATTAAAAACAGGTTTAGTCATTGACTTGAAGAAGAGAACTTCTGCATTTGCAATATATAAATTTGGATAAAAATTCAAATTATATTTCTTCTCATACTTTAGGCCACAAAGAGAATGAACTGAGTTCAGGAAAAAATTCCATCTCAATACAATATTGCATAATTGGATACATTCTGGGAAATATGCACCTTCCACAAAAGTTTCTAAGGGTCACCCCCACACTACACCACAATATACTGGACTAGATGATCTAGTCCCTTAGATCATCACAGAGTTCTACTGAACCTAGTTCAAACAGGAATTATCTCAAGGAAGTTCTATGGTTTGTGTTATGTAGGAGATCAGACTAGACAATCACAGTTGTCCCTTCTGGCCTTATACTCTATGACTTGTATTAATAAGGACAACGAATTTAGCAATTTCATTCATAACTAGTATGGCTCATTCTATATTAGACACCAATTATCAACACAATTATAGTTTACCTCATCAACTTAATTAGAATACAGCAAACAAAATGTAGGTAGTCAGGTCCTTTACAGGCTGATATCATACGAAAACAAAAAGATAAGGTCCTGGAGTCAAGAAGAGATGGAATTTTTTTTTATGGAAAAAGTACTTGAGAAAGTATGTTCCTTAATAGCATAAATAAATTAGTTTCTGATATAGAATGGGCGATAGTGCAATTTGTAAATTCGGTGTGTGTGTATCATTAGAGTTCACATAATGATATTTACAGGAAATACAATAATGTAAGGGATATTGGTAAGATTAGGTGGCTAATACAGTATGCTACAAGTAACTAAAAATCTATACAGGAAAAAAACTTTCAAACCTACCCCTATTCAGGAAAACAAAATCCATTTTAGATTACATGTTATCTGGCAATTATTTAATTGAGTTGAAGATGGAATTAGTAGTTGATTTGAGAATATCCTTCTATGAACTCTTTTGTAAACTGCAAAGTGCCAACGATGGTTTGAACCCCATTTAGAAACAAAACAGAACAGCAAATCTTCAATTATGATATTTTCAAGCAGAACAAGTGAAGAGTTATGGGAAGTTCATGGCACTTCTAAGATGTTTAAACACAAGTACCATAATTGTCACTTAATGGGTCAGGAAACAAAGACAGACTTTTCTCTGTGGTGTTGTCTGTTCTCTATAGATCACACTTATTTCACTTCCATATTTAGGAAATGTAATTATGTCTAATTCAAATTACAAGAGAAAATAACACAAAGCTATTCCTTCTTTACTGATAATCTTCTGAATATTTTATTTGCCCAGCCATACCATTTTCTAAAAAGAAAACATTAATTTATGTGGCCCATATGGAATTGAATTGTACTGTATTCTAACATGATTCATTGTAATTTATACGTTAATTAGACAGATTATGTGACAATTAACTCTCTCCCCAAATGTAAAAGCTTTTCAAAAAGGAAATGTACAATGAACCACTTTCTCCCAGTTGTATGAGACAACAGGGTTGAATCCCAGACTTGCACCTACTTATATCAATGGCTCAGAGGTTTTCAAGAGCTCCAGTGTGTGCGCATCTTCATGAGATCACAGGCTACACCAAAAATGAATACTGGAAGCACTCCTGATTTAAAAACAATGTACAGTACTCTATCAGGCAAAATGATATTTAAAGAGAATCCTTAACCACTCCACAGCTCAGTGTGTGTAAATTCTATTTTGGAAGTTGGCCAAGGAACCAGACCAATAAGGAATTTCACAGAAAAACAACTTACTACAAATGTGATCAGAGAGCGAGATCATTGTACTCAAAATGATTTCCTTTGAGTGTTCTGCTTCTACAAAATACTAAGTAAGCCCCACTGCCCCTGAGGTATCATTTCAATCTTCAGATTAAAGAAAGACATTTTTCTCTTCTTAATAAAATGATCAAAGCACTCCACTTTTCTCCATGTTTTTCACCAGTGGGGGTCACCTTGCATAGTCACATATAAGGAATGTTCTGTCATTGTAGTCTCAGATGCCAACGCAGGAAAAATAATTCCAGCAGCAGCACCTGGACTCCTGGCAACTTTTGTATTCAGCTTTGGAGTTGTCCCTGGATCTTTTTTTGGTGTTCCACATATGAGAGTTTTTCTTTGTATGAGAATAATGTACTCACATAATATTTATCTGCATGACCCTTTACTATCAGGATGAGATATCTCCAGAGCCAAGCACCTGCTTCCATGGTCAGAACTTTGAACTAAACACATTCCAACAAGTGGCCTCCCTTAGTTCTCCAAATTCTCACTGTGAGCTGACAGTGAAGTCCAGTTTTGATGGCTTCAAAAAACAACAACAACCCATTTTTTAGCCCAACGCCACACTAGGTAACACAGAACAATATTTTGTGATGAGCAGGATAAAAGGCAGAACACAGTTATACAGATTAAAATGCTGGTCTACTGATGTGAATATGCATGCATACTCCTGTATTGTATGGTACAACCTTGAAATAGTGTTTTGCCACCACAAGAGTCACTACAAATAGAGTTTCACTATAACAGAAGAAGCTACCTGGCAAAAGATTGCCAGGCAATCACACAGACAGTGTCAAGGCCTTATTTTCCCCTTCCACAATTACTAGGGGGCAACCATTCGTATGGGGAGGAGAGGAAAGAGAGACAGGGTTCCAGAGGGATAATTTTACTCATACAGAGGTGCAGCAGAAGTAAGACAGGCTCTTTAGCTAACAAGTAAATTTCTATCCTGAATATATTTCCTCATGCATCACATCTCACCAAAGATCATACAGTTTATGGATACGCTCATCTGTAAATATCTTGGAACTACTGAAGTTGGCCCAAATGTCAAAGGTCCTTGTTTAAATTAGTCCCTAAATAATAGGTTTATTCTTTTTCCCCCCCAGATGGAAGTGTTATACTGAGATCAGAGCATTGTGGGAAATCCTGCTGTGCTCACATCCATTCTCTGAGACTCAGCTAGCATCCAAATAGTTTCAGATAATCCTGATTTTTTCACCTAACCATAATGATTATAAAAACAGGTCTTAATTTCCAAATAAAAAAACAGGCTGACTTGCTACAACCTGTCACCATGTTCCGAAGTCAAATCTATTTCAATTTGTAGGCTTTGTACTTATAGGCTTACATGACATTAATTACACATAAAACATTTTGAAGTAACACCACATGGCTTGGCTGAAATTGTGCCAACATGTCAAGGTGGGTCAAAATTTTATTTTTTGTTTGTATTTCTAAGGACAATGGAAGACTGTTAAGACATAAATGTTTACCTGTTGTAGGTCACATACAGGCAAACCTCACATTGGCTCCACTGGGCGTTTAGCCAGCATTAGATCTACCAAATCTAGCCCTAAATTATTAAAGATTATGAACATATAGTTTAACCAAGCCCCAAATACATATTATATACCACATCTGCATCTCATAATATAGAAACAAAATCCTAGCCCAAATTTAGCTTCCAACATACAGTTATATTTCCAAGTGTTACACATATATATTTGGGGTGGAATTTTACAGTAAACTGTCATTTATGTTCTTTCCTTTATTATAAAATGCAGCAATGATCAATTTAAAATAATTGCACTTTTGAAATCTTTATAGTACGAGTTGAATAGAATATTAACATATTACTGTAGTACTTTTCATTTCAACAAGTAGTTAAAATATGTGAATCAATGTTTTAGAGCTCTGCAAATATAATGAACAAGAGCCGCATATCCAGCTGAAACTGAGAGGAAATTCAGTTAGTCAAAATGTAGTTGCTCAAGTTGGAATTTGACCAGGACATCAGAACAACTTTCCTACTCTTCTGAAAAGTACCATATCATAAGTGACAAGTTGTAAGGGACATCTCATTGGCTAGGCCCTACACTACGAGTTTAGGTCAAATTTAGCAGTGTTAGATCGATTTAACCCTGCACCAGTCTACATGATAAAGCCGTTATTTTCGACTTTAAGGGCTGTTAAAATCAATTTCGGTACTCCTCCCCCGACGAGGGGATTAGCACTGAAATTGACCTTGCCAGATCAAATTTGGGGTAACGTGATTGCAGTTCGATGGTATTGGCTTCTGGGAGCTATTCCAGAGGTGCCCGTTCCTGCTGGGCTGTTTGCCTGTGGCTGAACAGAAATGTTCCCCGCTGTTACCCACATGGTGCGGGGAGGGGTGAAGCAATCATCCCAGAGAACTGGGTTTGTGTGTGTGTGTGTGCAGGGGGGGTTGTTAGCTGGGTTTGTGCTGCACGTTAACCCAAAAACCACAGCCCCTCCTCCTTTTAAATGGTCAATCCATTTTAAATGGCCAACCCAATGGCTGCTTGGTGTGGGAAATGAGGGCACTGCTGTTTGACATCATTCCCACACCTCTGAACGTCCCCTTAATAAAATCATCCTATTTCAACCAGGTGTCCAGGAATGATACCGCTCTCTTGAGGATAACACAGAGAGATAAAAAACGGATGCTGTTTGAATGCCAGCAAACACCGGGACCATACGCTGCCATGCGATGTGCTACTGGCCTGGCGTGGTAAAGTGTCCTACCATGGAGGACAGAATAAGGTTGCCCTCCCCAGAAACCTTTTGCAAAGGCTTTGGGAGTACATCCAGGAGAGCTTTATGGAGATGTCCCTGGAGGATTTATGCTCCATCCCCAGACACATTAACATACTTTTCCAGTAGCTGTACTGGCCACGAATGCCAGGGCAAATTAATCATTAAACATGCTTGCTTTTAAACCATGTATAATATTTACAAAAGGTACACTCACCAGAGGTCCCTTCTCCATCTGGTGGGTCTGGGAGGCAGCCTTGGGTGGGTTCAGGGGGTCCAGAGTGAAAAACAGTTCCTGGCTGTCGGGGAAAATGGGTTCTCTGCTTCTTGCTGTGAGCTATCTTCTTCGTCCCCAAAACCTGCAACCCTGTTGCGTGCTACTCCATTGATGGAGTCAAAGCACAGGGGTGGGGTAGTGGTGGCTGCACCACCTAGAATGGCAGGCAGCTCATCATAGAAACGGCATGTCTAGGGCTCTGACCCAGAGCATCCATTTGCCTCTCTGGTTTTTTGGTAGGCTTGCCTCAGCTCCTTAAGTTCCACGTGACACTGCTGCGGGTCCCTGTTACAGCCTCCGTCCTTCATGCCCTTTGAGATTTTTTCAAATGTTTGGGCATTTCTTCTTTTGGAACGGAGTTCTGATAGCACGGATTCATCTCCCCATACAGTGATCAATTCCCATACCTCCTGTTCAGTCCATGCTGGGGCTCTTTTGCAATTCTGGGACTCCATCATGGTCATTTCTGCTGATGAGATCTGCACTCACCTGCAGATCACCACGCTGGCCAAACAGGAAATGAGATTCAAAAGTTTGCGGGCCTTTTCCTGTCTACCTGGCGCTGTCCAGAGCGGTCACAATGGAGCACTCTGGGATAGCTCCCGGAGACCAATACCACAATACCAAATTGTGACTACACTACCCCATATTCGACCTGGCAAGATCGATTTAGCGATAATCCCCTCAACGGGGGAGGAGTACCGAAATCGATTTTAACAGCCCTTTAAGTCGAAAATAACGGCTTTGTCGTGTGGATGGGTGCAGGGTTAAATCGATCTAACACTGATAAATTCGACCTAAATGCATAGCGTAGACTAGGGTTTAGACAAAGTCTATAGAAGTAAACAGAAATGATGTGACAGTCATATGAATAGGCAGATAATGTTTTCATCACCCTTTAAATGAAACATTCTTTTTGTAAGGTCTCTCAGTCCAAAGGTACAGACTATTACAACACATAATCTGTTTTGGCCACTGACTAAATTGCCATATGGCTGACACATCAATACGCCACAGTCCTGACCTGGGGGGGAACTCTTCTAGGGATCAAAGGACAGTCTCCATGACCTGTTCAGTCTGACCTCTGTGCTGAGACTGTAGTCAATGTGGCCAATTAGTCCTAGTTGCAGTCTGGACACTTGTGCCATGGGGAATCAAACAGCCATCATGTGACAGCAATTTTAATTCACTACTCTGTATTGCGTAATCAATACCCTGAGCTTTCCAATTCAACAAAAACATAAGTCCCTCCTTAGTCTGGCTGGTGCAACATGGGGGAAAACAGAGATATTGACAGATTAGGATTTCTCATGAGTAACCCTAGAACATCAACCTGGACAACTGCTTTTCTGAGTACAATCACACTGCACCCCATACATGCTACTGACTAGCACTTGCTGCTCACTGCAGCATCCTTGCTAGCTGGGGGTGAGGTAAGAGGCAAGACACACACACACACACACACACACACACACACACACACACACACACACACACACCTGAAGATCACATCCCCTGGGAGACAAGGATCACAAGACTTCATGTGAGCTTGCTCTCTCTTTGCATTCCTTAAGTACTAAGGTAAGAGAGGCCTGGCATGTTGTTTACATGTAAGAGGTTTCACGCATTCTTCTCCTGTTCCAATAGTCTGTGCATCAGTGGGTATGATTTATATCATACTTTGAGTTACAGGAGTTTAAAAAGTCATGAGAAATTCAATTTATCTGGATTGGGGACCCTAGAACATGACAACTATTACACATACATAAGTTGCCGGGGGGTAGGGTTGTTTGTTTTAATATAATTTTATGAAAAATTCTTCCTGAGAAAACTTGTATGCCAAGTTTCAGGAGTCCCAATAATGGTTTTTTTAATGGAGTGCTGCTATAATTTTAACTGAGGTGACAATGAAAACACATATTCTTTCCATCTGGTACCTTACACTTGAACACACTACTGACAGTTCTCAAAAGTTGTGCATTGAAATGGTTGTCTAGCTATATATTTAAACAATTAAGTCATCATTAATTCAGTAAGTGCCATAATAGACTTCATAAGAATTACAAAAGAATCCTTTTTAGAGATGTACCATCAGTACTGATAGTTGTCTAACCAGGTGGGGTCCTTCTCATGCACTGGTTTCAACGTTTTCTGAAAATACATGGTAACAAAATGCACAAGTGAACAAAGTTATCCTACTTAATTCTTTGACACTACAAGCTGGGAATTTCCTGACATGCCAAAATAATTAAAAATGCATTAGCGTTGACATAGGACCTTCCAATTCACCTGGCACCAAGGGGTTAATAACACACACTTAATATCCTATCTCAAACAGCAATAATTGTAGCAAGGAGCAAGCTTTTATGGTAACCTTAGTAAGATAGTGCTGCTTCTTCAGAACACAACAGTGAAAAAGCCATGCAAATGGAGATGAATGGAGCACAAGCCACTGAGGTAATTAAAAATGTATTTTCCATCTCCTAGTAATTGAATTGTGTACAAGCTGCAAGTTAATGAGGTCATCTACCCTCGAGCACTGACAGGAAAGCAGGAATAATTATCTTTCAATTTTTTCTTATGTAGCAATTAATTTTAACCATTCGCCTGCACCCCACTCCTACTTCACTCGTTCCAGTCAGTCAAAGTCATAGCTAAGCTGAATTGACAAGCAATTGATATGGTAGCGGCACAAAGCCGCTGAGGCGGGTAAGGTAATCAAGGGGCTGCAGCTGTTGAGGACTAAGCGCTTCCAGGTGAATGTCACCTGAGATTTTGCATTCTGCCACTCGGAGGACTAGGGACATACAGTGGTGGCTGACAGCACATCTGGTGCCAGGTGGGCAGGGATGGGACATTGCTGATTCGGGAAGGGAACAGAAGGATGGACTAGGATTGATGAATGGACAAGACTCTGAATCAAAATGTCTTTTTTTTTTTTTAAGGCTCAGCTATTAGTGTACACAGTATCCTCTTAGAAAATCTCATGTCTTTGGCTTCGAATGAAAATTCAGGAACATCCACTAAACTCAAACTCTGCTTCTCCTGGAATTATGTAATGTGGCTCTATAACGTAAGATCACTTTAAAACAAAAAGTGGATGCAGACTTGGAAGTGAAGTTGCGTAGGTTGAACCTGTGAAGTGCCTCAGCTCAAAAGCTCTGAGTGTGCATGTGCATGCCTGCTCACACACGCACTTGGAACTGGCTTAGCAAGCTCTGAAGTTATTATTTTCCTCCCATGGCGCCTCCATTGATTACAATGATCATTTTTGTTCACTACAAAGATGGAGACTCAGGTTTTCTTCCTGATGATTGTAACACTAACAGGTGTACAAAGTTATCTAATTCAAATGTTTCACTGATGTTATTGGAACTATATGTAGGAAACTAAGTTTTAGAGCAAAAAGCATACAACCTAAACATATTCTTGTTAAAGCAATTCCCTTCTTTGCTCTCACAACACATTATTGGAAACATTTTCAGTACATTGCAAGAAGTGGTGCATGACTGTTATTCATTAGCTGAGTTCTGTCCATAATTCTCTGCAAACCAGAATGACAATTTACCACTACTTTACAGTTCCTGTATTTAGCACTCACAGCTTGCATTAACTCATATTTCTTCTATAACTTTCACTTATTTTGTTTTGATTTATTACTACATGCATTAATCTTTAATGGCTTTTCACTTCATGAGCTATCCAAGTGCTCATGTGTTGATCACTTTGCTCCATCACATTCTCAAAAATGATAACTAGAGGTGAAATTTCTTTTCACGTTAAGACAATGGGCTACATTTTGTTCTCACTGTCCTAAATGCAGAGCAACTTTATCAAAATTAGTGAAGCTATTTTGCATTTACAGTTGTGGAATAGGAAAAAAAGGGCCCTTTTTAGTTGGACACGAAAACTACAGCCCAGTTGTTTTTTCTTTTGCACCCACAAGGCCCGATCCAAGTTTTACTGAAATACACTTCAATGGTAATTGCATCATGCCCTCAGTAATTTGCAATAACTTTATTTACAGGTGCAAGGCTGTGCTTTTTAAAGTGAAGTTTGGTGAAGAATGTGACAGCAGACTCAAGAGCAGCAGTTTGACCCCAAAAGCTCAGTTTGATTAGGAATGCAACTTTGTGCTTAGTAATTTGGATCAAATTCAAATTGAGTGTATAATTACTGAAAAAGGTCAAGGTGGCTTCGGTCTAGTACCCTACATTCAAACATTATTTTTCCTTGGGTGCTGTTAGAAGCTAATGGCACTGGGAAATTCTTATCCCAGATAAGGTAAGTATAAAAGGCATGGAAATGAAGCCAGTTTTCCCTGGAAGGGAGACAGAATTCTTCTTTTTAGTGGGATACTCCACCTTTCCGCCACCACTCTCTGGTGGTTTCTGCTGCTTATGGAGATGTGCATAGCACATAATTGCAGCATATGATTAGCATTATAGTGCAGATCTAAGAAAACAGTCTCACGAGGAGCAGAAAGATTCTGTGACACCTGCTGCTTCTTATGCTCTTGCTTCTTCCTTAATGGTAGAGCTGCACCCTAGTGACAAATGATGACATGAGGGTCTCACCTTTGTGATTCACAATTAAAACAAAGAAAACTAACTTCTGTTTAATGTGTTTAGCCCATCAGAGGCAAACACTCTAGGGCAGTCATGAAAGAAAATCAGCTTTTGTTTGGGACTGTAAGAGGAAGCTTGCACCCAAAGCAGCACACGCTGTCTATCCTGCAATCAGTGCCACCCTGAGATAGTTACTAGCAGAATGTCAGTAATGACAAGCATAAATAGAAAGATCTCTGACACAGTTTTACAAAGATAAGCACATTCTCAAAACTTGTCTTCATCACTTGTATTAACCAAATTCTAAAATACTATACACATGGACATGGTGGAAAGACATGTATTGTACTACAAAGACAAAATCATTCTTAGTAGTTAGATAAGTGTTGTCAGTCAACTCTAACCATACTTTAGCCAGCTCTTTCTCTGTAAGGGCAGATTAAACTTGGCAGATTTGATGAGGCATGACATACTCTATGTAGTTTCCACTCTTCCTGAAACAGCTTCTTGCAATGCTGGGGCATGTTCTCCCCTCCAGATCTACTTCAAAAATCCAGAATAAAAAAAAGAGATCAGTTCCTATGTCCTCTAGAGTGAGTCTCTGCTAGTTTCCTTGGAGGCTAAAAGTGCAGGAATGTCTATACAAACAAAGAAATTTACTTTAGCATCTCCTGTGTCTGCAGTAAAACTAATACAGCAGTGCAAAAACATAGGGCCAGTGAACAAGCATCTGAATCTGAAGAAAGATCCCATTGTTTTAGTTTCTCCTCTTCTTGCCCTACTTCAGATTAAAAAATTGCTTTCTTACATGGTGCCTACAAAGTATCCATTTCTTCTCTTCTAAAAGTGATACCACCAGCAGTGGAGATGAGACAGTTATCAGAGCTCTGGATTCAATTAAGAGAACTCAAGAGGAACAGTTTTTTCAGAACATCCGATCCCAGCTGCTGGATCCATCTCAGTCTCACTTTCCTACCTTCTGATATTCTCTTTTGCTACATGTCTTCGAATCTAGGCTCCATCAAAAAACTGCAAGGACAAGACAAGACAAGTTAGATCTTCTGATGGGAGTCATGCAGAGATTTTTCGGTTTGCATAGAATAGGCACAGTCTGAGAGACGAGAGTAGGACCAACTCAAGAAAATTCTTGCCACCAAAGCTGAGGCCCATGCTGATTTACACCAGCTGAGGATACAGCCTTTCATATTTATCTTCAGACACTCCACTTTACACATACTGTAGGCTGAAGACCTCAGACTAACCTGTTTCACCGTCACAGAGAACATGCCTGTAGATGTATTACATTTCCATTTTTGGTTAATGACTTCAAATAACTAAGATTTGTGGTGGTTGTTACAGAAGCAAATCTCTGATGAATGGCAGGTGCCTTTACTGGTACAGAATTAAGTTTGTTTTTTAAGTATCTTACACTGGTACATTTACATAAGAGACTGTATGAACAGTATCTGAGGATGTATCTTCTTTTCTATCCTTTGAAATGTTTAGTTTTTTTAACTGAAACATTACTTAGCATTTATATATTGTAGCAACATTTATGTTAACTTTTTTTCAGTTAATCTCTTTGTTAAAAATACTGGCTCATTTTGAATCTTAGGCATTCCACAGTAAGAAGTCCAGGTACTTCAGATCACAGATAACTATGACATAAACCTAACATGCACATGAGGAACTAGCTGAGGCTAGAAACATTGTCCAGCTTCGGAAACAAAACACTTCACTTCCCATGCCAAATAATTCTTTGAGCTAGAGCTAGAGGAAGCTGATGATCCTTATAGCCTATTTGAATCAACCTCTAGAGGGCAAGATCACAGACAGACAGACAGACACAGTTAATCTGTTACCAAGTCACTCTATATTCAGGAGAATAAAGCAAATGCAACTCTCTTCATGCTGTGCAAAACACAACCACATAAGTTAAGGGGAAATCTCTCCTGTAGTGCTGAAGTATAAAAGTCTCTAAACTGCAACCAGCCACCAGAGGGCAAATTGCTCATAATACGCTAGAACAATTACAATTCGATATTAAAAGTGTTAATAATTCTGTTTAAATACAATCTACTCTCTTCAATTACAGTCTGTGCACAAGATGTGAGGTGACTGGACTATTTGGAAAGTTTGAAGCGATACTAATAAGCCATTTTTTAGCTACAGTAACACAAAGAAACAGACACGACAAAATGCAAACCAGAGTGTTTGTTTTTTTAACGATGCTGGGTGCAACCCCATAACTATATAGGGACTAGTGTTTTGTTAATTCTATTTTTGCTAAACAAGGAATATTACAATATTCCTATTTCTTTTGTTTGCCTCTTCTGTGTGTGCACACTGTATTTTCCTATTTAATTTTCTCTTCACTATTGTATATAGTTACTGTGTTTCACACTTGTGACACCTGTAACATAAGACACTAACAGAAGTGTCTTAGCCAGCTGGCTATCCAACCCTTTATTATATTGGTACCCTGGTAGCATCTAAGGGCCCCAGCCATAAAACACAGTCCCATTGTGCTGTAAAACTACATAATAAACAATGGTCCTTGCCCAAAAGAACTTAATAGTCTAAATTTTATTTTAAATTAAAACTTTACATTAAACTTTAACTTCAACCTACCTACTACCAAACTACTCTCATCCAACCTATAGTCTTGCTATTGACTTTCCAGCTAAAGTAGATGAAGCTTTTAATTATTAAATAACTGAGATATTTTCCAAATTATGCTCCTGAGCAAATGATGTTATGACATTTAGTTTCTAATGCAATTTTATCTAGGAAACAATGCCCTTCATGGTGGCATTAATTAATTTTAACATACGTTATGGGACAATTTAGGGCCCAATCCTGCAAACATTACTCATGAGAATAGTCCAAGATCAACAGGACGACTTGCAGGAGTAAAGTTATGTAAGTATCTGCAGAATGGGATCCTTTTCATTTCAGAAAAGCTTGTTACAGAAATGGGTGTGTTCAGGAAAGATTTTTAAGCTGTACAATTAGTTTTGTTTATCTAAAAAGCTCATCTATCAGTCATCCACTTAATTATTGTACAACCTCACCTTGATATGGCTTTAGTGCATGGTGAGAAACTTGCACAGGTACACTGCACATATTGTTCCAGGTGCTTTTATCTCCCCGGAAGGATAACTGAGGCATCAGCATTAACTAGATTAAAATCTTTTCAAATATTTAACATTTAAAAATTGAAGAAAAACAAATGTATTTTATTGAAATGCACCAACTCTCAGGAAGATGTTGACCATTTTCACTATCATGGCATTAACGTGTAGAAGATGCCACATGGAAATTTCAGGCTCATAAGGAGCCTAGAAATTCACACATCCTTACTAGCTCCAAGCCAGACTTTAGAGTATCCCTTGTAGGTCACTGTACTCACAAAGTGGCATTGTGAGTGACTCTCTTCCATGCCAAGGGAAAGACACAGTGATGCTAATGATATGAAAAACATGAAGATCAGATTGAGGCCCCAGAACCAAAGGGCAGAGAACAAAAATCAGAGACCCAGACTTCATGAGAACTGGGTGTATTATCTCTTGTGATAGCAACAAGGCAGGACTCAGCTGTAATGAATACAATAGTAACTCTTTACTAAAGCTGCTGGACATGTACAGACCTTGTGATTCTTCCTGGCTCTCTAGTTTCCAGAGTGACTAAAATACACTCTTTGCTATTTGGTGTCATTACATGGGATCGCCCTGAATCTTGAACTAAACAGCTATAGAATGGATGGCTGACTACACTACTCTCGAGTAAGAACAGCCATTTCCATTCAGTGTTGTCCAGTTTTTTATTTTCAAGCTGTTATAATTCCAGGACATTTCCATTCACCAGCTGGCTCATCATTTATGTTACGTCCATTCCTCCCCCCCACCCCCCCGCCCCGATAACATACAAAACTTAGGGGATGCGCAGTAGTAAATGCAACAACAACAGAATGATTTGCAATAGATGATCAGGCAGCAATCTATGAAAACAGTGTGAGCTTTTCTCTAAAGCAATTGGGGAGCTGTGTTTCCTCTAGCCTCCATGATTAAATCACTACATATTAGTTCCAGCAAAAGTCATTTTCCCTTAAACTGAAAAGCACAATGTAATGGAATTTCATCAAGAATTTCTAAATGACTTTGGACCTTACTATATTCAGACCTGACTAGAGACCACATACAGTCAGTACAACAGGCTTAATATTCTATTGAGGCTTCTGTACAGGCTTAGTTCTTTGCTAGTGTCTCATAACTTCTAGGAAAATTTTTCCCCTTTATATTGTTGCCTTGAGCCATGAATTTAGCATCAAGAATTACTCAGATTTTGGTAACAGAGTCATTTCTTTATAATTCCTGTACTCCTCATCCAAAATATTCTTACTTTCCTTCCCAAGACTTTACTGTTTATCTCCTGGTAATTCTCTGATAAAATAAAAGTGATTTTAGTTGGTACTGTACCTTTCCAGCTCAGTTCCTGATATCTAGCATAGAGCCTGTATTACCGATCACATTTGCTCAACATGAATGCCCCTTGTAACTCCGATCAACTTAAGTGCTATGTTACACACTTCTACTTTGTGTGTTTAGATAAACTAAAGAATTCAGTAGCCAGTCATCTTTAAAAATATTACATTGTTCTTTTCTCTTGAAGATATACATTATAATGTGGTATTTACAGTACCTGAATGGCTTGCTGGTTTTCCCTGACATGATTTCTTTATATGCTTATTTGCAGATAACTCAGTAGCATCAATATATTATTTCATATGGAGTGAACTCCATCAAAAGTGGTTATAAGACTTACTGGAGGATTGCACAGGATAATTTGCCGTATCCATCTCATAACCCATGTTATGCTTTTATCATAAGATTCCTGATAGAGGAGATGAAAAACTGAACTTGCAGTTGAGCAGGATACAAGGTAGGAATCACAGAAGTTAAAAGGTTTTCAGTGAGACCACTGAACTTCTTCAGCAGCAGTCATGTTCTGGACTATAATTATTTCAATAATATAACTGGCATCTGATCCAGAAATGTGCCAAGGGCCCCTCAACATCCATTGAGCACCTATGTAGGATCAGACCATGGATGATTAGAACAGACCTGTAGCACATCATAGAACAAGTTCTCATAAAAACAGACTGAGAAAAGACCAGGCTGGTAAGACATCTCAAACACCTTTATTCCCCACCACCACCAATGATACTTCCATATACCTACATTTCTTCCATGTTGGATGGATAACTGGTGAAAGAGAAGGGATAGTTCAGTCTCTGTGGACTTTCATTTTTTATCTCTATGAAAATTTCTGTCCCGAGATCTAATTGATACTAATTGTGGTAGAGTTTTTTGTGATAGGAACACCTGATCAGTAGCAGACTGACTGCTACACTGAACAACTGTCAGAAGGGAACAGAGTCCTGGGTTAGATTTGAATTGAAACACAAGAGAGAATTGCTCCTATGCACTAACGAAACTTCTGAAATCTCCCAACCAAGGAAGCAACTAACTCTTTTAGGTTCAGAATCATTACTGGGTTATTGTCAGGGTATATCTAGGAACTGAAAACCTTTTTGTAACTCATGAAACCTACAATCCATGACACCACAATCAACCCAACAGCTATTTTGCTAAAAATACACACACTAAATTAAATAGTAAAAAGGTAACAAAAGAAGTTAGAACAAATCTTCCTTGTTTTTCTTCCCTCCCTCTATTTTATGTGGCATAAACCAGCCTGCAATAATCAACCAGAGCCATTTAGTGTATAGTAGTCTAGTCTTGCTGTGACTAATAGGATGATTGGTTGTATAGCTTCTTTATGGTTGTTCATTATATCACCCTTACATAAAGTAATTTAATTTCAGTGGGATAATTAGGGTATTTCTAATCTAACTGATAGGCTGAATGAAATGAGATTCTTGGAGGGAGATTTGTGTACCAGGAGACTGGTGACCTTTGGCCCCAATTTTCACACAATGTATTAAACTGACAGCCCTACTTCCAAGCCCTGCTGTACTGCATCTTCACAACTTGTGCAGATCTACGTGCTGTAGATAGCAACCTTAAATGAGGTTCCTTTATCCTAAAGAAATCCCATTATTAAAGGAAACCATAAGATCTTAACTGAATTATAAAAAAAATAATATAGAGTATCATTTATTAACTAGAAATGCTGCACCCAAATCTCAAACACTATGCACAACACAAAGCACCCAGCTAAACACTCACTCTCTGGCAGTCCCTCACAAGTCAATCGCTAATGTTCAACACTAGCATGGGCTTATCCTGTAATTATTTCATACATATGTCCATGAAAATCTGCTCTTTTCCCAATTTCCCAGAAAGAAACATATGAAGTAGTATAAATGTGTTTTCTATATCATTGGCAAACTGGATCAGTGCTACATTGCTATGTATGAGCTAAAAAAGGAGCAGGTTTCAGTAATAATTACTGTACACTGTAGCTGTCAAGCAGTACAGAATATCTGCTTGATTTTAACAAATAAAGTTATCCACAGCTTCATTCCTACTTACATATTAGCTTTCAATTCCTCCTACTTCCTCTCTCATTCCCCTATGCTCCGCAAATGCCAATGTTGTAATCTCCTACAGTATTCGTATCTTTCTAATTCAGGGCCCAATCTAGCTCCCACTGAAGTAAAAAAGAGTATTTACTTCAATGGGAGTTGGATTGCACCCTTAAGGGCAAGTCCTCTTCACTTTACATAAGTACTTCCACGGGCTTCAAAGGCCCTACACTACTCACATGAAACTGGATTTGGCCCTTCGATTGCAAGCTCCCTGATCAGAGACCTTGTCTTCTTTAATCTTTCTAAACCACCATGCACATTTGTGCAGTTCATCCCTAAATCTCTGAAAAATATACTCCCTCTGATAAATAACCAGAAGTCCAATAGCAGAGTTTATAATCTGAATAGTCGTTTTAGAGGTCACACAAAAGGCTTTACAAACAGGAAAAAAATCTTTATCCAATTTTTTTTTTTAGTTTTTAAGTATTTGGATTACTTAACACGGCCAGGAATTAACTACAGGTTATGTTGTCTTTCCGACTATTTTGTACCAAAGCACCACAAACAGCCACAACAAGGAGCTGAAAACATTCAAATTTACTTCATTGAGATCAGGATTTCACCCATACAGTATAATTAATTTATATACAATAAAAACCAATTCAAATATTCAATAGATGGCATCATGTGACTATATACTTTTAAAATGTAGTTATTTAGTACTTTCCTTCCCTGTTTCACCAAAATTAAGAATAATTTAAATAGACAATATATGCAGTTCTGTAGCAGAGAAACTTCAACATTTAAGGTTAGGGGTTGGAAAAGTACGTGTGTTGATATTTAAGTATTTAAATGTTATGTTCAGATGTCAATATAAACAGTAGATTTCATACAGCAGACTTTTTTTCTCTACAATGAGCACCTTCTTAACACAGATGATTTAAAAATATATGCTTAAAAAACCCTATCAAACTGCTACATGTTACAGTTACCTGAAGACGCCATCTTCAGTCTGAACCCACAAGAAAATCAGTGAAGGATAAAATAGAGATGGAGATTCCCATTTGTAACTCATGTTGCTAAAAAAATTATTAAAAAGACAAAACTGACAATTTAAAAAGAACCTAGCTTAATTTTTAACCTTCACTCAGAATTTCTTGGCTTAATGTTATTCAATAATAGTTATTTGTGTTTTTATTTTTTTCACTGCTGCTTGTATATTCTATAATGTCAGACCTTTTCCCTGGGAATTCGTTGTTAGCAAGTCACTAACCTGAAAGATGGTAATGGCTCCTTTGCAGCAGTAGCAGTCTTGTCAAGGCCTATTTAGGAGACTCTTTAGTTCATGGTTCACTGACCTGATAAACTGAAGAAGCCATTATAGTTTAATGGGCCAACATAGATCTCTCATATAAGAAGTAGAGGGCGTATACTAAAGATGCAGGGACATTTTCTGCTTTTGGACACAACACAAAGTTAAGTCTAAAATTAGTTTTTGGAAAGAAGAAAAGAAAGTGCTGATGAAAAAGCAGTTTAAAAAGTAAAGAAATGGTTTAAAATGTATTTTTATCAATGGCCTTACTGAATGGTTTTCTGAAGGTCTGTCAAAATATTCCTGGTGGTCAAAGTGAAAAATATAAGAATGAGCTTCATGGATTCAAGGTTGAAAAACTGTTTCACTATGGTACTATGACAGGGTGTAGCAACCCCACACGGGGCCAATGGGGCCTGATCTATCCCCGTGGGCTCAGGAGACCATGCCCCCTCGCTTCTGCTGCGCATGCTCCAGGCAGAAGAGACAGATAAAAGGAAGCAGCCCAGCCCAGTCTGGGCTACCTGAGGAGGAGGAAGGACATGTGCTGGAGTCCTACAGAGGAACCTGTGATGCTCCAGGTTGCTGGGAATGTGGACCTGGATTACACTGCAGCCAACCCGCTGATTGTGAAGACTGACTGAGATGCCGAGCCGCTGCCAGCCGAGGAGATGCCGAAACAGGCCTTATGGTAGGAAGTGACCCAGCGAATGTTTTAGCTTGAACCCTTAACTGGTAATTTTCCAGCTTCACAGAGCTCTGTCTGGAACCTGGTGGAGTAGGGTGGCCCGGATTCTTCTACTCCCTCTCCCCCGCCACACCTGCCACTAGACGTGGCTACCAGGGTCCTAACTAGAGACTGACCATTTGTTCTGCCCCACCCCAGGGGCTGCAGACTCTCTGTTTACTCTAACCTACCCGATGGGTCAGAGTCCCCAACTCCTATTGTTTGCCCGAGCCAGGAGGCTCAGGAAGCATAGACTGAGTGTTTGCTTGGCCCTGAGTCCCCCCCACATTGAAATTGCCTTTACAATCTCATGTGTGGGCATTTTGCATGCACAATGGAAGTAACTGCTCTCCAGTCCTGTCAGCAAGAGTCTCTTTTCATGCCAAAGTAAGACAGCCTTTTACCACTGGTTTGCTGCCACATTCTGATGCTATTCTGATTTCTCCCTTCCACAAGCAGCACCTTTCATAAGATGTTTCACTGAAACCAACTGACTGTGCAGCTCCATGATGGCCAAAGGATCGGCTACTTCAGCAGGAGAAAAAAAAGATAATCAAGAGACCGGATCCAGCAGTCCACTGTTATTCAATCAAGCACTTAAGCATGCACTTAAATACTTTGCTGAATTGGAGTTTAGGAGTCCTGCATGTAAAATTTAGGCTAAAACTATGATTGCTTGAAAGGGTTGAAATATAATTGTTAAAACATTTGGCTAACAAAGCTGCCCTTGAAACATATGATTTCTTTTACGTAAGGACCCAATCTTGGGAAGAATTTGATGCATGGTTTGGATCACCCTCAGCGCATAGGCACATTAATCAGGGCTGAAGGTGCTCAGTGCCTCACAAAAAGATGTTCATCACCTTGCACAACTGGTCCCTACAAAGGGACATAGAGTCATTTTAATTCAGTAACAGAAAATTACGTTTTTGTAACAAGTGCTGAGTATATCTATCAGAATAAAGGACCAATTACAGACATCTTTCTTCCTTCCCTCCCTTTTTTAAAATAAAGCTTTTCTTTATTGTTGGTACAGTAATAGAGTGACAAACTGTTATGATGTACACAGATATCAAGCAAAGGGAAGAAACAGCAAGTCACAAATATTTCAGCATTTCAGCATTAAACCATGCCAGCATTAATGAGGACATACTTCAACTATGAAAAACCTTACCACATGTCCGTTACAGCTATTCCCCTATTCCATTTTGTTTCCCCAGACTCCATTTTGTTTTCTGTTCTCCTGTGGCCGCCCTTCCCTGGCTGTTAAGTTGTTTACCAGGGCCACTGCCCTTCTCAAAGGGAGGGCCCCTTAAGTTGTTTAACAAGAGCCATTGCCCTTCTCAAAGGGATGGCCACTTGTGCTGCATGCTAAATGGGACCACTGCCCTTTTCAAAGGGTTAGTCCTGTTATCACCTCGTTGAACCTGGGCTTGGTGTAGGGTAGGCAATGTCCAGAGCTGCAAGGCCTATTGTGGTTTTAAGATCCTGGGCATGAGTCATAGTCTCATGTGCTCTTGAGTCACCTATTGCACAGGACTATGTCCAGGCATGTCTCTGGGCTTACCTTCAGTTTTTCCCCTGTGCCCCCTCCCCTGTGACAGAGGGAGCCTATCAGGATTACTGGTGGGAAACTGCCCAAGTTTGCCTTTAAAACCAGACATTTTTGAAACACACCTCAGAAAGGTTCCTGCATTGCTGCCTGGTCTGATCAGCCAGGGGTTCTGGGGGGTCCTTTCTCCGCTCTCGTTTTATTTTGAGCGTACCCCCGTTTTTGAACCCCCCCCCCACGAAAAACGAATTGCTACCTGAGAGATCTCCTGATTATTGAGACTGTACCGAACCCTCCTTGCCTCTTCTGATGTTGCTGCTGCTTCTGCCTTTGCTGCTGCCTTGGGGACTGGTAAGAATCCCTCTGTAAAACTTTCTAACTTCCTATTATTTTAGCTGCTGGCTCTGTTTCCCCAGCACACAGACTCAAGCTAAACCTTGGTCTGTGCCTTAAAACCTCTCTTAAACTACAGGGCTCTTGCCACTGCTAAGCTCTGCTCCTGTGGGCTTTGCCTTGGGGCTCTCTGCTTTCAGCTGTATCCACCGCTGTAGCTACCATCCCTTGGCTTCCTTTGGAGCTGGGTCCTGGATACATACCACTCTGCCCTCTGTAACCTCCCCATAGCATAAGGTGCACCATAGGTCTTGTTTTTTTTTAATAAGTCATAGTTTGTTAAGATTGTAGAGCTTGTAAGTTTCTGTGATATTTGTTGTGTTGCCTAATTGTTGGTTAAGATAAGTTTAGAAAATCATTGCCTGGTTGTATTCTGTAGCTGCTTGTCATTTTATATAAGTTTGATTAAGTTAGGGGATAGATAAGGTTTTTACTATTTAAATTTGTCTTCCCACTGCCCCAATTCCCCCCCCGAGTTCCCCAGTCACTTATTGCAGTCTCTCTGCTGTTTAAACTTGCAGCCTGTCTGCTCTCTGTGTCTCCCTGAGTTTAAATCCCCCTCTGTAGCGCCTCTATCTTTGGTTTCTGCTCCACCACGTGCTCCTCTTCCCCCATCCCCTAACCTCATTCCTCTACCACTGCCTCTCTCTCTCTCTCTCTCTCTCTCTTTTAATCCCTTCCCCCACGTGTTCACCCCGCTCCTACTGCTGCCAAACCTCAATTGTATTACTGAAGTCTAGCATAAAACCCCATTGGTTACCCTTTTTCTCTCTCACACACCTCACATTTTATATTTACACCACTGTGACACATTTTTACCTAGAGTTGTTGGTTATTTAACACATTTTACCCATAACTGTTAGTTGGTTATATGCTGCTGTGACACACCCTTTACCTAGAAATTGTTAGCTACCTGTTACATTTATACTTCAGTGTTAGTTGGTTACCAACTGTATTGTACCCCACTGTATTGTACCGCACTATGAAACCCCTATACTATACTAAAAGAACTCTCTCCCCAATTGCCTACCTTAACAAACCCCATACCCCTCACTATTAAATTTTCCCTGTTTTTGCATTTTCTTAATAAAGTTTATTTTGCACCCCACCTGTGTGGTAATTGCTCCCCAAGATCCCATATACCTGCAGGCAGGGACATGGCGTCACGAACAGGATCTTGGGGTAACAATTACTGCCCTCCCTGTCCCTGGAAAGAGGCCAAGACCTCTGGGACAGAGGAAGATCAGACCAACCACCTACAATACCACTTGCTGCAAAGTAAACAGCAGCCTAAGGCCCTAGAATGGGTCTGTACTATTGGCAAAGGCCAGAGCTCCAGGGTGTATACCACCCACCTGGGGCTCACTGATGTGGGGTGCCTCTTAACCTGCCACCCCACATTCAGGGCCAGCCCTGCTGATTCCAGCCTCCGGCCAGTCTGCACTAAGGCAGGAGAGCCAGCCGCAGATTCAGATCCCACCCGCCTCTGGAGAGAGGTGGGAAGGGTTGTGAAAGCCTGCGGGGGGGCTCCATCTAAGCTTGCCCCTGAACCTCGAATTTTGCAGGGGTCCCCCACCCACCAGATATTAACAGAACTGGTGCAGAAGCTGGATGAAATTCGAAAGCCCAAGAAACTGTGGCATGACATATATAAGCCCCAAAAGGTAGCCACAGTTACCTATGAGATCCTGGCTCAGGCCCTTGATAAACTAACTGTTTTCCATGGGGCCCTAATGACCTCAGCCAAGGAGGCCACTAGCCAGGCTAGCCAGGAGGGACCACTGCTGACCTCTAGCCTGCCCAGTCCCAATAAATCCCCTGAAAAACCACCCCCATATACCCACCCAGAGACCTCATCTCCCCTCAAGAAAACCCCACTATACCCAGCCTTACCTTCAGCCCCTCTAGAGGCCCAAGCCCATGAACCTGCACCCACTGTCACCTCTGGTGAAGCCCTGCCGGTAAAGATTGATAACCAGGGCAATACCACACAGGTGACAGAACTCCGACCTCGCTCCAAAGCAGAGATGAAGGAGTTCATCTCGGACACCGCTAGGGGGGCCAATGAGCCACCACTACTGTGGCTAGGCCGCCTGGCTCTGGAAAACGGACAAGAGTTAGTGGATAGAGAAGAGGGCATAGTATTAGCCAGGACCAGTAGCTGGTCCAGGGGTCTCTCAGGGAGCCTGGTAATATCTAACACTGCATGGCCCCTGACCGCCCCAGCACTGGCCTTCCTCCATTTACAGCACTCCCTTCAAGGGATCCAAGTCCCCAGAGGAAGCGTCAAGGACATCTCTTCCCTCAGATGTGCCATCGCAGGGGGGTCCATCATGCTGTGGTCCCCTACCCAACACCCTCTGGGGCTTACTCAGGCTCAGATTAACCAGGTCAATGCCTTCAGACACGTTATTGACCCCACCGAGATACCCATAGACGAAGCTGCCATTGACTTAGCCATGGATAGCAGTACCACCCCTGACACTGGGGCAGTTCTGTGGCTAAGGGGGTATGCTAGGCGCCCCATTGGGCGACTCTATGAAGCCCTCGAGAAAATAAGATGGCCCTCAGCCCAAGCTCTACCCATCAGTCCACCCCCACCACACATCAGTCCACCCCCACCACACGCCAGTCCACACCCCCCACATGCCAGTTCACAACCCAGGCCCCAGTACTCACAGCATTCATTTACAGAACGCAAAATTTTTGGGTTCTTATTGTACAAGGGCCTCACTAAGGAGGTTGTACGTAAGCTCAATAGTGAGCAGCAAAGAGCCTTGGCCATAGCTCTGGGATGGGAAGAGCGCTCAGAACCTTCCCAGCCAAAAAACGGGTAATGGCCGGGTGCTTGGCGGCGGCCAGCACCCGGCAAGGGGACCCCCGCCCCTATTATCCGCTAGTTTTTGACAAGGGTCTCGTCATCCCTTTTTTGCTGGACACGGGGGCACAGGTGTCCATTGTTCCTCCTCACGTCCCTCACACCCCCACAGGACACACCATTTATGTGCAAGGCCTCAACAGCACAGAACCCCGTGCAGAAGTAAAGGTACACGCAACCATAGGCCACACACCAGTAACATTTCGGGTCCTAGTGGGACCCATGCCACTCCTTGGGGTTCAGGAGCTACGGCGTTTTAAACTGGCCGAAGCCGTGCTTGATGCACTACCAGTCACCCTATCGGGTGCCAGTGCCCCCCATGAACCTGAACTTCTCAATCCCACACCCTGGAAATACAGACCCATACCCACAGCCCCAGAAGGTCAACCACACATTGCCCAGCTCATTGAAACATTGCTTAATGATAACAAGATTCGGCGTGTGTCAGCGAGCAAATACTTGTCCAGTGCATGGGGAATCCCAAAACCACACAAAACCAATGAGTACAGGATGGTTATAGATTATCGCGCCGCTAACAAACACATACGATCAGTAGCATTCGCCGCCAAATGGGATATCCCCACTATAGAACGCATCCTACTGGACGACACTAACCAATGGGCCTGTACAATAGACCTAAAAGATATGTTTTATCAGATCCCCCTCTATGACCCCAAGGGATTGTTAAACTTCGCTTACCAGGGAGCCCAGTACCAATGGCAAGCGTGTCCCCAAGGGTACAAAAACTCACCTGCCTGTGCCAGTGAGGCCCTAACCCGCACATTAGAGAAGGTACCATCCCTCCCCAACATTCATGTTGTCTATTACGTGGACGACATTCTTATAACTGGCACCATACCAACTGAAGTACAAAAGGTCACTGAACAGGTTCAGGCCGCTTTATCCACCGATGGGTGGAACCTCAGTTTGCCTAAAAGTGTCCTCACTGCTACTTCTACCTTTCAGTTTTTAGGTTTTACTGTAGAAAAGGGACAGCTACGCCACTTAACTTACCACCCACTCACGAATTCTTTCCCCTTGGGGGTAGCTCCCCCCAGACGTGAAGTACAGCATGTGTTAGGTGTAATTAACTATCACAGACAGTTTCTCCCTGCTGCTTTGTTGCCACAACTATCTGTTTTGCAGCAATATGCCAGGAACATTAAAACCCCTTGGACACCAGAGGCCGAGCAGGCGGTGTCTTCCCTGGCTGCCTGGTTGGGCTCTGGGCCCACCTTGGCTCGATGGAATCCCACCAACCCTATTGAGATTACCCTCACTGTGTCCTCAGACCATGTGGCCGTAACTGTGTCCCAAGAGGACCTCCCTGTCCACAATCAGGCCCGGAAGTTGTCAGGACCCGAATATCGTTATGGGCCTGTGGGCATTGTCATGCTTGCTGTCCAGTGTGCTCTCCCATGGGGTAAATCTGCCACAGGCACCCTAAAGGGGCCTCATGTGGAGCTTCTCCCATACCTCACCTTCACCCCGGCCCCCCAGTTCCAGGGAGCCCCTGCTACCTGGGAGCGACTCGTTTACCAGGCCCAGGAGGTATTTGGACATTGGGCCCTCAAGTCCTCCTCCACTGCAGCTCCCACTGAGCCGGGGGCTATTGCCCAACTGAGTGCCTATGCCCCTTGGATTGTATCTGATGGGGGCACATCGCCTTCTCCCCGAGCAGGAATGCTGTGTGCTACCTGTAACACCCTCAAAGTTAAACTCTTAGATTTTTCCAGCTCAGCTCAGAAGGCCGAAGCAGAAGGCGTCCTACTGGCAGCCTCTCACATTGTGGCAGCCCACCCGAAAACACGCGTGGTCCTGGGAGTGGACTCAAGCTACTGCGTGTCCATCCTGATGGGAGAAGGACGGCCCACCGCTCATGAAGAAATATGGGCACAGATTACTCAACTGGCAGCACAGTCCAAGCTGCCATGGTTTGTTACTCATTGTCCTTCACACAGGTCTGACAGTAACCCTCTTCATTCCAGCCTGGATCTACAACTCCGAGAATATAAGTGTAACACATCCCAGGTTAACATTATCTCTTGCAGTGATCCCTTCATCACCTGGCTTCATAAAGAGTGGGGGCACCTGCCTGCCCGTGCCCTACATCAGCTGTTGACTGACCGAGGGAGACGAACATCGAGCGTGTCTAGGCAGCAGTGCACCCAAGCTGTTCAAGGGTGTCTGAGCTGCCAACAGGCACGAGTCACTAACAAGCCTGTCTATGCTCATGGTGCTTATAGCCCTGAGCACTTTAGCCCAGGTAAAACCTGGCAGATGGACCTCATTGGCCCCCTCCCGGGGGCCAAACAGTATCCAAAGGGACTTGTAATAGTTGACCTAGGGTCTCGTCAGTTAATGTGTTCTCCCCTCAGGCGATCTACTGCACCAGCTGTTTCTGTAGCCCTTCTCCAGGTAATTGCTGCCTGGGGGGCACCCGAAGAGATCCAGACCGATGGAGGGCCACCGTTCACCAGTAAAGCTATAGACCAGACGGTGTCCCAGTGGGGGGTGCGTCTTCACACCCACCTGCCATATCACCCCCAAAGCAACGGAGTCGTAGAGAGACGGATCGGAATGCTGAAGACCCAGATTCGGGCCATACTTAGCACCCCTGATTACAAGGGTTGGGACCGGGTCCTGCCTCAAGCCCTCATTTCCCTTAATACAGCATACAGCCGATGGCCAGAAATTGCTCCTAAACCACGGGAACCTTGGAAACCTGCCTATAGTATTTCTCAGCCAGTGTGGGTCTCTATTCCCAATGCCCAGGGAACCTGCACTCCACTAGCAGCCACCATCATCACACCTGGCCGGTTCCCTAACACCTATCATATTCAAATAGATGGACGGGGCAAGCCTGACCTGGTCCACCACAACTGGCTTAGTGTTCAGTCATAACAGGCCCTAGATGGGCCACTTTTCTTTTATGTCTCCATAGGAATCAGTCGCCATGATTGCCGCCCCGCCTCGAGAAAACCCCCTGGTTGCCTGGTTGAGAGCCTACGCCCTACAGGAGGTCCTCATCGGGAACCTGTCAGATGTCCCCCCATCACACGATTGTGTTGCCTGTACAAGACCAAAGGCCTCAGAGGGAGGGTCCCCCTTCCTCTGGGAGTTCCTCCCCCTCACGACTCCACAGCATCCAGCTTCAGCCTGTAACGACACAGACTGGGTTCATCGGCCTCTGTTCATGTGCAACACCACCAGCGACGACCAAAGACCCCTGTTGCGGTGACAAGACCACTCCCAGCAGCCCCCTGCATCGTGTTCTTTGGCTTCTCCAATCCCACTCCGTTGGGGCAGTATCCCAATTGCACCCAATGGTTCATAGGACCTCAGCCTAACTCAAACCCCAAGAAAGGAAGCTCAAGATACTGCACTGAGTTCATCATCTTTCAACAAGTAGAGTGTTTAACCCCACCCAATACTTATCCACAGCTCAGACCCATGTAGAACTGAGACAGGTCAGAGCCGCCCACATACTATGGACGGAGGTCGATATACCACCCGGCCAGAAATCCCCCCAGCGAAGCTCCATCCATGACCAGTTTTTACCCTCTTCCCCAGGACAAGTGTGGCTCTGTGGGAACAACATTGCCCGGACTGCTCTACCCGCATTCCCAAAGGGGGTATGTGCCATCGGGCAACTCGTCATAAAGGGAGGAGGGCTCTTTCACCACCGTCGCCCCTTCTTCTCCTCACCACGCAAACGACGAACAGCCACCGCATGGGAGCGACTCAAGTCAGCCACCGAGATGGTCATAGGAGGGTACATACAGTTTAACCCCCTCTCATACAGTTTAACTTTACAGCAAATCCGTGGACTGTCGCTTGGTCTGGAGGCCCTCACCAACATCACAGCAGAAGGACTTTGTCGAACCAGCGACGCCCTCACTATCCTAGCCAACTACGCCGAGCAGAACCGTCTTCTGATCCAGACCATCCTACAGAAGGACTTTTGTGTCGCCTTGGAGGACCTCGATCCTCGCTTTAAAGGACACTGTTGCCTGCGCCTTCAGCCTGGGTGGAACAATGTCTCAGCCGTGGCTGACCTACTATCCTCCCTCGCCGTCCAGATTCGTAAAGAGCGTAAGCAGTGGGATTGGTGGCAAGCTCAGTGGTCCAGCTGGGGGTTGGGGACCTGGGCTCAGTCCATCAAGCAGTGGCTTATCACTGTGGCTATTGTTCTTGTGGCCTTTCTGTTGGGGATAGCAGTGGTCAAGCAGCTAATTCATAAGGTTGTGTCAGCCCTGCCTTTGCAGGTGAGGTATTCCTCCATCCCCTTGGACAGCAGCAAACCACCACCTCCATACTACGAAGACGATGACTTGTAAAACCTTTTTTTTTCCTCTTTTTTTTTCCTTTTTTTGGTCTTTGCATGGGACATCCCCCTCACAGCCCGTTCAGGTCGGCCAGGGGGGCATGTCCGTTACAGCTATTCCCCTATTCCATTTTGTTTCCCCAGACTCCATTTTGTTTTCTGTTCTCCTGTGGCCGCCCTTCCCTGGCTGTTAAGTTGTTTACCAGGGCCACTGCCCTTCTCAAAGGGAGGGCCCCTTAAGTTGTTTAACAAGAGCCATTGCCCTTCTCAAAGGGATGGCCACTTGTGCTGCATGCTAAATGGGACCACTGCCCTTTTCAAAGGGTTAGTCCTGTTATCACCTCGTTGAACCTGGGCTTGGTGTAGGGTAGGCAATGTCCAGAGCTGCAAGGCCTATTGTGGTTTTAAGATCCTGGGCATGAGTCATAGTCTCATGTGCTCTTGAGTCACCTATTGCACAGGACTATGTCCAGGCATGTCTCTGGGCTTACCTTCAGTTTTTCCCCTGTGCCCCCTCCCCTGTGACAGAGGGAGCCTATCAGGATTACTGGTGGGAAACTGCCCAAGTTTGCCTTTAAAACCAGACATTTTTGAAACACACCTCAGAAAGGTTCCTGCATTGCTGCCTGGTCTGATCAGCCAGGGGTTCTGGGGGTCCTTTCTCCGCTCTCGTTTTATTTTTGAGCGTACCCCCGTTTTTGAACCCCCCCCCACGAAAAATGAATTGCTACCTGAGAGATCTCCTGATTATTGAGACTGTACCGAACCCTCCTTGCCTCTTCTGATGTTGCTGCTGCTTCTGCCTTTGCTGCTGCCTTGGGGACTGGTAAGAATCCCTCTGTAAAACTTTCTAACTTCCTATTATTTTAGCTGCTGGCTCTGTTTCCCCAGCACACAGACTCAAGCTAAACCTTGGTCTGTGCCTTAAAACCTCTCTTAAACTACAGGGCTCTTTGCCACTGCTAAGCTCTGCTCCTGTGGGCTTTGCCTTGGGGCTCTCTGCTTTCAGCTGTATCCACCGCTGTAGCTACCATCCCTTGGCTTCCTTTGGAGCTGGGTCCTGGATACATACCACTCTGCCCTCTGTAACCTCCCCATAGCATAAGGTGCACCATAGGTCTTGTTTTTTTTTAATAAGTCATAGTTTGTTAAGATTGTAGAGCTTGTAAGTTTCTGTGATATTTGTTGTGTTGCCTAATTGTTGGTTAAGATAAGTTTAGAAAATCATTGCCTGGTTGTATTCTGTAGCTGCTTGTCATTTTATATAAGTTTGATTAAGTTAGGGGATAGATAAGGTTTTTACTATTTAAATTTGTCTTCCCACTGCCCCAATTCCCCCCCCCCCGAGTTCCCCAGTCACTTATTGCAGTCTCTCTGCTGTTTAAACTTGCAGCCTGTCTGCTCTCTGTGTCTCCCTGAGTTTAAATCCCCCTCTGTAGCGCCTCTATCTTTGGTTTCTGCTCCACCACGTGCTCCTCTTCCCCCATCCCCTAACCTCATTCCTCTACCACTGCCTCTCTCTCTCTCTCTCTCTCTCTCTCTCTCTTTTAATCCCTTCCCCCACCTGTTCACCCCGCTCCTACTGCTGCCAAACCTCAATTGTATTACTGAAGTCTAGCATAAAACCCCATTGGTTACCCTTTTTCTCTCTCACACACCTCACATTTTATATTTACACCACTGTGACACATTTTTACCTAGAGTTGTTGGTTATTTAACACATTTTACCCATAACTGTTAGTTGGTTATATGCTGCTGTGACACACCCTTTACCTAGAAATTGTTAGCTACCTGTTACATTTATACTTCAGTGTTAGTTGGTTACCAACTGTATTGTACCCCACTGTATTGTACCGCACTATTGAAACCCCCTATACTATACTAAAAGAACTCTCTCCCCAATTGCCTACCTTAACAAACCCCATACCCCTCACTATTAAATTTTCCCTGTTTTTGCATTTTCTTAATAAAGTTTATTTTGCACCCCACCTGTGTGGTAATTGCTCCCCAAGATCCCATATACCTGCAGGCAGGGACACCACAGAATCATTTTTAAAAGCTACAAATACTATAACAATTTTCTCTCAAAACTGTTTATTTTCTTATCACTGAGTAAAATAATGTTTAATAATAAATTCAGTCTTTCAGATGAAAGGTCCTGACCAATTATGGTTCTTTAAATATTCTACGGCACTTTTCTTCTCACTTCTGCACACCCTTTTCTTCTCACTTTTGCACACCCCCTTTTTTGGAGGTAAGAGTAGAGATGCAAACCCTGAAGTTATAGCCAAATTCCATTAAATTACATTTTTATCGATCAATCTTTCAAAATTTCCTGTGTGTTTTCATTTAGATATGATAGAGCTAAACTGTTGTATAATATTGCAGTGTTCTGTCAGACAATTACCACATTTCAGCTCAGAAGATAACTGCATTTCAGTAGTAAATGACGCAATTTCTGACTGTAACTTGTTACATTTTTAACACACTTTGGGATTTTCCAGGATAAAATTGGATGTAAATGTGAGATATTACACCAAAATTCAATAAGTAAATTCTTGCACTTTGTTACAGTGTTTTAGCACATGACATATAACTACTTGAGAAAAACCATCATGCCAGGAAGTTATTAAAACACAAGAATTTAATCATAAAAAGGTAAGTTTTACCATATTCTTATGGAAATCTATACAGCACTCATCTACATACATTCTGATGTGTTATTCTCCCACCATATTTCAAGACAATGAGAGATTGTTTACCTCTTTTCTGCAATTCTGTTGTTTCCACTGATTACTAAATTCACACTCTAAGGGTAAACAAGGTGGAAAAAGTCTCATGTCCATTGTTCCACTTTCAGTCAGGGAGATTTGAAGCAAACTAGGCTTCACAATAAGTTTTCTAACCTAGATAAGCAGGCCTAAGATATCTGACAGTTGTTTCACACTCTTCATCATCATCTGAAACAATCAGTACGCATTAGAGAGTACTTTTCCCTTTACAAAGGTGATAATTAGATAACAAGCTGAGATTAAAGTAATTACAGTTAGACAGCTGGCAAGGCAGCACAGTCATGTTGAAATATTGTTGATACTTCAGCATCTGGTTCTAATAACAGCACAGGCTAAAAGATTTTACATTAATTACAACACATAATTTAATATAAACATATTTAATTACAATTGATGAGCGATAAACTATTCAAGAATTACTTAACCCCTTCCACATCAACATGATTGAAACTTCATGTAGTTCTTTCCACTGTATTAGAAAGCTGACGTCAATATGAAAGGTTAAGAATTTCTCACCCCTTTTAACAAGTGACTATTTGACAAACTGCATTATTGATATGTATCTGATGCCAATTTCTAACCACATTTAAAATGATGGCATACTATAAAATTTAGAGTTTAGAATTAGGGACAGTCACACAATTTGCTGTAAAAAAAATCACTCTGGCTTGATGAATGTTCCTTTTATGCCCTTGTCTGATGTCTCCTAGAACCAGTAAACTCCTGTTCCTAGTCATTCTTCTTTTCTCAGATACAAAGACATTTTCACACTTGTATCTGGTGAAGCCCTTGTTTATTTTTGAAGTCAGTTAGGTATCTTTTTAATCAATCCTCTGATTTCTGAGAATTTCTCAGGTGACAAAAAAGAGCCAAGTACATTAGGTCTAGCCCTCAGCACCATGATAATCATTAAAACAAGTTTGAGAAATGCGTACTGAGTGTAGCAGGGAAAATCCAGTTACTGAATAAACAAAAACAATCAGTATTAACTCTGACTTGCATAACCAACTGCCCCCTACAATATTTCCAGCAGCCAACCCAGAGAACGTGAGACTGTAAAATTAGCCAAAAGGACTCCGAATATATACTACTGCATATAAGAAGATCACGTTTCCTAAAAATGTAACTTTTGTCCTCTTTTAAGAGGCAAGAAAGAAATCTGTCTGCTCAATTTTCTGCTTTAGCAGGAGAGAAATAGAACAACTGGTTCTGAAGCAAAGGCATGAAGAGCACAATTTACTCTCCAGGCTGTCCTGACATCATAATGTCAGGTATACTTCAACTCTGAAACACAGTGTGTTCCTTATGTACATTCTACCTGGTACTTACTCTTTCAATGTCTAAAGCACACAGTCAACATGGCACCTATATGATATTAAATCAAAGTCACAGTCTGTTTCATTATTCACTTCTCAGATGCTGAGTCAGACTAAACTTTTTTGGCAAGCTTGCAAAACTTTCTGTTGTGTGTCCACATTAAAATAAATACATTTTAACGGGGACACCCAACTAAATAAAAACACACTCCTTTCTAACATTATCCCACCTTACTAGAGAGGATAGCCTGACGATGGGAGGAGGGAGGGTAGAGGGCCTTATGAGATGATTCTTTGGGATACAAAATGTTAAATGACATATTTTACATTAAAATTGGGAGTGGGGTGGGGACTTTTAGGT
The DNA here is from genome assembly GCF_007399415.2 of Gopherus evgoodei. Classification (NCBI taxonomy): domain Eukaryota; kingdom Metazoa; phylum Chordata; order Testudines; family Testudinidae; genus Gopherus; species Gopherus evgoodei. Next base: position 96,169,045 of record NC_044325.1, read on the forward strand.
CCTACAAAGCCTACTGTTACAGCAGAGGAGGACCATTGTTTGTTCTTTTCGACTCTAGTGATCGGTCTGTATTGGTTTAGGTTTTCAGGACTGTGACTATTTTAGGTGGAGAGCATGACTGTAGGTTTCGCTGGGTGCATACAATTAGCAGGAAATAACATTCAGACTACATTAAGTACACCAAGGAATTTAGGCCTCACTAAGTTCTGCAACATCTAGATTTGCAACATGTTACTGGACAACTGAATCACTTTAAAAGGCCCCAGTTTTCTAATATCTAACCGTGTTATTTCTTCTTCCTGTAGAGGAACTACGAAGACATACTTTTCATTGGCATACACATGCACAATACTGTGTTAACACAAGGAAATACCAACTACTAATAGTGGAACTGTGCAGGATGTTTATTCTATTCAAAATCCCAAATTAAATTAAAAACACATAATAAAAATGTAAGTCTAAAAGCACAGGAAACTTTTTGGTTTGTTTGATAAAGGGTGGATAGCACTGGGTCACTCCTACATATCTAGAAGCTAAGATAACTGTTCTTTCCCTTTAGCAGCCTCTTTTTGTCTTGTCCAACATTTCTTCTCACCTTGTCTTTCCTGTACAGGTATTTTGGGGGCAGGGAGTGCCAGTCCAGTCCTTTCCTTCAACTAATATCCAGAATATAATGATACTGGACTGGTCCAAAACAATAAACGTTCACTTTGGGGCTCCAAACTATCTCAGCAATACACTGTACATTCCACTTCCCTGGCCAGAGATATATGGAAAGAAAATGACAATTCCCTATGCTGTGAAGCAAACAGCTCACCTGTGGAGGTGCTCAAGATAACAAACCCTTTGGAACTACAAGCCTAACTGAGTAGGCTGCAATATGATCAATTCAAAGTAAATCATGAAGAGTGTAATTTTCTGCAGTCATTTCTTCACATTTTTCTAACAACTCATTTTGCATTTCTGGACTGAATAAAATCAGTCATATTTCACAGACACAGCCAAATCAAATACAATAAGTAATATTCACTTTGAATTCCTGTATTTAAAGGCGTTCTGTCAACTGTTTTTTTTTCCAGTGCTTCATATTTTGTTTACTCTTTGGTGCACCTCATACCCATTTACCAATTTTAAAACAAGATTCCCTTCCCTAGCAGATTTTGTCCTTGCAAACATTCTATTTTGTCGTGTTTCTGAAGATGCAGGTGTCAAAACAGCTGTTTTTTGGTTTCTCTCCCTCTCCGGGCATCAACATCAACAGCATCTGCAAAAATGTTTACAAATTACAGCTAGCTAATTGTTAGGCCTGATACCTTTAAAACTCTTACCTGGAACAAAATAATCACATCACAGCACTGTGACATCTGAATTATAATACCTTGTCACTGCACCATCATATTGTGATGGAATGTTAATATCACCATATAGTAAAGTCTAGCACTGGCTGTGATGATAAGAGACTTGCAATAACTAGCAATGTTCCAGCTTATAGGAAGTGGGACCAAGCTAGTTCATCAAAAAAGTAAGTGTCCATTAAAATCATGGTAAGTATCAACTCTTCTTCAGTATAGAGAAGTAAAGGCAATCTCACATATTAGTTTAAGTGATTGATTTATTTTCCCTCTGTGGTTTCCTCAACTAAAATGGTGGATTTAGAAATCACCCACAAAAACTCCCAAACACCACGGATATGTGGAAACCAGAACTGATCATCAACAGACTGTGACAATTTTAAAGAACGTCAAATTCTGGCCTAAATAAATTGACAATGCCTCTTCAGTTCCATCTATTTTGAGCAGGAATGCTTTTATTTACACCCCTTTATTGCCATATTCCCATTGATTTCATCTCGTTATATAAATTTATGTGCCCTATTACACTTTCAAGTTTGAAATTATTCAAATTTCCCATTAGAACTACAGATCAGCCAACCATTGACAGCCATTTCTGTGCTATAATAAAACCAAGGCCAGATTCTGTGATGTATAAGTGTGGCCTGAACAGTCTCTCCCCCCACTACCACCCAAAGCCTCAGCACACTCTTGCAGAATTGAAACAGGCAATGTCAATGTACAGCGGGGTGGTTTACCTCACCACACTACACAATGCCCCTTGTTGCCCTGAGCATAACCAGGATAACTCTGGTAAGTAGTGCAAGGCTTGCACTGCTCCACTTTTGCCAGTGAAACTACAGAAGATAAGTGAAGCATATAGTGCAGAATGTACAGCAATAGCTAAAACTTTTCAGTTCCTAAGATCACTAATGTTACCTGACTCTTCCTTAGTTGTTCTCTGTACTAAATAGAAGGAAGTTTAGACAGTCCTGTGGTAATGTCTAAATAAAAAGGCAAAATTAGAAAAAATTGTAAGTATGAGAAAATAGGTGCATTCATCAGTCACCAAACCTGTCCCCTTGAATTCTGGCCTCGTGGTCAACAAAAACATTTAGGTCTACTCTAGGCCCAGAAATAACCTCAGCTACTGCCTTGCAGCTTAATTTTCCCATCTGTTCCCTGAGGCTGCAAGGAAAGAGAAGAGGCTAAGAATAAAGTTCAGGCAAGTGTAAATTGAAAAACACAGTGGCCTCAGTTTTCTTACTGGAGCTTGTGGTTATTCTCTAGCTTAGAAAAAGCACTTTAGCCACAATAGAGATATGTACTCATACCAGTATTAGTTCATTAGAAATTAACTTTCTATATTTTAAAGCTTTCACAAATGATTAGTAAGATATAATTACTGTATAAGGTTACATAGATACACAAAGAATAGTTAAAAATTCACTCACTGCTCAAGAAAGCAAGATCATTCAAATCTTTTCATATTGGTTCCTGGCCTTTCTACCAGCATCAGGGCTGCTGATTAGTCTCTGAGGATTGAGGCATCTGAACTGTCTGTTAGCTGTGCTATTCAGAGTCCCCACTGACCTTCAGTACGTTTGGCTTTGTGAACACAGATATATACAAAGAAATTGGGCATGTTCTTCTATATTTCATGGTAGGTGATCACATTCCAATAAAAAGATGATGCATAAACAAAACAGTTACTGAATTTTAAGTCTGCTAAATGAGCAAATTTTTATTTCTTGTAGCTTTTCTTGCATAATTTACATTATCTTTGTGTTATGATTTTGTTTATACTGCACAATTACAAATAGAATTTTATTTAATAAAGTTAGAATAATCCTGAACCATTCAAGGAAACTTTTCACTTATTTTACAAAATATTTTTTTCAGTAGGTTGAACTTTTCCCTATGTCAGAGTCACTCCATGAAACCCACAGTAATTGCCATCCAGTCCTTCGTACAGAATATGTAACTGTATTACCACATATACATTTAGTGATTTCTTGTTATATAGTAGTAAGAACAGTCGACTTAATATATGAAAATCAGAACTGCTTAACTTACCCATCTGAATTTTTGTTGGCAGTTTCATTTTTTGAAAGCAGGAACTAACATCTAAATTATCCCTTTTGGTCAATTATGTCCCTTTCCTAAGGTGTGCATCCCCAGTGGCAATACTATGAAGTTTCAGACATATAAACCATGCACAGAAAACAAGATTAGCATTTGCCTAATTTTCACGAGAGCTCCATGCAGTTCACCCTAGTGATGGCAGTTACATAGAACAAAATGAGCTACATACAGTCGGATCCCAAACCTGCAAAATCTTAAACACAGAACTAACTAACTTCAGAAGGATTACTTGTGTGCTTAAAATTAGGCACATACATAAATGTCTGCAGGACTGTTACCGAAATAAGGGTCATTATGACAAGGCCCTTTGACTTTTAACAAAAATCAAAGAAAGGGTTATAATAACAGCTCCTCATCAACGCCCTGAGAAAAGACATGTAAGACCTATAAGACCATAAGAGGGTTTGACAGTGCTTCATGAGAAGACAAATGCTAGTGCTTGCCAACATCCACAAGAAAGGACATGTGCCAGTGCCTTAACAATATCAAAAGAGCCCTGTCCATCATCTAAGAGATGGCTGCTACTAGCATATACAAACTGCTTTGGGTTACAGAGAATTATATCATTCAGATTACATATCACTTTTAAAGTTTATTTTCAAATACCAATTCCAACACAATTTTAATGCAAAAAAGATATTTAAGTGAATTATGTGTGAAACTAAATTTACTTTAAATACTGCCCAAACGTTTAAATACTTGTGTCTTTGCTGCAGTGGTGTTTCAGTTTGAATGTTTGCTTCATTCTGGATCACTAGGGCATATAGGAGTAGAGTGGAAGTGCATAAATGCATTTACCTACTTAACCCCAAAACTACTTCAAAATCACCCAGATGAGTAAATATACAAAGGAAGTCTGGGGGCAGTCCCTGAGGAGCAGCATACATACCTGACCAAAAAATGGTTGATTATAGAGTCGATATAGCTGTAGTAGACAGCATTGTTCACATGCCCCTACTGATCGTTGTCCTGCCAGCTTGTCTGTATTGGTAAAAAGTAAGCATATATAGCACGTTTTCTGTAATGGTTCTCAGTGCTTGATTTTGCTGAAAAGGTAACCATGTAATGAATATTACCATGCACCAGAAATCTCTGTGCAAGTTTCACTGTTTTGAATCACACCAGAAAAATTCTATTTAAAAAACAAAAGGAAAGAAAAAAAAGAGAGAGAAATATGTTATCATGGGACTGTATTTATAAAACCAAACAACATATTTCTGAATCAAAAGGGCCTTTACTTGATGGACAAATATATTGGAGTTTCATTTTTTAGCTGCTTGTTAGTTTTCTGAGACCACAAAAAGCTGTGCTTACAATAGCAAGGGGAAAACCAAAGGGTTCACAGCTTTAGCTCGGTTTTAGATAAACCGATCAGAGATTCTTTCATCTAGAAATTGGGTGAAAATCCCTAGTTAAAAACAAAAAATGGGAGTGGGGGAAAGAACCTCCCCCCCCAAAAGCACACTACCACTTTATTAATTTATATACATTAATGGGGTGCCTATAGGTCTCAGTTATAATAAAGACACCACTGTGCCAATTAAGCTTCAATGTAAGGTATATGAAAAGCTTTACAAACAGAGCTACATATTAATTAAAAAACAACACTACTCTCCTGTCATGATTCAGCCTATATTACTGTCAGAACATTCAGAAAATGAGCGTACTAATTGCCAGAAGCTCTCAAGTTTATGTCTCCTGCACCTATATCGCCCACAAGGCAACAATTTCCTCTGACCCCATGTACTCATTTATATACTGTTTTCATGATTGTGTTATTCGGTCCCTCTCTCATTCCAACAGAGGTTGGGACAACGTTCATTTTATCACCTCCGTTCCCCACATCCCACATGGGACGTGACCTTTGTATACAACTGTAGAAGCATATAGACAGACCATAAAAAGGGTCAGTGATTCATTCAGCCTTAAAGTACATCTTATTTTAAATAAAAATCTCAGTTTCTACAAATGTACTGGATGTTTCATAACCCTACTATTTTATACAGTCTGCTCACTCATCTCTCCTGCTTGTTCCCCGGCCACCTTCACCTACTCCTAGCTTTTTGTGCCTTCTTCCATTCTGCCCTTTAATTTTGGAACATACAACTGAACAATATAAGCCAAATGTCCTCCACCCACTTCTCTTCTTCCTTAAAAATTCCCCTAAAAACCCATCTGTTCCACAAAACATTCCACTAACCGTTCAGTGATTGCTCTGTACCATCACTCATGCTTTTTTAGATTTGATGAGCTTCAAGGCCAACGTTCCTTTCTTTGTTTCACAAGTTTACCTATTGTAAAGTACTATGCATGCTTACAGACCAACACATGAAAATCGGTTGTGATGAAAGTTCCAAGACACAAATCAAACATGAATTGGGTCATGGAGGGAAGTCAGACTCAAACTCAGACTGATTTGGGGCATATTTCAGGTTTCAGTTGAATATTTCACATCCATTTAATTCAAGTCAACCCAGAGGGGAGTTGCAAGTTTTTCAGAGATGAGCCCAAACAACCATGAACTTTGAAAAAGTTCAAATCCAGTTGGTACAATGTGTTCCAGCTCCATCGCTGCAGTATATATGATTTCCTCATAAGGATGTTTATAATACAGAATGTTCCAAAACACGTAACCTGTCCTGATACAAGGACAGAATTTTATTTTATTTCTTTGCACTTAAAATAGACCTAATAAGAGTCTTGGGCACCAGGTGAGATTTAAAATAAGGCAATATTTAAAAGTTAGCATCTACTCATAACCATTTTAAAGCAATTTGCATCCATCATTTGCTCTTACTGGTTACATATATGCTAATGTCCACCCATATAAACATATTCACAGTATTAAAAAAAGAAAACCTGCATGAGTCTGAAGAGTGTAGGCAGTTTTGATAGACACATGATCAAAAGGTAGGGAACTATTTAATAAAAAGTAGCTAAAAATAATTGTCCTAGTAGGAGCTGTTGCACTGTAGCGCTCTATGCTAACAGTTTGATCTCTGATAGACATATTTTTTCTCCATTAGATCTCTGTTGTATGGTTTTCACAAGAACAGAAATAGCACACAATAACAGAAATCTCTGGCACTGCTCTTTTACCTCTGCTGGGAAAGTGAGAGTTCATGGTCAACTTTTAAAATTGGAGACAGTGTTAGCAAGAAAACAGAAATTTCATGAAGCTATGAAAACATGCTTATTTTGGTAAATTTATACATAAGCTGATATATAATAATGCATTTTAAGTGTGTTTTCCTTTTACCTAATTTAATGAAAAAGTGTTCATCTTTTTGATAGGTGATAATTAGTCATTTTTCTGCAATAAACAGACAAGGAAGATGTAACTGTGCAGTATTTAAGTGAGCTGTGCAATCACAGTGCAACAACTCAAAGCACAAAACCAGTGTACTGAAGTTTCCCACCTGTATTGTTCTTTATGTCAATTAAAATACAGCCTGCAATGTACCTAAACTTTTAATTCAGCATCATCTAAGTCAGCGGTTCTCAACCAGGGGTACACATACCCCTTCGGGTACAGAGAGGTCTTCCAAGGGGTACATCAACTCATCTAGATATTTGTCTAGTTTTGCAATAGGATACATGAAAAGCACTAGCAAAGTAAGTACAAACTAAAATTTCATACAATGACTTGTTTATACTGCTCTATATACACTATACACTGAAATGTAAGTACAATATTTATATTCCAATCCATTTATATTATAATTATATGGTAAAAATTAGAATGTAAGCAATTTTTCAGTAATAGTGTACTGTGACACTTTTGTATTTTCATATCTGATTTTGTAAGCAACCAGTTTTTAAGTGAGATGAAACTTGGGGTACATGAGACTAATCAGACTCCTGAAAGGGGTACAGTAGTCTGGAAAGGCTGAGAACCACTGGTCTAAGTAAATATGACTTAAATTCAGTAAGTTAACTTTAAACTTATGAGTACTTTCGCTAAAGACACGCACTTTAAATTACAAACACATGCTTAAGTACATTGCTGAATGGGGCCTACATGTTTAATCTAGCAATGAATTTGTAGGTAGATCTGTCGCTGTATTATTCTCCTGGTTCATGGTTGTTAAAATAATTAAATATTGGTTCAATATAAATTATTTTAAATGCAATGAACTGTTTAAATAACATGAACTGAGGGAATACCCTTTCCCTCAACTCTTCAAGTTGGTTAATAAAATCTGTAAATTCAAAGCAGGAATTTTACGCAGCATTTCTCCACATCAAGAAACGTGTTTTGTAGGATAAATGAATATAAATGCTATATAATATTCATAATGGAAAAAAAGGCTGTGAAGAATGCTATCCATCTGTATTAATTTTACAAATATCATGTGTAACTATTCATAAGTATTGTAGTCTGACTGGCTCTATGGAACCCAAAGGGTTAATTCCAGGGTGGTGCTCTACCCAGATTTCCAGGAACCTATCAATGATTCTAATTCAACAGCCTGGTTCTCAAGTGCTCAGTATAGTGAATCCACTTTTACAAGATTATCTCCAATTTCTTCGGGAGAAATGCATAAACCAGTTTGGTTAAGTTCAAGAATCTTGCTCAAAATCTCTAGAGATCTTTGGGTGGGAACTTTTGGACAAAGGAACTTTGAAGTGGATAAAGGACAGCCTGCAACCTGAAGGACATGCACATTGACTCTGGGTCAGACTGTCAGAAAATGGGAGCAATTGCTGAGATGCAGCCTGCTTCACCCAGAATGTTGTACAGTATCACAACACTGAGATATATTTACAGTGCAAACAACAATAAGTTTATCATCAGAGGGTCAAGATTCAAGAGACAGTGAGAAAGGATAATGGAAACAACAGGGTTACATATAAAAAAATCATAACACACCTTATAAAGATTAAACTTAACTTCTGTCAAAAGAAGTTTATCCCACTCCAAATGTCCTTTGCAACTTCACAACCAGGGCAGGTTGTGCACACATTTTCACGAATGTAATCATACTGCCCGACTACTTTCTAAATGCAAAATAAAGTGGTGTCTTTCTTGCTTTCTCCTTATATCCTCCAGTTCATTGTACCCACAGTCAGGATGACCCTGTACCTTATTCTTCAGTGTGCTGCCTCTCTGCTGACTTCAAAACCCCATCCGTTGAGGCTGTATGAAAATGAGGCTTCCATTGTATTGGCTTACAATGCTTAATTTACAGAGAGGTAGGTGAATAAACATATTTTGTTTGGCAGAAAACCTGTCAACTCTACCTTGATACAGACTTTAGGCAATACATTTCACAACAATATTAATGGCCAGCGTAAACCTGGCTTTCATTTAAGACCTCACGTGATATTCTCTGGTGTGGGTATTCACTCATGAAAGCTTATGCTCCAATACGTCTGTTAGTCTATAAGGTACCACAGGATGCTTTGTTGCTTTCTACAGATCCAGACTAACACGGCTACCCCTCTGATACAAAGATCAGATACTCTTGTAACACCAGCCCCTTGCCAGTTGGCATTAAGGAGTTCTTAGGGTCACATCCACACCTACTTATAAATATATAAATTGAACATTACATATGGGACAAAAAAAGTGGAGAAATGTAGTAGATTAGCCTTTCACCCATCACCCAATCCTTCTATTCTGAGTTTCAAAATCAGAAAAAGAACATGTAAAGAGAATGACTTTTCTAGAGCCCCGTGGACATATACTGAGATTGTGCTTTAAGACATTTCTATTGCACATGTCACTGTGATGTCTAGATGCCACAAATTGACAGATTTTGCTCAGAAGAGTTCTAGGAGGACCTGAATAATTAATAGTGTTACAGATTTGCATTAAGGAACATAGAGAGCCTCTGTTGGAAAGACCTGCTCATTCAATGACCACATCTGGGCATTCACTTTCATGAATTCTAAATATGCATGAAGATTTTCAAAGAATAAAATAGGCAAAAGAAAACTTGAGAGAATTTAGAAATAGTCAATGCTGGGGTAGGGCTTGTTAGTGCAGCTAGCAAACCATAGGAAGAATTCTCTCGGATCCACACAGATTATCTCAGGTTTATTGCTACTCTCAGTTACACCTGCGTAACCTCCATTTAAAATAATGAAGTTACACAGGTACTATTAAGAGCAAAATTGAGGTATTTGATATTTTGCTCTCTATACACTCAGAAATCCTTAGCAATACTGATGGAAACTCTGCACATGTAAGAAGAACAGAACACTGGAGTTAAGATTCACCACGTAGAATTGATAGAATTTTGCCCAAAGTTATTACCCTATTTCCACATATTAATGCAAGATGACACTCCTAGAAAAAATTAATTTAGTTATTTACTGCTTAATTACTATAGTCTCATTGCTCCTAAAATATGCAAGATTCATTCTGAGGACACAGAACAACATGCAGCAAGCACGTCAAGTATCTCCACTAACTTTCTGCCTTTTTTTCCCCTCCAGTTTTACTCCTCTGTACTAATTTATAGAGGTTTAATATTATATTTTTTCCTATCATAAAATATACCCCGAGATCCATATCTAATTTTCAAATCCTCTCTTAATTTAGAGGAAAAACAGCACATTTGTTTAAAGGCAAAAATAAAACATTTGCATTTCACTTCAAGAATATCCAATCTCCTCTTAAATTGAGATGCCAGAGCAACTAGATTGCCGTTTAAATCAGATAGCAAAATTAGTCCAGGTATACGACAGTGGAGAGAATGTGGTAAATAGCTTATGAATTCAACTGCAGACTAAGGATCCCTTGTGGTTTCTCAGTTCCAACCAATTAGATAGATAAATGGTAGTTCACCTACTGCACATCGGTAAACAAACATTTTTCAGCAAAAACCTCTCCTATGCATTAAGCTGGGCCAGTTTAAAATACTATCAAGAGCTGTGGTGCAGTGATGTGTCTTAGTGTTAAGAGTTCAGAATAATCCTTGGCAGGGCACTAATGAAAAAACAACTAATTCTGACAATTTACCATAGTAACTGAAGCATTCATATTATTAATGTCAGCATGATCTAAAACTGAAAGCACAGCCTTAGCGACACACAGTAACCTACAATGGAAGCAAAACTATTTTATTTTCCGAAGCTTAACAGTATTTATGTTTTGAGTTAAACACTGAAATTTGTAAATCAAGGCTGATATGAGCCAAAAGCCAATGCAGAGGAAACAATCAATGCTACAGAGGCATCAACTATCACCCCAAAAAGTGCCTTTCTGTTTACTTTGTAAAGCACATGCTTTTGGGACTAACTCCTTCATGCCTTATTTTGAGCAAAATTCCCTAAAGACTTCAATAGCAATTTTGCCTGGTTAAAGTTTCAGTAAGGAAGGCAGAATGTGGCCCTTTCCTGATAAATAGTAGGTCCCTCTTATAATCTGTTAAGTCTATTGATTGCTATTTCTTGTAACAGAACAGTTACATTTACATGGTTTGGACTTTTCTGTTGCACTAATGATCCATTAAGAGATGGCCAACCCTGACTAGATGTTATGAAATCTCACCAACAGAATTCCCTGTTGTCATCTACTGCATTATAGGCCAAGTCCTGCTCCCACTATAGTCAATGGGAGTTTTGCCAAGGCCTTAAGTGGCATTATGACTAGTCTTTCACAGCATACATTACTCACACAGTTGTGGCTTGTTTAGAGACCTCTCAAAACGGCAAATATGCAATAAACAAAGAGCTTAATTGCATAATTAATTACAAGAGTATTGAACCCACTATATTTCTCATAATCAGTATTAGATTGGTCCTAGGTATGCCCATATACAGCAAACAATTCACTAAATCAGTATTCATCTGCTATATAAAGACTGCTTTTGGAATTCAGAAACACATACTTTTAAAAAAATATGAAAGAAAACAGAAAGTGAAAATAAAGTGAAATCCAAGAACAAAACTAGATTCTGCATATAAAGGCAGTAAGCAATGGTGCTGTCATACTATGTATATAAACCTCTGACAAAAAGATTTTGGAGGAAATAGATGGATACCAAGCTGTTATTTTCAATACTAAAAACAATACTGCTTCTAGACCCTTTTTTCTCCCCAAGGCACCAGGCTGAGATGTAGCAGTGTACACAAGTGGGTGTAAAGTCAATGGGATTACATTTTCCTAATTATTTTCTGCTTGAAGTTTACATCACAAACACAAAACGAGATCAGCCGGGACTTGCCTCTCTAACAAATCACTCAGACTTAAACATTGCTCGGATAAACAAAAGGGGGAGGGGGCTCAGGCTGAGAAAAGACAGAGAAGTGCTTCTTCAACCACAGTTGCAAGGAACAAAAACCTGGAGGGGGAAAAAAACTGTTGGACCGCCACCAAATCTCCCCCACTAGAGACAAGAGCCCATCTGCTGAGCTCTGCAACTTAGCTTTAACTACCATTCAACTCTCGTCTCTGCAGAGATCAATCTGGAGAGCTGGCAGATGGACCCCTGCTTCCCTGAGTCACTGTGTTATTTGTTTAATAAATTTAATTAATATCCATACTGAATTGGATTGCTCCCAGAAAAGGAGCTGAAGCTCTCTCTTTCCCCAATAGCTACATGATGAGTGATTTCCCAGAAAAGACCAGATAACAGTGCCCTTGGGCTACTGAAAAATTAAAAGTGCCATGTGCTTACATTGCTTTGCACGTATTAATTTTTGCAGTGCACTAATGTGTTCTTGAAGGCTATTCTAACTTTATGGAAGTATATGATTTTGAAAAAGTCAAAATTCATTTTGTTTTATATCAGTTACAAAATTAGCTGGAACAAAAAAAGCATAAAATCTAATTACACTTCCCCCGATTTTATCATTTTGCAAAAAAAGAAATAAATTCATAATGAGGAAGTCCCTTCTGGCCAACATATATTCTTACAGTTTTTGCTAACAAGTTACATGCATTTGTAGTCAATTTGGACATGTTCTATTTTAATGCTTAAGGATGTGCTTATCTAACCAATGAAGATACATTCAGCCAATAAAAGTTAAATTAACAGAACATTAAGGATGACACAAAACACCACATGTAAGGAATTTCACAGTTAAAGCCAGACTGAAACACTAACACACCACGACAGTACAATAGTAAGGGAAAGCATAGAATACTCATGGTATGCTGAGAGTGCATTTTATTTACTTTTAGTATATCTAATATTTGCATTTTGATTTTCATCTTGAATTATTAGTATTTCACATTAATTTTACTCCAAAAATTGCACTTTAATTCTAGAAGTAAAAAAAATATGGGCAAGAGGAATGCCTACTAGGTAACTCAGGCACTAAACATTAACATATTAAAAGATTGATGTGTATTAATATTAGACAAATCTAATTAACTTGCTTAGAGTTGTGCTGAGTAGGTACATCAATGGTAATACATTATAGACTGAACCAATGGTGCTTGGTTTTCTTTTCCTACACTAGCCTTCTCCCCTAGGATTTCTTATTGTTGCTACTACTAACTAGTTCAGCTTGTTGTGGAAACTCCAGTAGACAGGATAACAGCAGCTGCCAGTGTTTTTAACGCTCTATAATCCGAATCCAATTTGAGTATAAATCTGAAAACATGGCAGTAAAAATTACTGGGATCAAAAAAACCCTGTTTACCTTCAGTGGTAACAAATGGTGATCAAGGTTAGGGAATAAAGCCTAGCATAGACATAGCCTTAAAGCCACTGACGAACTGATTGTGAACTTTGTTCTAGTCTATAGAATGATTATGTTCTAGCCTCAGGATTAAATTCACCTGTTGACAGAAAACCTGTTCAAAGCCTTTCAAGTAGCAGAACCATTGTGGCCTTGCATGGAGAGATGAGCAAATAAAACAGCTGATCAGAATGGTTTAAGTACTCCCTGTGCACCCTGGAGATGGGCTTTGTATCAGCATATTCAGAAAGCACTCCAGGCAGGACCAACCAGTGGATGCAATCCTACACAGAGCCAGTGCCTTGGAAATTCACAGAAATGGAAATAGAGGCTAAAACAACAGCTCTAAGAGGCTTTAGAGCTGTCTTGCCCACAACTTCATGATATGAAGAGCTCATTTATTTAGGTTTTATGGTGAGGGATTTGGTGATTAATTTAATGAAATGTGAATAAATTTTTAGAACACTAAAAAAGTTTGCACACATGCTAACAGATTTTTATGGAGGTTTTAGGCAGTTTGTTTTGTTTTTAGATAAACTATGTCTTTTTCCCTCTAAAATACCAAAGCAATTATTCCACATTGTTAACTTATTGTATGAAATGTTTCATTTTAAACAAAGGATTTTAAAAAATCATAATAACAGCGCCTTAAAATATAAACTTTTTTTGTTTCTAACCATCTATGAAGAGAAATTATTATTGTACACACTTAAACTTCTGAAATACATAAAGTTAGAAGGAGAAGTGTGACAGAAACAGAATCCTGGGTGATTACTAAGGCCCAGATTCTCAAAGGTATTTAAGTGTTTTTAGCCTCTCTAATTGTGATTGTGTCACTGGAAACAAGGTGGAGAGGCAGGTCCTTTGGTCCAGCTTGATCTATGTAAGCCACCAGCAATCATTTGCCAGCTCATCAGTGCTACCCAGATCACATCCAGGGTTGTGTTGGAGTGGAAGTGTATGAATAGGAATCCTGATGAGAAGTTGTGGTAGGCACACAGATAATGGCAGGTTTTGTTTGGGGTGGGTAAAATACTCTGATGTTCAGTTTCTCTCGGCAACCTTACAGGGGAAAAAGTCCCTTTCGAAAAATCAATGAATCAGACTCATAACGTCTCCATATTTCTTTCCAAATGATTTGCAAAGTGAATTGATACTGCTGTCTCCAAAAGAGTCAGAAAAATCCTATTTCCTCAATCTACTGATGATTTTATGAGAGAGAATTTATAATTTTCTTGTCAACATAAGGCTTTGATTTAACTTTAATTCAATTCAGTTCTGTTGTTTAAATGACACCTTAGTTTGATGATAAATCTCAATCAGTAATGAAATATCCTCAGCTTTTAGAATTTCTATATAATTGTGTGTAACAAATATAAAATCTGATACAATAAAGCTTCCACAAAAAATGTCATTTCCTTAATATAGTCCTACACGTAATTTGAATCTGCAGGAGTCATATAATGGCAATTGTAAGGTTGCATGTGCCACACAGCCTTCAACAAAATGGACAAAAGATGGAGCGGGGGCATGGGGAGTGGAGAAGGAGGTAAAGGGGAAATTTCAGGCTAGGAAGCACATAATTAAGTGTCCCTGTCTTCCACTTTTTCAGTGAGGGCAAATCACTTGAGCAAGACCAGTCCAAACCACTCCAATATTCTTTCCAACAGATACTGACAACTGCAGGGGAAAGACGGGAACCAGTGGTTAATGTTTCTGTTTTTAAAAAAATACACATTTTTTGGTTTTCATTTTACACCACAATGTTAATTGTAGAGCAAGTGGCGAAGGGGATATATTCCATATGTTTCAGGCAGTACCACTAAGCAAAGGTCAATCAAAACATACAGAGTAGCTAATGAAAGATCTTACAGCAAACAGGGAGTTCTGTCTGCCCTCAGGGAGGGCAGGAATCAGCTATGATGAAACATTAGTAAAATATTTGAGTTCAAGAGAGCAAAACATGCTTCAGGGTGACCTCTCACCATAGCATTATTACAATTAGAGAATTAATGTTTCCACACAAGGAGAATAAATAAAGAGGATTATTTCATGGATTAAAACCACAACTATGCTATAGCAATAAAGCATAAAAAACTATAGTATGCTCTAATGAACAATAAAAAGCGATGACAATGAATTGACAAATGTCAGACAGCATTTCTAAAAAATATTTTCAATATTAAATTGAGTCACTGCAGCTCTGCAGTCACTAAAAATAATCCAAATGCTCATGGTTAAAGTCCCATGGAAGATCCCGCCTCTTAATTCTGTCATGCCTAAAGGGAAATTATCTTATAAGACTGAAAGGGTCTCTTGCCCTTGAAGTATGGGTGACCAGGCGCCCACTCTTAAACAGCAGCCTGACACTTGGACCATATTTTCAGAAGGCAATAGTATGTGATAATACTGCCTTATCAGCCACAGCAGTCAGAATTGAGTTTGAAACATAATAGTCTATAATAGCACAGTGAAAGTCCTATCAGATAAGCTACCTTCTCAAAGGGTGGTGGATTCATTCTAGATTGGGGGGTAACAAAGCAGAGAAAATAATGGATCTTTTATTGCAAAGGGGTCCCCACCCCGAGGCAAAATCCTTACCAGATGCAAAATCATGGAACAGGTCTTCAGGAATCCATTTGAAGCACCTGGAAGAGAGGAAAGTGATCAGGAAACAGTCAACATGGATTAACCATGGCAAGTAATGCCTGACCAACCTGATTGCCTTCTATGATGAGTATAACGGGCTCTGTGATATGGGAAAGTGGTGGATGTGAATTCTTGACTTAAGCAAAGCTTTTGATACGGTCTCCCCAGTATTCTTGTCCAGTCAAGTTAAAGTAGTATGGATGGATAAATGGACTATAATGTGGATAGAAGCTGCTAGACTGTCAGGCTCAATGGGTAGTGATCAACGGTTTGATGTCTATTTGGCAGCCAGTATCGAGTGGAGTGCCGTAGGGGTCAGTCCTGGGCTGGTTTTGTTCAACATCTTCATTAATGATCTGGATGATGAGATGAATTGCACCCTCAAAGTTAGCAGATGACACTAAGCTGGGGAAAGATAGATACGCTGGAGGATACTGATAGGGTCCAGAGTGACCTATACAAATTGGAGGATTGGGCCAAAAAAAATCTGATGAGGGTCAATAAGGACAAGTGCAGAGTCCTGCATTTAGGAAGAATCCCATGCACCACTACAGGCTGGGGACCGACCGGCTAAGCAGCATTTCTGCAGAAAAGGAGCTGGGATTACAGTGGATGAGAAGCTGGATATGAGTCAACAGTGTGCCCTTGTTGCCAAGAAGGCCAATTGCATATTGGGCTGTATTAGTAGGAGCATTGCCAGCAAACGAGGGAAGTGATTATCCTCTCTATTCGGCACTGTTCAGGCCACAACTGGAGTACTGTGTCCAGTTTTGGTCCCCCTCACTACTGAAGGAATGTGGACAAATTGGAATGAGTCCAGAGGACAACGAAAATGATTAGGGGGCTGAGGGAACTGGGGTTATTTAGTCAGCAGAAGAGAAGAGAGAGGGGGGATTTGATACTAGACTTCAATTACCTGAAAGGGGGGGGGGTTAAAAGAGGATGGAGCTAGGCTGTTCTCAGTGGTGGCAGATGACAGAACAAGAAGCAATGGTCTCAAGTTGCAGTGGGGGAGGTTTAGGTTGGATATTAGGAAACATTATTTCACTAAGAGGGTGGTGAAGCACTGGAATGGGTTACCTAGGAAGATCATGGAATCTCCATCCTTAGTGGTTTTTAAGATCAGGCTTGACAAAGCCCTGGCTGGAATGATTTAGTTGGTGTTGGTCCTGCTTTGAGCAGGGGATTGGACTAGATGACCTCCTGAGGTCTATGACAGTTCTGAACTTCTTGATCTAGTTAATGAAAGTTGATTATTTCTACGGGAAGTTGTGATTGGTATCTAGTCAGTGGGCACTGTACCACTGGGAGGCAGATTATAATTTTACAGAACTCACTACAACTAACCAGGATGAATTAATTTAATAATGCAAACTGACAGGTTGATATTTCGCTGTTATTGATTTTTGTGGTAACGCAGTGACTTGTTACAGGACTGTTTCCAAAAATTTTCTCCATACAGTAAATTACAATATTAACAAACATCTTTAGTTTCACTATCTTGTCTGTGATAATCAACATAAATTAATGAGTGGCTGACTGTACATGTGACAATGAAGTGGGGTTAAGAATTACAATACAATATTAGAAAATATTATGCACAGAGAGATCATTGCAACTGGAAGCACATTGATTTGTGATGAGGTAGTCCTCTCAACGTAATCCCATAGCTTTTGACCAATAATAATGAAGGATCTCCAAATATCATTGTATATCATTTACCTCACATCTATAACTAAAATCAAATAGATGTAACAGTAACTATTGACAGGTCCCCATGTTCCAAAAAATATCATTTTAATTAACTCACCTGTGGAATCAGGTCATTTGTCAACTGCTACTGACTACCAGGAGGTCTGAAAATAAAACACACACTTTTGAACAAGTGAGAAGTATTGTATGGCTGGGATAAACAGAATAACACTCTATGTGCTGACTGCAAACATGACATTTTAATCCCATAAAATATTAAAAGACATTATTTTACAAAGATGGAAACAAGGCGCAGGGTATTTATATCATGATCCAAGTTTTCAAGAGCAGTTTCTTATGTTGTTGATGCACATTTAGAAGCCTATCTATCTGATCAAACCTCAACCTGGCCTTCTGTATTGG
Organism: Gopherus evgoodei; assembly: GCF_007399415.2. Taxonomy (NCBI): domain Eukaryota; kingdom Metazoa; phylum Chordata; order Testudines; family Testudinidae; genus Gopherus; species Gopherus evgoodei. The sequence goes on from NC_044325.1 coordinate 96,186,924, forward strand.
AGATACAATTTTGTATAGGTAGTCAATTGCACCCAAAATTTTCTAACTGCAATAAAATGCAGGTTCAAAATTGTGTCAGTGATATTGGAAGCAAAGATGAAGATTGGCCAACCATAAAGATATATTACATAAATTTAATTAAGGACTGACTGTGCAATGGAATAGAGAAACAGGTCCTATATTTTTTAAAAGGAGCTCTAAAAACCGACTACAGTAAAACTACATTTTGGAGGTCTTTCATCAAGTACCCACACCTTGATGGGATCCAGTTAGCAACAAAATATTCTAAATTCATGCTACACTACAGAAACTCCAGACCCATCCACTTCAAAGAGTTAAACAAAATCAATGGGAACCTGAAGTCTATAAATGTTCACAATGTTCTGCGCTTTTAGAACCTGTGTGTGGGAACAAAATGTTCACCTAAATATCAATATTTAATGTTAAAACATGGCAGCATCTTATGAAAACACCTTAAACATCAATTTACAGTAAAGGTTAATTACCAACCAAGAACATCTAATACACGATTGCTTTAGTCTTTGCATATATTTATTTGAAAATGTATCTGAGTATGATTCTTTTCTCATTGTATCAGTTAATTTAAAGTAACTATGAAAGGTGTCACATAAAATTGAAAGCACTATAGATTTCAGATCATTGTTTATGCACAGATTAGGAAGGTACAGTATTGCATTGACAGAAGAAGCAGGAGGCTCCACCTATGAATTTCTAAGATGCCCATCAGTATAATATTTATTCTGTATAACTGACCCACTAATGTGATGTGCCTCAATCTAAACACCAATATAATAAAAGTAGTTCAGTCTACACTTATTCAGTCCTTGTTCTGTCTGCTGAGACAGGCAGTTATATCAATCCTCATTCTGTCTACTGAGACTGCCAATTACTTCCAATTTAATGCCACACATGGTGGTAGTTTTCATGATGTGGACACTTGTCCACTAGGACATGGAGTAGGACCACCAACTTATTTCACATAGTCCTCCAAACATCGTAAATTACAAACTGGAATAAATTTGTGACCTAGAGGTGACAGATCCATCACTAGCCTCATTAGTCACTCACTCCCTTTCCAGTGGGGGTTTTATTTAAGGGACAGTCTGTTTTTCATTTTAAGATGCTGTAGAGGTTGGACCTCTGCAAGCTTTCCAGGGAAGATTTTTAGCCAGTCAATGACTTGTAGCTGGATCTGTCAACTTGCATACTGTTTAAACAAACTGAAAAAAAACTTTGTCATCACAGATAATATAAGGCCTGTGTTACTTCCAGATAACGCAGCACCAAGATAAACTGAATACCCAAATCAAACATATTTTAAACTGAATAACTTTTCTAAGCTTTTCATGCTGAGAACTACAATATTTGCATAAACCACTATCAAATCAATGGGATTTTATTCAAATCTAAGATGGATCAAAATTATCATATACTGAAACCTTAGTACTCCAGTATAAAATACTTATTTTAAAGTATCATTGGTGGGTGGATATTTGATCTTCTCAAAGTAAAATATTTTAAATAAACAAAATATTTTCTGAATGATGGATGAAAACCATGGGACTGATCTTGGGGGTACAAATAATCTGTACAGACTACAGATCAGGGATCCCTGTGCAAAACTAACTTAAGGCTCATTCTTGCACTCTCTGAACCTCCTGCTGCTCTTAATAAGACCATTACCCCTGAGCCAATATTTGAGCAGTCTGACTTAAAGACCTCCCAGTTCTCCCTGCATACAGCTTTGTTTCCTGGGATCACCAAATATAATTTCCCTATACTTGCTCTGGACTAAACAGTCATGGAAGAAACCACACATTGACCTCCACATTTCAACCTAGGTATGTGCCTTCTGATCTCTAATGTAGATCTGAGCCTCTTTGTTGAGTGAGAGGCCAGATCCAATACTTTGTTAAGCAAGCTGGAGTCTACCCAGTGGTGTTCTGCCAGAGTGGTTTCTTCTTGCTACTTGAGAGATTTCCTCAATCTGATGTATAGTCTGAACCAAGAAAATAGGATGAAGAACCATGTGAAGAATCCCAATAGGTGACAATCAGTCCTGGAAATTTTGCCCCCATTGGGAAAAACACTTGAGGTAAAGTGGGCCTGAAGTTTTCTTTTGAGGACTTGGCTATTGCGATTTTAGCAGCAGGCTTTTGCTGATTGTGTTGTGGTGGTATCCTCTCTGGAAGTAGGCTCTCCTACACCTCATCTATATCTATATTACGTCCAAAACGTTTGTTAAAAGAAAGTTATTTAGTTGTTTACTATTAAGAACAGGGCCACTGCATTCGTAATTTTTTGCAAAAGGAGAAAGAGGTTTATCTTCCTTAACTTCTTCAGAAAACAAGAGAAAATGTAATTACTTTGCATCAAAGTTTTCCTGGCAGTCTTGATTTCCTTCTGTCTATGCATCCAGGCATGAGAGGAGACATCCAGGCATGAGAGGAGACATCTCGCATTGGGAAGTAGCTCACAAGAGGTTGTTTAACTTGTACGTGAGTTTCTATTGGGAGCTCTGGGATCTGCACTGGCTGCCTATTGGTCTCCAGGTAGAGTTTAAGATGTTGATTATGGCCATCTATAAATCCTTAAATGGCTTGGCACGTGCCTAACTGGGTTTGGGTCTCTCTCTGTGGCAAACTATTACATTTACATTAGTGGAGGTAATGAAGCTGGATCACCGTCTCTATAAGAGTGTGAAGCTGCCAGCACGCATTCTCAGTGAAACCCCTGGAACTGTGAAACTTGCTCACCACCCTGCTTTGTCTGAAATAGCCCAAATTTACTAAACCCTCTAGACACACTGCAAAAGCCATTTGCTTGAATGATTTTCGGAGAAGAATGCTTCTGAGTATTTGGGAGGTGGGGGGGTATGAGAGGGTTTTTTGAAGATTTTTATTTTTATTTTCTGCTGGCTGAGGTAAATCACTACCTCCTTTTGAATAATGAAGACTGCTGGCTCATGGAGTTAATACATTTGTACTTATGTTCCTAGATGATTACTGTATTTAATTGTCAGGGTGCTCAGTGCATTGTATAGTCATTCTTTTATAATGTTAATAAATTTATAAAATTTATAAAATAAATTACGGTAAGTGCCATTCTGTTTAGTTACCCTGCAAATTAATGAAGTCACGCAGGAGTAAATATGCGATATAGGCGTAAATGATATCAAACCCAACTGTTGAGTGAAATGTGGTACCAAACCTACCATCTAGGCAGAAGAGAGAATATTTAGTGGGCACACCACAGAAGATTTGTCTGCCTGCTTCAGTGGCTGCATATGCCCATGCCTTACTATTGACCCACGTCTCAAGAGACTCTCTGATGAACTTCTGAATGATGGAGCATCCTCTTGCCTAGTCCCCCTCTGAGGGCTTGCCAGCTTATAAGCCTTGAATCTTCACACACACTGCAAACAGGGGAAACTTGTCTAAGTAAGTATCAGAGAGATAGCTGTGTTAGTCTGTATTCACAAAAACAACGAGGAGTCCAGTGGCACCTTAAAGACTAACAGATTTATTTGGGCATAAGCTTTTGTGGATAAAAAACCCACTTCTTCAGATGCATGGAGCATGAAGAAGTGCATCTGAAGAAGTGGGTTTTTACCCAGAAAGCTTATGCCCAATAAATCTGTTAGTCTTTAAGGTGCCACTGGACTCCTCGTTGTTTTTGTCTAAACAAGAAACCCACTTCCTCATGCCCTCGAGACTGCAGAACTTCCTCCACAGTGAAAATCAGGTTATTTCACCTGATGTAGAGGGGAAATGTGTGCTGCCTTCTTAAGCTTTTTAGGAGTTTTGCTCTTAGCTTTCTTCTCCAAGTGGCAATCTTACACAACTCAAGTCTGAGTAAAGAAACTGTCTATGGCATACACTTGCTCTGTGATGTTAGTTTTCACATGGTAAGCAGGTCAGAACTAGGTCAACAGTAAGAGGCCTTGAAGGAACACGTAGGTGCTCAAGGGTTATTGAGCTGGGGATTCAAGTAGGGCTTGAATCTTCAATGATGTAATAGTGTAGCATGTTGTTTATGCTCCTAGATATGTTAGGTTTTAAATGAGATGTACAACTGCAGTTCTGAACACTTACTCTGATTAAGATTCTGATGACTTTTCTAAAGACTAAGGATATTAACCCCAATGACCTAACCCAATTCCAATGTGGGTGCTGCAGTTCATTTCTGCATAAGTAAATAGCCACTCAGTTTTCAGTTGGATAGGTTGTTCTTCACTTCCTGTCCTAAACAGACATGTAGTTTTACTGTGCACTATTAAACTGCTTCTGTGCTTCACCACAGAGGTGGCTACATGTGAAGGGTGGATGAAGTGATCTTTTTATATCAATTAGCAATTACTGTAAAGTGCTTTGGGGTGAAATGCCATAAAGGATGAGAACTTCAAGTGGAGAATAAGCAGCAGGAGCACACAAACTCATAAATGGCATAGATCCTATTTTTATGTAAATTGCCCTCATAATAAAGAACAGGCAAAAGATCAGATAAACACAGAAGAAGAAATCACATATATGTCGAGTTCTCGCTAAATAGAATTTTTCTTCTCATTTTCTGTGACATCTGTGTTTCTTTAAGCCAACAGCACCCTCATCTGAGCACCAGCTAATTCAGCATCCATAATATTTAATCATGTAAGATTCCTGGCTCTATGAACCTCTGAGCTAATTAATCCATCCCTGCTGTGTGGGATTGAAAAATCCTGCACAGCAAGACCAAAAAATTACCACAATGTATAGTCAAGTCTCAAGAAACTTCTGGTCCTAATAATTATGCTGATATTGGAAGGATTTCAACTACAGATCCAACAACCTAGGTATGGAAGCACTGAAATCTAGCTAACTGCTCATAAAGCCTGAAACATACCTGAGAAGTCCATGTAATCAGACATATTTACACTGCATATACTTTCCTGCAATTTGTGATATCAAGGTACTGCTCAATAAGAATCTGATTTTCTCACTTGTGTCCTGATATTGTAAGACAGCTGAGCTTACAGATGCATGACAAGATATGCTACAGCAACTGCTCCACAAAACATATGCAGAAAAATAATTGATCGTTAGTGAAATCTAATATACATTTATCATACTATTAACATTTTGGATTCTAATTTCATTAGATAGCAAATAAGAGTTGATGTGAAAAAGTGCTTCTGTTGTTTATATCTGAAGTTTAAAACCATTGAAATAAAGGTTGATCCCCTGAAACTTGATGTGGAAAAAAATTCTCCTTGAAAATTTTAGAAATGAAATTACTTGAAATGAATTCAACTCTGGATGCCATTAGTAGTGATAAATTAATACAATAAAATCAAAATTATGGATTCCATGTAATTAGTAATAAAATTCTAATGTATCAATGCATCACCTCCTTTATTTTTCCTTGCACATAATTTCTCATTGAATACCAACTAATGACATATCAAAATTAAAATATGTATGTTGCTTAGTAACGAACGTGAAAAGTATGTAACAAAATACTTCATTACTTTATACCAAATACTTCAAAGCTTTAAAAAGTCCTTAATTGTATTTAATACTTAGCTGACAGATACTTTCTGAGAAGTAAATGTTACAGCAATGAATACCAAACAGAGTAAGCCAAGCTCCATTTGTTTGTAAAATAAACTCATTTCCTTTTAATCTCAGTGCAAAAACGAACCAATGCAATGTATTCCATTTAGCATGATTTTTAGACAGCACATTATACAATTTCTAGATCATTAACTTGTCTTCCTATGTTTCCACATGTCTTGCACTTCTGCTGGGAAAGCATTAGTTCATTCGTGTTGGTAAAAATTCTACCTTTATGTGTTAGATATTTTACTTGCTCAATTATTTAATGCACAGCCATTGTGGCTATAAAAGGATCTGCATCTTTTATACAGCAAAAACTTACTATTTCGTCTGTGGATTCAATTAAAAGGATAAACTGCCCTTTGCCAGACTTCATTTTAAACAGAAACTTAAATATTAAGATCCAATCATTTTACAGAAGAATTTCTGGTGCAAAATATCCTTGTGAAGTTCTACATACATGAGAGATGAGCATGAGTGAAAATGCACAAGAAAAATGATGAACAGGAAGGGGAGGAGGGTATTGTGGTTAAAACTTGGGATTGTGAGCCAGGAGATACAGATTCTATTCCCAGCTCTGCTACAGACTCTCTATGAGACCCTGGGCAAGTCGATTAGCCTCTCTATGGCTCAGTTTTTCCTATCTGTACCCTATCTCCCGGGGATGCTATGATGCTTAATTTCTTCGTGTTTATAAAGTGCTTTATGATCCCATAAGCAGAGAATGCCATGTAAATGAAAATTACAGTATTATGTAATCAGAAAGCTATCTGAAAATACCCAGAGTAGACCAAAAAGGATCATCATTGGACCACAGGTGAAATTTGTATATCCATAGCCTTTTAACATAGGTATACGAGTCTTTTCTTACATTTAAATAATACCTTTTATCCCAATGAGATTTTAAGTTACAACACACATCCTTATTTATATATGGTACAGTGACTGCTCCGCAAACATATGCAGAAAAATGATTGATCGCTAGTGAAATCTAATATATATTTATCATACTATTAACATATATAAACACACACACACACAAACACACATTATAAATTTAGTAACCTCAGACACTAAAGTAAAACCAATGAAACCATTTAATGCCAAAGAAATATTACACAATTGTGAAGAGCAATACTACATCTAATGATAGTGGAAAAGTTTGAGTAAAAGCATGTAGTAACTGGCATTTGGTTGGGACACCAAGGTTACCATCCCTTGTCACCCACATACCTGCCAGCTCTATCTTCCACATAGTCATTAGGCTTCTCCCTTTTGTGCAATTATCTAGAGCCAAAGACAACATACCTTATTGGGAGAGGACATTTCAGTCAATGCCTCTTTGACTGAAACCTTAAGGGTCCAGTCACCCTGTTCCCTTCACCACCTCACTATAAGGTTCAGGGGATTATTTTCTCTTGGGGTAAACCTCATTAAATGAGCCAACCAACAGTGTCAGACACTGATAATCATCTTAAAAACAAGATATATTAAAAAGGGAGAAAATTACAGTAAGATAAAATAAATGGTTTGCATAACATATCTTTTGTATCCAACCCGAGTCTGCGCCAATGAAATATCAGCTGGGGAGAACCCTACATCTTTTTCCCAAATTGCCTCTGTCATAAACAGATAAGCAAGAGTTAATAGAACAAAAATGCTTCATATCTCTTTTGCCTGGAAAGGGTTAACAAGATCAGTGAGCCTGGCTGTCACCTGACCAGAGGACCAATCAGGGGACAGGATACTTTCAAATCTTGAGGGAGGGAAGTTTGTGTGTGTGTGCTGTTAGATTTTGGTTGTTGTTTACTCTGGGGACTCAGAGGGATCAGATGTGCAACCAGGTTTCTCTCCAATCTCTCCGATACAGGCTCTTATAAGTTCAGAATAGTGAGTACTAGGTAAATAAAGCGAGTTAGGCTTATGTTTGTTTTCTTTATTTGCAAATGTGTATTTAGCTGGAAGGAGTTCAAATGTGTATTTGGCTGGAAGGAGTTCAAATTTATATTTTGCTGAAAGGATTTTAATTTGTACTTGTATACTTGGGCTGGGAGGGTATTCCCAGTGTCTATAGCTGAAAGACCCTGTACCTATTCCATTTTAAATTTACAAAGATAATTTTTACTGTTTCTTCTTCCTTTAATTAAAAGCTTTTCTTGTTTAAGAACCTGATTGTTTTTTTTTATTCTGGTGAGACCCCAGGGGACTGGGTCTGGATCCACCAGGAAATTGGTGGGGAGAAAGGAGGGAAGGGGGAGAGAAAGGTTATTTTCTCTCTGTGTTAGGATTACTTTCTCTCTCAGGGAGAGTCTGGGAGGGGGAGAGAGAAGAAGGGGAGAAGGTGGATTTTCCTCTCTGTTTTAAGATTCAAGGAGTTTGAATCACAGTGATCTTCCAGGGTAACCCAGGGAGGGGAAGCCTGGGAGAGGCAACGGTGAGGGAAAGGGTTTACTTTCCCTGTGTTAAGATCCAGAGGGTCTGGGTCTTGGGGGTCCCTGGGCAAGGTTTTGGGGGGACCAGAGTGTACCAGGCACTGGAATTCCTGGTTGGTGGCAGGGCTACAAGTACTAAGCTGGTAATTGAGCTTAGAGGAATTCATGCTGGTACCCCATCTTTTGGACGCTAAGGTTCAGAGTGGGGAATTATACCATGACAGCCTCACTAAGGAAATATTATACTATTTGAGTCACATGGTAAATATAGGCAGAGTGGCAACTGCATAGGATCCAGGAAGATTTAGGCCATGTCTACAATAGGGGTAACTCAGGGGTATGGATTTTTTACACCTCTGAGCACTACAGCTATGTCAACCTACATCTTATGTTAGGTTAGGCTTCCTGGTGGAATTATAGCTGTTTAATTGTATGAATTAAAAGAGAAGCAGTGAATTAGGAGAGTGAACAAACAATTGTGCTGGAAAACCTATCAAAACTAAATGGTATCTATTTATTGAAAATATTTCTCCATTATCACCATGATGAAGGCATACTAAGTTATCTCATCACAGTTAAATGCTGACCTTCTGAATACAAAAGATAGAATTTATATGAATTCTTTATTTATAATGAAGCAAAATAATAAATGAACAATTGTCTGTATGTTAAGCAAATGGCACACCTGCAACTCCACAAATATTTGATAATTGTCTTAATTGATAGGTAGGGCATATAAGAGCAGATGGTGCCATTTCTCCACTTCTCTAAGTATAATTGCTCTTACCTCTATCCCTTGCCCCTCCTTAACCTCTTAAATCTCTCATAAAAACTACCTCTGCCAGGATGAGAGATTCTTCCCTCTGCCAGCCTTTAGGCAAGTAATGAGCTGAGACTTTTGTTTTCATACTACAGTTTGTTTTTCTTTTTACATCACACCCCCACCCCTGTTTATCTAATGTATTCTAAAACCTAGATTGTGAAATCTCTTGAAAGAGAATCGCTGTTACTTGGATGTACAATGGGGCCATGGTCCTTGACTGGAGTTCCTAAGTATTACCACACTACAAACAAATAATAATAGGAAAGCTTGTTTCATTATTTTTGCACCTCATGAAGAAATAAATTACTTTTTAGCTTGAGGGTGCACATTGCAGGTGTGGAGAACATAAGAACGGCCATACTGGTTACACCAATGGTCCATCTAGCCCAGTCTCCTGTCTTCCGACAGTGGCCAATGCCACATGCTTCAGAGGGAATGGACAGAAAGGCAATTTATTAAGTGAGCCACCCCGTTGTCCAGTCCCAAATTCTGGGATAGCATCCCCGACTATCTTGGCTAATAGCCATTGATAGACCTATTCTCCATGGATTTGTTTAATTCTTTTTTGAACCTACTTTTGGCCGTCACAACATTCCCTGCCAACAAGTTCCATAGGTTGACTGTACTTATGTGAAGAAGTACTTCCTTTTCGTTTGTTTAACCCTGCTACCTATTACTTTGGTGACTCCTAGTTCTTGTGTTATATGAAGGGGTAAATAACACTTCTTTATTCACTTATTCCACACCATTCATGATTTTATAGCCTCTGTCATATTCCCACTTAGTCATCTCTTTTCTAAACTGATTAGTCCCAGTATTTTAATCTCTCCTCATATGATCAAGGATTTTAAGTATAATTTTTAAAGACACTTAAGTAAATACTCATGCAATTTTGCTAAAATAAAGCTCCAAAAGCCAGGTCAGAGCATAATGCAACAGTACTTTATATACACGGTACTACAGAAAATTAAAGTCCATCAGCTGTTCCTCAGTACAATGACCTTCCCAAACTACGAAGAACCAAGACATGTTGCTGTTAAATGTATGGTACTAGATCCAAGAAATACCGATCACTAGCACAAACAGTTAATATTTTCCTTTAAATAAACGTTTAGTATGCTCTTTTTCCATTACATGTACCGTAACTGGGTAACATACATTACGTGGCTCAGCAGACTGATGACACGACTCATGCTAGTTACATAAAGAAGTATTTTGCATTTCTAGGAACAGCACACAGAAGGTTTGGCAGTCATGCAGAATTTGGAAAAACCAGAGGTGCCTTAAACTAGCAGTGTGGTTGTCCAAAATCAGCAACTTCTACATATGTGGCACTTCCAAATGCTAGTCAAAACACTACTAAATTATTGCATGTGTTTAAATGGTCCTAGGCCAAGCATCCTAAGCTAGACTGGTTGTAGCAAAGAAAATTTTTCCATTGTTTAACATCACATACTCTCACCTGTCTTCAAATGCAATTTACATAATTTTACAATGCTGTAGTTGAAAAGCATGTTAGCTAACATATCCACTTCTGAAAAAAAATTAATTAGAAGCCTGTATGAAATTCCCAGAGATGTATATTTATAAATATTAGTGGCTTACTCAGTTATTTTCCTTCTCCTGTTCTTTTCCCCCAGGACCCCTGTCCTCAGCTACACTCCAGCTTCCTCGTCCCCTGACTGCTAGAAAGGGGTGGAGGAAGGGGAGAAATAGTAATGACATTAAAGATTTATTAGTAACATTTTTACATTTTTTAAATCCATCCTATGAATGAAATCTAGATGATCCAGGGAAAATGGTAGTCTAAGAGCTTTAGTCTGCTCCGATAAACTGGGCACTTGATGCCATAATGTGTGGTCCTCATCAGGATGAGCTGCTGTTTAATTATTGTGGTTTGCCCCCTCCTCCTGTGAGCTCAGAGACAAGGCAAGACAGGAGGCAGCTAGATACCCTTCGGCACGTTCTCTTCGCTGTTTAAAAAAAATTACAAAGTATGAGATTTAAGTAAGGGATACATTCGTCACTATGTGGAACCTCATCCTTTCCCCATTTCAAATTCTGAAGCCAGGAGTACAGAATATCCACTGATATGTTCTATGTTTGGTTATAAAACATGAAGGAAACCCCATGACTGACTCAGGCTCACAGGGTTCAGGCTATGGGACTATGAAACTGTAGCGTAGACATTCGGGCTTGGGCTGGAGCCTGGGCTCTGGGACCGTCTCACATTGAAGGGTCCCAGAACTTGAACTTCACCCCAAGCCCAAATTTCTACACCACACTTAAACAACCCTGTGAAGCTCAGTCAGCTGCCACGGGCCAGCAACAGGCGTTTAATTGCAGTGTAGACATACCCTACGTATACATGTAAATTGTGCTCTACATCAGTCCACAAACAGCAAAATACCATGTGCATTAAGTACCAACCAAGACATGTAAAAAAAAAATCCATGGAGAAATAGGACTTGTATGTGTAGGAGTCTAAAAAACAGGACAGAAAGTGCTTCGCTATACAGATAGTGGGCAAAATTCTGGCCCCACTGTGGTCAGTGGGAGTTTTGCCATTGACTTAAGCGGAGCCAGGATTTAACCCACTGTGCACAATCAAATCACTTACTCAATTTTGAAAAAACTATATGCAACAACCTTAATGCTAATCCTATTCTTTCATTTGTTATCTCATATCTATAGACAACATAACACACTTCTAAAAAAAAAGCTATAAAAATAGCTTACTCCATTGTTAAGGCTGCAACAGAGTTTCTGTTTAGAAGCTGATTTTTTTTAAAAGTGCTTTAAAATCCAGTGCCCAGGCAGACTGGCTAGAAAACTGCCATGACACGTCAGTGGCAGAGGGAGAATAAGATGAAAGTTTGGAATCATCTGAGCAAGGAGTTCCTGGGATACAAACATAACCTCTTTTCCTGCACCCCCCGCCCAAATGACGTGCTTTTTAAAAGTTCATTGGTCTTATGTCTTATTTTGTCCACTAATTCAGAGAAAATGGAGAACAAACTTCATACATCCCTGTACTCTGTTAAAGCACAACAACCTACTTTATCCCCAAAAACGCATTAATAAAAAAATTTGCTGTTTTATTTGGTTCTATGAAGAGAAGCGTTTTGGTTCAACCATGGACTGTGCATGCATAGACTGAAAGATGACTCTTATCTACATTACTTATGCATGAAGAATTTAGATTCCTCAAGAAAAAAAATGAGTGAGTGAATGATTTGCCCACGGACTCAACAGGAGAGGTGCTGAACTTTGATCCCAAGGATGAAAAACTAACTTAAAAAAACTTTATTCATGTAAAATTAAAGTTGTAAGTGTTCAGCACAGCCCTGCACTCCTTGTACCCTTCCATAACATGAGATTTTAATTCCCAAAAATCAAACATCAGAAGACAGGCAAATGCAGAGTTTAGGTGACACGTCCCACACCTCAAAGCCTAAACTCTGCCACCATGGAGATGGCAAAAGGAATTATTACCGTATCTTAACCCTCCCTATCTAAATCTACCATTTCTGTGTGCCTAAGCTCCAGTTCAGCAATCTTTTTAATTTGGTCTAACACACATCACTGATATTCGCAGCACCATTGATCTAAGGCTGGTTGGTGGCTGTCAAAAGCTAAGGCAGGAAGTTAGGTAGTGATCTCCTTGAAGGGCATTTTGGGAAGGGATCAGAGCGGGGAGTTAGCTGTGTGGTATAGGATGTGTCACCTCAATGCTGCATTTTTTTGTTTCTCTAACATTTATGTTTACATTTTTTCTTATAACATTAATTTTCTTGCAAGAGGCACTTAAAAGGACCCTAATACCACATTTCCTGTTTTTTCCCTGAGGTTTGAGTTTGGGGAATTAAATTCCCATGCTCTGGAAGGGCCCAAAGAGCATAGGGCAGTGCAGAGCATCTACAATCTTAACTCTGCATTAAGATTTTGCACATCAATATAACTTAATAACCCACCCGAGACTGATCAATGCAAGATCCTAACAAGCCCCTGGGGTTCCCTCTTTCCTCTTCATCAGAGAGGACAGAAAAATCTCTGTGGTTCCTGACAGTAAATCCCCCATCAAGCCCTTGCTCCGGTTGGTGAGAGGAAGCTCAGGAGGAATGAGTATATGCAGAGAAATGGCTGACTAGGAGTAGCAGATTGGATGCTGAAGGGGGCAGAAGAGACCAAAAGTAAATGGAGTACAAGTGATGGAAGGACACAAGAGAGAGCATAAGGGGTGAAAGGGGTGAATAGGTTTGGAAGGGAAAAGTTGGTGTGGATAATATAATTTTTGAGTTGCAAAAAACTGTACATATGTGAGCATTGGTGCCTCACAGGGCAATTCTCACACATGCTACAAAAATGTATAGGATAGTCTTCTGTCATCTGTGCTAATGTATATTACTCAATAATTCCTACAGTTTTACCTCAGATATATTTCTGTGATCCATAAAGTAATCTTATAACTGATTGTATATCTGTTAAATTCATACAGCATTAATCTTATTTAAATGACTCCTGAATTCTGAGTTTTTCCAGAACCTCTACAGAAGCAAGTCAAAAATATTCTATTGCTTTTTTCCCCATCTTTGTTTAACAGAACCACCAAAAATATGCATGTGCCTCAACTATGATGATATTAGCGTAAACCTCAATCCCTCTCATGCCATCTCCTCCACATAGTTAGCCCCGTTTATCAACTCACATCTAAAACTTGGATTGCAATTTCTTTGGGGCATAGACCATATTATCCTATGTCTCCAGGAAGCCCCTCACACATTTTTAGGCACTATAAAGTAAATAAGTAATTGCTAAAGCTTTTTGGGATCCTTCAGAATTTAAGAAAATATATACAGTAAATGTAAGATTGCATTAGATGTTTGATATTCCCAGCTTTTCAAATTATTAAAATGTTAAATATGTAGCAAGTGATTTTTAAGATTAAGAGAATATACATCTAAGATATAGCTACATATAATCATTACCCATTGTATGCTATGCTGTTTTTAAAAGATCAGAGTTAATCATGCCAAAGTATTTTCAAATACTGTGTTTATTTTTTATAAGCAGGATCAAATGGTTTGATCCAAGAATAAAGTGAGTTAAATAACTCAAAACTACTCTTCATAACATTTTCTTAAACATATTTTGTTCAGTAACTGTTCCACTATAATATTAAAAGTCTGAACTGTAAATATTAAAATTTGATAATTTTTAAAAATTCAATCATAAAGCTCCACCAAGTGGAAATTCTTAAAACTACACTAAGAAGCCGCTGTCTATCTTATATGCCAGCAATTCAAATGATATAAATTAAAGGCAACAAATGCACTCTTAACTTTGATTCCAATGGACAAACCACTGCCCATCATCTTTGCATGATATAACTACAGTCACTGATTTGGAAAAAAAATGGTGATAAAAATAACAACAGAATACAGTAAAATTCCTTCTGATTGTATTTGGGTGTTTTCAAAATCCTCCTTTTGCTATACTTGATGTGAACTAAAAGGATATGTGGACAATGATTTACTGCTTCACAGAAATCTCCCTTCTGGCTCACTGGAAATGCCATGGGCATCATTTAATCCCTTTTTAAAATAGGCAATCTTGGTTATTTATTAAGAATTAACAGGCATTATCATTCTGTGTGGCATCAGAGTCTAGAACAAATGTAGTTTGTTAAATGGTTTGCTCCTTCTGACTATTAAAATATTCATTATCTGTGTAGTTTTAACAATCTGATAAAAACCATTAAAAGCATAGCTGTGCTGTCCAGCAGGTAATGCCATTTTTAATGAAACCATAACAGTCATAAATAAAAAATAACTGACTTATAGTATTAATAATGTACCTCAACTTCGATCAAAAGACTGGTTTTGGTTTGGAGGAGTGAGGGCTGTAAAACATGCCATAGTGCTTTTGACCAAGTAAAAGGGGATTTTTAAGAACTACTCCTCCAAATACTCAGAGCCAGATTTTTTTCTCAAAACATATACATCTAGAATAACTGCACTGAACACAACAACTATCTATGTTTAACTAAAAGTGAGGCCTAGACCCTAAACTCCAGTTTGGCATGTTTTACAATTATGTGTTCCTCACCTACAGTAGGAGGCATAGGCTATGTCTACACTACAAATTACTTCAGTATAATTTACAAAATAATCCACATCCCTGAGCAACATAAATTACAAAAAAAGCACCAGTGTGGGCAGCAACTGCCTCTCACAGAAGCAGGAGTTATTAAGCCAACAGGAGAGCTCTCTCCCATCAGATTAGAGAGCCTTCATCTGAAGCACTACAACAGTGCAGCTGTGCCATTGTAAATAATGTAGTGTAGACATAATCCATAGACAATCCACCTTCTTCATAAAGTGATATATCTTTCCTTCTCTGAGGAACATACTGTCCCAGTAATTCCTGCAGTAGTTTGATGTAGACAAGAACATTATTATCCAAATGCAATGGGGGCAATAATTATGTTCAAATAATCAATGTAGGATTCAGTTGGGTTAACAAAAACTTGGCCCTCTTTTGGATAACAGGGTTTTGGATAATCCATGCTGTACTGCACAGCCTGAGTAATATAAAAGTTAGTCTAGCGTGGTGCTGCCAACTCTAGTGATTTTATCACAAGTCTCACAACATTTGGCATTTTTCTTTAAACCCCAGCTCCTAGAGTCATGTGATTATAAGACATACTCAGCTTTCACTTAAAATTGGAAGTCTGATGGTTGCTGAGAAAAGAAAACAAAAACATGAACCTTGAAAGTTCAAAATACCAGACTTTAAGAAGAAAATTGTCTTTCAGAGTAAAAATGTGTCAAATCCTGTACTGTTGCCATTAAAGAGGAATTATTTAAATATCCTAGCACTGGCATAGGTCTGATACTCAATAAGGATAGTAAATTATTAGTTATAATGCAGAAAGGTAGAAGAGTTCAATAATATTTTTATTCTGTATTTGGAAAGAAACAGAATGATATATTCATATAATAAAGTGATAAGGAAATACTTTCTATGTCTTCAGTATTTAGGAAGAATGTTAAATAGCAGACATTAAAGTTAAATCTTTTTAAACCCACAAGACCAGATAAATTGCACACAAGGTTTTAAAAGACTTGGCCAATTAGCCCTCAGAAGCATTAATGTTGATTTTAACAAATCTTTGAATATTGGGGAAGTTTCAAAAGAATAGAAAAACATCATGTGCAGTCAATATTTTAAAAGGGTAAATAGGATGACCTGGATAGCTGTAAGCCAGTTAGCCTGACATTGGTGCTGAGCAAAGTCATGGAAAGGCTCATATAGAATGCAATTAGTAAAGGATTAAAGGATGGCAATCAACTTGGTTTTACTGAAAACAGGTCTTGCCAAACAAACTTAATTTCATTTGGTTGAAAAATATAACTGTGTTGATACAATCATAGAATCACAAAAATGAAGGTCCATCTCCCTGCACTGAGGCAGGATTAAGTATACTTAGACCATTCCTGACAGGTGCTCATGTAACCAGTTCTTAAAAACCTTCAATGACAGGGATAATCTATCTTGATTTCTACAAGGCAGACTTAGTCCTGTATAACATTCTGATTAAAAAAACAACAACATCACTACACAAAAATCAACTTAGCACATATAAATACATTCAAAACTGGTTAATTGATAAGCCATAAGAAGTAATGCTAAATAGAGAATCGCCACCCACTAGTGATGTTTCTAGTCGGGTCTTGCAGTGATCTGTTTTTGTGCCAAAGCTAATCAATATCTTTATCAATGGTGTGGAAGAAAACAGGAAAATATAGAATCATAAATGGCAAAATTTGCGCATGTACAAAATTGGTGGAGTGATAAATAGTGATGGGAACAAGTCAGTTAAACAGACCAACCTGGATTGCACGCTAAAATGGGATCAAAATATGTATTTTAATACAGTCAAATGCAAGGTCACATCTAGGAACAAAGGATGCAGGTCATACTTATAAAATGGGGGACTGTATCCTGGAAAGTAGCCACACCGAAAAGAACTTAGGGGCAATGGTAGATAAGCAAGAGAACACGAGCTCCCAGTGCAATGCTGTAACTAAGAAGATGAATGCCAAGCTTGGATGTATAAGCAGGGGAATATCAAGAAGGAACAGATTAGTGGTGTTACGTCATTATACAGCCTTGGTGATGTTACCCCTGTATACAGCCTTATTGGAATACTGCGTCCAGTTCTGGTTTTGCTATTTAAAAAGAGATGTTGACAAACTGGAAAGGGTACAGAGAAGCACTACAAGAATGATTGTGATCTGGAAAACATGCCTAATAGTAGGAGACTTAAGAATCTTAATCTATTTATTTTATCCAAGAGAAGTTTCTGAGGTGTCTTAATTGGGGTCTATAAGTACCTACATTGGAAAAGAAATTTCTGCTTGTTGACAGCTCTTTAATCTAGCAGAAAAAGGCATAATGAGATCCAATGGCTGGAAGCTGAAGCTAGACAAATTCAGACTAGAAATATGGCATACATTTTTAACCGTAAGGGTTATCAAGCATTGGAACAACTTACCAAGTGATGTATAGATTCTTCATCATTTGAAGTCTTTAAATCAAGACTGGCTATTTTTTCTAAAAGATATGCTGCTCAAGCAGAAGTTAATGGTTTGATGAAAACATTACTGCGTGAAGTTGTTTGGCCTGTATTACATAGAGGATCAGACTATAAGATCATAATGGTCCCTTCTGCCCTTAAATTCAATGAAACTATTATTACATCTAGTTAAAAACTGAATTCTTCACTCACAGCTTAAACAGTTTCCTTTTTACTTTAATTTTTTTTTAAACTAAAGGAGCATCCAGCAGTCAATTATATAATCATACATGTTTTCCCTGGCTGGGAAAAATTAAAATAAAAACATTCTTCTCTGACTGAGAACCTATTTTCATCTACCTCAAATTAACTATTTCAACAACACAATGAGCAACTTTAGATCCTCATACTGAAAGGGTTAAAAATAGGCATTACACGGTTGTATTTCACTAGGTTGATCATTGGAATGCCAATGAAAGTGTAGCTTATTTATGCCCATTGATGCACTCAAAGTAATTTGTGAAGAGCAAAAATGTCAGGCTGAGTGATCAGAGTAATGACTGTACTTCTGTACTGTGCATACTTCTGTACTGTGCATATAAGTTTCTCCTAGTCCACTTGCTCATCTGTATCACTTCTGCTTACTTGCTAGGAATATTTTTCTAGTATTATACAGTTCATGGTTGTAAATTAACACTACAAACAATGAAATTTAAAGAAATGACAGATTTTAGTTACATTTAGAACAGAAATCCTCAAGTGGGAATGAGATATTTTTTAAAAGTGACCATGGCTGTTGGCATTTGGTTTTAGTCTAATAAAAGTAACTACTGACCATTAATTGCCAAGTGCAGTTTACTTATATCAGTAAATAAAAATCTCCAACTGGATTCTTCTTAGTTAACCTGATTTAAGTAATATTCCCTGATAAAATATGCTAACAGCAGCAATGAAGTGAAATATAATGGCCTTGGGTGCAATAACAAACACACTGTTAATCACAGTGATAGCTGCGTGGAAGGCATTATGCTCCTGTAAACCTACTGAACTGCATAACATAATTATGAACAGTAAACCATTTGGGTTTTTTCTAAATCTAAACCCTTTCATTCCAGTATTCCCACTTACCCAAATCTGACTTGTGTTTACTGTCTTAAATCACTTATTCTAGTAGTAATCAAGCTGTGGTCTGTGGATCTGCACATAACGCTGACTTCTCCTTGTTCCTGGCTGTTACACGCATCAAAAGAAGAAGAGAACATGTTAACTACTACTTTTCCACATAAGCAATTGCCATAGCTACCACAGGGATGTTATGCAATTATCTCATAGATCACCTCACCTCTCCTTCACAATCTCTCTTAAATTGGGCCAAAAAAAGGCCAAATTCTCTGCTGGTGTAAATTATTGCAGCTCCATTGACCTTCAAGGAACTGTGCCAATTTATACCAGCGGAGTTCAGTTTGTAGCGTTCATCTTTTCTGAAATACCAATCAATAGAGTTCAGATCCTATACTGACCTTTATCTTTACACTGACAGCTTTTCTTACCAGCAGCTAGATCATTACATCTTCCACACAGCTGATCTGTCACTTCGTTTGAATAATCTTTTACTCTAACATTCAGTGCTGACTATTAATAAATTAAGAAATAACAGCAAAATAATTACCCTTTCACTTAGGAAAACACAGGTGGGCACCACAGAATGTTCTTTCAGTGACACACTGTTTTGTCTTGTATAATTGATGCGAATGCGTAATAGGATACTGGTATGTTCTTTTCACAAGCTGTCACTTTCACACACATTATTTGTCTGTATTATTGCAAATGGTTTACTACTTCTTTTTTTAAGAAACAGTACTACTTTAGTTCTTAGCCTTTTATTTATTGTAACAAAACAAAAACTGTAGAAATATAAAGCATTTTACTCATATATAAAAAGTTACTGGTAGACTATTTTTGTGACTAGACAAACCAACTTTCTTACAAAAGCGAAAACACTTGTTTCACATTTTAAAATCTTACTTGCACCATTTCATAACGTGCAACAGGCCAATTATGTTTTAGCAGTAAAGTATAGAGATAACTAAAACTTTCAGTATTGTTTCAGTATATGCTGAACATAGTGAAAAGCTACATTTGTGCAGTTAAGATTCCTCTTCCTACATGTTCAACTAACCCATAAACATCTGAAATAAGGACCAGAGGTCAACTTTCTCCAATATCTAGGAATCAGAATTCATTGTCAGTAAATAATTCAGCTTTGTCTGTTTCATGTTTATGCATCTGCCAGCACAGTGGTGACTGAGGTGTTGCAGGCGCATTGTGATGGACTAAGGAAATGCTAAGGTCTGTTGCTTTATATCATCAATCTGAAACCTCAATGAAGCTTTCCCTGAAGGTGACTCCAAGCACATTCCAGAAGAGCAGTGACTGGTGACTGCGGGGGGTGGGGGGCGGCGGAGGGAGGGTCTGAAACGTCCAAGTAGTGCATTGCAGTGCAGTAGCAGTTTAAACTAGCTCTGCATCAAAACTCTGCTGCCTTTTTAAAAAGCCTGCTTGTTATCAATAAAACACTATATACTTTCCATATACAGGAGTTTATTTTTAATATTCTGTATTCAAAGTTCACAAAGGTTTTCCATATTTGTTTGTCAGTATAATATTTTCACATAATTAACTAAGTGTTTTCTTAGTTACAAGGTATTAGATTGATTTAATAAACTGGTTTGGCAACAAATTGTAATATCATTTGCAACTTTCCTAGCATTGGGAACGTTAGTAAAACATAGTGGCAAAGTGGTCCAGCATATAAAGCATTGGACTGGAGTCAAAACAACCTGGTTTATTCACAGCCTTGCCAATGACCAGTTGTGTGCCCTCAGCAATCACTTCCCATCTCTGTGCCTCAGGTTCTACATGTGCAAAATGGAAACAATAGTACTTCCTTTGTAAAGCCACTTTGAGATCTATGATGAAAAGTCAATATTATCTTAAATAAAGCAGTTGAAGATGTTTTTATTAAAATAAGATTTATCTGAGTTCTATTTTATATTGCTGATGAGTGTAAAATATTCCAAATATTAATAATGAAAAACATCTTCCGTTGGGCGGGGAGGGTAGACTAGTCTGACCTAGCAAAAAATGGATGGATTGATCTAATAATTTTAGACCTTCCATCTTTAACTACTATGATCCAGTTTTAGTATGGATTCACAATGGCTACTTAATACTTTAAACTATTTATAATTCAGCTAAAACATTTAACTAATGTATTTATATCAGATTTACTCATCCTAACATTTAAGTAGTGTTTGACAAGGATTAATCTGGCTGAACTCGAGATGCTGACCAGCCTGAGATTATGAAAAAGTTTATGTGTACAGGCAGAAAGCAAACTGCTAACACCAGTGTGGGTGATTTGATTTCTTATAGACCTATAGGAAAAGCAGACAGACAAAAACCCATAACACTTTGCCTGTGAAGGAGGTAAGATTGTTTTCCAAGTGACTTCCTTTAGATATGCCTTGTATTCTACCCGCTACAAATCATTATATCAGTCTCACTAGTGAAACATATGCCATTCACAACTAGAACCAATCCAGAAGTCACAGATATATGTAATTATAACTCCTTCTGCTTGTAAATTTATTTTTTAGCCAGACCAAGAACTCTGCACAAATGAAATATTTGAGAAATGCTCAAAAGAAATGTTGAAGCACATAATTTTCCTCTTACAAAATAAAAACAAACACATCTTTAATTTCAAAACACTGAACAATTTTTTCTAGAGCGTAAGTTAAGTGTCAGATCCACAGGTGCTATAAAATGGTATCGCTCCACTTAAATCGATAAAACTATGCCAATTTATACCAGCTAAGGATCTGGCCTTAAAATTATGATTGATAAAATTGTTTGAAGAATAATACATTCAATCTTTTGCTAATGAGACTTGATAAGATGACCCAAGTACTTTGCCATCTCTACTTCTATGAAACTGTGATTACATTTTAGAAAGAAAATAATCTCTCTTTTGGTGCTACTTTAAAAAAAATTAATATAAAATCAAATTCATTAGCCCTTTACAACCCTTAAACAAGGCAAAGACATTTTTCAGTAATGGTGGTTTTCTTTTCTATTTATTCCAGCCTCATGACAATAACCTTTAATACCAGGTGAAGGAGGAGCAAATACGGGACCCTTGGGGTAAGTGGCTGTCTGTAGTGTGTGTTTGTGTTTGGGGGTTACTTGCTGTGTGCTGAGCTTGTGTTTGTTTGTTTGTTTGTTTGTTTGTTTGTTTGTTTGTTTGTTTGTTTGTTTGAAGGGCCATGTGCTGTGGCCGGCAGTTGGAGCTGTGAGCTTCTAAACAAGGGGGTGGGGCTATTAGGAAGGCCAAGGCTTTATAAAGCAGTGAGCAAGCCACCAGGGAGCTTTGCGAACAGAGGCCACTAACAGGGAGTTTTGAGAGGGAGTTCTGGAAGGTGAGTGGGAAGAGAGTGAGATACACTTGCCATTCTTTAAAACCTTTACACTAAACTATAATCAAATCATCTTGATTTAACCAAAAACCCTATCATTAACCTAGATAGTTGTAGGAGAGAATGCAGGCAGAAGCCAGCAGCAGACTGGGGGCTATCCAGTTTATTGCGCTGAGTGCAGGATGTATGATTACTAGCCCTGGGGATGGGTGGCATATGTGTGCATTCAGTGCAAGGAGCTCCTGGCCCTCAGATACTGCGTATGGGCTTTGGAGGTCAGAGTGGCAGAACTGGAGGAGCTCAGGGAGGCAGAGAGGTATGTTGATGAGGCTTTCTGGGACACTGTAGATTTGTCCCAGGTCAGACAGTCCCTGCACTCTTAAGGAGGATGAAAGGCTCAGGGAAGCAGAGCAGTCAATGGGAGCAGAGGGAAACCTTCCCGTAGTTGTGACCCTCCTTCCAGATGATGTTGGGGTATCATCTCACACTGAAGTTACCTCTCCGGGGGAGGGAACTCCAGTCATTAGGAAAAGGCAGGTGTTAGTAATGTGAGATTCGATCATTAGAAACATGGATAGCTAGGTTTGTGATGACCGGGAGAACCATATGGTGACTTGCCTGCCTGGTGCGAAGGTTGCGGATCTCTCGAGGCATCTGGATAGACTTATGTGTAGTGCTGGGGAGGTTGTGGTACATGTAGGTACCAATGACATAGGGAAGGGTAGGAGGGACGTCCTGGAGGCCAAATTTAGGCTGCTAGGAAAGAGACTGAAATCAGGACCTCTATGATAGCATTCTCAGAAATGGCTTCACAGGGCCAGGTAGGCAGGCAGAGCTTCAGAGTCTCAATGCATGGATGAGATGATGGTGTAGAGAGGAGGGGTTTAGATTTATTAGGAACTAGGGAAACTTTTGGGATAGGGGGGAGCCTATACAGAAAGGATGGGCTCCACCTAAACCAAAGTGGATCCAGACTGCTAGCACTTAACATTAAAAAGGTTGCAGAGCAATTTTTAAACTAAGAGATGGGGGAAAGTCGATTGCTGCAGTGGAGCACATGGATTGGACACAGACTTCTCTTAGAGAAGAGTCTATTGATAGAGATTCTCTAGGTTCTAGTCAGGAGGAGAGGATGGAAGAGGATCAAGTATGGGCCAGATCAGACGAGAAACATTCACTTAAAAAAGAATCTGACACATTAGAAAAGAGCAGACAAATAAACAGTGTCAAGTTTTTAAAGTGCTTGTACACAAATGCTAAAGTCTAAATAATAAGATGGGTGAACTAGAGTGCCTCGTGTTAAAGGATATAATAGGCATCACAGAAACCTGGTGGAGTGAGGACAATCAATGGGACACAATCATTCTGGAGTACAAAATATATCGGAAGGACAGAACAAGTCGTGCGGGGGAGTGGCACTATATGTGAAAGAAAATGTAGAATCAAATGAAGTAAAAATCTTAAATGAATCCACGTTTCATAGAATCTCTATGGATAGTAATTCCATGCTCTAATAAGAATATAACGGTAGGGATCTATTACACTGGTCTACAATTTTGAGAAGTTGTCTGCTTCAGAGATTAAAATGTGATATTATTATGCATTTTGATGTGCTGAATTCAAATATGACAATTAAAACAACTGATTGGCTACTGTTTCTAAGATATTTAAGTTTTTACATTTTATGTCTATGTATATTGTGTAGATAGTAGAGTTTTAATCATAAATTGTAAACCTAGGTCTTTTCATGTGTTTATGGTTGCTTTACATGATAATATTTCACCTGTCCTGTTTATGTAACACTTTAAAATCAGCAAAAAGGTTATATCAATAAAATGTATTATGAAACAAAAGGCAAAAAACTATTATGTACATAGTTTAGTCCTATTCAGTGTCTACTCGGCGCTTCTTGGGTTTTCTCTTGTATTCATTAAATAGAGCATCTCTTGTCACTGTCCAGCAATAGTCTGCAAGCATTGATGGGCTCCATTTGCCCTGATAGCCTGCCAGGAGATTCCACTGCTGTAGTCTGGAGCCCAACAGCTCTGCCTTATTCTTGGGTAGTTCCAATCCCTGACAAGGTCATTCAGTTCACTTGTGTTATGAGGTGTGGTTCAGAGGAGGAGGATGGGAGAAAATGTGGGTCCTGTGACATTGCTGGTTCAGGACCAGAGTTTCATCCTCTTCCTCTTCCTCGTCTGACTCAAGTGAGAATGATTCTGGTGCATCAGGAACTGGCAGTCCTTCTCCGTGGGGTACTGGGCGTATAGCTGATGGAATGTTTGGATAATGCACAGTCCACTTTTTCTTCTTTGACACACCTTTCCAACTGGAGGCACCATGCAGAAGTAACAATTGCTGGTGTGATCTGTTGGCTCTCTCCAAATCATTGGCACTGCAAAAGGCATAGATTTCCTTTTCCTGTTCAACCACTGGTGTGTTGCATCATATGTGTGGGGCCCACCTTTTGTCCTGATCTCCAATTTTGCAGCCAAAAGAAAGGTGATAGGCTTTCTTAACCATAGTGGTTATACTGCGCTTTTGTGATGCAAAAGTCACTTCACCACAAACATAGCAGAAGTTATCTGCACTGTTCACACAAGTACGAGGCACCTCTGCTCACTTTGGCTAAACAGAAATGTGTCCCTTTGCAAATCAAACACTGACAAATGAGAGGCACGACACTGTATGATTTCTAGAGCTGATATAGGGCAATTGCTCAGCAGAGTGATGTAAGCTTCGTTATGATTGCATCATCCATGACTTCTAGGAATAACAAGATGCAATTCATATCATGTATGATGCAATACCAGCTTCAGATTGCATCATTCATTGTTTTGCCTAAAAAGCAAGTACTGTCCAAACCCAGTCATAGATTTATCATAGATCCAGTCAAAGATGTATTTTAGTCATTTCTGGTTTAAATTGAGATCCCTTCCCTTTATAACTCACTTATCCTCTGCCATTCCCAAGTCAAGGGTCGTATATACTGACCCAATAGCATATTTTGAAAACTAGAGCCAATCAACAATTTTAAGCATCATTTTTGTTCTCAGTGACGCAGAATTAGTAAAGTTGGACTACATTTATTTCAGAAGCATTTTGGTTGTAGAGCAGTGTTATCAACCACCTGACCAGGACAGGGATAGTGACGATGAAATGCTAAGGGAGATTAGAGAGGCTATCAAATTCAGAACTCAGTAATAGTGGGGGATTTCAATTTCCATATTGACTGGGTACGTGTCACCTCAGGATGAAATTCAGAGACAAAATTTCTCGATACTTTAAATGACTGCTTCTCGGAGCAGCTGGTACAGGAACTCACAAAGGAAGATGATTCTCGATTTAGTCCGGAGCGCAGGATGGTCCAACAGGTTACTATAACAGGACCTCTTGGAATAGTGACCATAATATAACAAATTTAACATTCCTGTGGTGGGAAGAACACTTCAACAGCCCAACACTGTGGCATGTAATTGCAGAAACGGGAAATATGCAAAAATGAGGAGGTTAGTTTAAACAGAAATTAAAGGAGCAGTGACTAGAGTGAAATCCTTGCAAGCTGCATGGATGCTTTTCAAAGACACCATAATAAGAGGCCCAACTTAAATGTATACCCCAAATTAAAAACCCCAGTAAAATTACTAAAAAAGAGCCACCATGGCTTAACAACAATGTAGCAGTGAGAAATAAAAAGGCATCTTTTAAAAAGTGGAAGTCATATCCTAGTGAGGTAAATAGAAAGGAGCATAACCGCTGCCAACTTAAGTGTAAAAATGTAATAAGAAAGTCAAAAAGGAGTTTGAAGGACAGCTAGCCAAAAACTCAAAAGGTAATAACAAAATGTTTTTTAAGTACATCAGAAGCAGGAAGCCTGCAAAACAACCAGTGGGGCCCCTGCAGGATTGAGATACAAAGGAGCACTTAAAGACGATAAAGTCATTGTGGAGAAACTAAATTAATTCTTTGCTTCAGCCTTAACAGCTGAGGATGTTAGGGAGATTCCCAACCTGAGCTGTCCTTTGTAGGTGACAAATCTCAGGAATTGTCACAGATTGAAGTTTCATTAGAGGAGGTTGGCAATTAATTGATAAACTTAAACAGTAACAAGTCACAGGGACCAGATTGCATTCACCCAAGAGTTCTGAAAGAATTCACATGTGAAATTGCAGAACTACTAGCTATGGTTTGTAACCTGTCCTTCAAATCAGCTTCTGTACCCAGTGACTGGAAATTGGCTAATGTAACGCCAATATTTTAAAAGGGCTCTAGAGGTGATCCCAGCAATTACAGACTGGGAAGTCGAACATCAGTACCGGGCAAATTAGTTGAAACAATTAGTAAAAAATAAAATTCTCAGACACATAGAAGAACATAAATTGTTGGGCAAAAGTCAACATGGTTCTGTAAAGGGAATCATGTCTTACTAATCTGTTAGAGTTCTTTGAAGGGGTCAACAAACATGTGAACAAGGGGGATCCAGTGGACATAATGTACTTAGATTTCAAGGTCCCTCACCAAAGGCTCTTACCTAAATTAAGTTGTCATAGGATAAGAGGGAAGATCCTTTCATAGATTGAGAACTGGTTAAAAGACAGGGAACAACGGATAGGAATAAATGGTAGATTTTCAGATGGAGAGGGGTAACTAGTGGTGTTCCTCAAGGGTCAGTCCTAGGACCAATCCTATTCAAATTATTCATAAATGATCTGAAGAAAGGGGTAAACAGTGAGGTGGCAAAGTTTGCAGCATACTAAACTGCTCAAGATAGTTAAGACCAAAGCAGACTGTGAAGAACTTCAAAAAGATCTCACAAAACTAAGTGATTGGACAACAAAATGGCAAATGAAATTTAATGTGGATAAATGTAAAGTCATGCATGTTGGAAAAAATAACCCCAACTATACATACAATATAATGGGGGCTAATTTAGCTAAAACTAATCTGGAAAGAGATCTTGGAGTCATCGTACATAGTTCTCTGAAGACGTCCAAGCAGTGTGCAGCGGCAGTCAAAAAAGCAAACAGGATGTTAGAAATCATTAAAAAGGGACAGAGAATAAGACGGAGAATATCTTATTGCCCTTATATAAATCCATGGGACGCCCACATCTTGAATACTGCGTACGGATGTGATCTCCTCATCTCAAAAAGATATACTGGCATTAGAAAAAGTTCAGAGAAGGGCAACTAAAATGATTAGGGATTTGGAATGGGTCCCATAGGAGGAGAGATTAAAGAAGCTACGACTTTTCAGCTTGGAAAAGAGGAGACTAAGGGGGGGGGATATGATAGAGATATATAAAATCATGAGTGGTGTGGAGAAAGTGAATAAGGAAACATTATTTACTTGTTCCCATAATTAAGAACTAGGGGCCACCAAATGAAATTAATGGGCAGCAGGTTTAAAACAAATAAAAGGAAGTTCTTCTTCAGACAGCGCATAGTCAGCCTGTGGAACTCCTTGCCTGAGGAGGTTGTGAAGGCTAGGACTATAACAGGGTTTAAAAGAGAACACGACAAATTCATGGAGGTTAAATCCATTAATGTCTATTAGCCAGGATAGCTGTTTGTCAGAGGGTGGAGATGGATGGCAGGAGAGAGATCACTTGATCATTACCCGTTAGGCTCACTCCCTCTGGGGCACCTGGCATTGGCCACTGTCGGCAGACAGGATACTGGGCTGGATGGACCTTTGACCCAATTCTTATGCTGGGGTTTAATACTGACTAGGAAGAAAGAGTGCTACCTTCAGCCTTACAAACACCGCATCCGGCAGCATCTAGGTGCACCTTGGAGATTCCCTACCCAAATATTGACCTGACCCAATCCAATTTAGCCTGTCAGATCTCAGAGGATAACAATACAAATGAATGGGTAGAGGGCAAGTGTATGCATGTAAGCAGAATGGGATGGTATGTGGAGTACATGAAGATAGAAACTAAGATCTTACAAAGCTAAGGCCATATCAAGTTCTCCCAGCAAAAAGAACATCAGGAGCAGATGTGCAGGAAACTAGACAACTTTGTCTACCTGCAGAGCAGACCATCCAGTCCCCTAGACGTATGCTACTCCATACCCCACCTCCTTCTGTAGCCTTGCTGCTAGTGTTTCAATGCCTAGCTCCTACCTTCACTTCAAGGAAGTCTGACAGCATCAACAGGAAACCATTGAAATTAATGATGACAGTATCACCGTTAATTCTTGCAGTATACCCTACAGAAAGATTCTGCAAATGATGCCACAGATAACTTCTTACTTCATTACTCCATTTAAGCCCATTGGTTATCTTCAAAAGTGTAAGAGAAAAATGTACATTTGATGGAAGTCTGATAACCTAGTATCACTGGCAACAATAAGGTATCTCTGTACTGTGCTTGTGAAATATACTAAGGATATTCTGAGTCTAACAGGAAACAAGCATCTCAGAAATAAAGTTTTGCTTTCTCCTACGACAAAACAACACAAGTCATTTACCTACAGCCCCCAAGGTTAAACCACTAACAATATGGGTAACCAAACTGGGTTTTCCAGTTTACCTAGTCCATAAGCAGAGTTTCATCATTTAAAATTCTCTTCTTTCTTCAGCCTCATAGCAGTTTGCCAAACCATGTGTTATACATGAATGTCACCTGCAGGAATATTGCCTTGACAGTGTCCTATAAAACACAGCAGTTCCCTCAGCATGGGATTCTCAGTTTCACTAGGCACTTCAAAGTTGTCTCAAGATTCTTCTATAGGAAGGTCATTTTTTAATAAAAACTGGCCCTATGATTTGGCCTGGATAAGGAGGGCCCATTAGGGAAGATCAGGATTGAGTGACCACCAGGTATTAAAATCTGTTTTACCTCCTTGCTGCAAGTACTCTCCTTAAATTGCTCTACCTTCTTTCCATTAGGAAGGCTCCAAAATGACTACTTATTACTTGAATTCCAAATTTCTATTTACTTAATATAACCCTGGTTCTTATTATTTACAATATTATTTGAAAATATTAGTTCTTGTTCACACACACACACACATTTCCCCCACCTTTGGCCAAATCCTAAATTCTATAATCTATGGGAATTAGCTGAACAGAATTTTCAAGATTTGGCTCTTTTTTCTTCATATACTTTAGAAAACCAGGTAGGCAATATAAATAAAAATAGGAGACTGGTATGTAAACAGTGCTCATACAGGTCAAAAGATGATCATGTTACATGTCCAAATTTTCTATTCGGTTCTTAATTCCTATAAGGAACATATAGAACACAAATCTTTTTGTGATGGAAAACCTCTGAAATCACTCAGATTCACAAGAAATTCATTGCAGATTTGCTGAAAAGTTCACAAACCTTTAGGCAAAGCCAGGCTAAAGTTCTGATTTGTAATGAAATACAAATCCAAATTCACACCACTCTACTCTCACAGATCTTAATCCTGACTTGCAAAACCCTAGTTTGCTCCTGGCCTGGTTCTGCCTTGAGCAGAGACAACTAAACATATGGACTTGTGCCAAGCTATGAGGCAATGTTCTGATTTGAATGGATGTCTAACTGAGGATTGTTAAAACAACAAGAAGTTCGGTGGCACCTTAAAGACTAACAGATTTATTTGGGTATAAGCTTTCGTGGGTACGGTTAGACAGTCATTTTACATATGATCCCACCTAGATTTTCAGTAAGGTCTCAAGAGATGAAGAGCTCTTGCATTAAACCACTGTCTCTTTGCAAACTAAAGTAGATTTTTACTTTCCTTAAAATCCCAAATCAAAGGAACTCCAGGTTGACAAAAAAAGAAATCAGCATTGTTGTAAAAATTGTATTACACAGTATGAATCAAAACATTATCCATGCTAAGGAACAGGTCAGCGTAAGGCATGATTTATGTGTACTTCAGATCCCACACAGGAAATAAGCCTAAAAATTATAGAGGAGGTCACACAATAGGCAAAAGTCAACTTAAGGTTAGAATTTAAAAGTAGGGGGGGACAATCCATATTTAAGTACATTCCACCACAATTCAAACTAAACTAAACTGTGATTTCAGTAAATCCTGATATATGTATATAAAACAATTAAAATCTGACTATACAAAATACTGAATATGCTACATCATTATGTTAATTTTAGCCATATGGAATCCTAGAACTTAGATGACTATACCACCCAGTCCATTCCCCTGCCAAGCTACTGCTAATTTTTCAAATACTGTAAAATATACTATCCATACTCTCACTAATAAGCAAGAAGTTGCTTTCTACTACAACTGTAATCTAACTTGTAAAGACACATACAAAATACTACACGAAGGAGTAATACACTAAAGAGGGTTCATGCATTTTTATTAACAAAAATATTAATATCTACTAGGGTGTCAAGCAATTAAAAAATTAATTGCGATTAATTGTGTGATTTAAGAATTAATCGCCATTAATCACACGATTAATTACACTGTTAAACAATAACAGAATACCATTTATTTAAATATTTGTAGATGTTTTCTACGTTTTCATATATATTACAAGGCAGAAAACAAAGTGCACAGTGCTCACTTTATATTTATTTTTATTACAAATATTTGCACTGTAAAAAACAAAAGAAATAGTATATTTCAGTTCACCTAATACAAGTACCATAGTAAAATCTCTTTATAATGAAAGTTGAAGTTACAAATGTAGAATTATGTACCCAAAAAACTGCATTCAAAAATAAAACAATGTGAAATTTTAGAACCTACAAGTCCACTCAGTCCTACTTCAGTCAATCACTCAGACAAACAAGTTTGGTTACAATTTGCAGGAGATAATGCTGCCCATGTCTTGTTTACAATGTCACCTGAAAGTGAGAACAGGCGTTCACATAGCACTGTTGTAGCCAGCATCACAAGATATTTACGTGCCAGATGCACCAAATTCATATGTCCCTTCATGCTTCAACCTTCATTCCAGAATATATGCATCCATGCTGATGACGGATTCTGCTCAATAATGATCCAAAGAAGAGCAGACCGACGCATGTTCATTTTCATCATCTGAGTCAGATGCCACCAGCAGAAGGTTAATTTTCTTTTTTGGTGGTTCGCGTTCTGTAATTTCTGCATCGGTGTGTTGCTCTTTTAAGACATCTGAAAGCATTCTGCACACCTTGTCCCACTCAGATTTGTAAGGCACTTCAGATTCTTAAACCTTGGGTCAAATGCTGTATCTATCATTAGAAATCTCACACTGGTACTGTGACATTCTATACCGTGGGGAGCATAATGTAACCCCATATTCCTCATTTTCATATAATCATGATCTTACATATAAAGCATGCCTTGCAAGGTATCAGGGGAAAGGCTATGATCTGCTGAAAGCCATTTCTCTATCCATATATATGTATAATTAATGCATATGAAGGTATGAGAATTGTGTTGTATGGTGGTCACTAAAACATGGCATAAATTGGGGAATCAGCCAGATATTAGCTCCCCAGAGGCAACAGCAAGGAAAGTAACCAGCACCCGGGTGGGATGTCAAACAACTCAACAGCCATTGTCCAGCAAGAGAGCTACAATGCAATGACTCACCTGCATGAGGCCACACCAGAGGAATTGCTCAACCTTGCTTGGAGAGACTCGGTAATGCCCCCCAGACATGCCTGGACTTGTGCTCCCCAAGCATATGGACTGAGGGTATAAAACAGACAGAGTGGACACATACTGGGCCCCTACCTTGCTGCAAGCAACTAAGACACTGAGAAGAAGACAAGACTCCAACAGAGGAAATTGGCCTAGGCTTAAGGAACAAATCTGTATATTAAGGACTACAATATCCAGTGGGGTGAGAAAAACTGTTTAATCTAGATGTTGCCCAGTCTAATAGGGTTGAGAGTTTAGACTGCATGCTTATATGTTATTTTATTTTGGCAACCAGTCTTTTTGCCAATCACTTTTTATCACTTAAAATCTATATTGCAGTTTTCTATTTCTTTTGTTCTTATTTCTACTTCTTTACAAATGAACACAAGAGGGCACAGCTCTCTGCAATCCTGAACTAAGCTGATGGCATTGCATTCCATGAATGTACATTTTTAAAATTTAAGATTATTACTCCACCTCCCAAAGGTCCAACTGCACAATGCAACGATGCCAAAGTAAGAGAGAGAGAAAAAAATGTAGATCAGGAATCTTAAAATAAATTGCTTTTAATAGCATCAGGATCATGAGTCAGTAATTCTGATGCACTCTACATAATTTAAAATATCAAAATATGAAATAACATAGGGGTTCTGTGTGACAGAAGTAAATTTGCATCTAAGAGGTGAGAAGGATGAGCAGTGTGTGAACCTACCAGCAAAAAACACTTTGCCCCTTGAAATCAGACAGCAATATGGAATTATTAATTTCAAAGAGATCGGCTTTAATACTATACTAAAAAGGAAAGACAAAGTGTGAAGGAGAAATGATCTTGCAGTTAAGCCAAAAATAAGGAGACCCAGATCCATTATATTTCCTTTTCCTATTTTCCAGACCACTTTCTGTATTTCACTGTCAATTTCCACTACATGCATCCGACGAAGTGGTATTCACCCACGAAAGCTCATGCTCCAAAACATCTGTTAGTCTATAAGGTGCCACAGGACTCTCTGCTGCTTTTACGGATCCAGACTAACATGGCTACCCCTCTGATATCTGTTATTTCAGTTACTTTAAAAAAAACTGATTGGGACTGAATTTGTTTTTAGTACAAAATTGTCAAACTTTTGATTTTTTTTTTAATCTAGTCATTTCTGTGCTATCCGATAGTGATTAAAATGCTCCATCTGGATGTGCTTTTTTATGCTCTTGGGTAACTCAACAGTGGATTTTAAAACTTCAGTCCTACCATGTATGTAGTCTTCAGTGATGAATGTGGATTTTACTGAGTAATGAGAAGCAATTAAAACTGTCTACTGATTCTGTGGAATACATTCATTTTCCTTAAAAGAGGCTAGCAAGCACTGAGGCCAAATCAAGAACTTCTGTGCTGTGCCACACAGGATATTAATGTGAAGCCAAATGTCACAATGTACTTACTGTGCTGTACATGGCTTACTCAACCCCCTATATTGCATTGGTTCCATTCTTGGATGGATCCCTACAGCTGTCAAGGCAAGAGCAGGATTTGGCTTTGAGAACAGTCAGCTACGTTACACACACACACACACACACACACACACACACACACACACACACACACACACACAGAGTTGGTATGACTTACACTGACTTCTGGCTCTCTCTGTGCATAGGTTATTACAACTCAGTGAGTTAGACTCACACCCATTAGCTACAATGGTATCACTTACACATCACCTATTTCCGAGAAACTGAGTATAAGGGTGCATCCACGCTATGAAGAAAGGCGTTTTCGTACCACGTGATAGATAACCTGTGGTAAAATCCTAGCGAAGACAAGGCAGTTTGTACTTTTCACACATTCACAGGCTGAGGTAAACAAAGAATTACCTTTTCTTCACTAGGATTTCACCACGTTAGTTACCACATTATAAGAACATGCATTTTCTCCTGGTGAAGACAAAGCCTAAGGGAGTTTACAGTGGTGTAATTTAAATAGTGAAGGCCTGGATGAGAGGCTTGAGTCCAGGAACGTGTAAGCTAATATAGGGGGTGGCACTAATTCCAAACTGTAAATTCTCCGCTTTAGAAAGGAACCTTTAGTGAACTAATCTAGGTATTTGGGGGTAATAATATTTCAAATACTGTTTTTTGTAGGAAGCAAAGAAATTGAATATTTTTATAGGCTCATGGAGAATAAAAAGCTCTCCAGTTGGCTAAACCAGGAAATACCAGCAATAATTCTAGTCTCAATATTATTATTCATTCACATTGAAAGGTCATT
The DNA here is from genome assembly GCF_007399415.2 of Gopherus evgoodei. Classification (NCBI taxonomy): domain Eukaryota; kingdom Metazoa; phylum Chordata; order Testudines; family Testudinidae; genus Gopherus; species Gopherus evgoodei. Next base: position 96,220,718 of record NC_044325.1, read on the forward strand.
AGGATCAAATCCTGCCACCTTCCTCAGGACCACAAACGGGTAATCAGTGTGGGTGTTTGTTGCATATGGAGCATAGGAGTTGGGGAAGCCAGATGCAAAAGGGCTCTCTAGAAAGCAAATGATCACACACAATTTGCCGCAGGGGCCCCACGGCTCAGTGGTGGTCCGGGTCTTCAGTGGTGGGGGGGCCCTTCAGTGCTGCCGAAGACGCGGAGCGACTGAAGGGCCCTCCGCCACCAAAATGCTGCCAAAGACCCGGACCACCACCAGGTGAATACAAGCTCCCCCGCTTTGCCCCCGCCTCCTGAATCCTCTGGGCAGCCCTGGCTTGGGGAGAGGAAAGAGTAGGTACAGTGCCAGATGATCTGCTGCGAAATGGATCCACAAGGCATTGCTAGCCATGGAGCAGAATCACAGGAGTAGTAGAGGTTACCTCTCAGGAAAAGACGTAATAGGTCACCTAGTCCAGTGCTCTCAAACAGGGATATATGTACCCCTAGGAATACGCAAAAGTCTTCCAGGGTTACATCAGGTCATCTAGATATTTGCCTAGTTTTACAGCAAGCTACATAAAAAGCACTGGCGAAGTGAGTACAAACTAAAATTTCATACAGGCAATGGCTTGTTTATACTGCTCTATATACTATACATTGAAATATAAGTACAATATTTATATTCCAATTAATTTATTTTACAATTATATGGTAAAATGAGAAAGTAAGCAATTTTTCAGTATGACTGTGCTGTGACACTTTTGTATTTTATGCCTGATTTGTAAGCAAGTACTTTTTAAGTGAGATGAAACTTGGGGTACACAAGACAAACCAGACTCCTGAAAATGGTACAGTAATCTGGAAAGGTTGAGAGCCACTGATCTAGATCATCCCTTGTTCCTACTAGGCCTTCCCTAGTGCTTTATCTTGCCTAGCTTTAAAAGGACTTCAGTGAAGGAGTTTCCCATGGAAGACAATTTCATCCCTGTTCCACTGCTGAGCACAGCACAGGGACTAACAGGAAGAAGCAACATTCCACCCGGATCATAGGACCGCCACATGCCAATTCAGCACAGGACTGAGCTACCTCCGAGCCACCATGGCAGCCATAAATAGCCAGTACATAGGCATGCCTAGCCACCCTTGGCATAACACCTGTGAATTTTCCCCATAAATCACATAGTGGCATGAAGCAAGTCACAAATTTTGCATTCGTTTCCATTTCTGCGAATGGGAATAATATTTATTTATACCTCATTATTTAATATTTTCAAAGCACAAAGAGCTATAACTGTAAGTATCATCATCACTATATATATATAATGTTCCTGCCTACTCACATACAAACAGATGCTAATGTCTCCTGAAAATCTTTGAAAAGCCTTCTATTTAGAAGGCATGTTGCTCATATAAAAAAAAATCTCAACTGTGGGAAGTCTGTTTGTTTTAAGAACTTCAGTAGTTTAACATGTACAATATGAGAAAAGAGCAGATGATATGGTTAGCTCCTTTTGTTAAAGCCTACGGCTCAATTTTCAATTCCACAGTGCAACTGGGAGGGGAGACAACACATGCCCTATGCCTCCCCCAATTCTGCACTGGCCGGATGGCTGAACTGGCCCCCTACCAAATCTGAGCAGCCGATGGGCTGCATTAACTTACACCAGCTGGAACAGGCCCTTAGAAATCTTTCTGAGGAGTAGGCGGAGTACATCATGCTCTCACTACAGGCCCAACCTTTCTGACCTCCTTCACATCCTTCACCCATCCTAGAATGCATACTCTTCAAACCTATGTGGCCTCTGTTACCTTCCTTCAGAGTAAATTTAGGGTCACTTCACACTGTTTCCCATGAACTTTAATGGAATTTTCCATATGTGAAATCACCATTAATAGTCACCTCACATTCTCTGCCGATATATCATTTCTGTATTTCTCTAACCTAATGCTTTTTCTTACTCAGTAAAAGAAAGCAAGAGTTTTAGTTCTACCTGCTTCTGCTGCTTATTCACCACTTCCACCGATAATCCCATATTTGTTTATTCCCAATTGACTAACATCAAAATGTTAAGGTGCCACAAGCAAACAAATTATGGATACAGCAGCTCTTTGAAACATGTAGGAACAAGTGAACTTTCAGAGTTACTGGTTTCACATAAGGCTCTTTGAGAACAGAAAAAAACAGAAGAAACACAGAAAATTTTATTCTACACAGAATAACATCTGAAGAAAAAACATTAACTACATTTCTTTCAAGTATCGATAAGGACCAAACAAAAGGAAATCCACTGTTAAATATGCCCCACGAGAGCAAGCTGATTGCTACAAGTAGCAAAGGTAAGAGGAAGGAATAATTCAACAGCACTCAAGTTATTTTAAATGTCTGGCTCCCATGAGTTCCTCCCCAATTTTAGATCCCCAGCTAGGACTACTTGGTTTCCACTGTAGGAGACAGCCCAGCATGCTATGTCCCAGTGAGCTAGGGGCTAAACTGAAACACCAAACTGAACAATGAGATTCATATCTATTGTATAAGCCTTCATGATCACTGGTACGAGAAATTATAGAAGTAATCCGCAAGTATTGCCCCAGAACAATGAACTATTTTTCTGAAGGTTTTCTATTTTTTTTAATGGAATGAAAATATTGTTTTAAAGTACTGAGTGAAGTATTGTTAGGAAAAATATTTAGGTGGTGTATTTGGGTTATGCTTTATCGTTGAAATCAGTTATACTAGATTTTATGATTAATGATTAGATAAACTAAGGCAGTCAAATACACACACAGTTATTCTGTCTCAAACAAGCATTAGTACAAAAATTAACCATACGCCCCATACTGTTTACTTCAGTCAAGTGCATTGAGTCCATTTTGCCTCACTGTTAGTAATGCCTGAAAGGTAATAAGGCTCTGCAGCTAGGTTAGTAACAATGACCAGATCAGTACCAGGCCTCCAGAGTAGAATGCAAAATTAAAGGAAGTTAAAGAGGTGGGGGTTGGCAAATAGGTGGAGCAAGTTATCACAACCAAAGAACTTACGATTTCTTCCAAGTTAAACAGTGGTATACAAAATTGGTAAGTAAAGCAATCTTCTTGAAGATGTATCTGTTCTCCAAAAGTTACAGTCATAGGTATTAGAGTTGTCAGAACAGTCATACTTAGCTACTCCAGTAATAACATTTTAAAACTTTGCCATAAAAACAGAATTAAATTTTTCTGCTTTTAGAAGTTACCACAACAGAAGAAGTAACAGTCTTTAAAGAAAAGAAAAGTTCACATCAGTCTACATTAGTTACTGGCCCTGTTCTCTGAAATGCTATATGTTATCTTGCACATGTTTGTTTTTATCTGTCAATGTGGTTTATTGTTAGGGAAGTGTAGTATCAGCTGTCTTTTCCCTGCCATCAAAGCTACTTCGTTAAAGTTAATAGTGTTTGACTTCTAGAAGATCTTTTTCCAAGGTAACACAAAAAACTCCTGCTCTCAGTTATTTTTTCAGCAGTAAAGGCACCAAATGGATGTAATAACCCCCTTAATCTTAAAAAATCCATTGTATTAATCCACTGAAAGCATTTAAAAATTCTACTTGTCATTTATTATATGACCTTATCTGGGAGTGACCCTTTGCCAAATGTTCTAAGAGCACACCATCAGCTGGCAACATGTTTACATGAATGGAAATCTACTTTGGTCTGAGTAAGACTACTGTATATTAGTTCCAATACACCTGCGCTCTGTTTACTTAAGCTACACTATCTTCCATTTAATTTTGCCACTTTTCTAAATCCTTCATTTCAATAAATGTGAGTAGTTAAAATTGCTAAACCCTGTCTCTAGCCTATATCCACAGATCTTATTAACTAACTGGTTTGAATTAAACTGCATTCTAAGAATAAAATAACCCTGGCTTTATTAAAAACATGCATACTTGGTTTGGCTCATATAGTTATTAGCTAAGAAATCTTTTGACAAAACAGGTTATTTAAAAACTCTTTGTACGTTTCTGAAACCTTATTCCTTTTTATGATGTAGTGTCCCTGATTTTAGTCCTCTCCCTCTACATCTTTCCTTATCTCCATTTTCTGTCAGGTACTTGACAGGCACTCTATGAACACATCCATTTCAGAAATGTGGGTTTTTTTTAGTTAATTGGCATTGCTTCAGAGAAACTGGCATTAAATTTTATTGGCTTCAATTAAAAAGCACTGATTCAATGAATAGCTATTAAATTAGTAAAATAAATCTGAGTTTGGAAAAGAAATGGGAAAACATAACCATACATACACATCCAAATATATTTGTATTGAAAAATGGTTTGTGTTAAAAGTGGATGAAAATAAGCTGTTTTAAATAAAAATCTGTTCATTTTCACAAAACCACTTAGGATCTGAGCATATTGGTTTTAATACAGTACATATGTATCCAATTAACTGTAAAAATTTAAATAGACATGACACATACAACCCTGAGCTTGTTCATGTAAAATGTGACTCCTCTTAAAAATGATAAATACATTAACTAAAATCAGCTCAAATGCAATCTAAAATGCACTAAAATGGTTTAATATATTAATAAACAGAAAACATTAATCCTGACAAAATCTTGTCAGACAGAAACTAACTAGTAGAGGACTAAGCATGATATCACTTTTATTCCAGACATTACAGTGATATGGATAGTTATAAAAAGCTCATGTATAGTACTGACCTGTAGCAATAAAAGAAACCACGTATTTTACACAAAGAAGTGGCCAAGCCTCTAAAATAGTTACTGCTGTACTGGAAAACATGGAATAGAAGTGGCCTCTTTAGGGAGGGAATATATCTAACATTTAGAGCAAGGGTGTATGAATCAGGATTCATGGCCTCTACCACTGATTTGGTGTATGACCTTGGGAAAGTTACATCTGTATCTGTTTCCCATCTATAAAATGGGTTTAATATTTACCTACATCACAGAGATTTGATTATTTGCTCATTAAAACTTGTAAAACATTCTTATCTTCAGGTGAAAATTGCTACAGAAGTATCATGTTTTATTACTAGAAAATATAATGCTAGCTTTAATCTAAAGGATACCAACATGATGAGCATGTTTAGCTTTCCACTAGGACAGTCATTTACTACATGTTTGTGTTACAACTAGCACATACAAACATTAAATACTACCACTAACTCTCAGAGAATGCAAGGGTCAAGTTTTCAGAGGATTCAAGCCAGCTTCCAAGTGAGCATGCACAATTTTGTGAGCAGAATAACTTGCACATAAATTCTGTGCACGCTATCATTTGCACAAACAAATTAGAAAGTACACACATCAAATTAAAGGCCACATATTGCATATTTGAAACAAAAAGTCTCCATGCCCAGGGTTGTTTTTTTCTCCTATTTGTCAGAAAATTTTCCTCCCATATTTTAAAAGGAGTTAAAATTAACTTGGATGTTTTTGTTAAAACAACTTTGGAGCACCTTATGAAGACATTTTATGCACCAGAATAATTAATAATATCTAGGAATACAGCTTGTTATTTAACTGCTTATGCTGAAGAGACAGATGTCAAAGGATGGTACCTATGTTTTCAGGGGTGTGGGTTTATTCTTCCAAAAACAGTGGTTTTTCAAAAGCTTCCCCATAATAGATATGTAGATTATTTTTCTATTAAAAATCACATAATTTAAAATTTGGAGGACATGCATCACTATATTTAATTTTTAACTATATTTAACCTAATTTTTAATTAGACCAAATTTTAGGTATAAACTACTTGACAATCCCCTTAAAGTTAACATTTTTGGAGCTGATTAACACTAATACTCAACCAATTACATGTATCAATACTGAATAAAATATAATTGTAACAAATGTAAATAAATATGTTTCCAGACTAAACACATACAATCAGTTAATATGCATTTAAAACCTTCACTATCTAGCACAAGGGGGAGCAGTTGGGCAATGTTAACAATGGAGCTGCATTGCAACTAGCTATTAAAGGCTGATTATGTAGGTTTACCACACCTAATTTGGTTAAATTAAACACTGGTTTATTGCACAGATTATTTGCCTTCAGAAATCCTCTACCATTCTCTCAAAAAAGCACCAAATAAAATATAAGAGCCTGATCTTCTAAAAAAATATCCCATACTTTTCTTACTCTTATGCATATTTTCATTGATCTCTGAGTTACTGAAGACTGGCATACCTGCAGAATCATGCCCTAAATAACAAAGAAAAATTTAACTGTTAACTACAACTAAAGTTTGGTTGCTATTTGTCCACATTTTTATATTTTATATCCAAATGTTGGCAGCAGAGTATTTACTTAACTGTCTAAATACCTAGCTAACTATTATTTAACTCTGGTAATGAAGGTACATCACAAATCTCAGCTTTCTTTATTTTCTTATTAATTTGTCATATAAGACTGTAGCTGCTCCTGTGTTTAAATACAGTCCCTACAATCCTATCATCCAATGTGGAGCTACGACAATTTACAACCACTGAGGATTGGCCCCACACTAGGTAAAACACTAAACACTGAAACACAAGGTAAGAAACTATATTATTTAATTAATAATAGTGCGTGGAAAATGGTGAAAAAGCTACAGCAAGCAGACACAAATCTGAAGCAGTTTAATTGGCAGGCAAGAGAAATGAGCAGACGAGATCTAGTTGCAACCCAGAACTTCCATCAATAATCACTTTTTAGTTAATGAACTAAGCTCATCCAAGGAATTACACAACTGATTTATTCAGTCCCTGTGCATAACAACTGTAAGAAAGAAAGAAGTGAAAATACTCAGTGAATAAAGTCATTTATTCAGTGGCTCATCTTATTACTGTGTGCTCTATATTAGGATTAGTTTATAAGGAAAATTCATACTGCTTAAAGGCCAATCCAAATCCCACTGAAGTCAAGATGAGTCCTTTCAATCAATTTAGTGGGACTCATACTGGGTTTACAGTGCTGTTGGCTACACAGCAGACAGCAATGCAGCTGTTTACATTTTCAAAGCCATCTTTACCACTGAAAGGACTACAAACTTCATAATTTAAAAATATATTCTGAAAAATAAAAAAGCCTACATGAAAGTCTTAATTCCAGTTTTTCAACATTTTCATAAGTAAATATCAAACCTTCAGCCTGATATTACTTTTTATAACACTGACAGACAAGCAGGGGTGGCTCCAGGCCCCAGCACGCCAAGCGCGTGCTTGGGGCGGATGCCGCAGGGGGCGTTCTGCCGGTCGCCAGGAGGACGGCAGGCAGGCAGCCTTCGGTGGCATGTCTGCGGAGGGTCCCTGGTCCCATGGGACCGGCGACCGGCAGAGCTCCCCCAGCAGGATGACGCCATGCTTGGGGCGGCCAAATGTCTAGAGCTGCCCCTGCAGACAAGCAATGTTTAATTTCACCAAAATTGTTCTAAATTTCACCTTCTATCAATACCATGTATATATAAGGTCATCATTAGAGAAAGTACAGTGATATCATTCCAGTGTAATAGAATCCAAATTACACTGAGGGACTAGTAACTCAACCACATTTCATCAAGAAAGCCACATGAAGTGTTATTTGTATTGGAGACATTTCAAAAATATTACAGGTAGACCAAGTAATTCTGGCCTTTGTTCTGAGTAGGAGAGTGTAGATCTTATTTTTTTACCACAACAGGTGGTACCAAGTCTTTCATCTGGAAAGATTTTTCTTATTTAAATCCACAAAATGTTTTCCCCTTTTCTTTTTTAATTTGCTGCATGCTCTTGTAAAGAGAAAGATTTAAGAGCTTTTAAACCAAAATATCTGTTAGAAGTTCCGAGCAAAGCCTTGATAGGGTCCAGCTTGCCAAGAAATGCACTTTTCACCAGTAAGCAGCCAAGCCTACTTTATCCAGCTCTACAACCTTACATTTCTGTTGAAATTTACTCTATTTTTCCTTCTAATTATTCCTTGTGTTTGAGGTCCAACATAAACAAAACATCTTTCATAAAGAACTCCCACCAGAAACCTTGGAAATCTAACAAATGCAAGGGATCACTCTGAAGTGCTAAGGTTAGAACGTTTGCACTGCCAGACAGACATAACCCCAGTTAGAACTGTTCGTTATGGGGCCTCCAGTTGAGCCAGAAGTGCCCAAACTTTGTATAACTGAAATTCACATCGGCAAGCTGCCAGAAGTCTTAGTGCTGAATCTAATGTAATTTTTAATATCTGTAGTTCTGCACAGATATAACATCTAAACAAACAGTACACATGCAACCAAGTAGATGGTGGTGTGACAAGTGGAGATTAATATGGTGGTGTGACAAGTGGAGATTACCGGATTAAAACTGGGTGAAACTTTTCTGCCTTTTTAAATATTTTATATTATTTGCCAACAAAGGCAGATTTGGGTTGACCAAATTTGTGTCAATTTCATCAAATTGTTTTGTTTGGAAAAAACAAAATATATTTTGACATTTTCAAAATTAAATATTTTGACCTTTAGATTCAAAACAATTTTTGTTTTGCAGTAAATTGTTACTGCAATTTAATTATGAACATTTTGCTAAATTGCTAAACTGCTAAAAAAAAAACGGAAAAAGAAAAATGTTTTATTTATGGGCGGAACAAAACATTTTGTTTCACCCCAAATTATTTTTTTAACGTTTCAGTTTGCTGAGAAGATCTAAATATTTTAGTTTTGGGGTCAACACGAAAATGCCCCCCCCATATTACTGCAAGTGACCAGCACAGCTCTGCCCTGTCCCTAGTGAGCAGAACCCTGTGGGGGGATTTTGCAGGTGGCTGCAGCAGCTCCCTTTGCCGCTCCGGCGGGCCACGCTGTCGCCACAGCTGAATTGTTCAGTCGATTTTTAAAAATAAATAAAAAGGCGTCAAGTGACGTGTTAACATATCTCCGTGGAAGCCCCTCAGCGGTGGGGGGGGGGGCGTAACACCGCCTTACAATCATCAGGAGCCAGCCAGGGCTGGCGCTCCTGTCACCCGCAGTGACCTCCTGCTCCCCCCGGCCGTTCCTTCTGCCGGGCACGGGGCGTCTGCTCCCCCAGCCGCCCCCTCACTGCGGCTCTTACCTGGCTGAAGGGGCCGCTCCAAGCTGTCCCGTCCGGCCAGAGGTCTCGCGGGGCCGGCCCGGAAGTCGCAGAGCAGCCGGCTGGGGCCACTGGAGAGTGAAAGGGCCGGACCCGCCGCCGCTCCCCCCGCCTTGCCTAGGGAAGCCGCGGCCCCAGTCAGCCCACCCCGCTGGCTTTTCGGGCCTTCCTGCCTGTCACCTGCTCTGGCTGCCTCCCAGCGGCAGCTCCCTGCCCCCCACTGCCTTTGGGAGTTAGAAGGGGGGGGAGGTATAATCCCTCCCCGCCTCTGGTGGGGTGGCAAGTGGCCTGAGAGGGGCGAAGAGGGAGATACTTCAGTCTGGGGCTAGACAAGGTTTGAAAGTACAGCTACAGGTGTAGCTTGATCAGCAAACTCCACTGCAGCTTCTACCAGTAGGAAAAGCAGCAAAGCGTCCTGTGGCACCTTATAGACTAACAGACCTATTGGAGCATGAGGTTTCCTGCCTGAATACCCACTTTGTCAGATGCACGTGTTAGTCTATAAGGTGCCACAGGACTTGCTGCTATTTGCTGCTTTTACAGATCCAGACTAACTTGGCTATTCCTCTGATACTTGATACCAGCAGGAAAGTGCTTTTGCCATGAGGGTTGAACTGGTTTGGTGAGCAAAAAAAGGGACAACTGCAAAACCACGTTTACGCTAAAATAAGTGTATCTACACTAAAGCTGTTGCCCCCCAAAATTGCACTTCTAGGTGGCATTACTATACTGGCAAAAGTTTCTAAGGCAAACCTAGCCTTAGACTGTAAGTTCTTTGAGACGTGGTCTATCTTTTCTGTTCTGTGTTTGTATAACACTCAGTACAATAGGGTCCAGGGCCATGACTAAGGGTGCTAAGCACTACTGTGATACAAATAATAAATAACTGTCACTTCCAACACCCAAGAAGTGAAAATCTTCAATGAAAGAGTCACTATGTCTGACAGCCTTGCCTTTTATAAGCAAGGTTATGGAAGCTCCACTCTGGCATGGCATAGGGTTCTATGCTAGGGTCCCCCACCTGCCGCCCCTTCCATATAAGAGGAGCTGCCAAATATCTCTGCCATATACCCAGCCTTTGTTTTTGCATGCTTGCCACTTTCCCTCTCTGCCCCCATCTACCCTCTCTGACAGCCTTCCACGCATCTCACATCCTCCAAAATGAGAGCATCCCTAGTTTTATTTTATGAAAATCTAGCCAAGTGAAACATATCTTTGTATCTAGTCCAGATTTTATTAAAATGTTTCCAGTTTCATACCATTGTGTTAAACACACTTCATTTTTACTTATGTACAAATATAAACAAAAAAGTGATATTTCCAGTTCAATCCAAGACAAGGTTTCAGGAATGGGTGTTCTGCTAATGTATTACAAATCAAGGTCACTGCTTAGTAGATTCTTTACTGATCCCCGTTAGAAACATCACCAAATATTATTCTCAGGAGGATACACCAGCATGTCAGTTTTCAACAGGTGATACCAGATTTCAGCACAGTACCAACATATCATAGCTTTCAACAGCTCTTGATTCTGTTCTGTCACTTTCCTTTTTCCACTACAACTTTCCCACAAAATTCTTTCAACGTTGGCAACAAGACCAAAAAAGTACTGAGATTTTGTTCATATGGTCTCTTCCTCTAGTAGTGGTGACTTTCTTTCAAAAATTGATATCATAGGATGAAAGTGTAGCATGCCTAATTACTAAGACAAAAAACATTGAACTATAGACATTATGCAAAAATAGAAATCTCTCAAAGAAATGATAGAAATTAGTCACTGTGTTTTTTTATAAATATGTAAATGTAGAAATCTTAAAATATATGGATTTGAAGAAACACCAGCAACCTGTGTAGGCCCCAGATTTGACCTAGCAGTATTTAAAACATGTTATAGGCCTAGAGAAGTATCCTTTCATTTCTACATATAATTTATTCTAAAATATATTCACTCTGTTGATACGAAGAATTATAATTATATATCTTTTTTCATGTAGTTCCTAGCTTCACATAGTGTTTGAGTTATGTTGTGGCATAGTTAGCAGGAATATGCTAGGGCATGTCTAAATGGCAAGTTAGTTCATGGCAAGCTCAGGTGTAAATCTACATGCACCAGTGCCACTCTAACTATCCATGCAGACCTTGCTGCTGTGCACTAAGAGTGCCATAGTGCACAGCTGGAAACTTTTAGTGTTCAGCAGTGTCCATGCAGTTAGTACACAGCATACAGGAGTTCTGTAGATTTACACCGCAGCGTGCCGTGCACTAAACATCCACACAGACAAGCCTTTAGTTAAATTTTATACACAGAATTGTGCTGACATCACTGATGATGCTATGAACTGGGACAACGTTGAGATAATTTGTAATATCTGGGAAGAAACAAACAATATCAGACTGCAGACCAATTTAGCTAAAAGAGTGAACATAGCTTTTAATTCTGTGATTTTGTCTTACCACAAGGCCAATCATAAGAGCTGGCATACATGATTATCAGATTTTTTTCTTTACTGTAGTCTGTAAACTAAGCTGTATCAGAGTGAAAGATTTATATGATCTGAAGAGAAACCAGAGTATGTATCAGAGCATACATGGCTTTCATGGCAGGATTAAATCAAGGCAGGTTATTAAAGGGGTCTCTGGAGTGTAGTCATGAAAAGAGAGAGAATTCCAAAGGTAACCAAGTGCAGCCAATAGCTGAGTCGGAACAACTTAGTATAATTGCCAAGAGGAATATGGCTAACGCTCAAAATTTTAAAAAAGCAGAAACATTCTGATAAGAATAGAAAGGATGTTCATTTTCAAGCAGAAGATAAGATATGGATTAAAGTTCATTCTCAGAATAGTTTTTATGGCTAAACTAACCCCAAAATGGAAGATTCCACATTGAGTTCTTTGAATTATAGAGTAAACTAATTGGATCATGGTGTTTATTGTGAACAAAGCATAACGTTATTGAGATGTAAATCCTGGATGTACTCATGTTTCTCTGGCCACTGCCAATCTTTGCTGGACACAAAAATTAGAGACATGGAAAAATTAGGTTTCCCATTCTTTAAATGCTTTCATATCATTTATTTTCTCCTAAAAAACACTGAATTCAGTCATTCCCTGCTATTGTTGTTCCTTACATGGATCCTACAAACTTTGGCTAACAAAAAAAAAAAAATAGCCTATTATAACGGACTTCAATTCAAATTTGATTTTTAAAAAAAAATAATGGATTGCAGTTTATTTGTATTCCAATAGTATCTAGAAAGTGCCAGACATTGTCCACACAGACACAGCGCCTGCCCCATCGAGTTTACAGTCTCAGAAGATGAGCAACATGAGAAGGGTGATGGGGAGGGATAAGAACAGATATTGTGACAGTCCCAGGCCAATGGGTACAGGAGTCTGGTAGAGGGCAAATATACTGGTCACTGGGTGAGTAGTTTTCTGTTCCCTGAGTGACCAGAGCAGGGTCTGCACTAGAGTAGTCGGGAACTTGCTAGAACCAGTTAAGGCAGACAGGCTGATTAGAACACCTGCAGCCAATGAAGGCAGGCTAATCAGGGCACCTGAGTTTTAAAAGGAGCTCACTTCAGTCAGATGGGGAGGAGCCAGAGGAGAGGAAGTGCATGTGAGGAGCTGGGAGCAAGAGACACAAGGAGCTGAGACTGAGAGGGTGTGCTGCTGGAGGACTAAGGAGTACAAGCATTGTCAGACACCAGGAGGAAGGTCCTGTGGTGAGGATAAAGAAGATGTTTGGAGGAGGCCTTGGGGAAGTAGCCCAGGGAGGTGTAGCTGTCACACAGCTGTTACAAGAGACACTATAGACAGCTGCAAATCCATAGGGCCCTGGGCTGGAACCCGGAGTAGAGGGCGGGCCCGGGTTCCCCCCAAACCTCCCAACTCCTGATCAGACACAGGAGGAGTTGATCCAGACTGTAGGGGAGATCACTGAGGTGAGCAAATCTGCCAATAAGTGCAGGACCCATCAAGGTAGTGGAGGAACTTTCTAACAACTGGTGTTAGATGTGGGATACTGGTGTGCACAGCGCTGCAGAAGAAGGAGGGTGATTTAAAAAAAAATTTAAAAAGGAGAGGGTTTTTTTTTTTCACCACAATGGATGACTTAGTGTGGGCATTGATACAAGCTACGGCAGCCCAGCAGGAGGCTACCCGTGTCCAGGCAATTGCCCAACAGGAGGCAGTGCGGCTGCAGCAAGAGACTAATTGCCTGCTGATGGACCAGGCTTCTCAAGACCGAGTTATGTTGCGAGAACTGGTAAACCAGGTAAAGACCCTTACAGAGCTGAACCGCAGCCATGATAGGATGCAGATCATATGGGCCAGCCATTGGCTGCAGAAAATGACACGGGAGGATGATGTAGAGGCATACCTTCTGGCCTTTGAGAGGACGGCCCTATGGGAGGCCTGGTCTCGAGATCAGTGGTCTGGCATCCTTGCCCCATTCCTGTGTGAGGAGGCCCAGAAGGCTTACTATGATCTGCCTGAAGAGCCTGCAGCAGACTACCCCCAGCTGAAAGCAGAGATCCTGGCCAGATCTGGGGTAATGACTGCAGTGCGGGCCCAGCAGTATCACGAGTGGAGGAACCAGGAAAATAAAACCCTGCGGTCCCTATTGTACGACCTCCATCCATCTCGCACGAAAGTGGTTGCGAACAGAGTCCCGGAGTCCAGAAGAGATACTAGAGGTACTGGTCATCGACCGATATGAGGGGACTACCACCAGACCTTCGTGCCTGGGTAAGCCAGAACAAACCCTCCACCTATGATGAGGTTTTTGCACTGGTAGAAAGGCGAAGGACAGCGAGGGAGCTGACCCGACCAGTTAAGGAAGAGGCACCCTGGGTTAAACTAGCATCACTAAGCCCTAGAGGTCGAGTGACGGCGCCACCAGGAGAGCCCAGGTGGAAAAAAAGAGGGGCTGAAGGCTCACCAGAAGCCACAAAAAGTCAGAGCACTGAGAGAGAAGAGGATCGAGATGTTAGAGTGCCCAAACCAAGAGACCGGGGAATGCCTAAGACCCCATACAGATGTTATGCCTGCGGGGAGTGGGGACGTAACAGTGTCCCAATGCTGAGGAGCCTATGCAGTGTAACCTGGGGAACTGGGCAGACCCATGCTCCCTAATCCACCTTGTGGGGGTCTCACTAACCCCACATATGTACACCAGATCAGTAAAGCTAAATGGGGTAGAGACCACAGCACTGGTTGATTCGGGGAGTGCTATCACGCTTGTCTCAGGGAAGCTTGTGAAGTGTAGTCAGCTGCTGTGGGCTAAGCATACGGGGATAACATGCATCCATGGGACAGTTGGTGGTTACCTCACCATCCCAGTAAAAATTGAGATTCAGGGGAACACTACTGAGGTAGCAGCAAGTGTAGTCCCTAAACTCCCATACCCGGTGCTCATAGGGAAGGACTTCCCACGGTTTGGAGACTTTCTCCCAGTAGGAGTATTGGAGAAAGAGGGGAATTCTGATGTTAGTGAGGCATCCACAGTAGACTGTCAACCCCAAGTCTTCTCTGAAATATCCCCAGATTTATTTTCCATTCCCGGACATGGTAGAAAGTTGAAAAGGGAAAGGAGGGCAGCTAAGGCCTTGGGAACCCAAATACTGGCCCAAAGCCAGAGGGTCACTCTCGTAGGTAAGTGGACCCGAGCAGCTGACAAGGAGGCCACCCAGGAGGGAGAAGCTCCTGAATCTGACCTCAACCCTAACGCTTCTGAACCAGTAGAGGCAACAGAGACTGGGCCCCTAGATCTTGGGCAGATTAGCCCTGGAAGAGGAAATTTTGGACAGGACCAGGCTGAAGACCCAAGGTACATTAGAAAGGAGGTGACTGAAATAGATGGAGTCCCCGTGGAAGGGAGACCACAGGGACCAGGACCCTACTTCATAATGAAGAAGAATTTCTTATACCGAGTTGCATCAGTACAGGGGCAGAAGGTACAGCAGATCTTAGTACCTCAAAAACACCAGAACACTGTATTAAGTCTTGCGCATAGTCATCTTTTTGGGGGGCACTTAGGGATAGAGAAGACCATGGCATGAGTCCTACGACGGTTCTTCTGGCCCAGAGTACATGAAGAAGTGCGAAGGTACTGTGCATCCTGCCCGGAGTGTCAGCTCCACAGTCCCCGTCCCCACCTGAGAGCACCTTTAGTACCCCTTCCCATCATAGAGGTCCCCTTTGAGCGAATAGCCATGGACCTAGTGGGACCTCTGGAGAAGACAGCTTGGGGCCACCAATATATACTTGCTGTTTTGGACTATGCTACTCGCTACCCAGAAGTTGTCCCCTGCGGAACACAGCCTCTAAATGATAGTCAAGAGCTGGTGGGGATCTTTGCCCAAGTCGGGCTACCAAAGGAGATATTAACAGACCAAGGAACCCCATTTATGTCAAAGCTAATGAAGGACCTCCGTACGCTGCTCCATATACATACCCTGAGAACTTCAGTTTACATCCGCAGACTGATGGGTTGGTAGAAAGGTTTAATCAAACCCTCAAGGCTATGATAAGGAAGGTGGTAAGTTGGGAGGGAAAGGACTGGCCTTATGTTCGCTATCCGGGAGGTACCTCAGGCCTCAACTGGGTTTTCTCCATTTGAGTTATTATACGGACATCACCCCTGGGCATACTAGATATCACCAAAGAGATTGGGAAGACGGAACCCAATGAGGGGAGAAATATAATAGAACACGTAATACAGATGCGAGACCGGATAGCCCGTGTCAACCCCTATTGTACGGGAACGTTTGGAAAAGGCCCAGGAGGCCCAGAGAACCTATTACAATCACCAGGCAAAAGTCCGACAGTTCCAACCAGGGGATCGGGTGATGGTGGTTGGTTAACATGGCAGAAAGCAAACTTCTGGCCCAATGGCAGGAGCCCTATGAGGTGGTTGAACCCATGGGGGAAGTAACCTACAAGGTGCGGCAGCCAGGACGCCGAAACAAGAACAGATTATTTCATCAACCTTCTGAAACCCTGGCATGCACAAGGAGCATGCATAAGTGTCCAAAAAGACCTAACCCGGGAAAACAAGCCCTCCAAACAGGTGAGAGTGTGTCCTGATTTAACACCAGACCAGAAGGATGAGGTGGTCTGAGATGATCTTCCGGAACCAAGATGTGTTTCTCGACAAAACCGGGTCGAACAACCGAGACGTATCACCACATCGTCATGAACCCTGGGGCCAGAATAACAATGAGGCCCTATCGGGTGCCAGCGGCCAAAAGGGAGGAAATAAAGCAGAAGTAAAAAAAAAATGCTGGAGTTGGGGATCATCGAAGAATCCCACAGTCAGTGGTCCAGCCCAGTCATGCTGGTGCCCAAACCTGATGCAACCACAAGGATTTGCAACGACTTCCGGCGACTAAATGAAGTATCCCAGTTTGACGTGTACCCCATATCTCACATAGATGAGCTAGTGGACCGTCTGGGTAATGCCTGGTACTTGACTACTCTAGACTTGACAAAGGGGGTACTGGCAGATTCCCCTTGCGGAAGATGCAAAGGAAAAGACTGCATTCTCTACACCAGAGGGTCTTTTTCAATATACTGTCCTCCCTTTTGGACTACATGGGGGCCCCAGCTACTTTTCAGCACCTCATGGATAAGCTATTACGCCCGCATAACAGTTATGCTGCTGCCTATTGGACGATGTGGTCATTCATACCCCAGACTGGGAAAGTCACTAGAGAAGGTGGAGGCAGTCCTTGATACTTCAGGCGAGCTGGCCTTACAGCAAACCCTGCCAAGTGTCTGCTGTAGGGTTTACGGAGGCCAAATATCTTGGCTACATGTGGGAAAAGGTCTGGTAAAACCCAAGTGAACAAGTTGGAGTCCATCCAAAATTGGCCGCGACCAGTCACAAGAAACAAGTCGGGCATTCCTAGGTGTAGTGGGTATTACTATGATCTATCCCCCATTTTGCCACAAGGGCAAGCCCCCTGACTGACCTAGTAAAAGCCCGTGGACCTGATCTGGTGAAGTGGTTGACGCAGCAGAGGAGCATTCACAGGACCTAAGGGCTCCCCTCTGCAGTAACCCCTGTCCTGATAGCCCCTGATTTCACAAGGAATTATCCTGCAGACAGATGCTTCGGAAGCAGGGTTGGGGGCCGTTCCATCACAGATGGTCGGGGAGGAGGAACACCCAATTCTCTACCTCAGTAGGAAACTCCTTCCAAGGGAACAAAAATATGTAGTGGTGGAGAGGGAGTGCCTTGCCGTAAAATGGGCCATGGAAGCATTGCGCTACTACTTGCTCGGGTGCAGATTTGTCTTCATGACCAAGCATGCCCCTCTCCAATGGATGCAGCGGAACAAGGAGAAGAACACAAGGGTGACCAGGTGGTTCTTATCCCTCCAACCTTTCCAGTTTCATGTGCAACACAGAGCGGGAGCTGTCACGGTAATGCCGATGGCTTGTCATGTGTGCACTGTCTGGCTTCCCAAGCTGCCCAACCCCTTGGTGTTTGAGCAGGGGGGAGGGATATGTGACAGACCCAAACCAGTGGGGTACAGGAGTCTGGTAGAGGGCAAATATACTGGTCACTGGGTGAGTAGTTTTCTGTTCCCTGAGTGACCAGAGCAGGGTCTGCACTAGAGTAGTCGGGAACTTGCTAGAACCAATTAAGGCAGACAGGCTGATTAGAACACCTGCAGCCAATGAAGGCAGGCTAATCAGGGCACCTGGGTTTTAAAAGGAGCGCTCTCCAATCAGATGTGGAGGAGCCAGAGGAGAGGAAGTGCATGTGAGGAGCTGGGAGAAAGAGACACAAGGAGCTGAGACTGAGAGGGTGTGCTGCTGGAGGACTAAGGAGTACAAGCATTGTCAGACACCAGGAGGAAGGTCCTGTGGTGAGGATAAAGAAGATGTTTGGAGGAGGCCTTGGGAAAGTAGCCCAGGGAGGTGTAGCTGTGTCACAGCTGTTGCAAGAGGCACTATAGACAGCTGCAAATCCATAGGCCCCTGGGCTGGAACCGGGAGTAGAGGGCGGGCCTGGGTTCCCTCCAAACCTCCCAACTCCTGATCAGACACAGGAGGAGTTGATGCAGGACTATGGGGGAGATCACTGAGGTGAACAAATCTACCAATAAGCGCAGGACCCACCAAGGTAGAGGAGGAACTTTGTCACAATATGTACAATTTTATATAGTTTTAAACAAGCAATACACATTTTCTTTTTTTTTTAAATTAAATACATATCAACTGTATCCAAGTGCCCTTCAATCTAACTATTATTATTTGACCAATTTCTGTAGCTATCCTGAAAGAAGATGATCTTGAGAAGGGATCTGGAGGAGGAGAGAGTTGACCTTCTGGGACAGTTCAGGAAGGGCATTCCATGAGTTCTGAGCCACATGGAGCAAGGTGTAAAGACATCTGTGAAAGAATCAAACAAGTGGGCAGTCAAGGCTATTATCATTGTCAAAGCATAAGGGTGAGACAAAGTGCTTGGAAACAACAGCAGATCAGCACAAAGCTGGGTAGGGCCTTAAAGGTAAGACAAAAAGCTTGAACTTGATGTGGTGGAAAAAGGAATCTCAGGGAGAAATTTATGAAAATACATTAAATTTCTCAATGCCCAGCCAATGGAGCATGCCACATGTAAGTATATATTTATCTTCAAAAGTGACCTCGGACCTTTAAACCCTCAAGGTGAACATAATGCACTTTTACTGACTGGCATTATGCAAAATAGGGATTTAGTATTCACTTTTGTCATTAGAAAGATGATATTATGATTAAAGCTCTTAACTAAGATGCTGGAGATTCCTGAGTTGATTCCCAGCTCTGCCAGAAACTTCCTGCATGACCATGAGCAAGTGATATAATCGCTCTGTGCCTCAGTTTCCTATATGTAAAATGGGGATGATAACAATACTTCCTTTCTCCAAATCCTTTGTCTATTTAGAATGCAAGCCCTTCAGGGCAAGGAATCTCACTTACTGTGTGCTTGCCTCAAGGCACTATTGCCATAGAAATAATTATTTCTCTTATAAGTTTTAATAATTTTGAACATTTGGTTCATTAAGGAAAAATAACATTGTTGGAAAGACTTCAAGCTCTTTCCCTCAGCATTAGGTTGGCCTAACACTTTGCTGGGTCACTTTAATTAGTAATCTACTCCTGCACCAGGTAGTACCGGTTTATCAATCAGAACTCATCAGGAAGTTGGTTAGTCAATATATGGGGACTGAAGGGATTCACTCACTGCAAGGGATATCTCCCTGTGGCTACATCTGGAGATCAGTTCTCACCTGGTAGGGCACCTTCTTCCATTAGTTTACTCATGCTATGACCCCTCTCTCTCTCTCTCTTCATGGCTCTGGGTGCTCCCTCTTCATGACTCAGCCCTCCAGCCAGGTCACTATATAGTCCTTCCCTTTCAGGGTAACAAAGTCCTTTGGACCAGCTGTCCAGTTGGCATCTCAAACAATCCAGTGCTACTTCCCTGTGGCTGGTAGGGGAACCAGGCCCACCATCTACACTGGTTTCCAGCTCAGGGACCCTGTAACGAGCAGTTACTCTTTGTTGCTGTTTCCCTGGTTTTCCTACCCAGCCATCTCAGGCTTTCTTTCCCACCCCACACTGGTTCCTCTGGGGTTGATCCTTCTTCCAGAGCTAGGATCCCAGAGCTTATTCTCCCGGTGGGGTTTTCTACTCCCAGAAAGTGACTGCAGCCTCCTTGTGTTCTCATCTTCCTGGCTGTATACTAAGCAGCCTGGTCCTGCCCAACTGGACTTCATGTTCAGGTAAGCCTGGCTGTCCCTTCAAGCGCAGCCCAATACTGTAATTGGCCTCTCGGACCCACATTAACCTCTTCAGGGCCTGTGTGAAGTGCACTCCCATCAGAGGGACGTGAACATATGCCTGGTCAGTTATCCCTGAAAAGGACTAAAAACTCTTCATCTCCTTCCCTCACCCTCAGCTTCATGCCTTCTTCCATGTTTCCTCTTACACTAGGAATAGCTTCCTACCTACAATGTGCCACGTCTACTTCAGATCATTCCTTAAAACCCACTTCTTTCACGTAGCCTACTTGCACCAATATCTTCACCAATGATGTCTCCTTTCCTTCCTCATCTGAACTATGGTCCCATAAATCATATTTGTCTTAGATTGTCAGCTCTAAACATAGAGCATGTCCAGTATATTATAGCAATAATTCCTACTCTGTTACCACATGAATGATAAAGGGCACTTGTATCAACTTCTGTTACATTTCACAACAGGATGGAGAAGAACAAAATAATTCAAAGAGCTCCACAGCAGCAGTCAGGGCTTGTCTACCCTACACAACTGGAAACAAACATTTGTTCCTTCCCTGCACTAAAGTTTACAACTGTGTTAGTTAACCCTAGGTTAAATACAACCAAGAACAAATGTTTGGTCCTTATCTATATTACAATTTACAATCATGTTAGTTACTGCATGTTAGTTAAAACATGATTTGAAACATAGGTAGAGAAAAGCTGTGACTTTCTTCTTGGTTCCATACATGTGTGTTTAAAAAATAGGGACTAATTCTAGCTACATAAAAATTATTAGCCTCTAATAGTCAATACTAAGATATATGAATTGCTGAAAACTTGATGAGAAAGATCTCTGAACAGTTTTGAAAATTAATTTTATAAGGTCACTTTCAGTCAACAACTCTCTATTTCAGTTGTGAAGTTAAATGTTTTTCCATGAAACTAATGCCAAAAGTTTGACTCACTGGAAATAAAACATTACTTTAAAGAGCCACTCATTATCATTTGTTTTACAGTAAAAATAAATTTCATGAATTAAGATATAAACCATTTTGTCACATAACAACATGCTGGGAAAGACACTGAAGGTGACCTGTATACAAATAGTTCTTCCATCATTGCCAAGTTCCCAACTACTGTTACACTTGCACAATTCACATGAAAAGCCATTGGCTTTTCATATGCTCAGACTTTGGATTTCTATAAAATTTCCCCATCTCCAAAACAGAAGCAATCATCACTGGAAAATTTGGGTCAAGAAAAAGGCCATTGTGGGTTTTCATGTTATTGCCTCTCAATGATTTCCGTAGTAAAGTGCTCAATTGAGAAGTAGCAACCTGCTTTCTCTAACTGCCAGTACTCTCAGTTTGGATGCTTTGTGGGCTCCTGCCCATCATCACAAGCAATTATGGTAGTATTAGTCCCTCACCATTACACCTCTGAAACCGCACATTCTATGCTCTCAAGCTCCAATTCAGCACAGCACTTAAGCACATCCTTAACTATAAGCAGTGCACAAATTAAACATATGCTTAAGTGCTTTCCTGATTAGGTGTGCTTTCCTGAATTAGAGCATCTGGCTGGAACATTTCTGCTGATAATGCACAAGGAGGATTTGAATCCAGTTCATGCAATCCTAGCTGTGTTAGCTTTACCAGGAATAAAATGCAGAAAAAATATTGTTCTAAATAGAGTTAGCAAATATGACTCTGAATACACAGAAACAGGCCTGTTGAGCAAGATGGTATAGTTTTTACATCATCACTTTTCACAGTAGAACCACACTTTAAAGGAAAAAAATAATTGAGGAAATTCAATACTAAGGATAAACTTAGAAGAAGCCCACTGGGGGCTGATAGGGATTATAATGTTTTGTTATGTTACTTCTGATGTCATAATACCATGCACAACAATCAGCTAAGCAGCTGGTAGGGCAACAGCAGATGACTGGCACAGAGGTCCCAGATACCGAGGACAGTTTAACTGATGAGGGTGTAAGCAAGAGAGAAAGATCACTGCCTAGTACTCAGTCTACAGAGAGGACAGGAAATCTAGTATTTGTCTCAGTCGGAAAGATCTCATCTAAGTTTTACAAGCTTTTGTTTTTTAATTGAAGAACCAATTATCTAATCCAGATCCACATCTTTGTGGATTATCTAATAATTGTCTGCAATCTACAGCACTTGGGTTCATTACAAATTGATTGGATTTGAACTCTGGGGAAACCACAGATGAGTGTGTATGTGAGAGTGTGATCATTTGCCTATTATTATAGTGGCTTGCCCACAGAGCAGATAAGGGATCTTACTAGTAGTGTGAGCTGTGTTGTGTCCTCGAGTGGTAGAGACTTTGGCTGGTTTGAGGACCAACACCTCCAGATTGCACCTTTATAGAGCCCAAATGCTGTGGGTTTACCAGGGTTGAGTGTATTTTGCCCACAAGGAATATTGTACCGACTGCATTATTCACTTTCATATTCAATTAAGTAAAAACTTCTGTTAAATTTACATGAAGATGCTGCCGGATTGCCAATCTGCTGCAGAATCCAGGGAGTCTTTGTTCTCTGTTTGCCACAGAGAATAGAGGGCCTTAATGGAACCTAGTTTGCAACAGACTGATTTTATAAATGTGTGTTTGTTTGTGTAGTTATATGTGTGAATTAAATATATAGTACATCAGAGAGCCTAATTAAATTGTTGCAGACCCAGTTATCCTTTGCATTCATCAAACCTTGAAAGCTTGTTGTTATGTTTGCATTCTATAATAAACGCCAACTGATTCTAATAAACAAAAGTATAATGATTAATAACTAAAATAATCTGGCTTTTATTTTAGCAATAGCTTTTATTTGGGAAGTTTAACAAATCCACTCATCAGACAACTGAAATCTTAACTTCTCACTTTGTCAGGTCACCCACAAAGCACCAAAGATTTATGTGGGCAAGAAATGTTGCTATTTTAGGGTGGTGGCGGTTTTTTAAGCAGTGTATTTCTATTAGAAATTTAGTCTCATAGTGCATACAAAGGGCTTTTGCTTTGAGAGTATTTGGTATGAACTGGGTCAAAAAGGCAATTAAAAGTTGTAAACCAGATGTATCATGTCTGTCCAATCCCTTTTATTTGTGTCAGAGGGTGAAATCGTTGCCTGGCATGCACTGGTGCATTTTGTAATTCTAAAACTGGAAGTGATGTAAACCCCCAAAAAGCAGCTCTCTCTGATTTTGTAATAGTGGAATGGAAAAGATATTTATTCATATACATTCATCTTCTTGAGGGGGGTTTTCACGTTTCCATCAGTATAATCAGTGAGTATCCATTTATTTAAAACACATAATTTTACTTTAACGTGAGCAGGATTGGGCTCCAAATAGATATTTTCTGCTTCAATGGATGATCAATTTTAACAAGTAGGAATAAATGAACCATTTATGTGGATTACACACTAATAAGCAACTCAAGTCAATTATAATTCTGTTGCTTTTGGCAAATATCTAGTGCTGCAATATTTACTCTACTGTATAATTTGGTGAGAGCTCTAACCCTCTTTTGAATCACACTTACTATGCATAGTTCAAAATTATAAACATATTGGAGTGAGGTTCTTGGATTCCATAGAAGGTTTATTAGCTACTTTGCCAACTGCAACAGAGGAGAGTGAAGGTTCCCAAAATCCCATACCTGCCCCAAATTTCTGCAACAGAAGTATTTAATTGTAACATAGCTACCTACACCAGTCGAGGAAGGGTCAGGATGTGGGACTATTAACAGCATTTGTACAGCAACCAGAGAGGGCTTCTTAGTAAAATAGCCTGCCTCTTTCCAAGCCAAGATTGGTGGTAGGGACTCTTGTTGCTCCTTGAATCTGCAAGGGGACTGGCAGCTGCAAATGGAGGAGTGACTCTGTAGGGCCATTCTTCACTCCCATGTTCACATGTGGGGCTTCTTCCACATGTGAGTGATACAGTCATGGTTGTTTTATGGTGAAAATAACATGTGATCTCTATGCATGTTACTTTCTTTGAACATCCACACACATGCAGCAGATATGCTTTTACTTCACCATGTTAGTATTTTTATCAGAAGAAACTGTTAGGGCATTGAAAGTTATTTATTTTCTCCTCTACTTTATTGGGTTATTTCCTGTTTTTCTTCCTGTTCCCTCACTCTGTCTGATTTGGCAGATTGATTTTCTTCTTGCACTTTTCTCCCTTTCTGGCTTGTTCTCCCTGATCTACTCTCACACACACACACACACACACACACCCACACACACACACACACACACACACTTTGAAATTTTCATGTTTGAGGTTAAAACTTAAAAAATAGAGCTGATCAAAAGGTTCAAATGTTATCATTTTGAGGTTTTTCAGCTCACTTCAATCTTTAAAAGTTTTGCAGAAAGTAGGTGTAGTTTTTCAACCTGATCTATTAAGAAGTAATTTCCTTTATTTTTGCATATTTGTTATTTAACATTTTCTTTAGATTTTGTTTCTCCAGCACCTACACTACCCACTTCCTTACCTTTTTCCTGCTCCCACTGAACTTAAAAGGAATAAGATTGGCCCAGTCTAATGCCATTTTATCTACTTTAGGAACATATATGGACTTCATTACCATAGGATCTGAATGCTCACAATCTTTATCCTCACCACACCCATGTGAGGCAGGGAAGTGCTATTATACCCATTTATAGATGGGGACACAGAGCCTAAGCAATTTGCCCAAGATCATAGTAAATCTGGGGTACAACAGGGAATTGAACCTTCATCTCCTGTATCCTTGGCTAGCAGCCTAACTGCTGGCTGGATCATCTCTTCTTTCTCCATCAATTCCAGTAAGCATTGCCCTATCTGAATAATATTCATTTTCAGCCCAATTGACACAACACTTCAGCTTTGACTTCTAGCTCCCTACCTCTCTGCTAGATGTTGCAGATTTATAATGATGGTAGGAAGTGAAAACTGCTCATTATATTGAGGAAATGAGCCAGTTTCTCCAATCAAAAGATGAGTTTCCCAACCTGCTCTCAATACACCTTATTTCACCAGTTTCTAATGAAAAACAACCTGTTTCAGGGAAATATTCATTCTGAGCAGTAGTATCCCTTTGGATTGAGATACATTGAAACAATGTCAACTGGATCTACTCCATCACCTCAGGGAGAAAGACCATAAGCTCAGCTCATAAAAGGAAAAGCCCCCAAAGTGCTGATCCTGGAGTACTTATCAGGCTAAGCACAGACTCAGCACAGCAAAAATCCTAAATTGGCATACTCAGACTATGTTTTGAATTCCCAGATGGCCCTCAGATGTACTGTTTTGGAACCCAGAAGCTATGTATTCTGTGGTTATCTCACTCATCAGCTATATTAATAAATCTTCCAGGAAAGGGGGTGCATTACGTTAATCCAAGGACTTTGTTAAAAAAAAAATCAGGTATGGATTGATCTAACTCTCACAATCAAAACAAAAAAATTGATTAGTTCTAATAATACAGAAACCAACAAATATATGAAACAGGCTACCAAAACATTATCACTCCAAACCCCAAAATGAGGAAAATTGATTATTTTAAAGAAATATTTAGTACTAATTGTATTCTGTTCACCAAAAACTGGAGCGGGAAAACTCCTAACATAGTGTTTAAACTGATTAAAAAAGCAGTATCTAAATTTCACATTTATTCTAAGTAACTAAGCAAAAATGTAATATAGTTTGATAGGAAGAAATAGATTACAGAGACAAAAATATGCGGATATTAAAAGCAATGAAAAAAATATATTTTTCATGCCAAAAAGAAAAAAATCCTTGGAGTCTGACCTGGAAGTTTGAACACTTGAAGAACAAGGGTTCAGCATATATTTATTTTTTTGGCACACTCTCTGTTCACTCCAATTTACTGCTCATGTGTTTGGACACAGACTTCAACTGTCTCTTGTATCAAGGATAATGACCTAGCACTCCAGTGATTTAGTAAAGCTCAACTCTGTGTAGCACTCGATCAATGATGGGCTAATCCCTTAATGGCCATTCATGTCCTTCCAATGCCTCTCAAAGAATTCTGCAACACTCCAAATTGTGCTACGTGGAATTACGTGCCTGGTCTTCCACCCTCGTTATCTTATCTGGTAGCTAATTCCCACAAATGATCATGCAGTTTCAAGTAAAAATAAAATTGCTGTTGAATCATAAATTTGTCACTCTTCAGACAGCTGCTAAATCAGTAAAATCTTGATCAAGTGGGGATTAGTCACTGGATTGAACAATTAAGACCGGTAAGTGTATTTGGCGTTCTGTCAAAGAAATGTTTATTGATAAAAATAGTTTATGTAGAGGTTTAAAGTGTTATTAATTCTTAAGTGGGGCATAATCCTTTATCTGGTATATTGTGACTCATAGCATGCTATCCTACTAAAGTCTAGTCAACTCAGTGACTGTTTTAAACAGAGTCTTTTGAAATAACAATGTTTGAGTCTTATAATTTACCAGAGCATAATGCAGAGATGTCATTTACTGAAATTATTTGGTTCAGCTTTTAATGTGTAAAAGGAAACTTGATTCCACATCATCATTTAACTGTATTTCTTAATATAGTTCTTGTACATATTGGGTGAAAGACTTCCTGCACAAAGAAAATGAGTTATACAGTGAACTCTCTGTCTCTCCCCAACACCCCTCAGACCTATTTTAAAAATATGTTAGGGTACAAGGTGCTATTGAAATATCATTTTATAGTGATTTTTATTTTATAGAAACAGCTAAAGGAGGTAACCCCTTTTCTTCAAATTAGCAATCTCTGCTCAAAGCTTTGTTACTTAAATATTTTTTTTTGCCATTTTTTATCATATCTGAATAAGGTATATTTGAATAAGGATTTGTATACTTATATATTACTGTAATTATTGAGGTTTGTGATGTGAAACATTTGTCTATTGAGAAAACTGACTTAGACCACCAAGCATATTTCACACATATACCTCGTGGCAACAACTTTTGATTACTGTTGTCCAGGGCTGGATTTGAGCCAACAATCTAAAGTTAAAATGATCCAGAGTACAGCCATACCAAACCAGAGCACCATTCAAAGCCGTGTTTAAATAGCACCTTAGTAGATTCATGCACATGTTCTGGAGAATGCTTTTTTTCCCTATTGTAGTGGCATCAGCTGACTAATTAGACTCTTCCAATATAACTGATACCTTTTTCTGGTTTGCATGGTGTAAGGGAAATAGCATGGTGTGATTATCTCTTTGGGTTAATGTCTGGTTTAATCAATTCTTGAAATGTCTGTAGTATTCAATGGTTTGAAAATGATTCTATAGAAACTACCTTAGAAATGTATTCTGTTACAGCCAAGGTGGTTCTCTTAATAAAAATCGTGTTGAAACAGCTTCAAAAGCCACATTAATTTAACCACCAGATAAATGGCTTAGTATGGCTAGGGAGGAAATTCACATCTGTTATATGAAGACATTAACAAATTTTTATTCTGGTTCTGTACAGCACCAAACACACAGTCACATGCAAATAAATAATAATATAATAATGTTTCGCCATATAAATCATCCAGAGCATTAGATGGAATTAAAGGCATGTATAATTTGGGATGTTCATAATTAGTAATGTATCTTTAAAATACTATCTGCCGGGCATTTACGATAGACTTTTGTTTATGGGCCGATGCAAGCTTGAAATTAAGGAAGAAGAGAAAAGAAGAATTAATTTTTTTTAAAGGATCTATAACTCTGGAGAAATATTTTTTAGTCTGACAAACAAAACATTAAATATAATACAAATAAATAGTCTAGCCGAACTGTGAATGTGATAGAAAATGCAGGGCCCAGCTCAAACATAATAACCCTCTTATATAAAGTGCCTCTCGGCCCAAAAGATCCCAAGGCACGTCACAACATAAACCCCTCTTCTGCAACCTCTGCCAATGCAAGTAATCCTTACCCTTTAATTTCAGTGGGCCCACACCACACGAGTAAGGGTTGGAGAATTATGCCCTTAACAAACTAAGCTGCAGAATTTACAAAGGGCTCCTAAACTGAAACGCCTATTTTACATCCAACAGTGACATACAGTCACCTTTAGGGTGAAATTCAATAATTGTTTAGGATAGGTAGAAAGACTACCATGCCTGACCAACCGAACCTACAAAGGTACGTGGGTTCATCTGAACTAATTATATTACTCTAGCAACAAGATAGATACTTCTGTTATCATTTATGCGCTAAGCAGGAGTCTGCAGACCTTGTATATTTTTAATGCACAGATTGCAGCAAGGATGTTTGCACCCTAGACGAAACTTCCACCTTGTGCCCTCCCCCCCAACTCATGCCCCGAGGTGCTCCCCCACCCCCACCCCACGGCAGCTCTCCCTCTCCACCCTGAGGCACCCCCCCCGTGACAGGTCCCCCCCTGCCCTGAGGCACCCCCCGCCCCAGCTCACCCCTGTTCTGCGCACAAGCATGAGCACCCCGAGCACGTTGTGGCTGCTTCACTTCTCCCGCCTCCCAGGCTTGCAGCACCTAAGCTGATTGGCGTCGCAAGCCTGGGAGGTGGGAGAAGTGAAGCAGCCACAGTGTGCTCGAGGAAGAGGCGGAGCAGGGGTGAGGAGTTCCCCTGCATGCCGTCCCCTCCATTACTTGCTGCAGGCAGCCCTCCCCGCACTCCCCTGCCCAGCTCCCTCCGCCTAAATGCCAGCGGAGACTGGGGCATCCGAAGATCCGGCCGCCGCGGTCACTGCCGAAGAAAATGGCGCCCCCCAAATCCTAGCACCCTAGGTGACCGCCTAGGTCACCTAAACGGTTGCACCGGCCCTGGAGCAACCCCTTTTTTATGCTCACTGTTAAGAGCTGTATGTAAAGAGTGATGCACAAGCAGCCTTCTGCAGTGTACAATAAGAAGTTTATTGGTCCAACAAATCAAGGAACAATGCTGTATGTTTTTGAGTGCCATCTACAGAATGGTATCTATTAGCAAACTATTTAAATCTCTTACAGAACTCTGCTGTAACAGTTGTCAGCAGCTTTCTATTAAACTCAGGTAAGTTCCAGTCTTTTTTTTTACCTTCCTCCCTTTAATTTATATATCTTATATGGCCCCATCACTGTCGTAGCCAACATGGGTAATTTTATTGCACATCTCATGCTAGCTGGTGTTTTTCTTCAAGCCACCAGCTCTTGGAATCTTCGTTTTCAAAGAATCATCGATGTAATTGTTTTAAAAGTGTATTTCTAGTCCTTGTGCTCATGGTGAAAGCTTTGAAAATGTGATCCACATGAACCAAAAAGCCTCAAAATCAATAGGCAATAAAAGAACTTAACATTTATTATTTCAAATTATCCTGATTGTTAAACCAATAGCATGATTTTGGGGGGCTTGACTGATGATTATTGACTTCTTGGGGCTGGTGATACTGAAGGTGTATGTGCAGATTTTAACATAATTTCTTTGGGCTAAAAATATTTCCTTGCAGGTCTCAAGTAGGACAAACACAAGCAGCTTTTATTGGGCTTTATCCACATCATATGCACCTTTTACAAACAACAGTGGTTTTGTTGGTTTGTCATACTAATAATTATATTTGAACTTCTTTTGTAATTGGTTGTGGTCTTTTGGACCCTCCCTATCAGATACTACTGTTTCTTCTTCTGGCTACCCATGTTTCTTTATATGAAGGGGGAAAACAATATAGCACAGAACCGTTGTTGCCACCCTCTGTCCGAATGGAAGAATTGTGTGAGTGTGGATGTGGGAGGATAACTACCGTAATCACACACCAGGTAGTTCACTATGGATTTCTTCACAAATCAGAATGAAATGCCTGAGTCCAGCCATTGCCTAAGAACATAACATAAGAACAGCTGTACCGGGTCAGACCAAAGGTCCATCTAGCCAGTATCCTGTCTACCACCAGTGGGCCAATGCCAGGTGCCCAGAGGAAGTGAACCTAACAGGCAATGATCAAGTGATCTCTCTCTTGCCATCCATCTCCATCTCTGATAGAGGCTAGGGACACCATTCCTTACCCATCCTGGCTAATAGCCATTAATGGACGTAACCTCCATGAATTTATCCAGTTCTCTTTTAAACGCTGTTATAGTCCCAGCCTTCATAACCTCCTCAGGTAAGGAGTTTCACAAGCTGACTGTGTGCTGTGTGAAGAAGACTTCCTTTTATCTTGTTTTAAATCTGCTGCCCATTACTTTCATTTGGTGACCCTTAGTTCTTGTATTATGGGAATAAGTAAATAACTTTCCTTATCCACTTTCTCCACATCACTCATGATTTTATATCCTCTATCATAGCCCCTCTCAGTGCTATTCAAATACATCCAGAAGATAATTTAATAAGTAACTTAAATGCTACATTAATGGGTCACGATAAATTCGTGCTTGCCTTGTCTACAACTGATTAATGCGAATTGGAATTTCATGCTAATCAGCCCAAGCAGTTGCATGCTGTCAGATAACCACTATTTACCTAGAGTGCCAAAAATATTTCACTGTTATTATTAATGATTTCAGAAAGGTCAGAATATTAAGGCACTGGTTTCAAAAAGAGGATGTGGAAAAAATGAAATCATGGCTAAACCCTATATCTGAAATATGATTTAAAAATATACTGAGTTACTAATTAATTTTACCTGAATTTAGTGTGTGTCAGAGCAATGATATTTAACAAGCATAAAAATAATTGATCCTCAGAAGAGTGGGTTTTCTAGGGGAAAAAAAAGCCAGGAATGCAGTTAGCTATATCCAGCAAATGGCTAAGTTAAACATGCCATGACAAAGGTTTCAGTCAATTAAAAAAATAGTGGTACATTTCATACTCATTCCAAGTAGGGGAAAAAAAGAGTTCTTTTTTCTGTTGCCTGCGTTTTAGTAGCAACCAAAGTACTTCATGAGATATATTCAAGAATATATCAAAGGGAGTAGTATCCTTCTAAATTGAATGACTCATAACCTATAGAGACAATGTGAAACCACTTCCCTATTCCTAGTAAACTCATCCACAAACTATTTTATGGTTCATCCTCTAAAGCTGGTACTAATCCATACGCTTTGGGTCAAATCTGCAAGTTCTTAGGCAAAATTCACATTGATCTTGGCTGCAGGGAAATGGGGCGCTTTGCCCACTTCTCAGCACAGGGATGTAGCTAGCAAGGCCTATTACTAAATTGTACTATGTTTAAACTACAGTACAATACATTTATTAACACACTGATACCTCATCATAACGGCTAAAATGACAGTTCTCAAAATAAATTCACATGGTTAATTCTGTAATGCGTAGTCTTGCTTTTAGTGTTTGTTAACTCACAAAATTCACTGATTTGCAGTAGGATTCTCCAATTACCATCAATACAAAGTTCCAACAAATTAATATGCCCAAAGGTGTGTAGTTTTCTAACTCCCATTGATTTCAATGGGACATGGGCACCTAAATACCTTTGGGGATCTAGGCTTGTGTAGTCATATGAGGGGCTGTTGTCCAGGTTATAGGCACTTATTAATATAAATGATGCATCTCATGTTAATCATTTTAAGTTTTCAGCACAATCAACTTTGAATCTGAGTGTGGCATATTTCAGTTTAATAATCATCACTGGGGTACTAAATGGTTCAAGAATTACATTGGACTATGGAGTATTTCACTATTAGGATCACGTGTTTGAGTTAGCCCAGGCTAATAGTAAAGAACTTTGGTTACATCTGATGGATGATCAGCGATTAGTTGCAGTAAGTATTGTGGTTTCAGTCCAGCTCCTAGGTGACAACATGATCAGCACACACAACCACTGCATCTGCAGATTACACTTGTTGGCAGCCTAAGCACGGAGGCCAAAGACGGCCTACTATCTCTCCCCACTAAAAATGAACTTTCCAGAACAGAGCTGAGGCACATCAGTAAAGCACTGCAGTGAAACTTACACTGTTACTAGCTGTTTCCTACTGTGCTATGGATAAATAAAGAGCGCCATTCCTGAAGGCTGGCAACTTTCAAGAGCACTGATTTAACTCAAACGTTTTTCCATGTGTTTAGATTGCATAGAAGAAACCCTCCTGTAGTTATTCAGCTTTAGAAAACTGGAAATTTCAGAAGACATAACTATTAGACAGCTCTGGCTCAAGTGAGAACCAAGAGGTTAACAAAACTCTAATCACGTGTTGCCATCAAGCAGCAGAGAGTAGCAAATGTACTGGACATACATAGGTGATAAAGCTGATAAGAAAGATGACAAAATTAAGAAAATAAAGAACGCTGTTCTAAGATTTATAGGTCCCGCTAAAGCAGGAGCAAAATAATGATAAACACTGATAAAAGAAACGGGGCATCAGCCATATAAACACACAGGAACTTCAATGCTTCTGTATAGTACTATGACACTGATTTGTTTACATCAGTATTGACCTTTTGCTCCCAAAGAAGTTTATTAACCATCTTGGCCTTCTTTTGTATTGCTTTACTCATCAAGAGAAAGTTGTACAGGGTTGATCTGATGAATGGCTTTTTCAGAAAGTCAAGTTATCCTTGACTAGATGCAGATGGCCCAGTAAAAAATGAATACTGCCAGCAGACATTGTCTTTATCAGTTGTAAAAGGTCAGCAGGGACTAGACTTCCTCATCTCTGGCTAGAGAAACATAGCCTTCTGTTTCAGCACCCTATCACATATTGTCCTAATGAATTCTTGTAACACACTGCAGCCCAGATAAATATGCTTATATAATGTTTTTGGCCAGTCTGGGGCATGGTACAGAATTGACACAAGTGTTTGGATTCTGCCTAAAGCGACATCAGGAATTTATACAGCTTAGAATATTAGACTGTTAGTGTTTGTCCTGGTGATGACCCTCTATCATAAAATGTGGTTCATGTTCCCCAAAGTGTCTTCATATGGGGGAAGTCTGCATCACACTTATGCTGAACTCCCCATAGCTCAATCACAAGAGGGTGAGAAATCAAATCAGTCACTAGGAGGTTCCATTCATTCCAAGGACAGCACAAAAGATTAAAGATATGTTTTCAAAGAGGTGCACAGGATTAATGGGTTGTATTCCATTTCAGTCAGTGCAAATCATGATGCTAAGCCACTCTAAAGTGCTTTGAAATGGTCACATGGCCCCATACCTCATATTGTTCCTTCTAAAAGAAGCAACACTAATCTTCATCTCTTTCCATCTCAGAATAACTGAAGGATTGCAAGACATACTTAGAATGTAAACTCCTTGGGAAGGGATTTTTTTTTTTTATATGCACGCAGCATCTAGCACAGTGGGGCTACCAGATCCTTGCTTTTGTCTTCTAGGCAACACCAAATATCAATAAACAACCAACATATTTAAAATTTGGTCTGTGTAACTACCAAATAAATTCCAATTTTATAATATTTCATTATTAATTAATAATAAGCATTCAAGCTCAGGCTGCTGAATGTGTTATACAATATCATGCAGCTCTGATTCTTCCATTGTAAGAGGCGTAACTTTCTGTTTCAAGTTAGTAAATTCCTCCATGTGTTAAGAGATGATTGAGTTTCCTGTATGTACATTGTATTCCCAGTAATGTGTAATAGTTCATAAAGTGAATAAGTCATCTAGGTTGAGCATCTAGTAGCTAAAAGGTTTTATACATAAGTAAGAACATTTTAACTTTTTGCTAGTCTAAAATTAGTTCTTTGCTAGGCTGGGTTACTTACCTTTTGATGGATTAAAATCTTCCATTGGTGCCTCATATGATATACTTTTAGCATGCAGCCAGGCCTATCATTTAATTTACAGGCTTCAGTGATTTAAAAGAGACTTTCACCAGGCAGAAATACACTGAAACTAGTGCAATTATTATAGTACTAGTAGTTGCCCAAGGGCATATTTAGTTTTTCCAGGAGGACCTGAGACAGAAATTTTTGAGGAAGAGAATTAGTGTCATGCTTTTTTAAATGTTATCTCTCAACATTTCATTCATATTGTACACAATGAACATAGTCAATGAGAAATAGCCTAAACATTTAAACAAAATAAAACAAAACCAGTACTATCTCTCTCCTTTTATTCCTGGGTACTTCTTGGCTCCATTATAACAATATCTGGGCACCTCACCATATTAATGCTTTTCCCCTCACAATGGCCTCCTGGGAGGTAGGGAAGTTCTTCTTGTTCAATCCTCTAGTACTACATCAAGCACTATGTTGACCCAGGGGAATGACAGGCAGATTTGTATTAGATTTATCTGGAAACTTACTCTCTTAAACCATTCTGTTTAGTCAGTGACATTAGTGAGTATTGTCTGTCTAGTACTGCTTCAACATGTTGTGTAGTGTAGTGATTACTGCTGTGCAAAACTTCAGTTAATCAAATGTCAACAACGTGTTACAGATTTGTGTACAGTAACGTGTACAGATTACTGTTACATCAGATGAAAAACAATGATGTAACAGTATTAAGATATTTGGCATTCTGTTACCAGAAAAAATCTCTCTTTGAAGCTATATTTTTATTCAAGTATTTCAGTTCCTTTAAAAAACAAACAAACAAACTCTTTGCATACCACAGTTAAAAAGAAATATTAGCTTACCTTTCCTTGAGAGTCAGTGAAGTCCAGCACATTGAGTACAGAACTGGGGAGAAGGGGGTCAGCTCTGCCACTGATTTGCTGTGTGACCTTTGTCTAGTCATTTAATCTCTCTGTGAGTCACTTTCCTCACTGGTATAACAGGGAGAATACCTACCTTTATAAAGTCCTTTGAAAAATACAAAGGAGAATTATATTTTTGAATATTCCCCTTTGTTATTACATTGTAATAATATACCTCTTAGAAGATTTCTTCATTCTGTTTAAAACAATTAGCTGTGATACAACTCAGAATAGCTTACTGCTGACATTTTGTAGCAACAGATTGATAGCTATGATGTGAAATTGGAAACGCAAATGATGAGAGGAAAGATGGCTTTGAGGTGATGGCATGGGACTGGAAATCAAAGAGATGTGTCCAATTCTGGATGACACTCTTCCAGTATGAATTTAGGCAAGTCATTAAAGGCCAGATTTTCCGTGGGATATTGAGCATTTTTAAAAGTCGGGCCATTAAACACTGTGAAAAACAAAAATAATCTTTTCATTCTCCAATGTTTTGTCTGTCTTGTCTATTCTGACTGTAAGCTCTTAGGGGCAAGGACTGTCTCTTACTAGGTTATTGGACAGTGCTTACCTTGTGAATGAGTCCCTGATAGTAACTCTAGGTGAAACTGTAATACAAATAACAATAAGTTCAAAATTAATAGATGTCATGTTAACAGAGGTCCTGAGTACTCACGGTCTTTTTTTTGGGAGGAAGGGGATTTGTTGTCTTCTTTTGAAGGAGGTAAGTTACCATTTCTGCTTTGGTCAAATTTCAATTCCAAATTCAATATTGGGTAAAATTCCAATACTGCATTCTGCTTAACTAAATGTACTTACCCCTAACAACTGGATGTGCTATTCCTGATGTAACCATTTTAGAGTGCTGCTGTCTCTGAGAGACTGTTGCTGCACTTAATGATCAGTCATTAACACCAGGATTAAACTATGCCCCCACTTACGTCAATGGGAGTTTTGCCATAATTTCTAGTGGGAGCAGGTGCAGACCTGTTTACAATGTGGTTTGGGACCCTTTGGATTGAAATTATGTTAGAAGATGATAATCTTATAAAGAGTATTTCTTGAACTTTGAAACATGTAATGGGCATTTTCTAGTTCAGGAGTAGGTAACCTATGGCATGCATGCCAAAGGCAGCACATGAGCTGATTTTCAGTGGCACTCACACTACCCGGGTCCTGGCCACCGGTCCGGGGGGGCTCTGCATTTAATTTCATTTAAATGAAGCTTCTTAAACATTTAAAACAACCTTATTTACTTTACATACAATAATAATTTAGTTATATATTATAGATTTATAGAAAGAGACCTTCTAAAAACATTAAAATGTATTACTGGCACTTGAAACCTTAAATTAGAGTGAATAAATGGAGACTCGGCACACCACTTCTGAAAGGTTGCCGACCCCGTTCTAGTTCATAGTGCTCTTTCCTGTCCTGCAGACATTCTTAGTTGTTTAAGAAAGTTAATATGCTACAATAAGAGGGTATTTCTATTCGCTCCCCACATCATGGATGAAGAAGCTAACAAAGACCCACTGCCTGGGTAGAAATTCTTCACCAAGTCTGTGCTTTCATGCTAACTTCTTGTAGTGAGTCTGCCATAAGCATTGCATTAACGAGGCTGCAGGCAGCAATAATGAGCAGGGCTGCTGATAGCATACAAATTCCTGTCTGTGAGACTCATCTTCCCTCAAACCATTCGGCATTTATTTTCCGTCTTCACATTTTTTGAATGTATGTGAGGCTCCGCCAGGAGATCCGATAGACTTCCTCCAGCTACTTTACAGAACTCCTGCACACTCACAGGCACACTATGAATATAGAGCCACTTGGCCCACCAAGCCTGTCCTCCAAGTTTATATCAATTCTCCCCCCTGTTTTGTCACCATATCCTTCAATCCCCCTCTCTCCCCTATTAAAGTGTCTTGCTGTCTCTTAAACTCACTTTCCCATTTGCTTCTTTGACCTCACATGGCAACTTATCCTTGTATTATGATTTGGGGTGAAATAGCTCTGGCTGCATTCCTGGTTTTCCTCTTAATTGTCTAATTTTTAGATGGTCTATTGTGGTTGGGATTTTTCTTAATTTTATTATCTACTCATCACTATTGTGACAGTTTCCATTATTATCAAACTCCTTGCCAGTTCTAACTTCTTTCACATCTTCTATCTTGAAAAGTTTCTCTTTTATAAACTAAGGTCAATCCCCTGGGTCTTGACAACCTATATATATATATTCATAGGGCCAGATTCTCTGACCCACTAATGCCCATTTTGTGCTGCATAAGCAATGCAAAGTTGCCTTAAGCGAGCCGGAAATGACCAGTGGAAGATTCCCACTGTGCAGGAGAATTCCCCACAGTAGAACACTGGTAGAGTCAGCTCCACTACATCCTGAGCCAGCATCTTCTCTCGCCTCTGCTCTCCCCCCCCCCAGGACCCGTGACATAATGGGAAGAAGGCAAGCACATTGGGGCAGGCATGGCCAGTTTAGGGAGGACTGACTACTCCCAGTCATCCACTGGCAATTTCCCTGAGGGTTGTTCTTGTGCAGCCCTAATTTGTACAAGGCTCAGGCATCCCTGAATCTGGGAGCTGCAACCAGCTCCTGTGTGCCCACCCGCTAAACCCTGCCAATGTGCAGCTTGACTAGCCTGTTGAACAAGAGTCTAATATGTTTGACCCAGCCCAGCAAGCCGTCTTTGACACACTCACATTGGTTCCTGTTTGAAGGCAGTATGCTGAATATAGTTGGCAAGATGAGGTTTAATTAATGCCTATTCAGGAGAAAACACCTTTGTTCAAAGTACAGACCTCTATCTCCAGGCCTCAGTTGTCTTTTTAAGGCTGGTTGGTAGAGGAATGAAGTCAGTTCTACTGGCATCCTAAAACAGATAGAGATGATTGTAGGACCATCTAAAATACACACACTTTATCTGGCCCAAAGTGAGACATGCAAATAGCTATAAACTCATTCCTCACTACTGTCTCTTTCAGATGGATGTAACTAGGACTACAGGCTAGATTATTCAGAATTGTACTCTAGTCCCAGCAAAATAAAAACTTCTTTGTACCTCATCTTGATTTACCATAGCCCATAGCCTGAAAGAATAAGATGCTACCCAAAAATATGATAGTGTGATTAAATAACGGGACATTTTAAGTTATTCTTGTCAAAAAGAAAGGCCATTTAGCCTGTATTCAGCTGTCTTCAAAAAGATTTACGTGATCCCTGGATCTCAGCAAATGAAATAAGAAAAGGAGAGACTAGGCTGTTTACCCACTATCTGTGTAGAGTTTGCATCATAATGCAACCAAATAAATGGAATGGCAGTTGAATTGTGAATCTATTTTATGTAAGGGATATAGATCTACCTCACCCACCTTGTCTCTCTCCAATATCCTGGGACCAACATGGCTACAACAACACTGCATACCTTATGTAAGTAACACGCTACTATATGGTGGATGGCTCCTTTTTCTTCCAGGAGTTACTGAAGCTACATAGCAGGAATGCTAACTAAGTACAGTACAATTCATAGAAAATGGTTCAAAATAATACAATCAGTGTTTTTCAGTTTTAAGAGCACAAGGCAGACGCAGACAAGATTTTCTCAATTAATTGTAGCACTGACAAGTTTCCAGAGACCTCAGGCCACATATTACATGCCTAAATATAGACTACAGCCTCCCTGCTGCCCATCTTTCCTATAGAGGGCTGACTGCAGACATGTACCATGAGCAGTTTCCGTGTGGGCTCAGGACGGTAGCACTGCATGCTTTAAGTAGTGGTGTTTGTGGACTACATTTGGACAATTCAATTAGTAAAGCACCACAGTAAAGAGTACATATCTGACCATCTTAGAACAAGATGCGATCAGAGGAAAGGACATAAAAGTCCTCTTTTTGAAAAGACTGTAAGAAGACTAGAAATAAAAAAACAGTGCAAATTTAAACACTATTCTCATTGCAGTCTGAATGTTGCGATATGGTGAACGTCATAGGTTACTGTACCAAGGGCACTTTCATAGAAAAGTGGCTCACAGTCAAAACACAAAGGAACAGATATTCAGCCCACCCCATCAAACCAGCCTTCATTTTTTGCTTATGCAGTTATGTATCCTTCTATTATTATTGCCCTGCAATTCACTACAGGAGGAAAGCTGTGGACACACCTCTTTTCTGGACACTGAAAGTCTGGGCCATGTTGTACTGTAGTTTTGGTTGCATTTCAGGGATATAGTTTTATTTATGTTTGACTAATGCAGGCATAACTTGAGGTTGGATTTTTTGTTTTGTTTATAGCATAAACACATCTGGCAGATCTCTTTTTGGGTGCAGACTAAAAAACAACCTGTTTTGTACTCAGAGAACACTATTGGGTAAATCAGAGAACATTCTTTCTAATGCTTAATGTTGCCAGAGGACAAGGTGGGGCTGTTTTATTTATTTAATACTGCATAGTTTTACACCCACCATTCGCTCCAAATATGTGATGTTTGCCACACATATTATGTGTTTCTCCAGAGAGATGTGGTCTTTTGGCAGCAAAAGATAAAAACTGACTGATATAAAACTAGTCACAGTACCTTAACAGTAATTAACTATGATAGGGCCGCCCAGAGGATTCAGGGGGCCTGGGGCAACGCGGGGGAGCTATGGCACTTGTACTCACCTGGCAGCGGTCCAGGTCTTTTGGAGCATTTTGGCGGCAGTGGGCCCTTCAGTGCTGCCGAAGGCCTGGAGCTACTGAAGGCCCCCCTGCCTCCAAAATGCCGGCCGAAGACCCGGACCACCGCTAAGCCAGGGCTCACAGGGCACCTGTGGGGTCCAAGGCCCGGGGCAAATTGCCCCACTTGCCCCCCCCCCAGGCAGCCCTGAACAATGATGCAATATCCATGTGAAAGAGAAAACTTAAAGAATTAACTTAAGTTTTCTTGTGGATGCAGCTGCCAAAAGCTTAACCTAACATAGCTAGAGTGCCATTGTGTTGCATTAAAGAGAGAAAAAAAATCTTGGAAAGATTAAAAAATAGTTAATGTAAAGGGAAGTAGGATACAATAATTTTACAAGGTCAAAATCTCAGCCTGATGGCACCAAATCAGGTTGTATTATTTACAAAATAAAAATCATGCCAGATGACAAAGTAACCATTATTTTTGTCCTCATTTTCACACTCCACCTTCTAGAAAAGAATGAGTGGTTTTTTTCAACCTGCTCAACTGATTTAGTGCACCACAGTTGTAATTTAAGTCTTACTTGGTATCCAGCCTATGACCTCCTAAGCTAAAAAGGTATTCATGCAAACTACTACATGTGATTCTATAGAAGGCAATATTTTCTGTTTCAAAGATTTTTTACTAAGCTGTAGTGTTTTCACTCATATTGTGTTGGTCTAACCCACTAAAAGACAAACTACTGTAAGAAGAAAAAAAATAAAGATTGAAGCAACTGTTTTATAACATATGAAACCTGATACTGTTTTCTGTTTCCAGTACAATTCCCCAGTGAGATGGATAAATTGTGGTCAAGACCTGGACAGGTTAACTAGTGGTCATCAATGCTGGTGGTACCTTTATATACAAAAAAATGGAAACTATTGGACATGGCATGTGAAATCTAATACCAGCCATGAAACAAGACAGCTGTTGGACTCATTTTTTTTCTCTTTGAAGGGGCTTTAATTGAAAGCTTGGTGAAAAATGCAGGTTACATTCTTAGTGTTATTGATAATTGTAACAGCAACAACATCAGAACAGTGATGCATCTAATATTTATACACATTCTAATTTTAATTGTCTAAGAGCAATACATTATCAGATATATATACACACACACACACACACAATTTCAAGCAATTAATAGGAAATAATAAACCCCTCCTCCCAAAACCCTGAAACAATATATTTCCTCACACTAATGTCTCTTTTCACATATACTTGACGAAGAGTCTTTTTAAGTTACTTATCTGTTAATGGAGATCCTGGACCAGCCCCATTTAAGTTCAGTTTTAAGTTTATACAGCTTGCTAACCACATAACCAGTGTGGTTTACATTGTAAACAAATCCCAAATGTCCTACAATGACTGGAATCCGCTTGGGGTAAGAAGAAGATCTGTGCATCTCATGATGGAATAAATTTAAACCAGTACAAAAAAAAAAAAAGATTTAACAGAGAAAATACAGTTTGGGGGGATCAATGCTATAATGTTAAAAGCAAGTTAACTTAATTGTAAGATTCTCATTTTCTGCACAAAGTGGTACTGCTTCATCTAACTTAGCAGCTCTAGAAACTGTGGGGGGGGGTTAAGTTGATTTTTGAAATTCAAATCAGACCTTACATTTTAAAAATTGCCTTTAGCAGTAGAAGTACAAAGCTTACCAAAAATGTCTCAGGCATGTTTTTTTGGAGTGTGTGGTTGTATTAGAAATTGGAAACTAACCATATGCACATATGCAGTAAGCACAGAGCTACCTTAGCAGACATGCACACATGCCCTACGCATGGTTGACTGAATGAGGTACAATGAATTTGCACCTGGAAAAGTTCAAGTAGAAATAAAAATTGAAAGCTTTTTAGAGAAAAACCCATCAAAAGTAACTATAGTTCATAGTAATATTTGAACTATAACAGTCTTGTCATTCCATAACAACGTACAAAAAACCCACTTAACATTGAATGAGATTTTTTTTTAAGTCCAAATGGATGACAAAACTGAAC
The DNA here is from genome assembly GCF_007399415.2 of Gopherus evgoodei. Taxonomy (NCBI): domain Eukaryota; kingdom Metazoa; phylum Chordata; order Testudines; family Testudinidae; genus Gopherus; species Gopherus evgoodei. The sequence continues at coordinate 96,261,950 of NC_044325.1, forward strand.
AGAATCCTCCGGTTTAGTTAACTTGTCTCAACTGGTAGCGAAGACAGCCGTAGCTTTCCTAAAGAGGTGGTCAAGGATGATGGAAATTTTGCAGGTAGTTCATATTGTCCCATCTGGTTTATTTGTTTGTTTGAATTGTCTAAAGGGCCAACTGAAGTTTAGTCATGTTCCTCTGGTGCATGTTGTGATGACGGACTAATTCATCGGATCTGGCAAATTTTTTTTGACAGCTGGGCCATCTACAGCCTGAATGGTTTTTCACCTGGTTAACAAAAACACCCATTGTTTACTGGCATAGAGATGGATTGAAACATTTACCATTTATTTCTGTTTCTTTATAACTCTTTCAATAGGAAACTAACTATGGGCCAAATCTATAGGTACTGAATGCCCTCAACTCCCATTCACTTCAGTGCTCAGTGCTTTGCAAGACCAGGCCCTAAATGAGGGCATTTCTCACTTGACCCACATTTTAAAGATGCCCTTTTAAGATTAAGCTGAACATTTGCAACAGCACATTCCTGAAGGAAGCACATGGGCCTAGCACACAGTGGTTATTCTTTAAAGCCTGATCTAATGCCCATGGAAGTCACTCATTTCCAGTGACTTCAATAGGCTCTGTCAAGCCATCAGTCATTTCAGTGACTTCAATAGGCTCTATCAAGCCATCTCAGTGAAAACCTAATGAGCTGGGTAAGAAGAGGTCTATGAAGCTTAGCCTCATGCTTAGCAAACAGGTTCACAAAGCTCCTCACTGCTCTCCAAGCCAAGCAGACCTTCACATAGCCCACTGAGAAGAAAGAATGGGAAATTATTGGAGGCCCAGAATGCTCCATATTTTCCTAGCACTCCCCTAAGTAAATCAATAATCAAAAAACCAAACAGATACCACATAGAAAAATATCCTTTCTGCACTTTTAGCAATTCTTCAATTTACCACAGCATGCAAATGCAAGTAGCAAGTCACATTCTGAAAGCGCAGGAGTGCTGGAGGAATGTCCTCAGCAGCTCAGAGCAGGCATAGGTCAGAACAGAATTGGAAATTTATTCTTCTAGATTTGTATCATTAGTAGTATAAACTTGGATTTTCTATTTGTTTGTTTGTCTTTCTAAGTACGTACAGGTCTGTTTCTGGAGCCTGAAGTCATCTGTGCTTGGCTGGCTAGAGATCCAGCATTCTCCAATTCAATATATTCTGGGGTTGGCATGAGCTTTCCAAACTACCACTACCCCACCTGCCTCCATGGCTCACTTTTTGTGCAGATCATTTCAAAACATCCAGATTCACACTCAGGGAAATTTGGATTGTGGTGAAGTTTTGTCTTGTGTAGGTTTGTGTTTTTGTTTTTTTTTCCTCAAAAAAGCAGTGAAATATATACATAAAGGGGTTTTGAAGGCTATTAGCTTAAAAAATACTTGACAACCTCTGATTATTACAAAAAGGTATCAAAGGTTTAAAAGAGATGAACTTGTCGAATTACTAAAAAATCATAAACTTATATAAGTGAGAGTCACTCCATCAGTTCTCAGCAGCACTGGCCAAATCATCCTCATTGATGTGAATTATCATTATGGGCTAGATTGTAGCTTTGCCACAAACCCTGCATACAAAGCATCATGTAATTGTACCTGCCTCAGAACAAATCTGCTTCTCCCATTGCTTCAGCCCTATACTGGGTGCAGATTATTTTCCCTTTCAATGCTGGATCAGCTGCACTATCCTGCACCCTGGGGAGACAGTCAAAGCTCTGCCATCTGCTGCCTGTCTGCTCAGGAGGAGGACTAGCAGTCATGTGGGGAAATACAGGAAGTAAGGTGGCGCTTCCTCATTCACCTGTGCAGATATTACAGGCTGTCTTCCCTGCCAAAACAATTGTGCTTTTTAGAGTTAGATGGCTAACTCAATTAGCCACCTCACCATAAAATCACCTGGAGAGACAAGGCACCTGTAATTTCTGCCTTGATGTAGCTAGTCAAGGTCACTCAAGTAGGGTGCTATGTACTGACCTCAGCTAGCTACATGGAAGGAATAAACTACCTGTGCACCATAGCTCTGTTGATATAGATCCCTGAGGAGACATCTTGAATTATCTATCTTGCTGTAAAAACCCTCTTATTTTGGCAGTGAAGACACAGGTCCAGCTCACATTGTGGTTATAAGATGGTAGGGCCACAGGCTCTAGTATTTGCTTGAGTCATGTGACTTAGTCCTCTCAGGCACAGAACAGAGCTTGTGGCCTTGTCTTCACTAGGGGGGAAAAAAGGCGTTTTCTTAACTTGAGTTAGCTAACATGAGGTAAAATCCTAGTGAAAATAGGCAGTTCGTAGTTTTCATATGTTGACAGTTTGAGGTAAAACCTACACTCCCCCATGGCCTTTAACGCAATCTACTAATTTGTGTGAAAATGACACACTGTCTTGTCTTCAGAATACACCTTTTTTCCTAGAGAAGATGCACCCAATTTCAGGCCAAGTTCACACTGTATCAGCAGGCATATACCAGGGGTTAAAACTGTGCCCTTTACCATTTGCAGACAATAAAAGTGTAGACAACGAAAGACACACCACATTGTCTTAAGCTTTCTTTTGGATGCAGCCTGGAAAGTGCCAGTATTCTACAGGCGAATAGTTCTAATTTTTGTAAATTTTTTTTTAAAATCTTAAATATGAAAATTTTGTGGGAGGGAACGGAAGAGAAAAAGTCCTTATCCTGGTTGGGAGAGTAGGACTTTCTACAAGTCCTTGTCTCGCAGTGTGGAGGCATATTTCAAAGCTTGAGACCATTATGAATAGCACTAAGGTATCTAATAATATTGAACTCTAGAAAGGCAGTTGTTTATTGGCAAGATATCCTGATTTTCATATAATAAGTTAGTAGATCAAATTGTTCGGCTAAGAACGGTGCAAATATAATTCTAAAATTATTCCCAGAACATGAGGTTCAAGTTAAAATGCTATGAAAAGGATCTATTGTAATTTCATTGTTATGTTTCCTGAAATGTTCCTTGGACATTTTGGCATGTTTTTATTTTAGGTTTTGTGCGTGTGGCTCTTTAGTGTTGGTGAAAGCTGCTGTCTTTATCCTCAGGAGAGATTACAGTGATGCCAGCTTCCCCAAGATACCTTACATTAGGCCTCAGCCCTGACCTAGAGGGGCAATGAGTAGAGATTAGAGGATCCTTTAACTCCACAGCCCCTCTGCTGAGGCTGGCACTAAATGGCCTCTTTGTGGGCAGTTGTGGGGATGATAGTTTATGCACAGTGGATGTTTGTGGACTGAGATCACTAAAGCCATTTCACAAAAGCTGACAAAATACATTATGCCGAACTGATATGTCCTAAAAGTATGAAGTACCCAGGAGTAACATTTTCCAAAGCACCTAAGTAACACAGGAGCCTACGTGCTATTTTGAAAAGTGATTTGGGCATCTAGGAGCCAAGTCACACTGAAAGTCAATGGGACTCAGGCTCCTAAGTCACTTGGGCACTTTTGAAAAATGTAGCCCAGGTTTAAAGACTCCTGCTAAACATCTAAATCACAGTAAATTTATTTAGTTAAAATAAATAATGAAATATAAATGTGAAGAAAAGTTTACGCACTTGTTTTACCTGTATGAGTCCTGGTATGAGTCTTCAGATGATCAGATCTGGAGAACTTTCTCTGACAGGTTTACACTGGAAGGGTTTCACACCTAAACAGATAAAACAAATCTATTCCTGTATTCCAACAACTTTTGGAAGGATCAGGGAGATCAATTATTTTTTGAATGATCAAAATGCTTGAATTTTTTAAATAGTTCCTGTAACAACTCCTCCCCAGCTGCCCGCCTACAGGTCTCAAAGATCATTAATCAGGCTTCTGCACAACTTACCCTTTCATAACCCTATCTTTCGCCTACAGACCAGTTAACACTTTCAGGTATAAAGCGTCCCAGCTGCAGCCAGTGTAAGCAAGCACTAATCTCAGGATTCAAAATATGAAAAGTCATGATCAAGAAAAGCTCTGCAAAGTTATTAATTTGTTGGTTCCTGTGGTTGGTACCTCTGGCATTCCACCTCAAGCTTTATGTACTTGGATTCAATTTGGTAAAACCAGATTGAAAAAAATCCACCTGATAAGTTTTATTAACAATGTATATCGTACATGGGTTCTTAAGGATTTGTTCAACTCAGAAAACCTACCATGGGATTGTAAAAAATGTATATTATATTAGGGGAAAAAATTAAGTGAAGCCATATAACAGTCTCAAAAACATCCCTCCTCACCCTAAAAGAGCCACTACTGAGCATTCTGATTAAAGGTTTGCAAGACACAAAGCAAGTTTACATGAACTGCTAGTTTTTATGAAAGATTCCTCTCATTTCAGGTTTCATTATAGAAAGTTTCACACAGCTGAAGTCCATCATATTTCTCCTACTACTCTTAAGGGCCAAACTGTCTTCCTTAGGATAAAAACTGAACAAACAGACTTTGTATAAGGAACCTTGTAATATTCTGCAGTCCAGAGTCAGGCCACTGAGCCATTCATAATTGCTACAACATTCTCCACCCTGTAGCCAAGGAGTGCTTCCTGTTCAGAGTTTTTGGCCAGCGTAGTGACATGCTTAAAGTCAACAGGATTTAAGCACATGTTCACAGTTAAGCACATGCCTAAGTGTGGGATTGGATCCGGATGCAGAGCAGTGCTCTGTAGGATGCAGTGGGTGTGGTGTACACTTCATCATCTGCTCCTCCTTTCTGCACAGCAAACACATGGTAGTTCCATTGTCTTTTGAGCCTCACACATGGGTGAGTGCAGGTTTTTCCCTAACATATTTAAATCATAAGCATCACTGCAGTATTAACTGCATTAATTGTTTTTAAATTATTACTTTTGTCAGATTACTAGGAGATGGTTTTATTTTGTTTAATCATTTCTTGTTCAAAAGAGATAATATTTCCCATCCCATGCACGTCACTCCAGAGAGCAGAATGTTTCATTTTGAGAGTTTTGTTATAAGTTTGCAGAATCCAAAAGCTCAATTATTGAGGCATACATTTGTGATTCTGAAATGCTAGTAAAAAATCATCACCCTGGAGTCCAACTAAGGATGAATCTTCTTGCTAAGACAAATGTTAGAGAGGAGAGAGCTACAGCCAACAAACCTGTGTGTCGTCTTTGGTGTCGTTTGAGTTGGTCTGAACGAGAGAACCTTCGCTCACAGTCCTTAAAGTCGCATTGGTATGGTTTCTCACCTTAAGAGAACAAAGATTTCATTAGAAAGGTATTGCTGAATTCGAAAACATGTCAGCTTCATGTTTAATGAGTCTCTTCATTTATAAAATGTGCTATACTAAAAGGCTAGGGCTTCTTCTCACATATTTTTTAAAGTTAATGGGCCAGATTCTCAGCTGATTCAAATATATATAGCTTGAAGTCAATGGAGCTATGCAGATTTACACCAGCTGAGGATCTAGCACAATTCATTTACCTTAGTTAAATTTGATCTTGAATCAGTTTGTTCTAAAAAGGGGTAAAAATAGATTAAAATTACAAAAACTGAACCCAAGTTGCATGAACATTTATTCCAACATTGACATTATTCTATTATTTGACAATAAAAACAGCAATGTGTCTTTTCCCCCTGAAGACCATATTCCAACCCCTTCTACAATTTTCACAAAGTGAAAGATTTACAAATTGCTGTAAACTGTATTTGAAGGGGAAAAAATTAAACCCAAAACATTAAAGATTGGCAAATTTTTATCTGGTGTAAGTGTGTAAAAATTGGCAACATTCAATCCTGGAATAAAGCACATTTCTCCTCCAAAATGTCTATTCCTTCACTTCCCTTAAGCACCATGAAAAGCAGTATTTCACATGCAAACACCTTCCTCACCCAGGTCTATGAAATCCTTGAGAGCCTCATACAAAAATTATCTCAACTTTTCCTATATGTTTTGTGCATCTCTATTCAGAACCCTAGAACTCAGCCTGCCTGGGACCAATGGTGATATGCTGGCCTTAAAAATAAAATAAATAATAAATGTCTCACATTCATACAGCACCTTTCATCACAAAGAGCTTGACAACGCATCTAAGCATACAAACAATATAGAAATGCAGCCATTTCAGGAGAAGAGAGTGGAAACCAATTGGAATACAGCACACTGTGTAATAGTGGGGCAAGTTAAAATTGTGACCAGCACAGAAGGGCTAACTTAATCTTACTGACATAGGATTTTTAAGGCCTGATTCTCATTTACACTAAGGCCTTTTTACACCACTCTGGCATGCTAGAAGGGTACAAAATACATACATTATATTTACACCCACTATAAGGCCCTTTTACAATGCCAGAATGGAGCCATTTAACATGTATGCAGAGCAGGATGACACTGGTTTTTAAATACTTCATATGAAAGTTCTACACACAGTAAACTGCATGGAACTTGGTTTTTTCTGCTTTGGAAGGATGAGGTGTACAACAAAGACCCAAAATGAAGGCATTAAAGAAATAAGGAGTTTGAAATGAAGTGAGGTAGATTTTTTAAAAATGTATGAAGTTCCCAAACACCTGAATTTCAAGATTCAGTATTTGTGATGTTAGTTCATAATAATAGCAGAGAAATAATAATAATAATAGCAGAGGTTTCTGTTAGCCACATTTGAATCTAGAATGAGTGCTGTATATTCTGAGGCACAGAGGAGGCATATGCTAAGATATTATGTTTATATTGCATGTGATCTACGAAAGTGAATTGACCCCTTTACAGAATACATTTTATTGCAATTACAGTGTTAGGACAGTTAGAAATGGTCTATGATTTAAGGGGACATAGCAATTTCTACTTGAAAATATTTATCTTTGTAGCTTATCCTTACTCTTTTTAAAAATTACAGAGTTAATATTTTGCTATCATTTTTGTATTATGAACTTATGATTTGGGCTTAAAACATAATGTGACTCATTCTAGGATGAGTCACATTCCGATCTCAGCAAAACTTTTGCAAATGTGTAACTTTGTTTATATTAACAATGAGGAGTCCGGTGGCACCTTCAAGGCTAACAATTTATTTAGGCATAAGCTTTCATGCATCTGAAGAAGTGGGTTTTTTACCCATGAAAGCTTATGCCCAAATAAATCTGTTAGCTTTTAAGGTACCACCGGAATCCTTGTTGTTTTTGTAGGTACAGACTAACATGGCTACCACTCTGATATTTGTTTATATTAATGAAGATTTACAGTGGTGTAGCAAAGATCAGAATTTTCACCACATTTAACATCTGTATAAAAACCTTTATAACTTCCTGTGGCAGATACCCAAAGGAGTTTACTGACTCTTAAACCTAGGCATAAGCTATTCCATATCTGTTCAGTTTAATTTATTTATGTAAATTATTACATTTGCCACAAGTGTTTAAAATGGTTCCTTATACTTTGACCACAAGAACTTCCGCAGAAATGCCTACTTCTAGGAAACTACTTACTTTCAAGAGATTCAGCCATTTGACAGATTTAAGAGACTGAATGTCAGTGGAATAGAATGCAGTGACAGGATGATTGTCTCCTAATTGCAATATAAATGCAGAAGATTTTTAATTAGACATTTGAATAGAACAGTGTAACAGGCTTGAAGGCATCTACTTTGAAAACAAAGGACCTTTATTTTGTTTTACAAATGATCTACTCGCCTGAGAACTCTGATGCCTTTTTCAGACTACCTTATCAGCAACCTTCTTCTGCTGGAGCCAGAGTTGCTCATTTGCATTCAGATTTGTTTGGACAGAATTGTTATGCAATTTAACCATTAGAAGCCAGTTTGTAGATTAAAGCCATTTTAAAAAAATTAATTAAAACTATTTTTGATTAGAATAAGGAAAATGTCAACCAAAGCACACATGGGGGTCAGTCAATCCAGCAAACTGACACAAAACAGTGTGTTGAAATTGAGTGTAAAAGGAAGGGGAGTGAGATTTGGAGAGGATCCAGAATTTCTCTCTCTTCCATTCTTCTTGGGCTTCAGCAGGAGCCTAATTAAATGCCCACTGAAGTCAGTGGAGATACATACTGACTTGAATAAGCATCAGAACAAGCATCCGATTAGTAAAAGTGTACTGGGTGTTCAACACTAAACACTCAGTGGATTCTCTAAACCAGTGGTTCTCAAACTTTAGCAACCCAAGGACCTCTATTTTGATTTAAAAATTTTCACAGACCCCCTAAGTCCCTCACTCAGCCTGAGGCCTGCCCCCACTCCTCCCCTTCCGTGAAGGCCCTACCTCTGCCCCACCTCTTCCCGCTTCTCCCCCTCCCTCCCAGCACCTCCTGCACATTGCTGAACAGCTGTTCCCTGGTGTGCAGGAGGAGTTAAGAGAGGGAGGGGAAGGAGTTGATCAGCATGGCCAGCAGACCCCTGGAGTGCCCTCATGGACCCCCGGGCATCACGACCCCAGTTTGAGAAACACTGCTCTAAACTGCTTAGCAAAAAGCTTTCTTCTTTAGCAAAAAGATTTCTTCTTTCCCAGGGCTCATTGCGGGCATCCCAGGTTAGAGCTAAAGCTTCCAGGTTTGAGGAACACTCAAACAATATTTCCTATATGACAAAAACATAACAGAAAGGAGATGAAGATCAAACTGTACCTGCCCTTTGCCCTTTCCTTGCTCAGTTTTTCGCTATCATTTCCATTTCAGTACTAACAAGAACATAAAGGCTGACCATAATGCAAGATAAAGCTTTAGACATGGGGGAACAGAAAGAGAGTTCACTATGAAACCATTTCTTCTTTACAATTAAAAACTCAAATTGCACTTTAACTTTAGGTTTAAAGCACTGCAAACATAAGACAAATCTGAGCTGGCATGGTTCTGGATTGTGCTTTTTTTTTTCCATTGGAGTCTTAAATATATGTCAGTGTACTTATTCAAAATGGGCCAAATTACACCATTGTAAATGTAAGGCAACTTCTTTGAAACCAATGCAGTTACTCCAGATTTACCCAAATATATGCAAGAGCAGAATTTAGACCCACTTTCCTATAAGTGCACAATATTGACCCATAATGCTTTCATTCGAGTAGACTTTTGGTGGAGGAGTTCTGGAATGGGGACGTGGGCTAGTGCTAAGACTAAAACATTGAGTAGCTGAAGTTTTGCCTTCCGCTCAGAGACAGCAAGTTTTACAGAGAAAGAATCTGAGGCAGGTCTATTCCCAGTTTTGTGCCAATCTAATTAAATTAGTTTTTATACTGATTCTGTTAAACTGGTGCAACCCGCTTGTGTGGATGCAGCTCAATGTCAATGCAAAAGTGTTTATACCATTATAACATGTTTCACTAAACTTTTTAACATATTTTTCTTTTGAAGGTAAGCTTTAAAGATAACGTTTATATTTTTTATTTTACTTTTTTTGCACAAGAAGCCAGATTGACGCGGGGGGGATGGTGATAAAAGAAAAACCATCTATGCTGCACATTGTCCCGTGAGAATGAATCTTACAAGGTCTGCCTTCAAGGAATATTAATAGACAAAAGACAGTCTAGGGCATTGGCCTGGGACTCAGACAGGATTTGATTCCCCGTTCAACCACAGACCTCATGTGTGAGCTTAAACAAGTCATTTAATCTTACCCTTAGTTCCCCGTTTGTAGGACAGGGATAATATTTCTCTACCTCTCAATGATTTTGGAGGATAAATCCATTAATGATTGAAAGGTGCCTAGATACTGTGGTGAGGAAGGTCATATAACTAACTAGATAAAGGAAGGAGACACAGAAGGGATGTCAAGACGATACACTCCATTCTGAGTGAGTTTTGGTGGCAGTGTATAATCAGTAAGATAGAGTCATTGTGAAATACATCACCTATACTTATCTAGTACTATAAAATTTAAGGTGTAGCAAACCCATGTGTGACACCATAGCACTCCAGTATTCACCATTGTCATGTAATTAGGATATGTTTTGTACAAGTATGCCTTGTGTGGTATCATTCTAAAGTCTTGATGTGCTAGACAGTAATATCTCGTTGGATTGTATGAGCTATGGTCATATGTGAAGTTATGAAGTTGCTATGTATGTGCTACAGAAACGTGTTATGAGGTTGAAACACCCACAGTAAAAAGGCAAACAATGTTAATGGCTTCTTGAGGAAATTCACACAAGCACAAAGATTACTGCAAGAACTGTGTACCATGGAAACCTCTCAGAGAGAGCACGACACAATGGGAACTGTTTGACCCAGGCTTCAGCAAAAGAGCTTTCCAGCAAGTGGGAAGAAGATATAAAGGGGGACAGTGACATCATGATGGGTCCTCACTCTCCCTACAACAACACACCTGGAAATGCCTGAGGGGCAAGTACTGGACTGTGGGAAGTGATGATCCCAGACTAGAGGGATTTTTAGCTGTATGTATGAAAACCTGGGAAAGCCAAGGCAACTTGTGCCTTAAGAATCTGCCAGCCTGTTTATCACTCACAGTGAGAATTTGCTAATTTGTATTTTACATGTCTAGTATGTTAAGCTCAGTTTGCGGTTTTGTTTATTTATTAAGGTAATCTGCTTTGATCTGTTTGCTATCACTTATAATCACTTAAAATCCATCTTTTGTAGTTAATAAACTGTTTTTGTTTTGTCTAAAACAGTGGTTTTCAAACTTTTTTTCTGGTGACACAGTTGAAGAAAATTGTTGATCCTCGTGACCCGATGGAGCTAGGGATGAGGGGTTTGGGGTACGGGAGGGGCTCAGGGCTGGGGCAGAGGGTTGGGGTGTCGGAGGGGGTCAGGGATCTGGGTTGGGCGGGGCAGGCTCTGGAGTGATACTGGGGATGAGGGGTTTGGGGCGCAGGAAGGGCTCCGGATTGCAGGGGGGGGCTCAGGGTTGGGTTAGGGGACTGGGCACGGGCTTACCTCGAGCGGCTCCCAGTCAGAAGTGCAGCAGGGGTGCTAAGGCAGGCTTCCTGCCTCTCCTGGCAACACAGAACAGAAGTGGCCAGCAGCAGGTCTGGCTCCTAGGCAGAGGTGTGCAAGAGGCTCTCACCCGCAGGCACAGCCCCCGCCCCCAGATCCCATTGGCTGGCAGAGCCGGTGCTCGGGGTGGGCACAGCACACAGAGCTCTGTGGCCCCTCCACCTAGGAGCCAGTCCTGCTGCTGGCCACTTCTGGGGCGCAGCGTGGTGTCAGAACAGTTAGGGAATAGCCTGCCTTAGCCGGGCAGCACCGCCAGCGGGACTTTTAATGGCTCGGTCAGCAGTGCTGACCAGAGCTGCTGCAACCCAGTGTCTTATTCTGGGTCGCAACCCGCAGTTTGAAAACCACTGATCTAAAACCAGGGAGTGGAAATTATAACTTGGGGCAGAAAGTTGTTGCACATCTCTCTCCACATTGAGGGAGGGGGCAAATGTTATGAGTTTACACTGTACAGTTCTCTGTGCAGCACAAGACAGTATAATTTGGGTTTACAGTCGGGGAGTGGGGGCTTTAACAACTAGGAGGTGCCTTAGCTGAGCCATCCGAGGCAGAGCTAATCTCAGCATCTGTGTGAAGCTGCAGCTGGGTGTATCCCTATACTGTGTGTATGCTGGTGAAAAAAGCAAGCTTGGAAACTTATCACAGCACCACAGTGTGAAAGAGAGCCCAGGATGGTGGGTCAGGAGGTACCCCAGTTATAAGTGGCACCCCAGTGGAAACCAGTCACACCATGGCTATACTCTTTCAAACACAACCTTGGACTTTTAAACACCATAAACTGAACCCTAACACTTGAACTAAAAGGATCAGCTCCATTAATTGCAGGCGCTCAGGCGTCACTGAGGGCAGCTACTAGACAGAATCACCAACACACACACTTACCCTCTATATTACAAATTCCTTAAAAAGCAAAATTATTGACGATTACTGCTTTCTCACTCTCTTTTTTTAAATGAACGGTAGTTTTTAGAGACAGAAGGTCCAAAAAGTTATTTTCTGTATAAGATGACTAGTTTCTACTCAAAGTGAATTCATAACTTTACCAGGAATTGGAATATCACCAGACAAAATCCAGAAAGAATTATGATGTTTCTGCCATAGATCAAGTTCATGAAGGGGTGTGTGTGTGTGTGTGTGTGTGTGTGTGTAAATATTTTACACACACACACACCACACACACACACACACACACACACACACACACACACACACTTATGTATAATCAGTTTCACAAAGCAATCCCTGAAACCTACTCACCACATTATTTGCATTATTGTTTACAATTTATATTTATTTTTTGCATTTCTTTAGGAGCTCAATCTACTACAGTGGAATATTCCAGATAACAAGTGCGCTTTATGGTTATATGTGTGTTTCAATAATGGCATTGTTAACAGTGGATAAGCAATCTTCGAGGTTACAAAATGTCAATGTATTTTCTACAATATCTTTGTTGAAACATTAGTAAAAACTGATTAGAGATTCCAATATTTGTTCAGAGCTCTGCTTGATTTTGCAATATAGCAGTTGGTAACATTATCTGAAAGAAAAGGACATAAGTAGAGGAACTAATGAGTCAGTCATATAAATATCAAGCAGGTGATGGGAAGAATACATCAAGGGCCAAAATTATTTTGTAACAGCACTAACAGATAGTTTAAGTTTACATATTAATATTTCATCCTGTTTCAAATCAAGTGTCCATTATTGCAAAACCTGATCTATTACTATATTAAGAAAGGTGGAAGGGCTTCTAACTGCATGTGTGTATTCTAATACCCCATTACACCAGGAATAGTACAATTGTATATTGGTTACAGAAAGACAGGCCTGATACAGTCAAAAGTAACCTCTATAGTAACTGGCCCCTGGAGGCTCTCCAAGACTTGTAGAACTGACGGACCCAGTCATTGGCAGGCAGGATCAAACCTGGGGCCTCTGGAGCTTTGTGCATGAGCCTCTACTGCATGAGCTAAAAGCCATGTGGCCTTTAGCTAAGGCTGTAGAACAGACTCCTTAATCTCTCTCTAGTCTCGGTGCCACTAGATGGGAAAGAGCACTACACCCAGGAGGTGTGTGGGTTACACAGCCAAAAGTAGCCTCTATAGTAGCTGGCCCCTGGAAGCTCTCCAGCTTTCCTGCAACTATCCATAGTACTGTCTACACAAAGGTGTAGGTGTTAGTGGAAGAAGAAGAGGAATATCCCTCTTTTTGTGAGTGCAGAACACCATGCTAGACATTCTACTGCTATTCCCTTTCAGTTGTCTGACTCCACTCAGTCTAACTGGCATATTTAGCACTGAACCCTAAGTTTACAATGCTCAGGTGTTGCTCAGCTGCCCGTTTAGTCTCAGATTAAGAAACAGTTTAAAGCGCTGTGGCTTTACTTTACCAGGTGGTCCCTAGCTGGCAGCTCCATTATATTCAGACTGGCCTGATGATGGTCCCTTATAGATTTCTCTAAGACAATGCCTTGCACCTAAAAAAAGCAAGTGGGGTGTGGAAGGCAAGCAGTAGTAAAGAAGCTATCACTCAGTAAGCGCCACCACCAGGAAAAGAGACACTCCACAGCAGTGATTCCAAAAGGATAACTCCTCCATTAAAGATAGATTGGTTTCCAAAGCTTTCCACAAAATGGCTGCACAACCTCCATGCTGGGAAACAGGGGAAAGACAAAGATACAAAGAGACTAGAAATGGGCCTCTCCACAAAGTTCACATCTGAATATTAGATACCACTGAATATGGATCTGTTCACATCTGGGGCGGGGGTGGGGAGGATGGACCTGCCCTTTTATAAAGCTAAGAGACATTTGCAAAATTCAAAACTAAGTCTAGATTTGAATTTAAAATATCTCAAAGTTCAGGGATGTACAGATTTAGGGCCACATCTGAAAGAGAGAGATCATTCTGGGGAAAAAGCCCCTCTGGGTTTGTGAAGCATGGAATGCAATGAAGCATTTATTGTGAGCATTTACCTCCTCTCTCTGGCACCTCTACAACTCACTCTGGAGGAATAAGGGTATTTATGGCCTTCAAAGGCAGTCGGATAACTCCCTCTGGAGAGGATAGCCAGCTACAGTCCCAGCATCTACAGCTTCCTGAAACATTTTTGTCTCCAAATATTATAGAGTAGGCACGAAATAGCATGTGGTATAATGCAATACATCTCTTGCAGTTAAAGAAAAAAAAAGATTCAGGGGTAACCTTTGTGAGGCATCCAGAAATAATATGATATAAACCAAGCATCTATGTGTAATAAAGAAGAGCTGAATAATTAACAATTTTCAAATTATGGAAAATCAAGATCTGGAGCAATAAGTTTAGCGATGAAGGAAACAGGAGTGATTGTGAGGATAACTCAAAACTGTTTAGACATTTTCAAGCAAAATACTGGCATAAGCAGCTGTTAGAGGCTCCCAAGTGCCTACAAAACTGTATTTTAAAACTGTTTATGGAGACCAGAGAACTGTTTGTGTACAGCTTGAGCTGTGAATCTAAAGTACAGCTCGAGCAGTTGCAATCTAAAGTATCTTGAATTTGTAGTCTGAGCAACACTGAAGATGTCCAGCTGAGTATTCCATGTGTTGTGCAGTCCTGTGCATTATTAAATTAAAAATGCATTGCACTGATTATCCTTAACATCTTTACAATTGCTGTGCACAATTAACATTACCATAGTATTCAAAGTATTCCACAGGCCTGGGGTTTGCAATCTCTCTTTTATAGTGTGAGCCACATTTTACCAGAGATAGTGTATGATAGACCATGTGACTGTTTACAATGGACCACCTCTTGACAATCTAGTTCATCCCTATGATAATGACAGCAATTGCTGATGTGGCAGAGCAGTAACAGGAAAATTTGTATCTTTTAGCACAGTTGTGATCCTAAGAGCATCCCAACGCAAAAGGACAAGAGGCTCAGAGATAGCTCTTAATAAGTTTCAGATGGCCTGACCATTCCAGTGTACCTCAACTCACTAAGGTCATAACTTGTAACTAAAAGGTGTCATGTAAGGTGTCAGTAGGAAGCTAATAACATACTGATCATTAATATGATTATGTAATGTATGTACAGAGGACAAATTCAAAGTTAAAAACTTATTGGAAATTATGTTATCAAAGTGTGTCTGCCAGGCAGTGCTGAAGTTACCCTACCCTAGACAAAGGAATGTGATTCTGCCACCTTGAAGATATTTCCAAAAGTACATTAAGAGACAATTGGAATGCAATCTACATAGAAAGTAAACAGACCCATCAAGCCAGCAAGGGGAAGTATTAACTACTGAGCATCATAGCAGGGGGAGGAAATTGCAGGAAACAGATTAATTTGCATTTTAGCAAATACCAGTGGGGAAAGAAACCAACATGGAATTTCCTTCACCACTCGACTCCATGTCTCCTTTCTCACAACTTGAATGAACTTCACTTTGGGGGGAAACCTTCAGAAGAATCTATTTCAAAGGTTCACTGGACTATATAAGAGAGGGGCAAAGAACCCCAAGTTATCTTTCACCTAGGAACTGAGCACCTTGGACTCTATCAGAAATTGTGATCAGATGGGTAGTCAGCCATCTTGCTGGAAGGTAAAGGGGTAAGGAAACTACCTTGGACAAGAACTGTAGCTTGTTGTGTTAAGTCTTAGCCTCTAGAAAGCATATTTCATTTTTATTTGCTTTCAGCCATTTCTAACTCTATCCTTTATACTGGAACTCACTTAATATCCTAGCTCCTTTTGTGAATAAACTTCTTTTACTTGTAATCTAAACCAGTCCAGTGCTGTGTTGGATTTAAAGTGAATGTTAACTAGAGTTAATATGGCAAGTTACTGAGTATGGTATCTTTAAAGGAACAGGCAAACCTTAATATCTCTCAATGGTCCAGGCGAGGACACAGACACGCAATCATCATCATACAGCTCTCCTCTGTACATGGAGCTATGGGTTGCCTCTTCTGCCCGATCTTGATTTTAAAACCACCCCCTTTATATGGCATCTTGCTTAGACAATGCAGGCACTTACCGGTGTGCTTTCTGCTGTGCATCTGTAAATGGGACAGCTTAAAGTATCGTTTGTTACAGCCAGGGTACGCACACATGAAGGGACGTTTTTCATTCGTCTCACTAGCTGATCGGACAATAGTTGGAGCGACTCCTGGCACTCGCCGAACATCCTACAATGGCAGAAACAGCAGTGTGCATAGCTAATGTGAGCACATATAGTCACAAGCCTGCTCCCATGTAATCAGTAGAAACACTCAAATAAACTTCAACATGAATATGATCCTCGGATGTACCTACCATACTATAAATGACCATTTTTGTAGTCTATTATAACGTATAACAGTGTTTCTTCACCTTTTCCATGTACAGCATTACAAATATGTGAAGGTAAATGCTACATGCTAAATTTCCTCTAATATTTATATCTTACAATAAATGGGCCAAATTCCATACTAATTACCAACAGCATAGATGTGGAGTAACCCCCTTTAACATCAATGGACTAGCTTCAGAATTACAACAGTGTAACAGAGATCAGGACCTGACCCAGAGTAATGTTTTTATAGCTTAACTTCTAGCTTGTAAAATTAAGTAAGGTTCAAGGAAGTCAAATGTAAGAAAAAATGTTACTATTAGATACTGCTGTAGATTGCAACCTTGACTATACAATGGTACTGCCACAGTGTTCAAACCAAGATAGACTTTCTTCTGGCATAACTGAGTGTTAACTTCTCAGTTATGTTCACTGCATGTAAAGTTTAATCATTTAACTTTTGTCTAAGAGCTGGGTCACTAATTTTTAAACTATAAATGAATTTATAGTGATGAATTTTTAAACTATAAAAACCGGACCAAGTACTATTAATATAATCTAAAGATCGTCCTATTGAGATACATGAACAACACCGAAGCAGTGCAGAAAAGACAGAATACATTTTAAATTTCTTTAAAAGCTTTGTGACCAGTCTATTCAGTTTACAGAACATATGCATTTATTGTGCCTTATGTCAAGGCACCTCAAGCATAATATACAGCATTGGATCCATTAGTATTAATTCTATAACCAGTTAGAAATGGATGGGAATCAACCCTACTGGATTTTATGGCCCCTTTCAAGTGTTTAACTGGTGATTTAGCCATTAGGAATGTGATCATTTAGTGTACTTCTGTCTTCAGGGAATGGCATTCAAATAGTTACAATTTCACAAATCCACACATTCAGAACTTCATCTGACACCTCATTTTTGCTCAACTTTATATACAATGCCAGGTCTGATCTACTATAACTACAGAAAAATTTATGTGGCCAAAGTTAGTAAATACCTAACTTTCAAGTTAGATGAGAGGCCTCTAATATTTGGCCGTCCTAAAGTTAGTGAATAATGCAGCTCCAAAGATGTGTTTTAGAAGGAAAAATACATGATTTTTTCATACTCCAACATGGTGATCTTATTTTGTTCTTCAGTGAAATTGGAAGTCAACTTATCTCAGGGATTTCTTAATGACACAGGGAAACCTAAAGTTAGCAATTGGAATTATGATACCCATCAAATCAATAAGTAACAGAAACCCTATAAAACAGAAATTCTTCTTCCCTGTGTAGAATGTCCTAATATACCTTACTTGTATTCCTCTAAAGACTCCATGGGTGTGTATTCTATATTGGGCCCCACAGCTGTATAACATAGGACCAGTGTGGTGTCACTCTCATACTCCTGTTGCATGGCTGCAGATAAGAGGGGAACAAATGCATACAGTTAGATAAATTTTTAGTGCACAGCTCTAAATCAAGAGGATTTGTTTCTTAATATAGGTGATAAATTGTTTAAGCTTTGATTCTGTAGCAGGAGATCCATCTCAAGTGAAAATTACTGGAGAAAGTTCTCTCTTTCATTGCATGGTCAGATCATGATTATCACTTTTCCAGCACAATTCATTGACTCAATAATATTAGTTGCATTTATTATTGCCCAATAAATACTGTCCAGAAAAAAAGGAGTATTGTCATGATTTAAACTGTGATGCATTACCACAAAGATGTTAAGGAAAAAAAAAGACACAGAGGAAACAACTTATGTGCATATGTTAAAGTTATTTATCAGCTAAATGCTGAGCTGGCTATTGCTAATATCTTTGGAATGAGCAAAACTGCCCAAGTTTCACATTAAGTACAGTGGATTTTGTCAGCACCTCATGACTCAGATATTACCAGATAGTACTGAGAAAGTGATGACATTTATAAGAATAGCAGTCGTGTACTCATAAGTACAGATTACATATCAGCGTCCTAACTTTTTAACCACAATATCAGCTTGCAAGATGCACTGTAGTTTACACTCTTTGTAAAAATCAACCTATGCTAAACACAAAGGGGATGATCTTCAGTTGATGTAAATCATCAAGATTCCCCAGGCAGCAGCACAGCAAAATTTTAAACAATTTTTTTCCCACAATTTTGATGTATCCTGCAAAATGTTATGTTTTGGTGTGTAGAAAGGCAGGAACATTAATGGATTTTTCCACTTTAATAACTGAGATGTTCAAGTGATATATGTACACTGCAATTTTAGTTCTGAATTAATAGTTATTTGTTTTAATAAATTAAGAGCTGTAGGTGTTTAAATTCAGTATCATGAACATTCAAAAACTCCAGGAGTAGAGTCCATGGAGACTCAATGGGGGGACAATGCAGATGGATGAAAAGTGGGATTCTGAAGCAAAGCCTAGAATAACCAGGTCTATTGCCATCACGATTAGAGGCCGCTGAGGATCCAGACCTCTGACTGAAAAGGAAAGCAGGGTCCACTGAAAGAAAGCAGTCTATGTGAAGGTCCAGTCTTCGAATGATTTACAACAACAACAATGGAATTGCAGGCTGGGAAGAGTCTGAAAGTTTCATGAATTTGACCAAAGGGGAGAGAGACCTTTTGTGACTATGTAATATTTGTAAAATGTGTGTGTTGTATTCTTCTTTAGCAAGTCCACATCAAGACTAGCAGTCTGCTTCTGACGCCTAACAGAGGTGTTCCTTTGCGTCATGTGGTACAGTTCTGTGGGTTCAAACACTGCTAATGGCACCCTCTTCTACTAATTACACTAAACCCAAAGGAAAGCTTCCAGCACACATGCAAAACCTCTGCTGGGGAGATTGCCATCATCTATATGTTTACCTTCATATTCTGAAGGCTTCTCTCCCCAAAATTCATCATGGGGTATCCCAATAACAGCCTTTTTTATCCAACTCTTCAGGATGGCACTGCATGACAGCTACCTGCCTAGAAACCACAACTAGCTTGAAAGAAAGATAGACTTTTAGTTCAACTGGTTTTTTCAGAGCCAAATCTACAAAGCTCTGCCATCACATCCTTGGCTGGGCAAGTTAGCGGATCAAAGTGACACAACAAGCATGTGTTCCATTTCTTCACAAATTCTATGACAGCTGTGATTTTCCTGGTTAGGAAGGGCTAGTTTTTTTTCAAGAACAACTAACCCTGGCAGAAGCAAAGAGTCAAAGACTAGGCCTCATAGGAAAGTGGAGGCTTTTTCAAAGTTCACAATGAAACAGGCTAAAAGAGGGTTGCAAGGTGAATAAAATATTTTAATAGTGGTATTACCATTAGTTATAGGGAGAGGACAATGCTGGCACCAGTTCAGGGCAGGAATCCTCTTTTATCTATGTATAAATGCCTATCACAATGGGACCCCAATCCCAGTTAAGGCCTTAAGTGCTACCAGAATACAAACAATAAATAATCATTTTCTCAGCTACAGCATCCACCAATATCAGAGAGCCACAAACAACCCCATCAGTGTTGAATTTTCCTCTCAATTCAAAGGACAGCAGCAATTAAATCTGCTACTTGTGTAAAAGCCTGTCAAAGGGAAGGAGCATCTACCACATGGCAACATCTGTTTTAATCACAGCAGGGAAGGAAGTTAGCATGTTATAGTAAGGGAGAGGCATCTGTGCAATTCACAGCAGAAGCAGTTGCTGATCTGTAGTGCCATAGGAAAACAAGGGCAAATGTAAACTTTATCATTATTAGTCACCTGTCTGAGTAGCCTGGTTTAGCTTTATAATCCTTCACCTATCAGATGACCATACCCCTGATGGCAGCCTAGGCAGTTCAAGAGACAAAATAGTTTGTAGGAAGATGCCCTAAACATATGGTAAACTTTACCCCGGAAGAAACCTCCAAAGGTACAGCGAATTACAGCAGAAATCGTGTATCAGAGTGGTAGCCGTGTTAGTCTGTATCCACAGAAACAACAAGGAGTCCGGTGGCACATTAAAGACTAACAGATTTATTTGGGCATAAGCTTTTGTGGGTAAAAACCTCACTTCTTCAGATGCATGGAGTAGAAATCATGCTACAA
The DNA here is from genome assembly GCF_007399415.2 of Gopherus evgoodei. Taxonomy (NCBI): domain Eukaryota; kingdom Metazoa; phylum Chordata; order Testudines; family Testudinidae; genus Gopherus; species Gopherus evgoodei. Next base: position 96,282,281 of record NC_044325.1, read on the forward strand.
AACACAGACTAACTTGCACTCTACCCTGTCTGAAATACAGGAGACTTGCAAGGTTTTCATTTGTAGGTGCCAAGGATTTTCTGAAGGACTATTCAGTTCTGTAATGGAAAGTAGTCAGCAGAACCCACTTATCCTAGGAATTAGAAATGGAAGGAAGATATATGAGATCCCCTGGAATGCACTTCATGGTATTTTCTCCAGTCTACTTTTAAAATATCTTCATGGATGGGGCTTCTACCAAATCGCTCTGTATTCCCCAAGCTTAAATTTCACTGACAGGAAGTTTTCCCTAACATTCCTCACATTTTTTATTTCATCCCATTACTCCTGGTCACATGCCCTCTTTGCTTTGGTGAGCAGAACTGTAGTGAAAGGCTTGATCACATTAGAAATTGTTTTCAAAGCCACCTGACCACTCACATATTAACTAGTTAGCAAACTACCCATTTAACAGTTCCCCCGAAAAGGCATCTTAGTAAGAAACAACCATAGTTCCAGTTCCTTAAAACCCACCATCATTGTCAGGGACTTATCATATATGGCCCTGTTATACTAACTTTTTTCATGCTGAGTAGGAAGGCACAACTCAATAATGAGTAAGGGTAGAGTAATCTGACCCTAAACAATCGTAATATTCTCACATTGGGGGCACTTACTGGAAGTCAATGGGACTGTTGGTACAGCAATGTAAGAATTTCACAAATTGGGCCTGTAGCTGCTGCTTTGAATTGAAATCTCACTCTGCATTGATAGACACTGTCACACAGCTTGTGAAATAGACTGGATTTTTCATCTCTCCCTCTCGCTATCTCCCTTTTGTTAAGAGCAAACATGATGCATGACAAGCTATGTGAATTTTGTGATACACCTGTAGTTTATTTAGCATACACACTAGAATGTGGAAGACTCAACGGAAGAACTAGAGTAAGTCTGGCAGCATCTCTACAGCTTCAGACTTTCCAAAAATTACAGAATCACAACCACTGGTTTTATTTTACACAGGAGACAGCAACCAGAGGAAAGTCCAACCTCTATGAGCAATACAAGTTATCAGTGAGTTCATGCATGCAGTACATTAAAATAATTACAAATACAAATCTTTCAGCTGGAGATCTTAAAAAAAAAAAATGAAGAAAGTGGGAAATTCTTTGACTTTAAGCTCTTTGGAGTAGGGACTATATTTACCGGGGTGAGCAGGCAGTGCCTAGTACATTGTGACCACTAATGGCAAGTAAAAATATTAATACATATATAAAATAAAATAAATAAATGTGTCCTGCTTGTTTACCAAGGGATCAATTGTCCTACATCTCTACAAATACATTGTAATCTATATAATTTTGAACCTTTGCATCTGAGCTAAATAAGAATAAACAAAACTTATGGTTGAAAATAAAGAAGTTGCAACTGAAGCCAACGTGTTAATTGTATAGCGGAAATTTGGAATCATCAAGAAGTCCAAGCAGAAAAAAATGGGAGAAATAACTGTTTCCTCTGTTAAATGTTTAAAGTCATATTTATGACTGATAGGGGGAAAAAATGCTGAAAAGAGTCAAGGCTAAGCAAAGCCAGATGCAATTAAACCTGTTGTCAGGACAGTACTATTTTACTGATGCAGGCAAAACCCTACAGAAGTTCTTGATTGAGTAAAAACTGCAAGACTTGGCCCTTAAGGGTCCTGATTCTGCCTTCATTGGTAAATACAGAATTCCCTTGGATTTCAATGGAAGTTGCACAGATCTATCCAAAGGCAGAACTGGACTGTAAATATTTAGAGTTCATCAAGTTGGTTGCTGAGATGACCCCATATATATATTGTCCTTTGGTTCTAGGCAGCCAGCTGCAACCTGGAAAAAATGCATAAAATGTAGCTCCACATTTCTGCAAAACAAAGATTGATACTTAAGCAACATAAAATGCTAAGCAAGCGCTATATACTGTAGAGCATTTAGAAACATTTGTCTTTAGCATTAGGCCAGAAAATCCTTAACACTTTGAGAGTAGCTCTTTTAAAATGATTAATCTCAACGCTGTACAGATTGTACAGAGATTAATAAAAATGAAGGTTTTACAGATGAGAATGTGTGATGAAAAACAGAGCAGCTTTAGAGAGTTGTACCAATCTAAGACGTTATAAAAAAAATCTCATAAAAGATTACTTTCTAATCTGAATATATAAAAAAAACCCACAACCTGCAATTTCTCTCTCACACCAACTTTACTCTGTTACACTAGAACTGTCTCATTAGTTTACAACTAGCCTTAACTTAAATCTGGAGAGTCAAGCTTGATTTTTTATTATTATTATTTCGTAAGACTAAAAAAGGAACGCTATAGGGCATATTGAGAAGAGTGAGCAAATATCAGCTTGAAACATGAATGCACACTGACTCATAAAATGGAAGAATTAAAAAATTCAGAAGAAAAGATTACAAAGGCACCACATTAAGATGCAATTGACTAGCGTTTCAAGGCAGGAACTGGAATATTTGGGTGTAGAAACAGAGCCAAAAATAAGGCAGAACAAGGGTGCAGGCAGTTTGTGTGATAGCAGAGAAGAGAAATAAAGCTAATTTCCTTTAATAAAATATTTACCACACAATATTATGGGAAATATATGCCACCACTGAGGCAATAAAGAGAAGCCTGATTAATGATATAGATGATGTTTCCTCCTGTTATAGGTGGTAATGCTATTAGGCAGGAGAGAAGCATAAAGTTGCTGCTTTATCCAAGGCAACTGACCATCAGAGAAATGATTTCACTGATTAGGGGCCCAGTGTGCAATCATTATGGAGAAAGAAAAGTTTGGCGGTTGAGATAAGGCACTGGACTAGTATTCAGGAGACCTGGGCTCAGTTCACAGCTCTGCTTGTGTACTTCTTTGGGCAGCTCACAATCTCAGTGAAATCCTTGTCCCACTGAAGTCAATGGGAATTTTGCCATTGACTTCAGTGGAACTAAGATATCACCTTCCATGCCTCAATTCCCTATCTGTACTTCCCTTCCTCACAGTGGAGAGGATAAATTCATGATTAGGCATTCTGATGTGAGAGAAAAGGGGAAAATATTAACACCATGAAAAACATATAATTGCAATGCTCCCATTCACACTGGCTGCAGATTTGAGCTCAGTGAGGGACGATTAAGCTCCCAGAACTTACCTAATGGTGTTTAACAAGAGAAACCTTCATCAGAGCCTTATAAATCTATTACAGAAAGCCTAAACCTTAAGGGCCTTGCATTAGAATGCAATTGTAATAGTGCTTGCAAAAGACCTCTCCATTGTTCTTTCCAGTGAGGACCAAGCAAATGGCAATACGTGCTAGTGTGCGTAGGAGCCCAGCCCACTGATTACATAGCTCAAGAATAAAGAAAAAAAGGCACTGAGTCAAACTCTGCCAGTTTACATATGTGGGACTGTACACATTAACTTCAATTTCCAGATAGAGAACTGAAAAAATAAGAGCAATGCTGTCTGCTCTGTGGACAGAGCTCCTTGTTTGGTAGCTTATTTAGCTAGTCACAGGTTCAGGTCCCAAAGCAGGTTTTAGGCTTCTATCCGTATTGACAGGTTTATGCAATACCAGTGGGATGCTGCACTATAGTCTTTTTTCAGATCATGTCCCAGTTCTTGGGCCCACTTGAGACTGCCAGGAACCAGATCAGACAGCTGAATAGGTAGCTAGTCAATATTTCTCTTTATTCTCATTATTCAGTGTGTGGCCATATTACTTATCAGACGCTATCCAAACCTGTACTGAATAAAGAAATATTTATTTCCGCATGGGCCTTCCAAGGTTCTCATCACCATAGTATGGAGGATTTAACATTCCCTAATGAAAGTATTTTCACATTACCCCCCATGAGGCCATATTATTTTTCCCTATTTTTACAGCTGTGAAACAAAGGCTCAGAAATTAAGGCCAAATTTACCAAGTGTCCACTAATTTTGAGTGTCCATCTTCAGATGTATAAAAGGCCTGATTTTTTCAGAGTAATTAGCATCTTTATAGCACTTTATATTTTCAAAGCACTGTGTCCATTGACTTCAGTTGCAGCTGTGAGCTCTCAGCACTAATACAAATCAGGTGCCAGTTGTCTCCTTGCACACCAGAAAATGAGGAACACAGTTAGCGAACACTTGTGAAAAATTCGAACAGACAGAATCCTGTTCTTCTGAGTGACATTTGACTGCCTTAGCCATGAGACCATCCTTTCTCCTCCTGCTATCCTGTGCTTCATTCACTCCACATCTTCCACTGTTTGCAACAAATCGGGGAGGGGTGGGCAAAACAGTTCTACAGACAACAGTCTCATTCACTATGCAAACCAGATCCATTTCCTGATTCCTGTCTATCCTGTGCACTAAGCAAGACAGGAGTCCTGGGGATAAAATAGCATGTATCGCATAATCAAAGACTATATCATAATGCCTATGCCAACGGGGCTGAGTAAGGTTACTAAACGGAAAGTGCCAGGCAACCTTAACTATAGGTGTCACTGCCAATCCTGCCTAGACTATATGGTAGTAGTTTCATTTTAGTACATTAAACTTAAATTGAATATAAACACAGGAAAAAAGGCTACTGAATTAAGTTCATATAAAATGATAGGGTTTAGAGAGTGATATCACTAACATATAATTTAGATTTCCAATTTCTTGCAAACTTGCAGTAATATTTCTTTATAATACAATACATAAAAGAAAGCTCAGCTGAGTCATAAGGAAGTGGTGGGGGGAAGAGGGGAATATCTATATAAGGATTGTCCATCTTGGAGAGAAATTAAGCTCTCCATTTCAACATAAAGATGCCAATATTCATAAAATACAACTTCAAGACTGAGAAAAGTATCTGAAACAGTAAACGCCTGGGAATCACTTATGAACAGTTCATATATTTTAAAGATGTAAATCTTAGGAAGACTACCTTATGTTCACGCAATGAGTTTGGAGGTACTGTGTTTTGTAACTCTCAGCCAGAGAAGACAGATAACTATTTTGGCTCATATTACCAGTGATGAGGCCATGTCTAGCACTGATTTTCCACAGATTCTACAATCTTGGCCTATACCAAAACTTTCAGCTTTGTTTTACCATAGATCATTCATCTTGATTTCTTCTTTTTTCCTTTCAAGAATTCTAGGTCACAAACTTTATACTGCTAACAGTCTGCATTTTTGGACAAGTAAAACCATTTATTTTGTTCAGTACTCCTTTAATATTTCTATTGTGTCCCTTTTTTTTCCACTCAGTTCCCCAAAGAATAACCTCTTCCTTGTTTTAGTAACTTGGACCTCGGTCAAGGTTGATGTGTTTCTCCTTTTGCAGGATATTTTCTTCAGAAGAGACAAACAGTGTCTAATATTGCAATGAAGGGTTTCGTGTTTTTTTTTAAGGGGTGCAGCTTAAAGAGGAAATTACAAACAATTATGAAAAAGTAGGAATAGCCTCAGCAGCAGAGGTGGTCAGCTTGATTTGTATACAATAGTTGGGTTTGAAGAGAAGGGACTACCCTTTCTCTCCAGTAAGGTATTCTAGGTGTATCACAGAAGATGACCACTTCAGACTCATGCTGCTTTGACTAGTTTGCTCTGACACACGTGGTTACTACACTACTATCTAATGCCTCTGGACTTCAAGTACCATTCACAAATGAGGGTTAGAAGCAAATCAGCAGTATTTCATACTATCGTGCTACACTGAAGCCAGCCTGCACAAACACCAGACCAGATAGATCTGGATCAAGTCAGTTTCCTACATATTAGTTTGGGAATCTCCTTTTTAAAAAATATATCCATATATATTTACTCAAAAAAGGATAAAGAACATCTGTAGTTTATCTTACAAAGTCAGGCAAACATTGGCTTTGTCCGGGCAAGGAACAAAAGGAGGTGCTTGACAACACGTTAACTAGCATGTTATTAAACTCTACTCTGGACCAGGCAAGTTATAGGTTAGCAGAAGCTAATTACTTGCGTTGAAGTCTAGGCTCCCCACAAGCCTTAAAACTGGACCAGGTAGCACTTACTAAAGTACAACTTGCCTTGTCCACACTAGCGTTTTAAATGGGTTAGTTTACACTGTGCTACCAAAACATATTTTTAAAAATAAACCATGTTCGTATCCTAGTCCAGACAACCCCCCTGATGTGCTCTATTCATTTCCTCCTAGCACATCCTCTTCCACGATCCCAAAGTGCTGTCCCATTTTGGAAGGGCAGGAGTGGTTAAATTTTACTGACAACCCCACAAGGGGATTTGGAAAACATCTTTGGAATCTCTCAATACAGTTACTGTCCTACCTACAGGAAGGGAGGGACAGAAGCCCTGGCCCTGTAGGCACTACACCCTGTGTCTTTGCTACGCTACCAACATCTCTGATCTACAGCACCTCTGAGGCGGGCTTCCTGCTTGCAGAGTAACAGGAAACCCATAATGGACAAGCAGCAAACAGGCTAGAGTCCATTCCCTGCAAGGTGGGAGGGTGACAATGGTATGGGGGAAGGAAGCCAGAGAAGATGGAAAGGGCCAGGAAAGGCAGGGACAGAGGATGTGGGGCCCGGAGAAGGGAAAGATAATAAAAAGGAGGGAGAGAAGAGCTGGCATGAGGAGCAGAGTGAGGTTAGAACTAGAGAATAAGGAGAAAGGAATGGTGGGAAGGAGACACAGGAGGTAGCAGCAGTAGTCTAAGACTGGAACTCTTTCATTTGTTCTGGCTCTCACTGTGTTGTAGGAGAGTGGAGATCACTTTACACCTTGCAATCCTGGGCAGGACAGTTTGAGGTTGATTATGGCAGGGGTGGTGAGAGCAGCCAGGGCCTGATCATCCCAGCATTGATACCCAGGCAGATGATCAGCCCCCGCACACTTTCCACACCCAAAATGGTGTTCTCCCAGCTTTCATGGCTCTTTCCCTTCTGCTTTTTTGCTCAGGCCACCCCTGCATTGTGTCTCACTCCCCAGGCCCTCTCTAACAGCTACCATTGTTATTTCACACACACAACAAAGGTCACGCACTGCCTTTGGCTATAAGCTAGGCCCAGCAGCCCACTGGCAGGCGTTCCAGATTCCGAGCACGCACAAGTCCAGGGCTGAATCCAGCACAAGATCTATTGGGCAGCCACTGTTTACAACAAGGGTCGGCAACCTTTCAGAAGTGGTGTGCCGAGTCTTCATTTATTCACTCTCATTTAAGGTTTCACGTGCCAGTAATACATTTTAACGTTTTTAGAAGGCCTCTTTCTATAAGTCTATAATATATAACTAAACTATCGTTGTATGTAAAGTAAACAAGGTTTTTAAAATGTTTAAGAAGCTTCATTTAAAATTAAATTAAAATGCAGAGCCCCCCCAGACTGGTGGCCAGGACCCGGGCAGTGTGAGTGCCACTGAAAATCAGCTTGCGTGCCGCCTTCGGCACCCGTGCCATAGGTTGCCTACCCTAGTTTACAAGTTACAGAAAGCACATTTCTGAATTGACCTCTGACCCAACAGTAGTTATGATGGGGTCAAGCAGACAACATCTCATTGCAAGGAAGTCTGAACTAATCAGAGGAAAGAATCTTCAAAAAAAATTTTTTTTTAAATTATATTAATGGAAGTTAACAGAATGGACAAGCTTCACACTTAACTTCACCATTCAATTGCAGAGGTTTTTCCACTGTTTCCCATCCTTCATTCACAGGCTTATTTTGTTAGTGCTTTGGAGTAGAGATCTACCTTGTCTTCACACTCATTCACACAGTCCCTCCTATCACATACTGGTGCTGTATATATGGAATAATATGGCTGCTTAGAACTATCTATAATATAATTATACAGGTTTTCACATTCATGTTATCCAAACTTACATTCAAATATTACTAATCTATTACTGGAAAACACCTTGCTCACACAAATTGAAAGCTATTGCATTTACTTGGCACCTGAATTGTGTAACCTACAATGAAGACAGTTTGTTTAGACAGTAAAATGGTTAAAAATCTACAACCAATATACTGTGCTCCAAGGCATATTGGTTTAAGTCAAAAGACAAAACACAAACAAACAAACAAACAAAAACAACCCCACCAACAATTTAAGATAATATTGCTAGTTCTTTTCCCATTGACTAACCTTAGACTAAAAAGTCTAAGAGAAAACTTGACCATAAAATTCTTATTAACTGTGAACTGACTAGTAGAATAAAACTTTTAATAGTTCAATAGGGCTATTTTTTAAAACTCATATTAAATTACAGACAAATAAAGACCTTTTTTGGACAGGTTAGCATTTTTCATGCCAGTAACCTTATTCCATTCATAAAATAAAAAATAAAATGACGTTAACTACGCTAATGCAGAAGAAGATTACAAAATAATAAAACACCTTACCCCTTTAATGTAGATCCCAAGTTCATTTGATTCCATGTCATGCATTCAAGCTGTGAGGTCATTTGGTATAAATTGTCACTGTTATGAAAATATCTAGAATTAGAACTAAATTACTTGACCAAAATTCAAGTAATACTTAAAAAAGGAAGCAATAATTTTCATTTTTCTTTTATAAAAAAGTGTTTTCAAAATACACATAGCAGTACCAAATGAATTTATATTATTTCAACTCTTTTATCTGTGACATTAATTTTAAAAGAAAAAGAAAGAATGATTATGTGGTAAAAGACAAGGTGTTCATTATGATCGAACTTGTAAATTTTAAATGGCTGAAAATTATACACAATAAGGCTCTTAAAGAAAAAAAATACTGCAATTAAATTAATGGAACCAGTATACACAGATGTTTTAGTTAGCAATAAAGAAGATTTCTTATTTTTATAAAAAAAGAAAGCAAGTGAATTAAATTTTAATAAAGCGTGTAGCAGATCACATGGTTAATGGACTGAAAGCTATCAGGACTGGTGACCAATGTTACTACATATAGTGACTTGACAAGAAAAATGGAGTGAGTGAACCATAAATTAAACTCACAACTGGAATACTAGTCTTTTTTGGTTTTATGTTTTTTTTTGTAAAATGTATCATCTTAGAACAATGAACTCAGCAGACAGCAATATTCTCAGAAACTGGTTGTCAGTTGCTTACTATCTATTTTTAAAGAAAACACAAATGTTTTTTTTTATTTGAGATCAACTGTAACCAAAAGAAATTGAGATTACAGATCTACTGATATAATAATGCTCAACACTTATCACAGATAATTTAAACATAAAAAAGTGAACAGGTAGGTGCTTCGAGGAGAGGAAAAACTGCTGCGGACTTGCAACACCAAAAGCAGTCCGTTTCCCTAGGGTTCTCTCAGTAAATTAGCCGTAAGAGGAGGTTCTCGCTATACAGACGGGGCTGAGTAAGCTGATTTCCATCTACACAGCATGTTCGCTCAGCACTTCTCCATGGTAAACCGCCCTGTGATCTTTCTGAATCTTGGTTCTCCTGGAAATCCAGGTTCCCATTGCTACCCAACATTTCTCTGATCATCTGCAGAGACACTTACTGAAACAACGTTTAGAGTCTCTAGTCTTTTCGAAACGATTTTCTGATTGATGGAGCAATTCTGATTGAAATAGCAAGTCACAATCAACATAAGACCCCTGGATGATTAATAATAGTTAAACTCACTAGTGTACAATGTAGTGATTGTATATAATTTTGTTGAGAGAGTTTTTTTCATGGCAGGTAAAAGTGAGCTAGAAAAGTCAGATTCCAGTGGGAAGCTTTTGCATATAAAAACAAGTTAAATTACTTCAATGTTAAAGTATGTGTAATATCATTTGTCAGTATCGCGGGACACTATCATTCATTAGAATGTCTGTACTGCTATTATGCTACTACAATGTCCTGCATATCAGCTCAGAAATTGTTAGACTCTCCTGCAGTTTCCCCATTTGCAACAGCAGTTCGTGCTGGTCTGTGCCACTACATTTTGCAATTCCACGAATTCTTCCTGTAATGCTGCTGTAATTAATTCCTCCAGGGCCCTGATTTTTATTAGAAGTGCCCGCACGATGCATTTACAGCAGGAGATTTCCCTTTAACTTTCTCTCCCTTGACAGTTCATTTATAAGAGCCTCCTCCACAATATTTTCCCCCTCCCTCCTTTGCTTTTTCATCAAGCAGTACACATTCATCTTGTCACTAAGCAGCAGCCACTGTATTCCATACTGGGTTTGGTGACAGTGCACAAAACAAATCGCTTAGGAACCAGGACAATGTTCAGAGACACATTAAAGGTAGTCTCGGGGCTCCATTTCAGTACAGTTGGAAGCTCGGCTGGCTGCTCATGCACTCCATTCAATAGGATGTTTACAACTATGTGGCCCGGCTACAAAAGACAGCCTCGCCAGTGCAATCAGGGGGATTCTCCGCTTAAGGGATCCTGTGTTTACACTTGTCATCAGATAAACTCAAAGATGGTCTGTCCTTTGCAACAAGTACAGAGGCAAATTCTGCTGTCATGGAAACTCCCACGTATCAAGCCCCTTAAACTGGTCATTCCAATGACGTTAGCCCGGACCCCCATTTACGCCGGTGTAATAGAGCAGAATTTGGCCCAGAGAAGTGGCTTGAGCGAAGACAGACCCACTAGTCACTTATGTATTTGCCGAGAAAAAAGGACACAATAGTAACACGGCGCCATCCCAGAGGCCACCTACTAACAATCAAGGCAGCAAGGGGGATAGTAGCTGGAGCTGCGGTCACTGGAGGGGAGCGATTTGTGAAAGTTAAAGTATTAAACTCCAAGCAGAAGTTGCAGCCCGACCCTGCTCCCGCTGGAACTGGCAGCAAAGTAACTGCTGGTTACTTCCAAGGGCGCCCGGTGGAAGCGCTCACCTGGTCTGCGGAGAACATAGGGACAGGCAGGAGCATCCCACCCACCCAGGAAACCCAAGAGTGACTAACCGAGCAGTCTGAGAGCATAGCCCTTCAAAGGCCCCCCGGCACTGGGACCTCCACTCCGGACCCCGCTCTCTGCCTTTGGCTGGAGCCCGGGATATCACGGTCCCGGCCGGGCCTTCTCTAGGTGATGATACCTGCGTCCTTCTCACGAGAACATAAGGGCTGCGGCTGGGGTGGTTTGAGCTACGAACCCACTGGAAGGGGAAAAGGCCTCGGCATTTCGCCGGCTTCCCCTGCAGAGCCCAGCTGGGTGAGTGGCCCTCCCTGCGCTCCGGCTGAAGGCGCCTCAACAGTTATTTCGGAGCCTTACTGCGAATGCCTCCATAGCTAGAACTGCGTTTCCATTTCTGCCGCAGCAGGGACTTCTGGCCGCCCGGGTCTCCCGACTGCCCACCCCCACGAACGACCAACGTCCATGTTAACTCGGCTGAAAGCCCGTTCCCAGAGTCTAGCCTTGTAATGGGGGGTTAATACGCATGCAAAGGAGAAGCCATTTATACAGATGGCTCCCGATCTAAACACAGCTCTGTGTTTAAGTCGCCAGTATTTAATCACACCGGAAAAATAAGTGTTTAGCCTCATCGGCTCCTAAAAGCTTTGGAGACCACCACTGCCACTCAGGGTTGCTTACTGACCTCAGCCATTCATAACGACAGTCCGCAGAGAGTCGTAAGAGCCGGGTTTGTTTATCGGTTTAAATTCAGGCTCGTACGCGTTCTGGCTGGGGAAATCCCCCACGGGCCTTACCAGATACATACTGCACTCGTGAAACAGCTCCTGTTAAATGCGCTGCTAAACATAAAACGCCTGTCTGTGCATGCGGCAATATTGTGCTTGAACACACAGATTTGGCTGGAAGATTTTAAAGAGTGACTAGGTATCTAGGGCTGTGTGTGTGGCGGATTGTATTGAATTTTCTCCTTGTATTATTCCGAGCATCCTCGATTGCTCTCAAGTAAACGTGGCTCAATTGCTTTGACAAGCAAACACAATTTTGGTTCAGGTGGGTGTGGGGGGGGGAGTGTTCATCGTCCCCATCTAAGATCAGACAGGACTGTAGACCCAGCGAATGATTCATAGGTAGTGGACATCAAGAGCCCAGTCCTGCTCCCATTGCAGTCAGCAGAGTTCTCTCCGTGACTTCAATGGGATAATAAAGATGCAGCCGCCCCTGGCTAGAGCTACCGATCACATCACATCCTGCCTGGAAGAGTTTGTGAGTCTCAGCTCCAGTGGAAACACTCTCCGCTTCCGTGCTGCAAATAAAACACAGAGGTGAAAGTTGCTGCTGCTGGGGAAGAGACTCCAAATGCCAAAACACAGCGAGCTGGAATGTACTGCGAGCTCCGGGCTCCACGGCTGATCACCCACCCCAGGCTGGAAGCAAGCGGGAGGAATGGCATGTTTGACCAAGTTTGCCAAGTGCACGCTCGGGCTTCTACAAAAAGAGTTAAGTATGGTGTAGCCAATGGAGGAAGTATAACAAGGTATCCATACATCCATTTAAATCTAAAATGGGTTATCACTGCTAGTGCTACAGGATAGTCTCAGAGTCAACAGTTATGTTCAAATCTTAGCTTTAAATACGATTTGAATGGTGAGAAGGAAAACTGGAGTCTCTGGGAATTTGCTTGTATTAATTCCCATTTGAAGCACTAGTTCCCCCCAAATAAACACAGAAGACACTAAAAATAACTTAATTTTCATTACAGAGATGTTTTTTTAAATGAAACGGGGGGGGGCCTTTTCTACAACGAGGATTAATGTAAGTTGGAGTGAAATAAAAGGAAGTCAACCCTGAGCAAAAGAGGAACTTTAAAGGAAACCAGTAGTAGATCATATAGAGTTTGTTTTGGCCTGCACGGCAGTATTACCGAGTTCTTGACCTCTGCACAGAAAGAGCTATAATCTGAACTGAAACTCCTCCACTCTTAAAGTCTTTGCAAGTGTGACTCACAGTAAATTTTCAACATTAAACATGTTTACTATATTAAACAGCATGAGGTAGAAAAGTTCACATCACCATTTTAATGGAATCACAAATGCTGGCCTTTCAATGCACGCTTGCAATCTGCATAGCTGTGCCATCAATAACCAGCCATCAACAACAGACACAGTATCTTTTGGCAGATGCGGTGCTTGTGTTATAAGAGAGAACAAGTAGTTGCCAAAACTGGAGATTTCAGAGATACCGTTGCTTCCATTATAAGAATTATGGGCTCTTGAATATTTATTTCAAGTCATCGCCTTTCTTACTGTCTCTTTTACCAGGGCAAAACAATGGAAAGGTCTTCAGTCTTAGACTTGCTTGCATATTTTTTCCTTACTTCCTTTCTTTATTAGGGACAAATTGGTTGCTACTAGCTAGCTAGACTTGGAAATCTCCTTAAGAGCAGTATTTGGTGAATTACTGCAGTGTCTGTAGAACTCTGGAGTTTTGTAAATGTATTGTTAACCTGTTAAAGGAATAGTTATGAATTTTACATCAAAATTTGTTATAGGATTCAGACCCTGATCAGAGCAATAAGAAGCCTGAGTGACTGCTGGTGGCTGTGAAATGATGGTCGATGCCTCTCTGCTTTCAGAGGTCAAAAACAGTTTAAAAGCCCTGCTTTCTTTTTTACAAACACAACATTTACAAGTGTCCTGGGGAACTCATTGCCACAAGGATACCTTTGTATGGTTCTGAAAGGATTTGACATTTGTACAATAGTGAGAACAGTAAAGAGTTACATTAGACAAGATACAATAATAGCTAGAAGGAATATAAAAACCCCTTTTCTGAAAGCATAAAGCCATCTCTAAACTGATGGAGACCAGGAGGAAGCCTTTCCTTATGGGCAATTTATTGCATAAACGTCCTCTACAAGGTTTCTTACGCATTCCTAGGAAGCATTTAGGACTGGCTACTGTCTGAGACAGGATTCTGAACTAGATGCACCCAGTATAGCAGACAACTCCTATGTCTCTAGTGCCACCAGTTGGCTGTTGTGCTCGATTCCCCCTCCTTCCTCCACTTTTAAACAAACAAAACAAAACACATATGTATATGCACACAATGAAACCTGTGTTAAGCAACCTCTAAACGGACTGAGGAAAAGAAGAGGATTAATAGGGCTGGCCTGCTAACAAAGGTGGAGTATTACTGTACTGCTCACCTTTGGGAATACTCTGTGGGCCATCTCCTAAGGCAAACCAATGCCTTGTATACACTGCAAAATTACATGTGTGTTAACGAACGTCAACACCTCTATGAAACAGCTACACAAATTTTGCCTGGCATCAATTGGCTGGGATTAGCCCTAGTCCAATGTAGGGCTACCCAAGACCAGATGTTAAACACAGCAGTCCTGGTCTAAATTAAGTACTACCTGGTGCTTAACACCGTGTTAATACTTGTTCTAACACAATGTGATTTTAGATAGCCTTTATGGAGATTTCATAAACACTCAGAGAGAGAGAGAGGGAGAGAGAGACTGACTTTGTAGGAAATTCTCTTCATCTCAGGATTTTGGTACCTTTTTGCCATTCTAGCTCGCACGTTGTATCTTAACAAAGCTTTTCCTCCACTAACTACAGCTGCTATGAAGGTGCACATGAACATCTGAAAACATCCAGAGATAGATCAATTTAGACATTTCTCCCCAAAAGAGTGTACTTAAATTTAGGCACCTAAATTATCAAACCTAAATTCCTAGCCTGATTTTCTGAGGGGAAGAAGTTGAAGTCTATGGAAGCTAGTGTAGCTTTAGTCCCTCCACTGGGACTGAGTGGTCAAATTCAGAGGTGATGTGTGCAAGGAAGGGACTATATTACTGACAGCAGGCTAAGTCAGTCTAAGCAGTCCAAGCTGGTGTAACATACAAATGGAGAAGGCCAGAAGAAGGCGTAAATTACACCAATGTGGATGCCCTTAGATTTTGTCAGTCTTGTTTTAATTATGCGTGGGGGGCGGGGTGAGAAGAAAGAAGAAAAGGAATAGGCTCTCCAAACGGGGATGAAGACAATGGCTATCAAACTGTGGTCTGTGGGCCACCAAAAGTCTGTGATGTGGAGATGTGAAGAACTGAATATTTTGCATAGTAGGTCCTGATGGCCCATGAGAGGATCTCTCAAAGAGCGATCCACAGAATGCCAAGTTGGAGAACCCCTGGGCCAAGAGTTAGTTTAATATCTTCCTTGCATCTGTACTAATCCCAACCATCCCTGTTCTCCCTAGCCACTCCTCTACCATCTTCCCTGGAGGAACTAAGAAACTAACATGAAAAATACTCTTGTTTCCTGACGTATGTTCTTCATCAGTTCCAGTCCATGTTTCCTACCCTCCGTACTGCCTATGGGGCCAACTGGCTCTGCCTCCAAACAAGGTATTCCTGCTTCTAGCGCTCAGAGAAAAAGAGATTATATGGATCTGACATACTCGCTGGGATGAACCTTGTGATCCAAAGGATACTTACAACCACATCAGCAAGTGAATTTTTGAGTTTATTCTGATCACCGCTGTATTGTAATTTTTCAGACAAGGGGTGTTCTGGAACGTGTATTACAGCCAAAATTGTAGCTCAACTTTCTATCTAGGCTTCAAACATACAACTCGGTTCCGAGTGTCGTTTACAATTGGTGCCTAAGTGGTGAGAGAATAGTCTCTACATATGCCTATTTACAGCAGATAGCTGCTAAGGACAAGAACTATATCCAGATGGATTAAGTCAAACTGTGGTTTCATTAGGAGGCTTTATCTGTGATTCCAAGGGCTAAAGGTACCGAAAGAAGACTAGCATAGCATCTCAACCTCTGTTTTAGGAGAGGCTCCTTATTATAGTGAAATGCTGGAGAGCCGACACTTTATAGATCTGTCAGTATGCCCCCTACAAAGTGTTGAGAAACCGGAGTACTAACGTTTTTGTTCTGACGTGTGTAAACGTTCTGGTAGAGCTATATATACATATGCTGCTAGCTCCAAAAGGGTTTAAGGGATTAATCTTTATCCCACTGCAGTCAGTGTTACAACTTTCACTGGCTTCAGTGGAAGACGGATCAAGCCGCAAGTCAGGGAGAAATTGACGCATGCTACAATGCCGAGCGGGAATAGGATGGATTAAGGACTGAGTTTCAGCTACCCAGGAATGAAAGGGTCTAATTCCAAATTCACAGCAAGAGATTTTAAGTTACTGGCGATGTGGTGTTTGTGCCCTATTCTGTTCATTAAGGAAAAGGTCACCGAAGCTTATGGAAAGTGATCATACAGACATCGTTGGGAAGATGGAAGGTAGAGACCTTCAGTTGGAGTTTTAGAACAAGCATCAGTTCTTTACTTTCCTGCTGGAATGCATATATCAAAGTGCTGGACTTGCTTCATTAAGCATAATTAAGTGCACCTGTAAAACTGAGTGCATCTGCCGTGGAATCGGCAGTACCATTCCAATTGTGCTTGCTCACATCCCATCGCGGGGCTTAAACAGAAGCATTGTATCTGCTGTTCCCAGAGTGGAGGTTTCTTACTCAATGAAGTAGCTCTAGGAGTTAGTGTGTGTGTTAAAATCTAGAATAATTTAGAGTGAGTCTCCAAAGAACAGACCTGCCAGGGTTACAATGGCTGCGGAGACAGACACACGAAAGGTACCGATCGTTTCTAAAGAACTGGTCTAGCTATTGGGGTTCTGGCGAGAAAGTTTTACGGGGTTTTCCGGATTCAGCGACCAGGGTCTTGCCCTGTGGTCCATCAACAAAATTAAGTTTCCGTTAAAGTCTGGCCATTTGTGCATTTAACGTTATAGATATTAGTTCAAAATGGAACCGAGAGCGAGATGATTTCACTGAGCTGTCTGAAATCCAAGTGCAAAATGCAAGGGGATCTTATAAGGCACTGAAATATGAATAAACTGCTAAGAAAGAAAACACTGTGTCTTGAGCTGCACGCGAATCATGCAGAGCCACACATTTTTTTCCTTTTGAGGCCTCTCCACAAATCATATTTATAGATTTTCCTGAGAGATTAACAATCTTTGTCAGTTTCAGAGAAGGCATTCTGCCCGCCAATTATTCTACAACTAATCTATGTGGATAGGCTTCTTTCCTTCCTTCATTACCTCATTCCCTCCTTCCCTTGACGTCAACTCAAGCTAATTGGAGAAGTGGCTTCTGGAAGTGACAGAATTTTGTTGTCCCATGTCCAGTGTTGATTAATCAAAGACGATATAACCAGCCTACGAGAAGAGTCAGTTGCAACTTCCTTTGCAAAGGCGTATTGTTTTGTGTGCTCAGGTTACTTAGCAACTCAGAGACATGGGACTGGCTCCAAGTTCACAAAAAGTTGAAGAATAAATTTTGGGTATCTTTTTTTCTCACTCCTAAACACATTGTAAAATTGAAGGAGACACAACTGGCCCCCATGCCAAACGAAGAAAATGGGAAATACTGTAGCTATTGAAAAGGGTCCATTATAGATGTACACCACTGAACACAAACAGAAAACGAGATCCATATTTTGGTGGCAAGCAAAGCGGGTATTAATTTTCTGATTCTGCTTTTTAAATGTATATTTAACCCATTCTTGCATCACATTGGGAGTCACAAGAAGGGCGGTTTAATTTGCGATACAAAGCCACATCGTGGGGAATTTTTTTTTAAATAACTGGTTTCTGAGTTAGATACTTATTTTCGTATGCACTGTCCACTGCTGTCATTCCTAAATGACCTGCTAGTCTCCCCTCACACCCATACACATACCCCTTTTAAGAACAGGCCGGACACACAGCACCGAAGGACTGCTCCAGAGCCCACTGAAATTAAGACGTTGAAAGCCTCTGGGTCTAGTTTGGAGCGTCCCACTTGCAGTAGATAGTGGGCAGGCGGACTACTCCATGGGTCAAAGAGACTAGCGACTGGGACCTGTAATGGTCAACTCACGTGAAAGAGGGAATGGAATTGACAGTGGTGTATTAAAAAGAAACAAACCCCAGGAAATGCAGCTTTAGGAAATAAGCATCAACGTTAATTTGGCATGTCTTAGTTCTTACCAGCTTCGCACAGCTGGTAAAAATCTACCACAGAAGCACATTTATATAAATCCTTTTTGCAGCCGCCTTATAATGTGTTTGTCAGAAAATTCCAGGACAAATGTCATATACCACACTCCCCCCCCCCCCAGTTTTCAAGCATTCATATTATGTCCTGTCACTCTGGTCCCTCCTAATCACGTCAATCTGATCACTCCTTTATCCGGGCCTAATCCTATTCCCACTTAATTCAATTGGCAAAACTCTATCTCGTTGGATTTCACTGGGAACAGAATCTGGCCCTCAGTTAAAACTGCCATCGAGTCACTGGTGGGTAGAGTATCAGGCCCTTCATTTAAAAGAAGAAAGCCCTTCGCATGGCTCCTATGGTACATACACCGGACTAGTAAATTCATTGTCAGGATGCACCTTTTGATTGCTAAACCGTTGCTCTCTGAACGTGTCTCTTTGTAAGGCGATATAGTCCACAAAATATAATAGTATAGATCAGGAAGGAGAGCCAGGCTCCAAACACCATGAGGACTTCATTATTGTTCCCGCTCTAGTGAGAAGTAATCGAAGTAAAGCAGGTAGCTGGGACAGGCATGTTATGTACATCATAGAACCTTCATACCAGAGGAAAATATGTGCGCCAGACAACAGGAAATACCTCGTTAAAAAATGAGTGACCAGGGCAAAAACAGAAAAATGCATAAAAGCATGAGGTAAAACAAAAAAGAAAAGGAATTCTATTTCCACAAAGAGTTGTCTGGCAAGGAGCAAAAACACCACACACACCAGCCAAAAAACTTGTCAGTGCCACAAGCAAGGTTAAATGCAATCAAAGAGGAAGCGAACAGTAAAGGCTTCCGCGTGGAGGTACCTGTTATAGGGGGTCCTCAGGAGCAGAGCCTGGCTGCCTGTGCAGCTGTCGGTGGGGGTGTGACAGCCGTACACGGGTGGAGGTACCGAGTACTGTTGATCTCCTGTAGACAAACCACAGAGAGTTAACCACAGCCCTTTTAGTAGAAATCTGGATGGGAAAGGGGGAGCGCTACTTTGAAAGTTAGAAAAAGTTCCAATACAAAATACGTTGGCTGGTTGGCTTCAGGATTAAGCAGCTCTAGTCGGGTTGGGCCTGCATAAAGCAAGTTTACTTGTGTACACCGGCCAGATTTTGCTCTCCTTTGCCACCTGTGTAAATCCGGAGTAACTCCTGAGTAACTTCACTACGAGTCACTCTGGATTTACAGTGAGATCCCCACCATGTAACATCTTTAGCAGCACTAACCAAGTGGCATTGGAGTGCATTACATTTCAAGTATCTCCCATTGACGTGGAGGCCACAGGCTCAGATAATCAGTGTAATTAAATCGAAAGGCTGTGCAGCAGCCAAGAGTAAATTAATAATGGGACCCCTAGCCTCGGGTACAGAGCGCCTTGGGTAACATTTGTAATTGCTGGGGGCATCCCATAGCGAGGCCATTTTTGCGCGGGAGGTGTTGGATGTTTCTCCCTCCTTTTCGGCTACATAAAGGTCTCTGACGTTACCTAGCGAGGTCTGTTGACTGATGGGATCCTCATGTTTGAAGGAGTGGTTTGTAAACTGCGCTGCGTGGTGAGAGGGAGTGTGGCCGTAACTTGGAGTCCCATCAAACGCCACTGTGCTGTAACCTTCCAAAAGAACAACAGAAGAATCGGGAGTTAGTTGCCTAGCCTTGAACTTTCTCATGAAGCAGCTTCCTGCGAAGTGTCTCCAAGCAGGCGTCGAAAACTGAAGCCTACGCTCTTCCAAGGGCTTGAGTTCCCAATGGCTCCCTTCTGCCAAGATAGCCATCAAAGTGAACTCAGATAACCCGAAGAGCGGGTTACCAAAATAGTTCGCTCTATATTTATGGCTGTGGGGCTAGTTAAAGCCTCCCCCTTGGTACGGTTTGTGTCTCTTCTCGAATTGCTGCTCTACTCTGGTAAGGACCCCTCTGCATTTAACATCGGAAATGGTGGATTTTTGCCCCATAACTCACTCTCCCCATTGCAGCCATACAAGTGCCATTTCAAAGCAACCTAGAAGAGAGAGGCATTGAGGCCAGGACAATACATTATCTGACCGGGAGAGTTCAGTTTAAAAAAGACAAAACAAATCAAAAGCCTTTGCTGAGAAGGTCAGCACTGGAGAGGTACTGAAAAGGGGGGAACGGGCCAAAGAGGGTGCTGTGCCCGGGTGGGAGGGATACCCATTGGCATAGTGCAGCTGCGGGTCAGGAGCAAAGCCAGTCAGTGCGCTATGGAGAATGGAAAATCGGAAGTCTCGTTCCTGTTTAAAGAGGACAGATCGGTTTCAGTAATAAAAAGGATGTTTTCATTAATTGTTGCTCATATTAAAGAGGAAGATTCCCATCTGTTGTGTGTTCTCATCTGCCATTTCCAGATTTAAAGTTACCCTTTAATCTTTTTTTAAGAACAGCTTTCCGAAGAGTCTGCAATAAAAAGGTGGAATGTTAAATGAAAAATAAACTCCTACTTTAAAGCGAAAATTGCTGGCCAAAATAATAAACACCTTATATTTTTCACCGAGTAAATTCAGATGGAAAGGGATCACCTCTGCTGACCCGCGGCCGACACCCAATCGTAAATCAGGCGTTTGGACACCAACTTTCATTAATTACTTGGAGCCAGCTAAACAACTTCAGCTAAAAAAGTAATTACAAAGTAATATTATCTTTGAGGCTTCTCAGCTCATCAGCATTTACCCCAAGACCCAAAGATGTCAGCGCAGCTCTTTTGAGAGCAAACACAAACCTTAAATCTTCCTTGGCTCTGGAGCTCAGCTTCTTTACAAAGATCACATTTTCTTCTAACCCTTATTAGTCTAGCTCGGGCCTCCTTTGGGGAACCGTTTTGACCAAACACACAGTTGGACATTGGCGTTTACGAATCTCTTTATCCCCATTCTTACATGTATATTCCGCTAGCCTCCTGCCCCCCCATCCCCCTAAAGCCTCACTCCAGATTGGAACCCCGTTGTGCTAGGCGCTGTACAGATACATCAGAAAACAATCCCTGCCCCGACAGTGCTGTGATCACTTGTTATGACAGAGTTTTCAATGAGGTTATATTGCCTTTAAAATAAAGAGCTCGGGAAGACAGATCAGTGGGAGGCAGGCAGAAGGTGGAGATTACAGAAAACACTGTGGCGCTGGAGTAGCACTAGTCCCATGCCTCCATTTTATAATAAATCATCGGACTATAGAATTCCATCAGAGACGAAAGGGGGAAGCTACAAAATAGCAAAAATCTGGATTATTCTGGCCTCGAAGTAGTTCTGAACCAGTCCTTTGGCCCGGGCTTCGATTAAACACCGAGCCGCATTTCTCCAGACCAACCTAGTCTTTGCATCCCACCCCTATGGCTCTGCGGGTCCTCTCTCTTCCAGAGGATGATGGGCCCCTTTGGCAGCGATGACAGACGGGTACCCCATCCACTTCCATGTTACAGCTGTTTCTCGCCCTCTTATCTCCTTCATAGACCGAAGGATTTTTTTCTTCCCCCTACTTGTTGCTTGTTAGCGTTCTAAAACACTAACACTTTCTTAGTTACTTTTGGCCTGATGCAGACATTTGGTGACCTTCGAAACTCTGCTCTGAGCAGAATGATGTTTTGGCCACATTTTCCGGTGTTGCCTGACCCAAAGCTTCAGGAATGTGATAAGAGAGTTGAGTTCTGAACAAGCCTCCTGATAGCAAGGTCTCTTTAATTAGGACCTTATCAGAGGCAGGGCTGATTAAAATGTGCTGAAAATAATTGAAAGTTGTGCATCTGTTGGAGCATGCGATCTTCTGAAGGAATCCAATTGTTGGAGGACTCCAGCTGGATGAAAGGACAGGGGAGCCAGAAGAGAAAATGGGCAGAGGTTTCAAAGCCTTATTTTCCCCCCGACACTTGGCAAAAAAATGATTGCTGAGCCAAGGTAGCGTCTTTCCCACGGTCTGAAAAACGTCTGAAAAAGCGAAGTGCAACCTTGACTGATTCAAAGCAAGAACATTTTATTCAGCCCTAAAATACTGTTTGCGATCTTACCAAATTCCTTTCGGCCCAAAGGAAGCGTTGTGCGCTGCAAAATATTTTTACTTAGAGGAGAAGATGCTCTTACCCGTTACTATTTTGGGAATGTCACTGTACTGGGCGCTATAACGGGATGTGTATCAAAATATGGCACTGACATGTGTCTTGAAATCAAATATTTACTGCCTGGGCGCCCCACCGGGGAATCTCGCCAGCAGTTTAGAGATCAGAGTCGATCTTCAGAAAGCCTTAATTTAGGGAAAGCTGGCAGGGAGCCATTTAAACACGGAGAAAGAACAGGTAGGAGACGTACAGAGGATTAGTATATACCACTCGTTTCCCCCCACCCCCTAAGACCTAGGTTAACATGGCCATTCTGGAAGCTCTTTCAGTATTTGATCAGTCCGCGAGTCTTGCCTTCTCCCTTCAGAACAAAAGCAAGTGAGGGAATACGATGCGGTTGCAAAAAATCAACATATGCAAACAACCGACTGTGTGAAGCTCCATCGAAATGCTGGAGGTATCGCACACCTGCGTGTGTCATAAAGTGATGGTTTTAGCTGATCCACTTCCAGTGTGATGGGATCTGAGTCACCTCTAGTTTTGGACAACTTTGCTGTCTCTTTATTGATAGACAATTTGCTCCCAGAGCGAAATATATTTCGCCCTAGAGATAAGCTACCAGGTTTGCCTGCAGTAATACCCAGGTTCAGCCAAAGGACTAGTGAATACTGTTCTTTAAATGATAAAGATTGGTTTAACTCCCCCAAAGAATTTTTACTCTAGTTTTAATCCAAATGGCGAGGAAAATAAGTTTACTGTGGCTAATATTCTCTACGAATCGATTAGAGGGAATCGATCTGACCAATTGCATTCGTTTCGCTACCCACACAGATGGGCTAACCTTTATTTTAATATTTAAAATTATCTTAATGTCGTTCGAACTAAAATTTCCTTCTTATCTGACACTGTTCTCCCCACGATGATCTACAAACACTTTTTAGTATACAGATAGAAAATCTAACCGAGAATTACTGAATGTATAGTCTCAGAGCTCAGAAAAATATAAAAGGTAGCCTTATCTGGTGTTGAGCTGCATTCTACATTTTGCTCAAAATAATAATTCATTTCTGATGGCCACTGCAAACTGATATTTAAAACAGTTACTATATATGCTGCCCATGTCCGTGTCTTAGAAGTGGTCTGCTTCTCCTAATCTTCGCTGTTTTTGTTTAATTTTTTCTGGAAGACCACAGAAATACTGCATATATAAATTTTAAACGTTTAAGCAAATATAGAACTTCTTTGGAGACATTAGGTTATTCGAGAGAAAAAAAGGCTAAACATTAGAAATCCAATATCAGCCCAGGCGCACAAACTGGAGGGGCAAAAACATAACAAAAACACACAACAAAAACACACAACACAGACTCAGAGCAGGTATTTGGAAAGGCAAATGCTCTCTAATTTGCAATAATGGAAGGTGTAAGTTTCCTATAGCGTTATTTTACCTAACACGTCAGAGAGTAAGATACCCTGATATCCCCAACTACTCCATTGTCAATAATCTGTGCAGTAAAATAATAAAAATAAATTTTAAAATATCAGTAAGACATCCTCCGCGCGCACACACGCCCAAGTGTCAAATAAATCCGAAACATCTCCCCCTCCATACATAATTCCAATAGTGATCGCTTTTCAATAACAAGGCGTTTGAACTACTTTTGGAACCAAGGGACTGAACGCTGCTCAGAGATACTTTACATTTACTACGGCCCTAGAACCAACGGAGCTTTCTTTGCCTTTTCGTTTCAGCGACTGCATTGCTGAAGTAATTGCTACAGTAACTAAATATTAAATAATGAAGCTCAAATGCTTTGTCCTATATATTTTTAGCTCTTCCTCCCCAATGCCTATTCTACAACCCACGACACAATTCAAATAAATAATAAATAATAATAATAAATAAAAGCCCAGTTTCTTTATCGGGATGGTGGGTTATCAATATGTATTACAATGAGGCACTTTAGAAGGTAAGCAATTCAGCTATGTGAATATTGCACAGAAGAAACCTTGCTCTTGAAGTTAACGTGCGTGTGTACATACACACCCCGAATTGTAACCGATCTGGTGTAAGGCAGTAAGAACACCTTTGTATAGAAAAGATTTGTTGCCCTCCTCTTAGAAAGAATAGTACATACCTTTGAGAAAAGATAATACAACCTGCCTGAAGGTCTCTTCCCATCCGATTGAAAAAAAACAAAACCCGATCAGGCCTCATTTAATTGATCTTAAAATGTTATGTTCAATCAAGGGATGTTCTCAATAAATCTATAATTATATTTTTCCTGTTTTAGGTTTAAGATCTTTAAACCTTATATCTTAATGCATTTAAGATAATTAATTAGTAGTTGATTACATGAAGTATTTCTGTACAGCAAACCCTTAACCAAGGAGCCATTGCAAGCTTTCAGATGCCCCAGGAAAGTGTTGCACATAGAATAAAAAAGACGCACTTATTTCTTTCAAGCTGGGTAAAAGCTGAACCTTAACCGCAGTGCTTCATTATATGTTGCTTGGTATTTTTCCCCTTCCCCGGTCACATCTGCAGATGTTTAAATTACAGCAAATGGAAGGAAAATTGTTAGATTATAACTACGCGTCCACACTTAGGGATTGCTGGATTTGTGCTAATAGATTTTCCTGTATCAGAGGCTATATGTGTTAGTTTGGATCTGTAAAAGCAGCAAAGAGTCTTGTGGCACCTTATAAACTAACAGACGTTTAGGAGCATGAGCTTTCGTGGGTGAATACCCACTTCGTCGGATGCATGATTTTCCCGGTAATTTAATGGGTGTAAATTTAACTGCTGCTGAAAAGACTAAATTTCTCTGTTATTCCCTTCCTAGGAGATTACATTTTAACACCACATTGAGATTATCTAAATGTCATCCCATTGTTTGACTAGTTCGGATTTTGTTTTTTAAATATGTTCCTACGGGAGACGCCACAATTACCCGTTTAGGGGAGAGGGAAAAATGGGCGTGTTATTTCACAGCTTCTAAATGTTAATTTAACAACTAGGGGGCTTCAGATTAAAATATATTCTAACGGAAGTGATTTATTTACGATGATCCATTAACAGTTTAAAGTAATTCCCCACATTATACCAGATATGTCGGAAGTTAACTCTGTAGATCACCTTGAGAGTAGCCTCACCAATCTCGGTCTTGAAGCCAGTCCCACTTTGAAACAAAACTCTGCAAGGAGGAAGTTTCCTGGTCTCGCCAAACAAGAGTGAACCACCCACCTTCACTACAGAAGCTGAGTCAGAACTCAGTTTAAGAGCGAATAGACTAGCGATGCCAATTCGTATATTATTTTAAAAAAAGCCTGTTAGTGGCCAGCCCAGTTGAACACCGGTGTGCAGTGGAACTCCCTGCAGAGCCACAAACTGGGTCTATATACGTCGGCCCAGTTTAAGAAGGGGGTTGTCTACTGAGTTGCACGGGGAAGAGGCTCGGGTATTATATTACCCAGCTGCTGCCTGGCGGGGAACAGCCAAGGCACAGTTCTGTTTACAAGCCTGTCGGGATTGTAGCACTAAGAGGGAGAGCCCCATAAACCATTCCCCGAGCCCGGCGGCGCTGGGCGCGAGCTGGCCTTACCCTGGTTGCGGATGGCTTGCTGGCTCTCCAAGCAGTTGGGCAGATAGGGGCCGCTGGGGAACATCCGAGCCTGGCTGGAGGGCGCCTGGCTGGGCGGGGGGGCTCCGAAGGGTCCGTAGCGGCAGGCGCCGGCGGTGCCGGTGAACTGGCCGGAGAAGTGGACGGTGAAGGCGCTCAGGCACTGCTCCTCGTGGGGGTCCGAGGCGTTCCAGCTGGGCTCCTGCTTGATGAAGGAGTGCGGGGCCAGCGAGCCGTAGGACGCCCCCGGGGGGAAGTCCAGGACCGGCGCCCACTGCGCGGCGCTGCTCACCGGCATGGCGCAGTTGCTGTTGCCCGGCAGGGAGGGCACAGAGGGGAGCAGGGCGTTGAGATCTCGCATGTCGGAGCCCATCTGGTCGCAAACTTTCCTCCTGCCGGGGAGCCAGTCCCCGCCCGGGCCGCACTTATTCCAGGCGACCTGCCCCCTGCCTGCCAAGCCAGAGCCCGGCTCCGGCTGCAGGCACCAGGCTGCCGAGCTCAGCCCCTTGGGGGAAGCTTGCTCCGGAACACCAGTCCCCGGGTCCAGCCCTGCGGGAGCCGGCAGCAGCGCCAGGGCAAGGTTGTTCTCCAGGTTCACCCCTGGCTCCGACAGCACCGGGAGAGCGGCCCGGGGCAGGCTGGGGAGAGCAGCAGGGTGAGCGAGCCGCCTCGAACTTCCAACCTCGAATGCTGCCTGGCCGCCCTCAAGTTCCCAAAGCTCAAATAGCGGGGCTTGCAGGGGAGGAGGAGTTAGGGGCTCTGATGCTCCATTCACACAACCTCAGCCTGCTCTGCTGCGCCAAGCCAGACCCAAAGCACCGGAGGGAGGGGGCTGACGGGGCGCTGGGAGACTCTCGCCCCCCCTACACGTTACTCCCACCTCTTGGTGCAAACGCCGCTAACCCTAACAGACCTCGGGTTTGCCTTTGCCTTGAGCGAGGGTCCGCAGCAGGCAGGTTATTAGATGGCTCCAGGTGGTCAGTAAGTACACGCTAAACGACTTCAGATACGAGCTGCTTGCATGTGGAACAGTTGGGATAGGGCACAATTGGGATAGGGGAGGGGGGTTTATTACAGGTAATCCGGGGAAGGGAGGGGAAAAGCTTTTCCTTGCCAGAAGCACGAATGAAAGGCACCGGTTTAAAGAGGCAGAAAATGTGTCTTTTCATTGCAAATCTCTCGTTACTAAAGGTCCCAACAGGTCCCTAGAGGAATTAAACACTCCTTTTGCGGGCACCTGCGGGCAAGTGGAAGCTGTAAGGACGGGCAGGAGGAATTCACTCCACTAAGTGTGATGAAGAATAAGACTAATAAGATCATTCATTACCTGGCCGGGTAACGCCTAATTGGCCTGATCTTTTGTGGCCGTTTTGCGAGGCAGGGGTCGGAATTAATTGTCCGGACATTGGGGAGCCATCGAGAACTTCTCTCCTGGGACAGCCAGTGTGACAGGGCTCCTTAGGGTACCAGAGTACTGAGATCTCTGTACGAATCTCTCCAGAGGCTCAAACCGGAGAGGACCAGGGCTATGGAAGAGAATCAGAAGGAAGGCAAAGGGCAGAGTCACACAGGAAGGGATTTTAGTTGGCTGGCCAGTCATACTTCAGTGTGCTGAGATATGTGCGATTCAGACTCTTTAAAAAGATGTCCCTCATTCTACTCAGCGAACTGGTATTTAAATGAAACATACAATCCCATTGACAGGACTCGGCCAGCAGAGCCGTACACAATAACAGGGACTGATGGAGTCTTTGCTTCCAAAGGATTCGCCTGGCACTCCCCCCCTCGAGAACCCCGGCCTCAACAGCCCTTCGTCCACGCGGAGCTAGCACAGGGGGCAGGACCGTGTTTCCCCGGGAGACCAGCATCCCTTGCAAAGCAGGGCCAGGGGACAGCTTATATTCGTGATCCCATTAAAACTCAGCGCACCTGCCCTTTCTTTTGGCAATGTTACCCGCTGACATTGTCCCACGGCTGGCAGGGAGGTGAGCCACGTTAGCGCACGCCCTGGGCTAGCGCAAAGGGCCTGGCTGGGCGTTGAGGTTAGCACTTGCACTGGCCAGGTGTCCCCAGCCGCTTGCTCTCCTATCCCCTGTTCTAGCTCCCGGTTAGATGTTCATCATGGCAATGAAACGCGCGGAATGGAAGCCAAACAAACTGCAGGGCGATGAGCAATTAAAGCCTGAGCCACAGCCCACTCCAATCAATGGGGAGCATCACCATTGACTTCAAGGGGCTTCGGATCAGGTCCTTACAGCGCAGGGGGAGTCATTAGAAAGCCTTGGCTGGAAACACCAGTGACTCTGGTCCGTGTGAAATATCCTTCCAACCCTCTCCCTCTAGAGATCGAGCTCCCGACACAAGCGACACTTTCTCCCACGGGACTGGATTTTGCCTGCAGACAACAGACACTTACCGCAGGGAAAGAGACCAATACAAACCCATCTTCAGCTCTCACAGCAGTTCGTCTTGTTGGTGTTCTCTGCCCTAGTCAACCAATAAAGTGGTGGTCGTTTGTTCGGTTTTTTAAACACGAACTAGGGGCTCCTGTTCGGTTACCTCCTTTTTTCAAAGTTACTAATAAATCATCTGCTTCTGAAAGACGCTTCCAACGCCTCATATAAACAGGGTTCTCGATGGTATATTTTGATATTACACGCATATTAGAGATCTTTACATTTTAATACTTCATGCATATTGCACGAGAAGCGAAACATTCCAAATCAATCGGTCTATGTACTTTGTATTTTTTCCCCCACCAGGCATAATTCAACATGCATAACATAAAATTCTCTACGGGACATGTAGAATATTAAACAAAATGCAGCAGTCGCTCTCGAACCCACCCTGCAACCTTCTGCTTTGGGTATGTAAAGATAAAGATTTCCTTTCAATCTCAACGAACTGCAATTAGCATTTATCTGTAAAACCGAACTTGTCATAGTCTACATAGCAATTTTCACTGTAATCCTTTCCCTCCACAGCACCAGAAGTTAGCACACTGTATTATCACCTCCGATTTTATGTTTTAAAATAATAAAAGAATCAATACAAATAACCGTATTTAAGTATCAGGGTCTGAATTTGTTTTCTCCCTTAAGTAATTAACACAACTAAATGTTTTGTAGTTAAGTGATTAAACTACACGATTTTCAGAAATAACGTTTAAGCAAATGTCTTTTAAATCACGGGTTGAATATGTAAATTGGTCTTCTCCTAAAAGGAAACAGATATTAACCCAAAGGCAATCAGCGAAATGTTGCTGTTGCAATAATCAAAGATCTCTCAGGTTTGAGGATTTACTGTTAAGTGAGGATTAAACTAAAGAGAAATCTGTTTGTTATAGCTTCCAGAAAATTGCTTGTGAAATTAGAACCCATTCTTTCAAGAAAATGGAGGTGATTCAACCTTCGATTACACTGATTGGTTTGTATTTTTTATTTGTTTCCTCTCCTACTTCCTAATGTGGTACAAATTAACCTAATACTGACAAAGCTATAGGCATCTGTTTTTGTTCCTATAGCTCGTGTAGCGTTTTTGAGCCATTGAAAGATATATATTCTGCTAGCTACAGTTGTTATGGAATTTGTTTGTTTCAGTGGTTTATAATATAAGTGCTTTATAATCTCATTAACCTCCAGTAATGAACACAACAGAACATACGTGGAAATGAACATCTTTGAACTGTTTATACCAAGTATTTTAGGGCTCTCTTAGCACAAAGGCAAAGTCTTCCTAAAAGTGGACTATCGTATTCTTTAGTAAGCTATTTGCTTTGTTTAAGTAACAAGAAGTCTTACTGAACAGAAAAAGGTAATTTCCTCATTAGGGAGGACTGCATTATTCATACTGTCAGGAAGACTTAGGAAAGCACTTCCAAAGCTTCCCCTCTCTCAGATGAGAGCAAAGTGGATAGAATCAAACAAACAACAAACTTTAAACCAAAACAAGGAGCAAATAAATTCCATCAGGTTCTGTGTTTATACACAATACACCAGCTCCAGCTGAGAACAAGGACTGACAAGGTGAGGGAAGGGAAACAAGTCATTTTATTCCCCCCCCCCCCAAAAAAAAACCTCAAGTTTAATTTGTTAAAACTGGGCTTTAT
Source organism: Gopherus evgoodei (assembly GCF_007399415.2). NCBI lineage: Eukaryota > Metazoa > Chordata > Testudines > Testudinidae > Gopherus > Gopherus evgoodei. The sequence continues at coordinate 96,312,030 of NC_044325.1, forward strand.
TACAGATAGATGTGGAGTTGGGTGAGATAGGTGTTGAAATGTTCCTTGCTCGTGTGTGATCGTTGCTGTAACTGGCACAGGTTACATACAGTCCTTAACGAGAGTTTCACCTGACCCTAGCTGGAATGCTAAGTATACATAGGCTGGCTATAGGCTAGGAGGACACATACGGTCCTGAATCGATCAATCCATCGCTTTTAATAGTTTTTTTAAAGAACCAGATCAGGTGCATGTACTTCCCAACAGCGATGCCCAGCGATTGCCACCCGAAGAGATCTCATTGCAAAGCCACAAAGAAATATCAAATTGGAGACTTCTATATTTATCTATACTACTGGGTTGAGCAAGGAAATCAATAAAAGATTGGGTGGAAGTCTATTTACCGGTCAACTAGACCTCCCTTGCCAATTATCAAGGGGAAAAGTCAGAAGGGAGATCACAGAGAGCCCTTGGTAATTGGCCATCCCCACTTTTTACAGCCATTTCCTCGCATTCAACAGGGCACCAGGTTAAAAATACTCCTGCAATAGATGCAGTTTATTGTTGGAGTTGTTTTCAAATAAGAGCTAAATGTCAAGGTCAGGCGCGTGTCCGATAACTCAGGAAGGGGTTAGTATATGCATCCAAATCCACTGAGCTCAGAGCCCTCTTCTTCCAGAGTTAAAGCGATTCCATTGCGTATGTATGTGTGTTGAAGGAAACGAGCCCTTCCCAAGTTCATTTTCAGATCTAAGGAGCAAACCCAGGGACCTTCCCTAGTTCAAAAGAACCTTTAAATATAGCTGTATCTACATCTGTCCCATTTTTTAAATATTGGTCGGAGGCTCGAGTCTAGTCTCAGACCAGTGTAAATCAAGAGCAACTCCACTATGCGTCTGACGAAGTGGGTATTCACCCACCAAAGCTCATGCTCCAATACATCTGTTAGTCTATAAGGTGCCACAGGACGCTTTGTTACTTAAATTACCCAACATTTAACAGTTCAGAATCTGGTCCCTTGGCCTCAACACAAAAGAGGAACATAGGAATTGCCAGCCCAGATCAGATTTGCGGCCATCCAGTGTCCTGTCTCTCTGACAGTGGCCATGAACAGATGCCTCAGAGGAAGGTGTGAGAGCCCCAATAGACCGATGTGGGATAATCTAAGTGCCCCACTCCCACTTAGGTCTCATTTAGCCCCCCGCCCCCATACTTAGAATGGGTTTAACCCCGGAAGCAGGTTTAATATCTCTTCCAACTTTTTAATAATTAATTGCGAAAGCTCTTTAATAATATCCAGAAGCATTTATTATTCCAGCACTCTGGTGCAGAGATTCCCTCTAGATCCCTGGCAAAAAGGGGCTTTGGGAACCAGCTATACACACTGCTGTAGTGCCTACCCTTTCTGCATTTTTCCCTCTTATTTTCCTCCCTTCCATCCCACCAATTAATGGGCTGATAATTCTTATTACGCTTTACTAAGCACCATAAATGATCCGCTCATGGCTTGGGGGTGGGGGAGAATGACTTAAACAGAGATAAATTCCCAACAATCCTGATCTTTGTTCACGCTGTTCCGTGCAAACAGAGGGATCTGTCTCCTTTCACTCAGGGAGCTGATCAGGGTTTGATTATTTAAGTGCCAAGAGCAGCAGAAACAAAGCTGTGAACCATCTCCAGGAGTCCAGGGTGCAGGGAGCAAAGAGGTTGAGAGAGGCAGAGAATTAATCACAGAGGGCCCGATCCTGCATTCCTCCTGCTGAGCCTCAGAGTCGCGCTGAAGTCATGTTTATTTATTTGGAGTTTAAAATGCGCCGCAGCTGAGGTTACAACAAAACAATAACACTTGTTATTTACAAATAAACCGGTTACAAGGCTGGGATGCACTAGGAATGCAGGATCGGGCCCTCAGCCTCAAGGGAGAGGATCCGACCGTTATCGGGCGAAGAGGAGGATTCAGACAACTGTGGAGTGGGAAGACAGATTTCAAATGTGAGCTTCCGCGTTTGGAGAGGCGCCTTCTCTGTAACATGTTTCTTCCTTGCAAACAAATAATCGGATTTGCTCTTGGCTGCGTATTAGGAAAGTCAGAGCTCCCAGTCCCTGTGAGCAGATATTTATTTTCCTCATAGTGCATGGATCAATTTCACTGAAACCGGCGGGGAAACGGAGCCAATTCCCTACCCTCACCCCTTCCCTGTCCGCCTCTAGTCTCAGCTGCATAGAACTGTTAGGTCTAAAGGGAGCAGCAGGACCCATACAACTCCTGCCAGCCGGTCCCCTCCGTGTAGGGCTCCTGATTCTATCCCCATCCGAGCACACGTTCCGCAAGTGCGGAACCCCTGGCCCAGAGCGCAGCATTCCTTTCAATGGAGAGCGCTGCTTGCAACGAATGGCGCGCTCTGGCCCAATAGCGGCTGGATCCAGCTCTTGTTCCGTCCACACTGGCAGTGCATTCCCCGTGTGCTCCCCTTTGGGTCCACGGGCAGCCGATTGATTTCACAATGCGGACACCAGCCCTGTCCTGGCACGAGGGTTAGAGATCAATGCTGGAAACGGTTCTAGCCGTCACAGAAGGTGCAGACCTAGGACACAGCCTAAAGCCTAACTGGAGGGTGTGTTAGTGTCGTTAGCTGGGATCAGCAGAGCAGGATTTTCAGTCCCGTGCAGAGGAGAGAACAGCTTCCTGAGATGGAGATTCCGACGAGGCGAAATCACAGGCCGTTGCCACCCTGGGGTGGTGGACGAGAGCTCCCTGATCATCCAACTGAAAGGAAGCTTTAGGTTCACGCTCCGACCAGCGGTTACGCAGGGAAGCTGGAGAGAGAGCGAGGGGGGAAGAATGACTTTGCGAGGGCAGGAAACAACTGTGTAAAGGAATGTTTGATAAAACGAATCTCCAGTACATATGATATGTATATATTATTGTGAGATCAAACGGAGTGTGCTCTGAGGGAAAGGGATTCCCTCTCCCCCCAAACTCCTTCTTTAAACTTTGGCATGCTGTCATCAACATAGAAGGAAAGTATGGCTGGATTCTGTTAGCTCATCGGCACTAGGGAATTAGAAGCACTTTCAGCCGGTCTCTACCCTGCTTCCTCTGTAACCTTACAAGCAATGTACAACTGTAAAAACAGACAAGGAACCAGCTATCTGTCAAGATGCGTATACTCCTTAGTGAAGGAACTTAACCAAGTAATAAATAGTGCCAGTGACCTCCCTTTGGCCTCAAAGCAGGACCAAAGTATGCGTTATTAGATCCCCGAGCAGGCAGGCAATTGGACCGCAGAGCCTTTGGAATCCCAAGACGCCGGCCAATGAAAAATGAAACTGAACCAATAACGCTTAATTAATACATGTGCCGCGCTCCGGGGCAGAGCTGGTGCAGAGCTCTCATCGGTAAGCGGCGCATGTCTAGGGGTACAACGATAATCACCCTGCAGTCCCAGCAGGAGGAGAGGGAGCAACGCTTCTCAGATATATACTCTGGACACTTCGGAGGTGTGTGATGGAGATTTTCAGCAGCGTACAGGGGATTTCCTTAAATCTTTTCTGCACGTTGCTTTAAAAATCTCAAACCAGTGCACTGCCTGCGCTCGGCTCCTGCAAGGGTGGGTGCGGGGCTTTACGAATTAACTAGTGTTTAAAATGTGTGACCCAAGCACACAACTCTTTATACACACATAGGGAGAGAGTTTCTGGAATTCTGAACAGTGTAAGGGAACCACGCTTGGTTTGTAGGATCTAAAGTCCCTGCGCTTGGGAGTGCCCGAGAGAGTCAGTTCTCTGGCTATTTATGAGCAGGGCAGTCCACTAGAAGGAATTCTTTTCCTCATGACAGACCCGTCAGCATCGGCCAGATCCCAATGCTACAGCCTGTTCCGCACCTTCCTTTCGATTGCAGAAATCCATTGGCTATTATTGCATTAGAATTTCCCTGCGGTTCGGGGGCTGGATTCTTCTGCATTCTTCTTTTCTGTGCTGCTTGGTCTTGCTTGGGAGTCGAGGACGGCAAGGAGCTGACCAAGCCCTCGTGAACTGCTAGGAGACCAGGCTGGAGTTTATGGGAGGTTGCGTTCACCAGTATCAGCAACTGACGACAAGTTTGCTGCAGCTCTATTTCTTCCCTCACTTGCTCCAGTGTCAATGCTCTACACAGCACTACAGTAAATATGCCACAGTAAAGTGTTCCCATGTTCTGCGGACGCCAAAATAAGACAGATTTGGGGAGTTTACTCTATTATTTTACCGTAAATCTTTGAAATTCTGGAACTAATTATATAGAGGATATGTCTCAATTTGTTCTGCATTAATGCCACATTGGGAATGGAGTCAGGGCCACAGCCGGAGCACATACTCGAGCACATGAAATTGATGAACTGAGACTTGCTGCTAGTCCCGAACACACCATCTGGAATTCCAGTCTGAGGTTACAATTAGAACTTCTGACCCCAAATTCAACTTTGTGGAGAAGGGAAAAAAAGTTACTTACTCTGCACCTGTAGGAAACACAGTGTTCAAGTCTCCCTCTTTTGAAAAAAAGTCTCTCAATGTTTGATAATACTTCTAGTTCATACAAATGCTTTTCACCCAGCCTGGGTTTAATTCATTGTCTTACATTTTCCCCTCCTAATTTTCTTGATTACTGGCTTTAACTGTATCATCACTGAAAGAATTATCCAATAAATAGGTTTGGTTAGTGTTCTTTCACTTTGTTGAGGCATCTGATAAAGGCTACAATAATGATCTAGCTCTATGCTTGAATTCTTGGTAGGAAAAACAACAACTAGTGTCTGTGCCTTTTAATAGTGTCATAAATAACTGGGCAGCTATCATTCCACTTTCTGTAGTAACTCTTGTCCTATTAGTTAGTCTCACCTTGCACCCCTCCTGGATGGAAATGGACTAAATGAAGTACTAGGTAGTACAGGGGTTCTATTAAAATTTATTACAAGACTGCTAAGACAAAACTGAATGTAAATCATCAAGCTGTATAAGGTCATAAAATATCCCTGTGCAGCTAGCCTTAGCCAAGATTCTGGTGAATAAAAGTTCATATAGAACTAGATATCAGTAACATCTTTCAGATCTGGTATATATGACATTTTAAAAGTCTCAGATGTACAGGGAGATATACTTAAGAATAGTTAAAACAATTATATTGAAATTTTATTGGTATTTGGCACTTCAGTATATGCTTTTTGTTTTTACTTAGGTAACATGTTGCAGTTTGATTTCATCCTTTTCTCTCTGACATTTTAAATTAATAAATAATGTATTATATAGCGAAAGGATCTAAAAGTCATGGAATGAATCAGAAATGACTACTTTTAAATATGCTAACTGGGAGCCAAGGAATTAATCTGATCTACAGCTTGGTAGAATACAGCTTAAAGCAGATCCATCTTTAAATATAATATTGTAGATGAAAAAGTAGCAAGTCACCCCTGTCCCCTATAAAATTTATGAGAACTTCGAGCCATCTGGCATTTTGTCTGTGAATCCAGATACACATCTGGAATGCAATGGAAGGATTTACACATTCAAAAGAGGTGGGAAAGGTCCAGCTAAAATAAGCACATTATGCCAAGTCACTAAAACAGAGCTCAGAATACTTATGACAACTTTGTTCAGTAAGTGAAGCCTGTTTGTGACTGGTACTGACACAGAAGATAACCCAAGGTCTCACTAACCTTAGCTAAATAACAGGGCAGTATTGCCCTAAGGGTGTATTGTTCTATAAAAATTTCTCCAATGGATTAGGCACAAGCATGTTTTCCTACCATGTATGGCTTCATGTTTCATTTTTATTTCTCAACAAACATTTAACAATGCAAGGGAAGTCCTAATTTCAGTTTATTCTACCCCTTTGTAGTAATATAGAGCAAAGATACATGATAGACCAGATTCTCAATTGGTATAAATCAGCATAACTCCACTGGAGTTCTGCCAATTTATCCCAATTGAGAATCTGGTCCATTTCTCTAAACTCTTGTTCTGAACCCCTGGGTACAGACCAAGTGATGTCAAATGAGTGGCTGCATCCTTAGGCCTCAGAAGTGCACTTCAGCACCTACCCAGCTTAAGCACATACTTAAAGTTAGGCATATGCTTAATACTTTTACTGGAACCTTGATTCCATTTTGGGGGGAAATTCAGTCTCCTCTTTGTCCCACGGCATAATAACGACACCAGAACCCAAGAATATGAAGGCTTTAGCAGCGTGTTCAGTGGTTAAAGCAGGGACTATGAATAGGATCCGGGAGTTTTAGTTCCATGTGCCTCCATTTATTCACACATACAATGGAAATAGTGACATGCTTACCTATTTCACAAGGGTGTTGGGATAAAGAGTGCTATATACATGCGTACTATGTATTTTGTGCAGCAATAGTGGGTCAGTTCTCTCCCAAAACTCTTTTCTATAGCATTTCTTGTCAGGCATTTCTGTGTCTGACAAGCAGGAATATGAATACATTTTGAAATATGTAAAATTTACTAACATTAAGGCTTACACCATTCCATCATTCAAGTTGAAAATGAAGGATGGAAGGAGCATGTCCAAATACACAATAACCAACCTTTGTGGGGACAGCAGTGGTTGGTGGCATGTTTTGATATTCTTGCTGACAGCAGATCCATAGCAAAAATGATAGCCCAGTGCTGTGGAAGACTTGGAATATGGCAGAACCGCTAGAATCGCACTGCATGATGGGATCTCATACTGCTAACCCATGCAAGATGTCAAAGCTGTACGTGATTTGTTTGTTCCTTTTTGTGCAGGAGGAGTGAGTGGATTTGCATTTAGTGGCCAACACATGCAATCTGCCACGGGGAGAGTGCAGAAAATGCCAGGGCTTCTGCAACCCTCATAGTACTGTACCAGCCACAGAGTGTCTCCACTACTTCTTCACGGCACGGGCAGAGGATTCCATGCTCTCAGGCCCTAAAGGCACAATCATTTTACTCTAGAAGTCAAAGGAATAGACCCTTTCATTCAATCAAGGCTGATTATGCTTAGAATTCAGATGCTCTGTGCTTATCAGACTACTTCATACAGTGTTCCTATACAGGCACATGTCTATAGTGCTCACAGACACATACTCTCTCTGCCCTATATAAATGGATCCACTTAGAACACACATTCAAGTATATGGAAATGAAGTACCTATACTGAGGGCCAATACCTTAATCATTTCTGTATGGTTCTTGACAAATAAATTGCTGGAAGCAATTAGCAATAAAAGGCAACTTCAAAAAGTGACTTCTCCCAGCCCTTTATTCTGCCTCATAGCCTCCATCCCCAAAAAAACCCACATAAAATTTGCTTTCTTCCTTCCCCTCCCCCATTAAATCCAACTCTTCCTTCACATATGCACTGTTGCATATAACATCCAACCAATTTGCTGAGAGGGTAGACAATCAGCTGTAACTTCCCTCAACTTCAACTCCTTCCTCACACCCCTTCAAAAGTTTTTTACTGTCAGTGTTCTAAGCAGGTTTTAACAATGGGTTCTGAAATAGTGCTGAATATAGCCTGTCTTCTCCTCTCTATTCTGGTATTTATATGGTCCCCACCACAGTAGTACTGCAGCACCCATGTTTTCCTTATTTATACTTGCAGACAAACTGGGCTCAGCAGCAACCCTCCCTCTCCTTTTTTTTTTTTTTTGCAGTTTTGATAAACTTTGAGGCTGGGGAGAAATAGAACTGAAGTTAAGGGGGAGAGGGGAAAAATCACTCGTTAAAGCAGAGTCTTGGGGCCAAATTTATCTTGGGTGTAAGCTTGATGGACTTACATGAAGGATAAATTTGGTTCTAAAACAAACTTAAAAATAACCAATGTTTACTTTCCACTATTCAGTTGCAAAATGTTGGAACAAGAATTAAAGAGACATTGGAAGTCTGCTGTATCTAGACCAATCAGAACTGTTATTTATTTGTCTCCTTTTCTCGTTGGTTCATTGTAGAGTTAAATGATGTGCAGATCAGACTAAGACTACCTTGGTGATACCTTACCTAATCTCTGTTCAAAATATTAAACACATTGGTGGAAAAGAAATAGAAAAAGCAAGGGACAAAGAGACCCTGTCAGTTTGTAATTTATGCTTTCTAAGAGAAACAATGAAAGGAACAACCAAATAAGTGCAACTCCTTTCTTTAGATTACAACACATATGATTAATACTGTAGTTCTATGAATAGCTTTGCAAGTAGCACCACCACCGTAATCAAGATATAAAAAAAGTTTATGAGCAGTTGCTTAGAAAAAACAAGATAAAGCCAATGGAAATTTGATACTGGTCAATAGTGCATTTATTCAAAATGTATCACTGACTTAAAGTCTCCATAAATTCTTTGTAAAAGAAACTTCCATTGTGATCACTGTTCCAGATCTAAGTGATTTATTTTTCCCCCTTTAGTAGAAATTAGATATATCTCACAAAGTCCAAGTTATATATCTATTGATATAGATTTAATCATGCCCTCATGAGATAATAAATATTAAATTCAAATAAGAAGATAATGCAAGGACAGTATCTATAAGAAATGGATATTTTGATTTATTCATAGATTAACTCACGTAAAGAAACTCACATTTCTATATAACTTGTTTCCAAATTCAGAGGATCCACATTTCCAAACTGTTAGCTCTTGGGAACAGAGCAGATGTTGGATTCTGTACAGTTTCAAAAAGGTTTCTTAGCAGTTATTTATCTCATTGCCTCACTGTAAGCAGCATAATTCTTTGCCCTCTCTAGCCACACTTGGGGCCATTAATTCTGCTTGTTTTGATGATCTGCTTGCACAGATGTATATTTGTTGTGTGTGCCTGCAAAACACACAAGCAGGATACTTTCAATAGTTTATAAAAAGTACACTCTGAAAAGACATATTGAAATACCTGGCTCTCAGTCCATTTTCTATCTCCAGGAATTTTGTTCCCCGGACCAAACATAGTATTTTGCAAAGATAGCCTCTTTTTGACCTTTACACAGTTATTGCCTTCAGTGTCTTCTTTGGGATCATTCAAATCAAAATGGTTTCTCAGTCTTATCAATTATTTACAGAAAATTCTGGACAGAAGTCCAAGTAAATGCAGCAAATGGTAAGTAGGTTTAATGTCAGCTAAAACTTGTGCAGAATATTTAATCCAGTACTATTCTTTCAGATTGGCTGTTAGAACCAGTTTCAACCAAACATGGAATTAGCAGTGAAACAATGTTATTTATGAGTAGCAAAATGTTCAAACATTGTTTTGATGAACAATGGGGAAACCAGTAAGATCACCAATTCTCTGGTACCTACATTTGCTTTGTTAGGGAATGAAAAGTTCTTCAATCATTGTGGTAATTTACCATATTTTATCAGTTTCTGTTTAAGCCACCTACACACACTTCTTCAATATTCTTGACACTTACTGCAACATTCCCTATAAGCAGTTTGCATACAGATGTGGTAAAGACTAGAGCCCAAAGTTTCAAAGCTGGACATACAAATGCATGTGGAATTGTGCACCTACTTTACACATTCAAATGTGCATGCAAATCAAGTAATTGTGTATGCTTGTGCATTTGAGTCCAACTGACCAAGTGCACATGCAACTACCTGATTTATATGCATGATCTGATCCCGAGTCCATTAAAGTCAATGGCAAAGCTCCCATTGATTTCAATAGTACAGAATCAGGCCCATATAGTCTACACATGCACATTTGAAAATGTAAGCCTAAAAGAACAAGTTTATATCTGTCAGTTGCAACACAACACTAATGGAGAAGTATCATCCATCCAGAGGTTCTAAGAGTCAAGAATTATATTTCCCAAATCACAGGGCTTCTCTTGGAAGACTATTTCATAATCTAACACGAGGTAGGCAACCTATGGCACAGGTGCCAACGGTGACACACAAGCTGATTTTTAGTGGCATTCACACTGCCCAGGTCCTAGCCACCAGTCTGGGGAGCTCTGCATTTTAATTTAATTTTAAATAAAACTTCTTAAACATTTTAAAAGCCTTATTTACTTTACATACAGCAATAGTTTAGTTATATATTATAGACTTACAGAAAGAGACCTTTGAAAAACATTAAAATATATTACTGGCACGCAAAACCTTAAATTAGAGTGAATAAATGAAGACTTGGCACACCACTTCTGAAAGGTTGTTGACCCCTGATGTAACAGATCTCATTGTCAGGAAGCTTTTCCTCATTCAGTCTCTTTTTCTTTGCTTGTCATTTAATCTGTTACTCATTATACCAACTTGTAAGATCCTACATAGTTCTTCTCCATTTTTCATGTTTACATGCTTCACATATTTATAGGATGGTTTGTCCCTCCACCACAACCATTCTTTTCCCAAGCTATACATATTTAGTTCTTTTCATAGACTATCAGGGTTGGAAGGGACCTCAGGAAGTCATCCAGTCCAACCCCCTTCTCAAAGCAGGACCAATCCCCAGAAAGATTTTTGCCCCAGATCCCTAAATGGCCCCCTCAAGGATTGAACTCACAACCCTGGGTTTAGCAGGCCAATGCTCAAACCACTGCGTGATCCCTGCTCCCCCCTCCCCAATCTTTCCTCATAAACCCTCTCTTTCCCAATAAGCTCCACCCACCAACATTTTCTGGTATGGAAGAGCTCAGAACCAAACTAAATATTCTGGGTATAATGGCATTTTGGGATATCCCAAAATGTAAGATTTTTGCACTCTGGATCTCAGAATCATCTTAAGCACTGAGTGGTACTCCAAATGAACATAAGATTGTCATATCAGCATAGGAAGCTTTGGGTTGCATCCCTAGATCATTTTTTTAGTAGACCCTTAGACAATATTTTCTCCAGACAATGCCCTAACTATATTAGTTCCATTGTACTTGTCACAAATTCATGTAATTAAATACATAACATTTATAGTGATTGTTATGTTCAGACTATTTTACAAACATTATCTAACCCCAGCATTAAGACATATTATTCCAATTTTCTATATAGGGAAACATAAGGCAAATACAAGTTACTTGTCCAACACCCACAAAAGGAGAAACGTTTGAGCTGGGACTAGAGTTCATGAATTCCTATCAACCAGTCTCATGCTTAAACACTATGACACATTTGTCGCTTTGTGACACAGTAACACTTTGTTTTGCTCCTATCATCATACTAATCCTAGTTAAAGCCAGTGGAAACTGTTTTTAATATTGGAATTGTGCAGTGCATTTCCATGAGTGAAATAAGATCATGCCACAAACTAGAACTTATTATACAATTAAATCTCACCTACAAAATTTACAATTTTATAAGCTCAGAGACTGACAGACTTCAAATATACATAATTAGGTTACAGAGTAATAGCCATGTTAGTTTGTATCCACAAAAAGAACAGGCTCAAATAAATGTGTTAGTCTCTAAGGTGCCACAAGTACTCCTGTTCTTATAACTAGGTTAGTTAAACTGCAGATATTGAAAATCTCATTTGGTCCTTCAGAACTTAGCAGTACCATGCATCTGAAGTTAGGTCCAAATCCAACTGGGAAATATGTTTGCGTAGAAAACGCACCATATTTTTAGTAAGCTCAACCATTTTTCTTCAAGACATGCATCCCTCTTGTGAAATATGTCACTGCAGACAGACTCTGAAGATGGCATTTTTGGAAGATGACAGAACTGAAACAGATCTAGGTCATCATAAATATACCATATCACTGAGCAAGACAACTCAGAGTCTGGATCTTTGATTTGTAAGAGAAGGGCTAGGAAAGGTCACTGGAATCCCAAAATAAAACAACCATCCCAGGAAAAGAAAACACAACAAACATTCATGAAAGATATTTCAGTGTAGAATACATGGTGTTCAGAGGTGCAGTCGACACACATAAAAGCAGCAGCAATTTCATGTTTAAAACAAGCCAACCAACCTCACATACACCTCCATGAGCTCTAGATATAGGGCTAGCCTGGCAGTTGTGCCCCTGTGTTGTAGGTCTGAGCCTAACAGCTACAAAAACATAGTACATTTGGGGTTGGTCAAACACTTACTATCCTTTGGAAAGATGTTCTATCAGAAGAATTTGGACATCTGGGAAGGGACTTGGTGCATTTGTCACTGTGTGAGCCAGAGTGGGTGGGGTCCCCAACTTCACCTTTCAAAGTGGAATAGGAATCACAGTCAGCTTTCAGTTTTAGGAGAGGGCATACCCTTTACCTCCTCCACTTCACACCACATAATATAGATCCCCATACAGCAGCAGCAGCAGCACACACACGGTATATGTTCTGAATCAGTCTTGACCATCCACTTAGGAATTATATTAAACTTGAATCTTACAGAATTGTTTGTCTTTTTAAAAAAAGATTCTCTCTCTCTCCCTCTCTCTCTATATATATGCACTTTGATTTATGTGCCATTTTTTCTGTTTGCTTTCTTTATAGAAGAGAAAAATATGCATTGTCACTTTAAATCACTGATTCTTTTTGGCCCAGCCTCCCCTTTTAAGGAAACTGGAAGGATCTTCCATTTTCATACCAGGTACATGAGGCTGCTGCATTTTAATACGCTTATTTTCAAGCAGATCTAAAGAATGCAAGGGTCTTAGGGCCTTATGACCAGTAACAAAACTACATGTACCATGTGGGCTACACTGGAAGCATGTTCCTAAAGATGCTGCTTATGTTTATAAAGTCTTTTGAGGTGAGGGTTGCAGAGTGGAAAAACATAACAGAAATTTAACAAAGGCCACTCTAAAAAATGTGAAAACAAAACAAAAAAAAGTAATTCTCCCACAGGAACCAAAAGGCATTTCATACATGTCCAGTGAGACATTAAAAATAATTATGTGGAAAAGTAATAGCTCCCTTGGTTGTTTTAATGTATTTTTGTCTACAATCAAGAAAACTGCTGTCTTGGCTTTGCTTGAAAGGTCTCTCAAACAAAAGCCCTTCAAATGACCCTCGGATTATTAAACAGCAGTAACAATGAACATGGATCTCAGTTTAAAAAGTATGTTAAACCAAAAAGACTGACAGTTTGGATCTTGGAAATAGCCTTCAGTGAAACGTAAAGGGTTATTTTTCCTCAATTTTCAGAGTCCCTTCTCTGAAAACAAAAATGCATAAGAAAAATCTATATCATTCTCTTGTCTAAAGGGAATTCAGGTAGAGTTACATTTTTATTTTCTCTCTCACACTATATTTTTGTTTCTGGTAGTAACATATTTATTAGACATGGGTCCAATTCCAAAGGTCGGATTAGGTTCCTAATTTAAACTCCAATGTTCACACACAGAGGACAGTTTGGATCAGGAAGGTTGTTTTCGGCTTTGTTTTCCCATATGATTTCCTCAGAAACACGCTAGAGGTCATTAATATTATGGAAGAGATTTGAGGTGGACAAAAAATAGACAAATAAAACCAAAACCAACCAAAACCCCAGATATACAGGTGTTGAGATGTTCAGTAACATACACTCATATAAATGCCATATCAGGAGAAGCAAATACTGGATCTGGGGTGGGGGGGGGAGACAAATAGTTATGCCCAATACTTTTGTTTAAAGTCATTTATCATTGAAATTGTCTTTATAATCAGATACTAACTTCAAAAACCGATTACAAAATAGATCTGATGTTTTCATTTTATGAGATGTCACAGACAAAATGTGACTTCCATTGGCTGCTGGACTCATTGGTGTTAAAAAGAACAAAATGTGTTTGTGATCTGTGGGCAAAGTTTCCAAATAACTGCCTGTGGACACAACCTCTGCTGCCAGTCAAGCATGCTTCTCTAACAAAGGCTGTGTGGTGCCAGCCAATGTGGCCTTGACTACAGTAGGAATAATGGAAACTATAGTTCCATATCACTGGTAGCAATGGTGGAGGCTGCAGTGTAGACAGAACATGGGTGTTTTTAAACTACCTCGGAACAGGGTTAGATGATACAGCAGTAAAATTATGTTCTCGTTACTGTGATTGCCACCAAGGGCAGCCCGGGCAGAGCTGAGTCAGTGAAGAAAAATGCTTACATTTTTTCCCAGTTTAGAGGTATTCTGTATGTGCCCACAAAGCTCTCAGACATGTGAGCTGCTTGGATATTTATCCAAGACACATTTTCCATGGTCACTTAGCACAGTCTCTCCTTTGTAACATTTCTGAGAATTAAACTAAAATGATGTCTGTTATCTGTAAAAGTGAAAATACAGTAACAAAGCTGTATCTTTACTAACAGGCCCCTTCAGTTCTGAAGCCAAAATATCACTGTGTCATGTATAATCAAAGGCAAGGCCTTTGAACGGCACTGAGTTAGCATCTTTGCAGGCTAAACCTTTCCATTTGCCCTTAGAACTAACTGTTGCAGTGTGGGTAGCAGTAATATAAGCTGCCTTGCCACTGTGCCCAACCCCTGGCTTGGAGGCATTGGCTCTAGGGGCCAAAGAGGGTTTCATTCTCTATAACCATGCCAACAAGGCTGACCATTAGTGTCCAGTTTAGGGATTTATGTGACCTGGGATTACACTATCATCTCAGTTTACAATGACTACATAATAGTAATCAGATGATATTACTACCAGGGTTGGATTTGAATCAGCAATACAGTAATAGTAAAAGACACTATATCCCCATCCCACCAGTGTAATCCCTTCCCTGACTCTGCCATATTTCAAGACATTCAAAATTCCCTCAGAATTAATGAACACCTATTTCTGGCCTTTTTAAAACTAGAAAATACAACTATAAGTCCTGATCTTGGAAAGCATACAGTTTACTGTATAACCTGATTTTTTTTTATGAAAGGGATATATGAAGCAGGCAATAATATAGATAACATTCTGTAAACATTATTATTGATTATTATTCTTAGTAATGTTGATTTGTTGTCAGGTGTTTTTTTTAAATGTGAATTTTGCTTGTAGAAAATCTTAGTCTTGTTGTTTCTAAAAATATTTAAAATCTGGCACCAGAGACCATGGAACCATGGAGTGCTATACAAAATCTTTTTAAGGAGTTACTGTTCACTTCATGCTAGTTGCATTGATTTCGCAAACTGCATCACTCTTCTTGCTATAAACCTCGGCAGGTGAGGCTGGTGTTCATCAACCGCAGTACTTATTTTTTACTCCTGTGTTTTCAGTAGTTTAATAGTAATGAGCCCACTGGTCACAAAAGGCCTTTTGTTGTGTCTGCAAATACCAACATCATAAAATCTGCTTTAGAAGCTGCAGTACATTTCAATCATTTTGTTGTAACGGTATGATGGGTCAGAACAGGAATAAGAACTTCACTGTGAAGCAAAAACTGGATACTATCAATTAAACATGTATAGATTTAAAGATCTAACCTCTTGTCATGTATGCAATGCCTATTAATTTCAATGGGTGTTATGTATGCACACAGAAAGAGCATTTAGAGACTTATTAAATATTTGTATTGTAAAATCACCCAGAAGCCCCAGTCAGGATCAGAGTCCCATTGTATTAGACATTCTACAAACAAGTTCATTGACCAAATGGGAACAATACATTTTATAAATTAAAATGTTGTTCCTTTGTGCCTTGTGTTCTATTTTAGACATTATCTCCCATTAACAAAAAACAAGCAAACAAGCAAACAAACAAAGAAATGATATTTCTTGATATCAGCAACATAAGGGCATATTTTGGCAATTACTTAAAGCTGCTTAAAATCTGAATATCTAGCACTACGCTAAGGTAAGAAGACATATGTCTTGACTACTACCAAGACCTTCTAAAAATATCTTTTATCAAGGCAACAAGAGACTGCATTGAATTTGCCTGAGACAACTATCATGAAATTGCCATGGGGAAATGAAGTGCCAACAATGTTTTGACGCAAGATAAATTTTGGGAAGCCCTACACCTTGGAAAGATGTAAAGCAGCTCCATGGGAGGCTGTTGTTAACATGTTTGGCTGACCAAGTGAAAGATGTTCATATATGGTAAGACATATGGCCACACCTAATCAGGTTATAGTAAATGTCTATACATTAGGAGAGAAGCATGAAGAGTGGAGTGTTTATGACCTCAGATATAATAGCTAGAGACTTTCTTACGAAAGAAGCCATAAATCAGGATGATCTTGTTCTACTACTTTCCTTAAAAAAAAATCACTTTTTTTTTTAAAGTCTTTAGTAGTTTATTGATGAAAAGCTTCCTCAGAGAAAGGAATATGCAGGATTAACACTAGAATCCTGCATTGCTGTGATATTTTGATGATCTTCTGTTTTTCTGGGTTTGTTTGTTTTTTTTTGTCTCCACCTCCATTAAACTGCCTTAGCAGGACCACTGCAGTTGTCCTGCAGAAAAAACTAAATATGGGATGTCTGGAATATGGACTCAGCTCAAGAGGGAGGAATCCCCATAGGACCAGCACAAAGGGGGGTTGGTGGGATTGGCTACAATATGCTTTGCTTGTTAAATATGCACAAGAAATAAATCCTATTATTTTTTTAAAGTATGCACAGGTGCTTCAAACTGTTGCAAAAGCACTAAGGTCTTTGGGTGTATTAAGCAGGGGAATACGGAGTAGACGTAGGGAAGCGGTATCGCTTTTCTATACAGAGTTAGTGAGGGCATTACTGGAATACTATATCCAGTTCTGGACTCCACACTGCAGAAAGAATATTGACAAAATGAAAAAAGTTAAAAAAAATGCTACAAGAATTATTCAAAGTCTGAAAAACTCGCATTACAGCAAAAGATTAAAAAAGCTCAATCTATTCAATTTATCTAAGAAAAGGTTAAGAGATGACTAGATCACAATTTATATGTGAAGATTTCTGATTGTAGAGGGTTTTTTAATTTAGTAGACAAGGCATTCATTACAAGATTCAATGACTAGAAGCTGAAAGTGGACAAATTCAGTCTAGGAATAAAATATACATTTTTAACAGTGAGTGTAGTTAGCAATTGGAATGACTTACTTAGAGATGTGATGAATTCTCCATCAATTGCAGTCTTTAACATCAAGACTGGATGTCTTTCTAACGTAAGCAGGGTCTGAATGAGCTCTCCCACTCCCCAACTAGCTATCAGGGGAGAGCTCATTCAGACCCTGCTTACATCCTCCCCACAGCTGAGAATATGTTGTCCTGGCAAATCACACTTCATATTATACCAACTACATGAGTTCTCCTCAAAGGGTCTGAGGAAACCCACTATATGGGTTCACTAAAATTACAGAAGTTATGGGCTTGATCATGCAGGAGACACTTGGTGAAATTTTATGACCTGTGTTATGTAGGAGAGCATGTTAGATGATCAGCATGGTACCTTTTGGCCTTAAAAATCATCAGTCATGTACAAAACTCCCATATTAACGTGAGTTTCCCCCATTTTGACCTACTATAATATGTATAAATTCTTAAGTGAGATGGTGGGGGTGGGGAGGCACATTGAAGATCAGGCTGTTTCCATTGCCATCAGCATGTGTGTCTAGGAAGGTGAGCAGTGTCATCAGGGATGCTCAGAGTCTGGATACACTTGAACTTTTCAGTCCTTACTAGAGATGATCTAAGAAGTCTGGATTTAGAGTTGGTTTTGCAAATTCTTGTTTGCTGCTGTCTCAGATCTCGCTTCCAAACTCCAGAAGCTTGTACAAGTAAAAGATTTGGATAAAATTTAAGCTTTGATCCATCCTCAGAATCTATCCAAACTGAATCTCTGAAATTGCAAGAAAAAAAGTATGTGTTCCCCACACTAATCCAGGAAGCGAGTGCAATAAATATTACTCTGCAGTAAATCCTTACATCTCCAGAGGTGCACTTGCATCCTTCCAAAGGGTTTTATTTTCTGTTTCTTTTCATCTGCACCATTGTCCCCTATAAACCAATTCTTTATTCTGCCTGGGAATAGTAGAATGTGTGACTAAGGACAGAGTTTACTAAATGCTGAATTGGCTGGGATTGATTTAACCATGTAGGCATTTACTTGTTCTTAGAAAATCTTGTGTGAACTTTGAAGAAGTTGTTTGATGCCATTTTTTCTGGGCAGGATGTAAAATGATTCTCTTTCATTTCCTATAAAGAGCCCTAATAAAAAGCTGTCCTGTGACACACACATGAAAAGGGCAGAATAAAGGCCCAGTTGACAGAAACCACTCCAGATTGACATATTTGTGAGCTATGTATCGTTTCCCTGCCCTGCCTAAAATTAATTAGATAATAAGGGAATAACTATTGGTTCTTGTAAACAGCGTAGTCTAGATTACCAATGGCCTGTCATACTTCATAGTACTAGGAGATTAAAAAATTCAGTACCATCACTCACATGGAATTCTTTCTATGTGGCAATACTTGTGAACTTCCCTCCATTTCACTGCAGCTGTGTACCACTGCAAGCTTTATTTCTGAGAGCTATACATGTTGTGTGTCATTAAAAAGGTACTGGTATCATTAAACAAGCTCAGTTATGTTCCCAGAAGAGTAGGGAGCCAATATAGCAATACTTTCCATGGAGGACAAAAGCAGTAGATAAGGACAACATTATTTGGTTTCAGTGTTTAAAGTATCAACGTTGGCTGTTTTACTTAGACTTGCTAGTACCTAATCCTAATAACTCCTTTAGGAAATGGTAAAGGCATTTCTAAAGTCTTTTTCTGTTCCATATATTTTTGTTTAAATTAAGCAGTTCAGTTCCTCCAAACAATATTCTTTACTTGCTGGATTGCCAGAGATTGAGATTACTGAGGAGACAGCAAGCTCATCATTTTAGGGAAGGACGATTTACAATTTCACTTCAGAGACTGGCCAACTAAAGGAATGGAATTGATGGACTCTGGGTCCAGTTTTCCTTGACTGAAAGAACTTCATATCACTACGGTGCCTCTGTGGGAGAGGAGAAGCAGCAGGGTTTGAGCATGCAGCTATATTAGTTGAGAGGCTGATTAAGTGCACAGTGCAGTGACATTGGTTGCAGTGTTTGGGAGAGGCACCAAAGTACAAGGGTGGGAGAGCAGCAGCTAGAGGAGCTGGGTGAACAGCTGTCAGGAGTAGCTAGCTCACTGGTATGCTTTTAGCAGAGACATCTACATGTGGTGGCCTTGGGAGAAGCTGCAGCTGTGTGCCAGCTGTGTACATCAGAGGAGTGATACAATGGCTAGTAGTAACAATGACAAGTGAAGAGACAGGGGGAGGAAAGAGAGAGAAAGTGGGGACCTAAAGAGAACTGGCTCTGTGACAAGAAAGGGCTGCAGTATCTGAGATACTCCCATTAGTGCTGCAGCAAGCAAAAAGGGTTAAAAATACAGGACTAGGGGTATGTAGAAATAAACTATATTTGAGGATCTATGGGTGCTTACTGGGTTGAGGCTCCCTGAATGAGAGAGTTTTGCTCTTCCTCAGCATGTTGGTTCTTCCCCTGAATAGATTAGCCCTTCAGAGCTAGCACCCGTGTTCTTCTAGGGTTTGCATAGCTGAGAAGACCACCACTATTTTCTGCTGGCCAGGCCCATATAGCATCTTTTTCCTTCCTTTGACTTTCTACTCCATAACCAAGGGCTCTAAAATTGTTAATCACATTCCACGGCCAGTGAATAATTAGTGCTCATATCATGGTTTTGGAAAAATGCCTTTAATGTCCCACACTTCTAGAACAGAAATGTATCCAACAGTGACAGAATACAAAAACATCTGTGTAATCCAAACCATGTTCTGTCTGGGAAACAAAGGTTATAACTATACAGATGTCCCTTCACTAACAATTATCTTCTAATTCATCAGGATCTAGTATTGCATCCAATTAAAAAGAAAGGAAGGAATGCAGTTAAAGAGTTAGTCCAGTTGAATTTGAAAGCTTACCTTATTAGCTATACCAACGTTTTTCCATTAAAAAGGCCTGTGTTTACTTTAACTGTGAGATCATTTAGGACATACAGAACTTATGCTGTGTTTTAATTCTGAAGATTCTACAACCAGAAAGTTTCCTTCCTTCCCTAGAGAGATGTAATCTAAGCACAGCATTTGGAGCCAGAAACTCCTGATATCTAATTCTGGCTCTTACACTGGAACCCAGATCCTCAGAGGTATTTAGGTGCCTAATTCCCCTTGATTTCAGTTTAAGGAGCTGGGCTCAAGTCCCTGTATAGGCTCAGACAAGTCACTTACCCTCTCTGCCTCAGTTTCTCCATCTGAAAAATGGAGACTTGTGAGACTTAAGTGCTTTGAAGATGAAAATTGCTGTATAAGCACTCAGTGTTATGAGGACTCAGTATAGTCCACAGTAAGACAGACCTAATTTCTACACCCAAGATCATTTGAAATTCTGTGGTAATTTTTTTTAATTTAGGATTTATGCTTTTTATTGAATTTGAAGATGAAGAGAAGCTCTCATGGGTTTTTTAGTATTAAAAACTTAATTTTATTCTGCCCCCCAGTTTTCGTTGTGCTACAGAATGCACTGAACACACATAAACGCACTGGAGAAGCTGCCAGTGGAGGGAGGACTTGTGTTTTATCAGCTGGACAGAGGACAGTTGAGGCTTTGGACTCCTGAGAAGGTATGGGAGACAATTGGGGTTTGGAGCACTCATGGGCTGAAACTTTTGGCAATGAGACAGGAATGCATTTCACCTTTCACCCCTCTTTATGGACAGGGCAGAAATGACTGGATGGGGTTCAGGAACTGTAGTCTCAGCTATACCACTGATTAGTAATGTGACCTTGGACAAGTCACTTCTCCTCTCTGGGCCTCAGTTTCCCCCCACTCCCATCTGTAAATTGGGGATGAGAAGACCTGCTTAAGGTGATCAGATTTTAAAAGTCAAAATCTGGGATACTTTTAGGACAACATTTTTACAGCTGTGAAACAATCAGACTAAAGAAAAAACATGTTTAAAAGTGTTGCTACTGCCAGCTTCTGACTCCACAGTGGCACATACATGTTTCTCAGAACAGGGTGTTTTTTCCCCCAGTAACTTGGTGTCTAAATGTATTTATCACACAACATTGAACAAGTGCCTTTCACTTTCAGCAAAAGAACAGCTTTTACGTACCAGTTTTTCTCTACACTCTAAACACTGAATGCTCCTTCCACCAGATTGTTCCTAAGCTTTTGAGGGCAGGACCATCTTTCTTTTGAGTGTTTGTATAGATAGTTCAGGGGTCGGCAACTTTTGAGAAGTGGTGTTCCAAGTCTTCATTAATTTAAGGTTTCAAGTGCTCGTAAAAGATTTTGCATGTTAGACCAGCAGCCACTCAGCCTGCTGTCAGTCTAGGTTCTGTCCACTGGCCCCTGCCAGCCAAGGTCCTGGCTGCTGGCCCCGCTCAGCCCGCTGCCAGCCGGGTTCCATCCATCCAGGCCAGCAGCGGGCTGAGCGGGGCGGGTGCCCAGGACCCTGCCTGGCAAGGGGCTGGTGGCCAGAACCCCAGACCAGCAGCAGGCTGAGAGGCTCATCCTGCTGCAAGTCTGAGGTCCCGGCTGCCAGCCCCGCTCAGCTGGCTGCTGGTCTGGGGTTCTGTAGTCCAGGCCACCAGCGGGCTGAGTAGGGCCAGCAGCTGGGACCCTGGCTAGCAGCAATGTGCCACTAAAACTTGGCCCACGTGCCACAGGTTGCTGACCCCTGGTATAATGCCTAGCACAATGGGGTATTGGGCTGTGACTTGGGATCCCAAGAACTATTGCAATACAAATAATAAATAAATAAATAAATAATAATTAGAGCATATCTTGCTCACTATAGCAACAGATCTTGAATATTTTTTGTAATCAATAAAAATGTTTTGATAGAAGGAATTAAATTACAGGACATATCATGTGTCTTGAAAGAAGTTCCTGGGACAATAGAAAACCATATGAAAAAACAAGACTGTCCCAATAAACCTGGGACATATGACCACTTTACACCTTCCTTTGTAAAGTTCTTGAAAATCTTGAAAACACTGTATAAGAGCTAACTATTATTGTTGTTTCAGGCTACTTATACTAGTTTACACTTGCTTCAGGTTTCAAAAATTTTCTTCACAGTTATCTGCCATAGAGACATACTTTTTAAACAATGACAGCTTAGACTCTGAAGAACAATTCTGCAGCAAAGAGCAGGTGGGGAGGATGGAATTTTGCAGCAAACTCCATGCTGTGGCATCGTCACGGAGTACATGAGCCCCTGAGTATTATCACTGACTCTACACATTAGTTTCACTCCATATAATTATTTTATTCCCTCTTTATGAACTGTGACTCGCTCCTTACCACAAGTCATGTTATTTATAGAGTTCCACAAATCCACCCACCAGCACCACCACTGAGGAGTCCAGCTTGCTGTACAGTTAACATTATAATAAACAATAGTGTAATCATCATAAAACATTGTATAAGCCAAATGAAATCTTAAGAAACAAAATAAAGCATTATTAAGAGGGGATGGAGGTACCTTTAATGAACACATTTAAAACAGAAAACACCCTAGAGAAGTATTTTCTGTAAGTTTAGCAATTGGACAGAGATGGTCTGAGCTGAATATCCAGGGGAGGGAGTTGCTTACTTAACAAACCAGCACAGCAAACACTCTTGTCACTCACTGACCTAAGGGCTGCTGGGAATACCTTATCTTTCAAAAAAGCAGGTTCAGATTAGTAAATGCATTTTATTTAAGAGTTTCCCTCCCTTTCAGGTCCAACAACATTTGAAAGCTTATTAAACCCACTTCCAAAAAGCCTACTTACCTGTAAAGTGCAGGTGTAGATGAACAGATATCAGTCTGGGTGCAAATTGGTCACAACAGCTCTAAACAAAATAAAAGCAAAGCAATGTTTGGGCTGCCACTGACACTAGGAAATACCTTCTTCCCCCGCTCCAAAGACCTGGCCTCCCCGCTCTCCTTGATGTGGTTATGTAATAGCAGAGTAAAAGTAAATATGCAGCTTTTCAGCAGAACATCAACCACCGAGGGGAACCAAAATAGGCTTATCAAAGAAAATGGGACTGATTATCCCTAGAGCTAAACCAAAGAGTCTCTGATGGTGGCAGCAGGTCTCCAAGAGGAAAACAAACCTAAAATACTTTTAAATAGATAGGAAAAGGAATAATGGATTTTGCTGGTGGTCATTAGCAAGTTAATAATTAGTTACAAATGTTAAGAGACCTTGACTTGGCCTGAGTCCTTAATTCCTCAAAATGGTCATCATTATCTGCCAAGTAATGGCTTTGGTCAAAAGCCATAAATTATTGCTCATTTAAAGATCCAGCCCTGCAAGTTCCCTAAAGTGTTTCAATGATCATGAATGAGAAAGTGAAGTGGGGAAGCAGAGTATTGTAGACTCAGGATCATCCAGTCTGCAGGAAAGACAAAAAGTATCTCATGTGAGAGTACCAATCTATGTGTTAACAGACAGTTAAACAGAGTACAAAGCTGATTAATAACATTCCTGATAACATGTGTGAGCTCTGTACATTCAGCTGGATAGAATTGGAGGATCTGCTTCCAAGTAGAACACTTCCAGTCAAATCTTTAGACCAACATTTTCAGAAGTGACTAGTGATTATGGGTGCCCAGCCTGACACACTTTAAAAGGGCCTGATTTTCAGAGAGTGCTGATCACCTACTCTGTGAAAATCAGGTACTTTTCAGGTATTGAAAACCGGGCATCCCAAAAACAAGGCATACAAAGCCACAAACTTTCATTTGTATGGAATATGTTTAATTTGGAGGACAAACAACCCCCGCCCCCAAAATGCCAGTAAAACCCAATTCTATCATGACAATATATGGCTGAGAGTGACTGAAAACTAACTGAAAGCCCTACTCCTAGGTTTAAAAATTAATGGAGGAAAATAAAACAATTTTGAAAATATCTAGCTAAAAGGAAAAACTATCAGCTAACCCATCTTGTAATGACCAGAACAATTCCACACCCCCACAGTGTGGTTATATTTGGATGCCAGTTCTCCTGCTGCAGTGGCACTCCAACAACTAGGAAACCACTATGGCTGGTTGAAAATTCTGTCAGAACTGTTTTTCTACAGAAAATTGGGTTTTTGACTAAATGAAATTTTTTACAAAAAGTATCTTTTTCCCATGAAAAATGTTCGATTTTTCATCAAAAACCTGAATGGGGCTAAGCTTCCCAGCCAGGCTTCATCTCCCATGATGCATCACCTCTCTGCACCAAAAAAGGAGGCTGCGGTGCATCTTGGGGGATGTAGTCCTTCCTTACAGCAAAACTTATAGAGGGGATTGGGACCATGAGGAGCTGTAGTGTCATTTCAGAATTGAAAAATTGTAGGCTTTGGTCAAAATATTTTTATTTTCAATTATCTGTGCCAAACACTTTGAATTTTCCATGGGGGAAAAAGATTCTGACATTCTCTAGAAACCACTGCTTTCCTTCCTAGCCCAGTCACATCCTTCAACAGGTGATTGGGCAAATTTATAGCTAAAATTTAGGTTAGATATATGAACTGGGAGTTGGCATAAGCCTCCCAATTCCGTTTTTTTAAACCATAAAGTTTAAAAGAAGAAAGAGGAGGAAAATCATCAGAAAGAAAACAGGTAAAGTGGGCAGAATGGGAAAAAAGGCTGCAATTATAAACAGGCCTCTCTTTTTATTGTGCAAAAGGTTGGTTGCCCTTTCAGCAGCAGTTTGTGATTGAGCAAATACTTCTAACTCATTTTCTTCTGAAAAAGCTAAACTGGACTCCTATTATTCCCAGATAAAAACATATTAAGAGGGAGTTAAGGATGAGGATACATATCAGTAAATTAGCATAAAACACATTACAGGAATGTTGCAATTCTCCTAAAAACAAACACTACTAACCTAGGAAATTCAGAATTAAGGTTAAACTTAAAAACAATCCAAGAGTTAAGGTGTGGAAATGCACAGTTAATGCATCCTTAAAAACCTTATTCTACCTTGGAGTAATGCCATTAAATAATCATTTGATTATGGTTAGTGCATAATTGCCCTTATAGTTCCAGATAAGACAAAAATTATTTTTTCATTTTTTTACTTATCATATAATTACAAGGAAGATGGTAGCCCTCAACAGCACAAGAAGCCACTATTTTCCCAGAGCGCAATTTCCCTTAATACCACTGGAAACAACAGGAAGCAGTAGCCATTTTGAAAGAGGGACCCACCATCTTTCCTGGGGGCAGCCCCTGGCCTCTGTCTCATTGAGAACAATTGGAAATTACCAGTGCAGAAGCATTCCCTCCAGCATATTTTCTGGAGTTTTGTGGGGTCTTACTGTACTCTTGCTAAAGACTTGAATTCCAGATATTGTCAGTACCAAGGAGTAACAACTGACATTAAGCCCCTTTGTTTCTTGTCCTCCTGGCAGTCACTGTACTTGTGGTGCAATGTGGAAAAACATTCCTGTGAATATTGGCACTTGAAAGAGACATCTCTGGTACAAAGGGCAGACTTTTGTCCAACATCTCCGATGCTAGTGGTGGATCTGGCTTTTGGCCAGTTGTCCTGGTACATGGAGTGTCAGCAAAGTAGTTACATTTTGGTGCAAGTCGTTCTTTTTTCCAGCAGTCATGTGAATTAAAGGTAAAGTTTTCACCTTTGAATTTCCTGGCTTTTCTTTTAATGCTGCTTTTCTTCTAAGGTCTCAATGTTAAGTGTAAGAACATGCAATGGCTTAAGTCAATTAAAGCAATTATGCCAGTTTTCATTTCTTTTTGTTTGGCTTATAAGGAGTGCTGAGGAACAAATCCTTAGCCAGACCCCTAAGGTGAAGTAGCCTGGAACAGGCATGGGTGAGAGAAGTCTTCCCTCCAGATCAGAGAATAGCAGAACTACTCCTATAATTTGTTATCTAAATAAAATAGATTCATTCTAAACAGATTAACAATTGTTCACAAACTTTTCCTAGGCTGTTAGGAGTTGAAGGTAAAGCCTGAGGGTGAAATCTTACTTCCATTGAAGTCAATGGAAATTTGCCATTGGCCTCAATGGGGGCAGGATTTTATTGTGAGGCAGTTGAAGGCCCTGCAACTGAGGGTAATGACCTATGAATATATCTAGCCATGGATTCACAAGCTCCACACTCTTTCAGCCCTGTTTTAACCTCTTCTGCATGCTAGTGCGTGAGAAACCCTGAGTTCTGCTGCAATGTCGGAGGGGAACCATTTGTGTGACATCTCCAAATCCTGTCCTCCATGCCCGTGCAGTGAACCCATATTGACTCAGCTGTACCTTGGACTCCCTGTGGCTAGTATAGAAAAAACAGGATTTGGCCAAAGTGCATAATATGGAAGATGATTAGAAATATACAACTGCCAATATAATATGGTGCCTCTTTTTTGAAGAAATGATAAAAATAGCTAAGAAACAACACTTCTGTTCTTTCTATGACAGACTGGCATTCTTCCAGCAGGCTTAAGTAGTTTTTGTACTGGCGGGCTGTGGGGGGGGGAGGGGATGATGGGATGTGGTCCAAGATTAGTCATACAAACCTGAGAAATATGGAATAAGAGGTTGGGCTGAAGCAGCCAAAGTGGTACCACCAGCTGCAGGCCCATTAATTAATGTTCTGTGGTATGTAGCAGGAAGAATGACCCTGATACTTGCTGAATACAAGGAGATAACTTTTACAGAGCAGCTATGCTTTTCTTACAGAGGTATATTTATCCAAGAAGAACCTTGCACATTTTCCTCCATCTCACAAGGCAGTAAATTAGTTCTAATTGCAGAGATATGTAATGAAAGCTGCGCCCAACCTTTTGCAGCATTTAAAGGTTTATTTTATGGTTTTCTTTGAGTGTCTAACTCAAAGAAAGGAAGAAAAAAAGAACATGAGAGAAAATGTAGGTTTTATGGATCTATAAAATCACCCTGCTTTAGATAAATGTATGTTCCAGTGCAACTTACACAGTATAACTTAACACTGAAGTTCCGTGGCTGGCAGTGCGACGCACTGTATACACTATATTACATATCTTTCTCCATTTGCAGTTCTCCTCTTAACTTAGACATAATTAACAGTGTTATCTCCTCGAAAGGGAAAATGTGTATTTACCCAGAGCTGAAGAGAATATACTCTACTCCTAGCTTTATGAATCAATATGAAAAAATAACAATAACCAATAGTAGATACAGGGCCAAATTCTGTATACAAATTCCATTGAGTTCAATGTGTATTTTTCTGGATTAAAGACAATAAAAAGTTAGATCAGAATGTGCTCTTCACCTACTCACACAACTCCCAGTGAAGATCTCTTATCTTACATTCTGGGTGCTTACAGAAGATCCATCCCTGTCAATAGCCCAGATACATTTTTGCCCAACCTTTCCTCTGCCAAGGTTTTCGTGCTCAACAGCTGTAAATTGGGTTTCTTGAATATATGTTATCTAAAAAGTTCTTTTAATAGGATTAATATTTGCAACCACTACATTATCCAGCTACTACTGTATTTACATACTGCAGTGAAGAGTGCTACAGAAGAAAACAAAAGATAGATTAAATTCTAAGGCAATGCAGTTTGTCTGTTGTCCTGTCCTTCTGAGCTACGTGAACAAAAACAACACAAAGAGGGTCAAAAATAGGAAAAGGACATCCCACCCAGACCCCAGTGTAGCAAAGCACTTAAGCATGTGTTTAACTTTAAGAATGTGAGTGGTTCTATTGACTCCAATGAGACTCATCACATGTTTAACGTTAAGCACATGATCAAGTGCTTTGCTGGATCAGGATCCAATATGACCGAGATATACATAACTATACAAATACTCTTTGGTGTAGAATGAGCATTAGGCAAAATAAGTAAATCAAAAGGGGAGAGCATGCTCATACTGGTTGCCCCAAATAACAACTCTCTCATACTAGGACAGCGATTGGCAACCTTTGGCAAGTGGCCCGTCAGGGTAAGCCCCCTGGCAGGCTGGGCCGGTTTGTTTACCTACCCTTACTTTGGCAAATCTCCCATTGACTTCAGTAATTAAGTGTAGAAAGGTTTGTTTACCTGCCGCGTCCACAGGTTCAGCCGATCACTGCTCCCACAGGCCGCGGTTCGCCGCTCCAGGCCAATGAGGGCTGCGGTAAGCGGTGTGGGACGAGGGATGTGCTGGTCACAGTTCACTGTTCCCACCCAAAGGGAGCTGTGGGAAGTGGTGGCCAGGATGTCTCTCAGCCCACGTTGCTTCCCACAGCTCCAATTGGCTGGAAACGGCAAACCGCAGTTCCTGGGAGCTGAGGGGCTCTGTACCTGTGGATGCTCCAGGTAAACAAAATGTCCCAGCCCACGAACAGCTTACCCTGACAGGCCGGGAGCCAAAGTTTGCCAGCCCCTGCTATATTTTAAAAGTTGGGGTCATAAGAAACACTCAAAAATTTTGCTAGAATTATTTTAATATAATCTAACGAAAAACCTGTTGTTATAATAATAACAACAAATATGTATTCATCTTCAAAATTACAGTCAATGTTTTAACTATCCATTTATCGATCTTATAGTCTCATATTGTTCTAAGGTACTTATTTAAAAAGTCTTAAAATCCTTCAAAGTCCGAATCAGTCTTTGATTCACCAAACAGTTTGTTAAACTTGGCTTCAGTTACACCTGCACTTGCATTGTCATCATAGATGTCAGCAGTGTCATCTTCAGACTCAGGCCTGGTCTACATTACGCATTTAAACCAAATTTAGCAGCGTTAAACAGATTTAATCCTGCACCCGTCCACACAATGAGGCCCTTTATATTAATATAAAGGGCTCTTTAAACCGGTTTCTGTACTCCTCCCTGATGAGAGGAGTAGCGCTGAAATTGGTATTACCATGTCGGATTAGGGTTAGTGTGGCCACAAATCGACGGTATTGGCCTCCGGGCGGTATCCCACAGTGCACCATTGTGACCGCTCTGGAAAGCAATCTGAACTCGGATGCACTGGCCAGGTAGACAGGAAAAGACCCATGAACTTTTGAATTGCATTTCCTGTTTGCCCAGCGTGGAGCTCTGATCAGCACGGGTGGCGATGCAGTCCCAAATCCAAAAAGAGCTCCAGCATGGACCATATGGGATATACTGGATCTGATCGCTGTATGAGGAGACAAATCTGTTCCATCAGAGCTCCGTTACAGAAGACAAAAAGCCAAAGCATTTGAAAAAAATCTCCAGGCCATGATAGAGAGTCCACAGCACAGTGCTGTATGACAAGCGTAATGGAAAGCCAAAGAATCAAATGGAAGCTCATGAGGGAGGGAGGGGGCACTGAGGACTTCAGCTATCCCACAGTCCCCGCAGTCTCCGAAGAGTATTTGCATTCTTGGCTGAGCTCCCAATGCCTGTAGGGTCAAACACATTGTCTGGGGTGGTTCAGGGTATATCTCGTCAACTTACCCTCCCTTTCCCCCCCGTAAAAGAAAAGGGAAAAAAATCGTTTCTTGACTTTTTTCAAAATCACCCTATGTCTACTGCATGCTGCTGGTAGACGCGGTGCTGCGGCACTGAACAGCAGCATCCTTTCCCCTCTCCTCCTCGGTGGCAGACAATACAGTACAAAAGGACTGATAGCCGTCCTCATCATCATCCCACGAGTGCTCCTGGATGGCCTCAGGTGAGGTCGGCCGGGGGCGCCTGGGTAAAAATAGGAATGACTCCTGGTCATTCCTGGCAGATGGTACAGAATGGCTGGTAACCATCCTCATCATAGCAACTGGGGGCTGAGCTCCATCAGCCCCCCCCCTTCACATCTAAAGAAAAGATTCTGTACTGCCTGGACTATCATAGCAGCGGGATGCTGGGCTCCTCTCTCCCCCACCGTTTAATGTCCTACCTGGACTATCGTAGCAGCTGGAAGCTGCCTCCCCCTCATTTTATCTCACTAAAAAGTCAGTGTTTCTTATTCCTGCATTCTTTATTACTTCATCACACAAATGGGAGGACACTGCCACGGTAGCCCAGGAGGGTTGGGGGAGAAGGGAAGCAATGGGTGGGGTTGTTGCAGGGGCACCCCCGAGAATGGCATGCAGCTCATCATTTTTGCAGGATCTGACATGGAGCAGCTGTGCTCTCTGGTTCTCTGATACACTGGCTCTCTAGTACACTTGCCCCATATTCTAGGCAGGACTGACTCTATTTTTAGATAAAACATAAAGGAGGGAATGACCCGTGGAGTCATTCCCATTTTTGTCTTTGCGCCCCCGGCCGACCTCAGCGAAGGTCAGCCAGGAGCACCCATGACAGCAGCAGACAGTACAGAATGACTGATAACCATCATCTCATCGCCAATTTACAATGGCACAGCAGACGGTACAGAACGATTGGTAACCATCTCTGCTACCTTGCAAAGGCAAATGAATGCTGCTGTGTAGCACTGCAGTACCGCCTCTGTCAGCGGCATCCAGTACACATATGGTGACAGTGACAAAAGGCAAAATGGGCTCCATGGTTGCCATGCTATGGTGTCTGCCAGGGCAATCCAGGGAAAAGGGCGTGGAATGATTGTCTGCTGCTGCTTTCATGGAGGAAGGAATGAGTGACGACATTTACCCAGAATCACCTGTGACACTGTTTTTGCACCATCATGCATTGGGATCTCAACCCAGAATTCCAATGGGCAGGGGAGACTGCGGGAACTATGGGATAGCTACGGGATAGCTACCCACAGTGCAATGCTCCAGAAATCGACGCTAGCCTCGGTACATGGACGCGCACCGCCGAATTATTGTGCTTTGTGTGGCAACATGCACTCAACTTTATACAATCTGTTTTACAAAACCGGTCTATGTAAAATCAGAATAATCCTGTAGTGTAGACATACCCTCAGATTCCTTCTAATCATCAGCCCCTGTTGTGTCATCATCAAATATGGCATTGTTTCCTGACCCGTCAAGTAAATTGCTGATACAGAATTTCCTAAATGATTTTTCTATCTTTTCTGAGGGAATGGACTCCCACGCGTCCTTGACCCACTGGGCGACTAGATTGATTTTGGGCTTCATAGGATTCCTGCCTTTTGTCAATTTCTCCATGCCTGAGCACATCCATTCAGACCACATTTTGCATATCCTCTCTTTAAGCGGTTTGTTCAGGCAGACCTCAAGCGGCTGTAGAACAGAAGTTAAGCCTCCAGGTATTACAGCCAAAGTAGTTTTCATTTTTTTTGGCCACATTTTTCACCTCATCCCATCTTTGGGAACATGTCCCAAACAAGCATAGCAGGTTTCTTGAAAAGTGATCCTGGTCTCTTATTCCACACTTTTTCCAGCCATTCAATAGTCCCACTTTCATCTGTCCATCCCTTTTCGTGTGCACGTATGATGACACCAGCAGGAAATTTAATGTTTTTAGGCAAGGTTTTTCTTTTAAAAATTACTAAAGAGAGCTTTGATCCATTGGCCAAACATGATAAAACCACCATAAAATGGATTTTTTTCCCCATGGCCAGTGGTTTTAATTAAAACTGTTTTTTCACCAACACTGGTTACTGTTCTGTTGCTGTGGAGATCAAATGTCACTGGTGTTTCATCCATATTTCCTATTTGTGACAGCTCAAAGGCATATTCCTCTTGATGTTTTATAATAAACCTTTGGAAAGATTCGATTTTTGCTTCCAGATCTCTCGGCAGCTTTTGCGCTATCTTTGTTCCCTGACAAAGACCAAGACCATGACAGTTCATGAAGCAAGTACACCAACCCGCTGATATGACAAACATTTACGGCTTTACTGACTTGTATTTGTCATCTTTTGACATTTGCAGAGCACATAGATGAATTCCAGTTCTAGTGACAACGTACCCATTTTGTCGACATTCAACAACCCAATCATTGAGAACTTTCTCTAGCTCAGGAAATTAAGTGCACATCATTGGACATTTTTTCTTGCTTCTTGGCATGTCTTTTAGTGTTTTTTTTCTTCTCCATTCTCTTACTTGATTCTTATTGAGAAAATTGAACTTTAGGGAAGCACAAGTTTTTAAGTGCTTTGTTTATATGGACATGAACTGAGAAAAAGTATATAATTGATATCTATATGTTTTATTTATACTAATACTCCTTTTCTCTCAATTATAACATAACAAATATACAATTTAAGTAAAAATAAAATTTTAGCAAATTTTTAAAGAAGTGAATCCAGAATTGCCGTTCCATCATCAATGATCTACAACAGGGGTTGGCAAATTTTGGCTCACGGCCCATCAGGGTAAGCTGCTGGCGGGCCAGGATGTTTTGTTTGGTAAACCTCCCGGCTCACCAGTGACTTACTCTGATGGGCCGGCAGCCAAAGATTGTCAACCCCTGAAATATAGGATCGGCTTATGAAAGGGTCATAGAGTTTTTGCCATTTTTACCTATCCATCTTGGGGGGCTGGCTTATAAACGAACAGGCTAATGAACGAGTATATATGGTATTCAAGTCTTGCTTTGCATTATACTGATTCACTAAACCAGCTTCCTTTTCTTCCACTGCTTCTATATTGCCATTGGTCATTACTATGCAGATCTCAGCTTCTTGATCTCAGCATCCTTATATTATTTTATGTCTTTTCTAGAATTCAAGGAGCTGTTATGTTTGGGATTTCCAAAAATATTTATGGCTGAACTCTGCTTCCGCTGAAGTCAATGGGAGCAGAGTTAAACCAGTACAGTGCTTTGAAAAATCCACTCTAAGTTTCTTCCCAATTTTAACTAATGTGAACCTAATTATCATTAGCAGGTCCCCTGGTGCAGAAGATTCTTTGCTTTCCTGCTTATTGCCAGAGAGCATGTTGCTAAACCCTATCTTGACGTTTCCCAAACCTATTGCAGCCAAGGTAGATCCTTCCAATAATTTTTGGATTTGCAGTAAAGAAAGAAAGAAAGAAAAAAAGAAAGAAAGAAAGAAAAAGAGCCCTACTGATAAACAGCTTTCAACAACAGATATATGACAAAGCTCACTGGGCCGAGGGAGCCACATGCCAGCAATTGCTGTCCATCAGATGCACTATGTGTAAGGCTACATTTATGTCATGGAGGTCATGGAAAGTCATGGAACTCGTGATATCCAGAGAACTTCGTGACATTTTCTGCTTCAGTCCCAGGGGCTGCAGGACTCTGGAGCTGACAGCCAACATTGGCAGGGTTCCAGCAACTGGTGACATCAGTGACAAGTGAGAGGGGGCCCCCTGCAAAGTTCCAGTTCCACCTGCTCAGATGACACACTCCTGAGGAGGCCCTTTTCAGGGTTCCAGTGACAGGTGGCAGCCTTGCCCAAGGGGAGAAGGATGCCTCTGGCAAGTGGCTGGGGTATCCTGTTTTCTCTTTGGGAAATATGGTTAACCTGCAGCTCTCAGCTGCCGTAGGTGGAGGGGGAAGCCCACAGCTCCCAGCCACCATGGGGGTGGGGGAAACCGTGGAGCCACAGCAGCAAAAGTCACAAACTGGCCATGGCTTCCGTGAATTTTTGTTTATTGCCCGTGACCTATCCATGACTTTCACTAAAAATAACCATGACAAAATCTTACCCTTAATTATGTGATCTCTCATTCAATTTTGACATATTTCTTTTAAGAAAATGGTTATTATGAAAATCCCAAACCCATTAGGTTGTCCACTGGTACTCCCATCCTCCCTGCATGTATGATCAGATTCAGGAAGTAGCCAAATTTTCTAACACCATTTAGATGTATAAGCAGATGGGTCCAATGACATATGTGGCATCACTTGCTATAAGCTCCATTTACAAACATTTGGACCGATTGCCTCTTTGCTGCAAAAGTGGATGGTGGCTCCTCGCTCCCTTTAAACAGGAGTGTTTAGTTTAAAGCAGAGCCCTAAAACTGACTGAACTTTTTGGAGAAAAGAAGGTCTTTCATAATTCTTAAAGCCTGCAAAGTTCTAGGGGTTAGATCCAACTCCCAGTGAAGTCAATGGAAGGGTTCCTGTTCACTTCAAGGGGAGTTGGACCAGGCCTTTGGAGAGTTTCAAAAATAACAAGCAACTTGAAAGAGAATAGTATATAAAAATAAAATTTATTGCCTCTCAAACGGCCCTATTCTTTTTTTTAACATTTCAGTAGTAGTAACTTGTGTCTTCTGCATGTTTTAGCATCAGAAAAACATATAAACCATTTTTATTGCATAGAACAGGAATTTATCTGTGCATTTCAGCTTAGATCTGCAAGAATCTACTTATATTTTAGAACTGAGGTGAGAAAACAAAGTTAAATTCAGTCTTATCCTGTGCACAGCAATTACTCTAGCTGTCAGCACAAGTCATTTTTACTGCCAGAGTTAAAGTGTGAAGAGTCAGATGGAGTTCCACAAGAAATAGTGTAAGTTCATATAAACTAGACCACACCCTCTACAATGTCCGTTGCCTCTCATTTGACAACGCAAATACTTTAGGCCTAATAAGTACCATTGGTCACAAGCAACAGCAAACTACAAAGCAGAACTAAGAGGGGCACAAATACCATTTATTCAGGCAATAAAAAGTAATTATCTCCTTTGCAAATGATTATCCAGATTCAATAACACTGATAGGTTTTCCTAAAGTCTCCCAATCTTTGCAGATACAGAGTAAAATCCTGTACCTATTAAAGTCAAAGGGAGTTTAGTCACTGATGCCAATGGGGGAGGATTTCATCTTTAGTATCTAACTTTAATTGCCATTCCCAGTGAAGTCAATGGGACCAAGATTTGGCCCTGAGTGATTTGTTTTCAGTAATAAACAGAATTCAGATATGTACTTTATATGGTTGGTTTCACATACAGCACTGGAATCTGGTCCTGTGAGGGGCTTAGTATCTGCTGCAAGACACCAAGTTTCCTTTGCCGCCATGGGCAATGCTAAATACTAGTGAATACTCGTCAAGTTCTAATCTTATTCTGGTTATAAATATAAGCATATTTCAGAGAATACTGCACTTTAGATAACAAATTGTGACATATTTGTTTAATCCTGACAGATCTCTGTGTCTGATTTTCTTTAAAACAAAATGCAAAGATAAGATCTGAAACCAAATTCTAAAGTATAACCATTAAAGATTTTACTAAATACTATGTGCCAGATGCTGCTCTAAGTTATACTGGTGTAAATCCAGAGCAACTCTAGTGAGTTCAGTGGGGTTTCTCTGAATTTACACTAAGAAGACAATTAGGCCTATATTAACTATATGAAACTAGTATTGTTTGTTAACACTGCTAGCTGCAAAACTAGTGTATGTATGCATATATATGAGAGATAGTTAATTTAATAAAATATTATGTTATATGATGAAACATCAAATGTCTAACATGCGTAAGCCACAAAACCAGTATTAATAGTTAAAGCTCTTCAATTATAGAAGCCATTTTATGTGGAAAAGGCTAATATATAAACAAAGTGCTTTATCTGGGCTATGACTAGAAGCTCTGAGATTGTAATGTGCTTTAAGATAACATTCCAAACCTATCCTTTTAAGTTTTCAGCCAAGAATTTGTTTTTATAATTTCTTTACTGTTGGCAAAAATGAAACTTTAGTCCAGCCTGTGAAGCTCTCACTCACTGTTGCTACCACTCCCACATTTTTTTTTACCAAAAATGATACAAATGTTTTGAAAGCCAAAACCCGCAAGGAATTGGCTTTGTCACCATTGCTTTCTTTGTGTCCCTTTTATTATATTGAGCATGAGATGTTAGGAGACGGCCCATTGAAAGTAAGAATAACAACATTGTTTAATCTAAAAATATACCTGGATCCTGCAAATTCACTCACACACATCCCAGAGAATGCTGGCCTTGGGATGACAAACGATCTAAAGAGCAGTGACACTCATTTAAATAGTCCCGTGTACTTCAGTGAGGCTACTCACATAATTAATGCCTCCTCCTGTAAGGGTTTGCAGGCTTAGGCATCACAAGACTAAGAGCTTATTTACATTTGGAAGTTAATTTGGATAAGGTAGGGCGTGAATTTAAACACAATAGCTATTCTTGAATAACATTGTGTGTGGACACTCTTGCTCCAGAATAACTCCATGTGCAGACAAACCCCCACGGTGAGATTTTCCAAAGTGCTCAGTGTTGGCCTAACTCTGCTCCTGTTGAAGTCGGTAGTGAAACTCCCAGGATGACATTCTGTGGTTTGACTGTTGGAAGGGAAACTAGGGTGGTTTTAACCCACCTTTATACTACTGGGGTCTGGTCTGTTTTGGGTCCGGTGTGGTCTCTGGAATAATCTAGACAGCCCTACAGCTGTCCTTCCACTCCCAGCATGCCCCCTATACTGCGGCTTGCACATGGTCATCCATAGAATCATCCAGGGTAGCTTTACACAGTCCCTGCTGTCCCCCTACCAGGTACAGGGATTTCTTGTCACTTAGCACAGCTAGAGCAGCACACTGGAGCTCAGTTGAGGCTTTGGGGACAGAGCTCCCTACTCCAGTGACTTCAATGGGATCAAAGTTAAGCCAACGTTGAGCACTTATAAAAATCCCGTAATAAAATAACCACAAATTATATCATGCCTATTTATGAATTGTAAAAGGGAAAAAGCTACCCTTGATTCATTCTCCCTTATCTTAGCTGATAGCTGCACTGCACCAAATCCAATAGTCCTTACTTTGGCAAATTTCCCACCAACTTCAGTAAATAACTGTAGAAAGGACTGCACAATGTGGCCCAATCTTAGGGCTAGGCAACATTTTAGTGGCGAAGTCTTCTGTTCTTGATATTTGCCTGGTTTTGAGCATGTATAAGATTCACAAAATTGAAACTATTTTACAAAAGCTCTAAACTCTGCATGGAAATTTCATGTAAAAATGGGACCGATAAGAGGATGACTTGAAAGATTTGCAGCAAATTTTCAATTTTTTTCTTTAGTTTTGAACTTTTTTTGAGAAGGTGACTAAGATTGGTTATGTAACACACATGGTATTTGTTCTGCTCTAGTGCCCTGATTGATGGATCCTACTTCATGTGCTGTTGACAATTAGCAGACACTGTTTTAATTCATTTTCTCAGAAGGAATCAGTGTATTTTGTGTGCCATCTTTGGGCCAGTCAGACAAATAAAACAAAGTATCTGCGCAGCTGGTGCAGTTCTTTTTTGATCATCACCCCAGAAGACCATCCAGGATTTGAGGTGGGAAGAGTAGCCTTGAATAACTATGCCCTGAAGACAGTGAAAGGGAGAACAGTCCATAGTCCAAAATTGCCCTAGAAGGGTACCCACAATTTCTTCTCCACAAGAAGACAACACCAGGTATAGGGGCTGTAAGGCAGAGCCTGCCACAAGGGCTACTAAGTGGAGTCGATTTGTTCGGGCAGAAAGCTGCATGGCTTGATGGAGTCCTCTGTAGGTCCAGTTAATTCAGATAAGCATTCAAAATCTGAATCTTTGGAGATTCTCCCATTGCACGTTTTATAGCTATGAAGAAGCTGGTGCTGAGCGTGTGTTTATATACAGTTTGGCTATGTGAGTGTTGGGGCATGCATGTTTTATATTTTATTTCCTTTCTGTCCTACAGTTTAAAGCAGTGCAACTAAGATCAGAAGCTGACCAACAGTGGACAGATAACAGGAACTGGGTTATTAGATTATTATTTTTATTATGTATACACTTCTGTGGTGTGCA
Source organism: Gopherus evgoodei (assembly GCF_007399415.2). Taxonomy (NCBI): domain Eukaryota; kingdom Metazoa; phylum Chordata; order Testudines; family Testudinidae; genus Gopherus; species Gopherus evgoodei. The sequence continues at coordinate 96,349,504 of NC_044325.1, forward strand.
TGGTGCTTGACAGGTATGACAGGTCCCTAAAGGATCTTACAATCTCAATTAGAATTTGCACAGCGAAGGAAGTGACAATAACAAAGGGGTTTGGTAAGGTAGTATAGGAGGAAGACCATTACAACAGTGACCACTCATGAGATGCGGTTAATATTACGTACACATCTTGTTAGGTCTTCTTAGATTAAAAAAAAAAAGAAAAATCCAAAAGTTTAACATATTAGGGTTTATGGAAGCTGTTCAACATGAAAGCTGAGGTGTGTATGTGAGGGGGGGGGGGTCAACAATGTAAAATACTGCTGACAAAAAGGAGTCTGGAGGAGGGATCTGAAGGACAACAATGTGGTGCTGTGGTACACATGATCATGGGAGTATTTCAAGCACAGGGGGAGTAATGGAACAGGGCACACAGCTGCTTACAGGAGAAGGAAGTGAGCATAGTGTCAAGGAAAGATGTGCTGATACTGTAGGTCAGAAGAGACAAGTATTAGAAAAAACTCAAGACAAAGGCGGGGGGGATCTGAATAGAATCTTGAAAATGTGGATGAAGTGGTTTGAATATGATATGGAAGTAAATCAGGAGCTAGGCCCCTATCCAGCAAAGCACTAAGCAGATGCTTGAAGTTAAGTGTGTGGGCAGTCTCATTGGCTTCAATGGGATGACTTACATGCTTAACGATAAGCACGATTAAGTGCACTCAGCACATGATCCTAATGCAGGGACTCAAGCAAGGGGTTGCCATAGTTAGAGTGGTAGGTACACAGCAGTGCTCTGAGCATAGTGTAGGATCCTGATAGGAAGCAGAGATGACTTATAGGTGAATGCAAAATTTTCACACAAACAGTTGCATGACCCTGAGCACGTGTACCACATTCTCTGCCCCAGAGCATGTTTTGATTTCCCCAGACATTTCCATTTTAGAAAATTAATTTACTTTTTCTTTTCTCTTTTGTTCAAAATGTTTGTGTGTGTGTGTGTGTATGATTTGCATGATGTCCTCACTGAGAGGATAAATGAATTTCTTTGCTTCAGACAGACGGTTTGTTTAAAGTCTTTACATATTTAAATTTAACTCTTTTAACTCAGGCTGTCATGCAACAGATTTTGCCACACAAAGTAATTTCAAAATCCAAATAATTTACAGATCAGGTAGCATTTCCAAAGCAACCTAGTTGGGGAGAGTGTACTGATTAAATATTCCTTTAGCAGTTAGTGAAGAAGTGATACATAGCACCTGTACTGGATCCTTAAATCAATATCAAGGTCTATAAGTCTTGCTTTATAGATTGAGCTGCACAAAGATGTAGCCCATAGATGACAGACCAGTTGTTCAGTTAGACAAGGAGCTATCATTCTAATCCCAATATGTATGATGGGAACCTTGGGCCAAGGGAAGTACTAAAAAATTAGACTTTGTTCAAAAGAGTTAACAATTTGAGTATTATGTAAAAATCTGGGTGCCACATTCCAGGAAAGATGTGAACAAATTGGAGAAAGTCCAGAGAAGAGCAACAAAAATGATTAAAGGTCTAGAAAAAAATGACCTGTGAGGGAAGACTGAAAAAATTGAGTTTGTTTAGTCTGAAGAAGAGAAGTCTGAGTGAGAACACGATAACAGTTATCAAGTACAAAAATTGTTCTCCCTAACCTGTGATGATAGGACAAGAAGCAATGGGCTTAAATTGCCGTAAGGGCAGTTTAGGTTGGATGTTAGGAAAAACTTCCTGTCAGGGTGGTTAAGCACTGGAATAAATTGCCTAGGGAGGTTGTGAAATCTCAATCACTGGAGATTTTTAAGAGCAGGTTAAACTAACACATGTGAGAGATGGTCTAGATAATACTTAGTCCTGCTATGAGTGCACGGGACTGGACTAGATGATCTCTTGAGGTCTCTTCCAGTCCTATGATTCTATGCTTATATGAAAAGGGAACTCATTAGCCCTAATGACTATAATCTCCAAGGTGACGGATGAGAGTCTGAGAATGAAATATTTTGCTTCTGGAACTAATAGTTGGCAAAATCAAGGTCAGAGAAACAACGTGCTGGGGAAATATATAGCTTTTCACGCTGAATTTTTTTACTGTTTTTTGACCAGCACCTACTGAAAACTTATTGTGCTGGTACTCAGAACAGAAGTGTTTGGTCTAGAGATCAGAACTTGAGAGGCATAGACACAGCATTGTGTAAGACCAATACAAATATTCCTAGGGTTTGAATTCTTCATATTTTTACAATTATTTAGAAAAGGATTTTAAAAGCAAATTAGCACACTTTTCTATTCAGAAAGCTAAATTAATGGCATTGTTCTGAAATCTCTATTACTTATTTATCACCCATAAAAGGCATCCTTTAATAGTATTGGTCAGTGAACACAGCAACAAAAAATATTGTCAAATTAATCAAAGGAAATTTCTACTGCTCTTCAGTTTTTAAACACATGAAAACTTAATTTAACCCCATCAACACCTCCATCTTCCCAACTTTCTACATTGTTGTTTTTGCTGCTGCTGCTGCTGGTGGTTAAAGGACAGTGTGTGTTTATTATTATTTTACCATGCTTGATGAACCTGGTCCAGGGATGGAGCAGCAGAGAAAGATGCTGATTTTTTTTTGTACCTGCTAGTGGCCTGATTTTCAAAGAACTGAGAAGTCACACTGTCATAGTTTTCATTTAAAAATCTGATGTTTCAAGCCTGTTGGTTATGAAGATAACCTTGAAAATGTATACATGGATACACTGTTGTCTTATTGAGTCTACAGTCAGAAAGACTGAAACAATAACATCAAACCAGGTATGATCTGCGTCTTACTCAGGTGTGAACTATAAAGACAAATTAACAATAGTTACCATAATAAATTGTAATAAAAACAATGTCCTATCATTGTGCCTTTCATTGTAAGATTTCAAAGCACTCTGTAATTACTAATTAATTAAGCTACACATGTGAAGTAGTGGTGTATTGGTATCCCCACACTCCTGCATACTACAGTAGACTCTTGGGCCTCTCTACCCTAGAGTATGTTGAAGGGCCAGATGCAGCTCAGCTGGATCCAGAGGAATGCACAGGGTCACAGAGAAGAAGAAAAGAGTGGGCAGAGAGAAAGAATTTGGAGGGGGAGTGTGTGGTAGGCCTCCCATAAATAGAGGGAGAGAGAGAATGGGGTGGAAGAGAATACCACCATTCCTCTGCACCCTCCACCATATGACAATTCGAGCCCAAGACTGTTGGGGTGCCTTATAGGGATGGGTGAGAGTCGTTGGCTCTGTGTGAGGAAGGAAGGGTCATATGGTTTGAGAGGTGCAGTTAAGCATTCAAACTTTTCCATATGTGAACTTCTAGGTGCCTAGGCTAACCAAGCCCATGCCTAAAACCTCCAGAGGTTCATCCCTTCCCCTTCTTGACTTCTGAAAGGGGAGACCTATTTTGAAACAAACAGGATAATTCTTTTGATTGCTTTGTAATTTAACAAGTCACTCTTGAGAGTGAGGTCTAATCTATTTGTTTTACGGTTTTGTATTAGCACCCAGCACAAGGGTATCTGAGTGCGGAGTCCCCACCTCCACTCCACACAGCACACAAACCCCGAGGTAGTGCACAAAATCACCCTTCTTTATTGGTAATTTAGAAACAATGACACAATATAAATCTCAATCTAAACTTCCTCCTTCAGATTGGCTGTTCCTGGTGTTCACCTCCTAGCTCTTCAGTTCTCTCATCTTAGAGGCCCACACTCACCTTCTTATATATAGTATGAAGTTAATGACCCATAGTCAGTCTGGGCTAGCAGCAGCAGTTTGGGTGTGTGGGAGGGGGCTCAGGGCTAAGGGCAGTGGATTGGAGGGTGAGTGTGCGGCACTTACCTCGGGGTGGGGAGCCCCCAGGCTCCCACTGACATGGCCCTGCAGCTCCTAAGTTAGCGGAGGGGCCAGGGGGCTCTGTGAATTTTTGTTTACTGCTGGTGACCTGTCCATGCCTTTTACTAAAAATACCCATGACTAAAAGGCAGCCTTAATTATTATTAGTAGAAGTAATAGTGTTAGACCAGCACCTTTTGGTTAAACCAGAGGCATGGTGCTACAGCAAATCAGATTTTTACAAACTAAAATGGATTGGGCTGGGTCAGCACTTGGACAGGAAGCCTGTAAGGAAAATATAAAGTGCTGCAAGAAACTGTATTGGTGATTGGAGGATGGCTAATGTGACGCCAGTTTTTAAAAAGGGCTCCAGAGGTGAGCCTGGCAATTACCGGCTGATAAGCCTGACTTCAGTATCAGGCAAACTGGTTGAAACTATAGTAAAGAACAAAATTGTCAGACACATAGATGAACATAATTTGTTGGGGAGTAGTCAACATGGTTTTTGTAAAGGGAAATGATGCCTCACCAATCTATTAGAATTCTTTGAGGGGGTCAACAAGCATGTGGACAAGGGAGATCCAGTGGATATAGTGTATTTAGATTTTCAGAAAGCCTTTGACAAGGTCTCTCACCAAAGGCTCTTAAGCAAAGTAAGCAGTCATGGTATAAGAGGGAAGCTTTCCTCATGGATTGATAACTGGTTAAAAGATAGGAAACAAAGGGTAGGAATAAATAGTCAGTTTTCAGAATGGAGAGAGGTAAATAGTGGTGTCCCTCTGGGGTCTGTACTGGGACCAGTCCTATTTAACATATTCATAATTGATCTGGAAAAGAGGTAAACCGGAGGTGACAAAATTTGCAGATGATACAAAACTATTCAAGATAGTTAAGTCCCAGGCAGACTGTGAAGAGCTACAAAAGGATCTCTCAAAACTGGGTGACTGGGCAACAAGTTGGCAGATGAAATTCAGTGTTGATAAATGCAAAGTAAAGCACATTGCAAAACATAATCCCAACTATACATATAACGTGATGGGGTCTCAATTAACTGTTACCTCTGAAGAAAGAGATCTTGGAGTCATTGTTGATAGTTCTCTGAAAACATCCACTCAATGTGCAGCGGCTGTCAAAAAAGTGAACAGAAAGAAAGAGATAGATAATAAGACAGAAAATATCATGTTGCCTCTATATAAATCCATGGTATGTCCACACCTTGAATACTGCGTATCCCATCTCAAAAAGATATATTGGAATTGGAAAAGGTTCAGAAAAGGACAACAAAAATTATTAGGGGTATGAAATGGCTGCCGTATGAGGAGAGATTAATAAGACTGAGTTTTTCAGCTTGGAACAGAGACGACTATGGGGCGATAAGATAATCATCTATAAAATCATGACTGGTGTGGAGAAAGTAAATAAGGAAGTGTTATTTACCCCTTCTCATAGCACAAGAACTACAGAACACCAAATGAAATTAATAGGCAGCAGGTTTAAAACAAACAAAAGGAAGTATTTTTTCACACAACGCACTGTCAAGCTGTGGAACTCCTTGCCAGAGGATGTTGTGAAGGTCAAGACTATAATAGGGCTCAAAAAAGAACTATATAAATTCATGGAGGATAGGTCTATCAATGGCTATCACCCATTGCCAGAAGCTGGGAATGGGCAACAGAGGATGGATCACTTGATGATGACCTGTTCTGTTCTTTCCCTCTAGGGCACCTGGCATTGGCCACTGTCAGAAGTCAGGATACTGGGCTAGATGGACCTTGGTCTGACCCAGTATGGCCATTCTTATGTTCTTATTTAGTAACTTACACTCTTCTGGTTGAATTGTTGCTGAATCAGTGTTCTAGCCTGACACCAGAGCGCATTGTGGTGCTAACTGTGCCATGTTTTGGATGAGATATAAAACAGTTGACCTGTGATCATTAAAGATCTCATGATGTTTAAAATATAGTGACTTCAATGGAAGTATGCTGATTTACACCAGCTGAGGCTTTGGTCCATAATGACTTAATACATGAACATACACCGATAAGAGAACACTCCAAAGAGGGTCAATAAGGCATCATAGGAAAACCAATATTTCAACATCTGGGACTACTTCATTCTGTAATCTCAGTTTCTCTAAACCAGTTCCAACATGATAAATATGTTTAATATATGGCCAGTTGATGTTAAAGGTGTTAGCATGTACCTATTTTTCAGAAAAAGTATCATCATTGGCTAAACATTTGAAATAGCTTTTTAAAAATTAAATTAAACTTGTTACAAAGACACTTCCTGGGTGCTATAACTGTTTCTTATTGACTTTAGCTATATCTTCTACAATCTATCATTCAACAAACATTTGTTAGGGCAGCTCTGCTTCCAGCTCCTCTCAACTTCTATAGGAGAAAACTAAATGTTTTAAGCCAAGGGTGTAACGAGAGGTTACAGGGTCAACTTAATCTTACAAATAATCTTTGCAATGTATAAGGAGATTGTCGAGCATCCTTATCTCTTGAGCTTAGAACAGTTATTTTAGTTAAAAGGCAGGATTACAGTTATCAGACCAGTATTTTTAGTTTTAGGAGATGGACTATTGATCATTACAGGCAGAAAGCTGACCTGGGTAAGCAACACATAAAAGAAGATTTCCAGCCCAACCCATAATAAATTAAAGTGTCTGTTATTTTAGTTAAGAGGTTTTCTTGAATTCAAATTCACATTATCAGTTAGAAAGGAATAATATAAAAGTTATATGTAACCTACCAAAATGTCGATGGTTTAACTGGGATGTATATCATTTACTCTACTTGTCCTATGAATGACCACATTCATTGTGGTTTGCATGCTACGATATTAGAAAACATGTTATTTGAATTAAATTATTTTAATCTGGGAAAGGGAAGTTTAAAAAAATAACATAGAAAATCAATATTACAGTAGTAAAGAGCTAATAATGTTTGCACATTAAAGCAATCTGAAATAATGTTATAGGAATAAATCCCACAGATTCATTAATGAAATATGTATAATTCTGTTTTGTATAGAAATCAGTGTTCACTCTGAAGTTACATAGGGTTTTATTGTTGTTTTGTTTGTTTTATAGTTATCTGTCTGGGAATTTTGGAGGGGTTTTGTCGATTCAAGTTACCAAATGATTTTACCTTTAGTTTTTTCCTAACATGTTATTACATTTTATGTGTAATTAGAAATTATATACTAAAATATTTAGATCTTCATTTGGTTCCCAATTCAGTGGCAGTTTTCCCTAAGTGGTCAAACTTGTAATAGATTTTTTGACTTTCAAAATCAAGAAAAGGGGCCTGACTCACCACTGAATCACTGGAGTTTCACTGACATAAAACTGCAGTAACACAGTGGTGAATCAGGTCCAAGAATTATTTGGAAGCAAACTGCATTTATCATCAAAATGACTTATATTGTGTTTTTAACTAACCACCTCTCACCTATCCAGTCTCTATAATAAAGATCACCTTTCATAGCTCCATTCTCTTATCACTGTATTTGGTGAAGAGAAACAAAGGTGTTGGATGATTTCACAAAGAAGAATTACAGATTCATAAAAGCAATAGAAAACAGAGTAATAATCTTATTGATCTTATTGATTTTGACTCGATTAGTAGTTCTGCTCTTTTGCAATTTGAGAGCAAAAATGGACTAACTTTAGCAGATCTGACCTGAAAGTCTAAAAGATATCATTGACCAGGTCTGTTACTGAATCCTCCAAGTGAGGATACCTTTTACGTAACTCCAATAGCATCTTTTTGCAGCTGTTCTGTACTGGGTAACACTACCATTAGTACTGCAGTGAATTGAGCAAATCCAGTACCTTCATACAATGAATAATTTGTATTATTTGGCTATGAAACTGTTATTCCTTTGTTTCCTGTGTACTTTACCTTTAAATTGCTAAGAACTCTGCTGTTTCCTGTAGCCTTTATGTGTTCAATTCAGTGCAGACTGCCACAGAATGGAGATAAACACACTGTGCTCCTTCACTGAAACCTTATTTGCTTTGTTCTTGCTTTGTTGTTCTAATCTAAAATAAAGGTCATTCTGACTGAAAATATCTGTTTGCTCATAATAGGAATAACAATAGTGGAAACAAACAATTGGAGAAGGTGCAAATTAAGAGAAAATGTAATAAGATAAAAAGTGAAATACTGAATTTTTCAACCCAAGCTGTTTAACTCATTTCACAGGTCATATGAATACAGTAGTTCTTTGTTGGTTGGTTTTATCACCAGAGCATTGCGTAGATGGGATTTCATGTGAAAAACAGAATGATTTGACTGCATTTGCTTATTTACACCTATTTCAAAATCTCTCAATTGACTAGACAGTGTAGCATTTTTTTAAGTGCTCTTTTTACTTATAAGCCAATGGTACAGGTCCAACATTTCTTAGATATTTTTAAAACTTTTTGTTGTCCTTTTTCTTTCACCAGGAATTTTCTTTTAAGGAACTTCTTTCATTCGTGGTCATACCGTAATATCTGCAGAAGGCAATATGCTTATAATAAATATCCCAGGATTTGTTGGGGTGGTTGAAAGGAGCTGTTATCTGCTATGCACTCTGTGTTCCTCTGCTGGAAATACTGTACATAGCTCACATATCTTTTTGTCTTAGCTTGTATTATTTAATGAATGTTAAGATGAGTAACTCTGTTTCACAGATAATTTATTGTTCCCTTCTATGTTATTCACGCTTAATTGCAAATAGCTTTTTGATATATTGCATAAGGGACTATCTAAGCCATTTACGATTTGAAACTGTGTCAGAGCTAAGGAATAAAGAGCTCACAGGGTATCTATAGAGAAATTAAGTGCTTATTCCTAAATGGGTATGCTGGGGACATGTGGAATATGAGTTTTTCTATACTGCATTCCCAAATACCTAATTTAGGGCTCAATCATGCAATCCTTATTCATGTGAATGACTCTTATGTGAACAGTGCCTTTGAAGACAACACAAATAGTCAGCGGAGGATAAGGATTACTTGCATGAGTATAGGTTGCAGTACAAGACCCACTGAGTTCTTCTGTATCAATGAAGTGCTAGTTTTTAATGAGGTGTTACCTACTCAGAATGAATGATAATTTTATCACAGCATATGATATTCTAATGAAAGGCCTGAACCTGAAAACTTTTCCCACAATGTCATGACTGTTACCCTGACTCTTCTGACAAAATCACAATCATTTCATTAAGAACAGAGTTGTGGCTCCCCAGGGGAAAAAATTTATACAGAGAAACCTTTTTCAGTATTGAGTGACTTCATGATCCAGGGAATTAAAATATTTTCCTTTAAACATACATGGATTTATGTGAAATGTCATTGTCTTGAGCATAATTTACAAAGTTAAGGCCCAAACCTGCATCTCCTTCTCATTTAACTTATCCTTACTGCTGTGTGTAATCTCATTTTCTTCAAGACAACTACTCACATGAGAAAGAACTGTAGGAGCAGGTCCTTAGCTGATAAATTAGTACATTCAGTTGGCTCTTCCCTTACCCCCATCATCCCATTGTTGGCCCATTATAAAGTATTTTCACCAACAGACAGTAGTAGCAACTTGTAAACCAGCCAGTATAGCAAATCAAAGGCCAACTATTACAAATTAAAATAATCTTTTGGCAATAATTTATTAAAACTCTGGCTTATTTCAGCTGACCGTCTTTCCTTTATATACAGAGCATGCTCCTGTTTCCTCTAATCAGTTTTGTGGAGAGGGCTTTAAAATTCACTCATTCTACTATTCTTCCTGTCTACTGTAAAGTAAACACAGATGCCTCCTAAAAGATGAGACTGCTGATGAGAAATTGCAGTTTTGATATTTGGAGAATCTGAATATAAGTAGAGGCATCCTTTTCCTAAAGTGCTCACAGATTTACAGCTTTAAAATAATGTATTTCAACTTGGGTTTCCCCCCTTCCACCCCATATCCTGACAAATCAACCCTCTGTTCCTTGACTGATAATCTCAGTTGACTGCAATGACACCTACTGGATGTCAGAATTGATGAACTGCAGACTCTGTTGCTGCTGAATTTAGCCAGCATCACTGCCAATTTAAGACTCAATACTACAGTCAGGCAAAACTCCAGTTGACTATAACCTTTTTCTGGTTATTTAGATTTCAGTTACCCCATGAAGCAATTTTCTGTCTCTTTCAAACTCATTTCTCAACTCCCAGGTAACAAATTTTAAACAGGATTACAGGCATGCTAGGATTAGTCCAGGCTCTCAGAAGCACTCTCATAATCTGAGCTGCTCAGCTGCCAGCTGTTATTTTACAGCTGTTATTTATAAACTGTAGTCAAAATTCTTAGATATTTACCAAGCTACTATGCAAAATAGTGAGATACACAGTGAACATCATGATTATGTTTTCACTGGGACATTTCTGTTTGCTCATTCCTAACTGTGAGAAACTTGCACCTGTAGCTTGGATTTGATTTAGAAAGAATCTGAAACTTTGAAGTTCAAATCACAAAGTCATATTCAATCACAAAGTGAAGTCCACATATTTTATATTTTCCTGAAATGGAGACTGACCAAGGGAATTAATGCTCATAGTGCTGCTTTTTGCAGTCTAAAGGATATCTTCTGCCCTAAATCTACATGCATGTCTCCCATTTATGTCCCTAGCATAGACTCAGACCAGAATATCAACTCAAAATCTAAGCCCACACAACCAAGCAGACTGATCTTTTCCTGCCATTGGTTAAAACAAGTTTGGACATTTTGCAAAGTCAATGGGGTCTGATTCTCTGCTTCTTTGCACCTCATGTAGCCATTTACAAAAGAACAAAGTAGGCACAAAATGCTACCAAATCAGCCTGGCGGTCTTTTCCACTCACTTTGCAGTTGTATAACTAACTATAGTATGCAAGGATTGTTTTTTTGGGGTGGGGGAGGTTCAATGAGATGGTGAGTCACTCAGAGGTGGCTCTACGTTTTTTGCCGCCCCAAGCCGGCAGTCAGGGAGCCTTTGGTGGTTTTTCTGCAGGAGGTTCGCTGGTTACGCGGATTCAGCGGCGGTTCTGCAGGTGATCTACCGGTCCCATGCCTTTGGTATACCTGCCGCCGAATTGCTGCCGAAGCAGCGGGACCGGTGGACCTCCTGCAGAAACACTATCCCTCCCTCCTTCCCTCCCTCCCCCGGCTTGCTGCCCCAGGCACGCGCTTGCTGCACTGGTGCCTGGAGTTGCCTCTAGAGCCACTTTTGCACATCCATTTTGGATCCAGTGCTGAGAACAAGTAGGAAATAAGCAGTTTGCAGAATATCACAAGCAGAGGAACAGCCACTGTGGGTGGAGATGTGCAGCAAACTAATAGAAGCCCCTCCACCTATGCTGGCTTCATTTGTTTTCTCGGGGTGAAGCCAGACACTAAATACCAGACCCCTCTCCGGCTTCTTCTGTGTAGCTGCAAGGGGGAATGTAACTCTTGACAGAGCCATGTTGCTGGGGAGAGGGGAATCCAGCTTGATACCACAGAAGGCCAGCCCCTCTCTGAAGAGACTCCAGGGTCCAGAGCTGAATTTACTTTGTGGCTTCCTATGCTCCCTAGGTTTGGAAGGCCTCTTGCCCAATCTATGACTCTCCAAACCACTCTTACTGAGGAAAGCACTAGAAGAAAACTGCAAGGTATACCCTATGCAGTTTCCTAGACTCTCTGTGCCCCTCTGATTAGTTTTTCCATTGGAAGGTAAAATATGTCTCAGAGTCAAGATGCAAATTAGAAGGAAATCCCTTGAATTTACTGGAAACTTAACTGACCTGCCTGATATGGAGTAAATGACATACCAATGAAATACCAAGTCAGAAACACATACAATCTGAAATACACTAAAAGGATGCTATAGTTCCCAATCAGATCTTCCCTACTAACTGTTTCATGGGTGTCACACATTAGCCACACAGGCTAATCTTATAAAGCCCAGTCTCCATACCTTGGCAATTATGCAGGCCTGTCATCCAGACTGCAGAACCTGAGCCATACTACCAAACCAGTCAAAGGACCAGCATTCGTTTTTACAAATAGGACCAGCTTCCAGTAGATAGAATCTGAATCTTTGTCATAAAGTGCAGAAGGGACCACTGTGATCATCTACTCTGACGTCCTGTAATACATAGAGCATAGAACGTCCCCAAAATAATTCCTAAAGCAGATCTTTTAGAAAAACATCCAACCTTGATTTAAAAATTGTCAGTAATGGAGAATCCACTAATCCATTACCCTCACTGTCAAAAATGTACACCTTATTTCCAATGCCTTTGGATGCACTCTTTCCTGCCATTTAGTACAAAATTTATGGCAGCATGTGAACATTTTAATATTTCTTACAGATGCTTAGATCAACCTCTCTCCCTACCTTTTGGCTACACTCTTGACACTAGTTGGTAGAAAGATTTGGAAAGATGTATTGATATTTCAAAGATAAGAAAGAGAACATACATATTTATGGATATCCTGCCATACTTTCTATGGAAGGAAAACTATTAATACAGTATAATAATCAACCCCCTAGTGAAACAAAGGCATAAATAAAGGGATGTATCTGTATTTGTCAGGATAATGCTAGAGGAAAGCAATGTATCTTAGATGGGAAAAGGATGTTCTGACAATGAACATAAACTTGTGAATCCTGCCTAGCACCAATAAGGACAACAAAAATATTCACATCTGGAAGATGGAAAATTCAATAGTCGAAAACACTTTATTTATTAGAGCTCAGCTCTGCAAAGTACTCATTGGGAGCCAAAGAAAATAGCAAGGTTTTGTACAAGTTATGTTAAAAAAAAATGAAAGCACATCCATTTGTAATCTCTGAAGGAAACTTATACAGATTGCTGCCAATAGATAATGAAGTTACAAAGCAAATTTTATATATCTATCTATCTATCTATCTATCTATCTATCTATCTATATCTATATCTATATATCTATATATCTATATATATATATATATAGATATATATATATATATATATATATATATATATATATATATATATATATATATATATATATCTCCAGTCTCAGTATTAAGAAAAGATCAAGCCTAGAATACAGGTTTCTCACAGAATATCTAAATATTCCAAGGTGTTAAAATGGAGTTAAGGTTCACAGTATCAGTAATTTAGGGTAAAAGACATTCCAGAGATGTTGCAATTATCCTCAAACTCACTGTTATCAATCCAGGAAATTTAGAAATAAGGTTAAACTTAAAATAAATCCAAAAACATGCAGGTTATGGAAATACAGTTAGAACACTCAAACAACCTTAGCTCTGCCCAATATGATTATAATTAAGGTATTTTAGTGTTTGTGGTCCCACAATAAATTGATATTTTTAGGCTACATTATTTTTCTTCTTTTAATTCCCCTCTTCATTATGTCATTAACAGATAACTTGCTTTGCAGCACTGAAAAGCGCAAATCATCTGGAATGTATACCTCAGTTTCCTCCCACCATGTCCTCCAAATTCTGCCACTTGCACATCCCTATATTACCAAGAACCACTGCAACCTCCACTTTCTTCTGTCCTCCACATGCCTCTGCATACACCTGCTGAAGTTTTCCTCTCCATCCTGCACCCCACATTCCCTAGCACACATACACATATTTTCCCCTTCTCTCTTGTCCATTCCCATCCCTATTCTCAGTTTCCTCTTCTTATCCTCTCTGTTGAGTAGATCTGAAGCAATGAATTGCTTTTGAAAATAAATGTTTCAGAGTAATGGTAATATTTTGAAATTTTTCAGAACTGGAAGTTTATTTGACAGTACAGGCTAGCGTATAAAAATCTTCTTTAGAGAAACTCCTGAAGAATTGCCTCTTTCAAAATAGCTGCCTTTTCCCATTATTTTCATTGGATCTGAAGTCACAGAGGTGCTCAGTTAAGGTGACTTATTTCAAAATGGTCACCATCTTCCATTGTTTGCAGTGAGAGTGAAATCAAAATCGATAAGAACAGCTTATGGCTTCACTCTAATTGAGAACAATGGGAGATAGATGTCCTTCTCAAAGTGGCTACCTAGCCATGGGCAAGTTCTGACCTCAGTCCCATTAAGAACAATTGGAGATGACAGCCATTTTGGAAGGGAACAGTTCTATGTGGAATTGTTTGAGGCAGAATATTATTTGTCGGCTCACGGAGAAACTTTCTGTTATGAAGAATGGTGGCAAAAAATGACCATTAATCCTAAAACTTGTCTTCAAATGTAGCATACGCACAAGATTTTAGTAAGATTTAACTATCAGAGAACTTTACTCCAGGAGTAAGTGTGATTATTTTGGGAAAAATAAACTGTATTCTTTACATGTAATAGTGGCTGAATCTGCTTTAACTGCAGAATGCAGTGCAATCTTGACTATGGAACTGTGAGCAGCACTTCTATAATACAGTAAATATAAAATAATAAATTTAAACACATCCCAGTGACCAGAAAATGAGAGCAAACTAAGCATAGTGCAATCATTTGCAATTACAACATGATCTTTAATTTCCTAAAGAGATGCAATGTACAAAAGTACAAGATAATGGGGCTAAGCATAACATATTTTAGTGAAAACTTGTATTGTGTAAGGTCTTGTGTATTTATAGCTGCTTTCACAAAGCATGTGTACCACTTATGTTTCAGTTAAGCCCTGAAAATAGGGAACTTCAGTGGTGCACATATCTTGCACTGGTTCTCTGAAAACAAGTGAATTTCTCCCCCTCTGGACATTTTACCACTTCTAACTTCCAGAGGTCTTATAAGTATAGAGTTGTAGTCATGTCAGATCACCTATTGGTAGGAAGTAGCCCAGGGAGAAGAACTTGAACTTACCATAGGGAATCAGTGTTGCTTCCTGCTGGGAGTAGGGTTGCCAGCTCTAGGATATTAGAGAGATATGGTAGGTGAGGTAATATCTTTTATTTACCAATTTTAGCTGGTGAGATAGAGGAGCTTTTGAGCTACAAAGAGCTCTTCTTCAGGTTAAATAGGCATCTGCTTGCAGCATGAAGTATACACTTCGCTTGTAAAGAACAAATCCAAAACTCAAAACCATTCTCTTTAATGACAGACTCTTTCCAGAGCTCTTAACAATGCCAGAAAACTTGAAAATATTTGGAGTTATTCTCTCATAATTTATCAAGTTCTTTTCAACATCTAAACTTCAGGAAGGTAGTCCTAGCCTGTGGCTTGACCTGAAAACTCACAAGAACTGTGAAAAGTAAACAAAACCATGACCAGACAGATGGAAGTTATATATCCCAGCAAGCATTGCACCAGTTTAGCTACCAAAAGAAATTCCTTTGCATTTTCATCCAATACTCTGTACTTTTTGCATGCTTTCTATAGTAAATCAGCAGTGATTAATTGACATCTTTGTAAAACAACTCTCCAAAAATTATTAAAAATACAAAACAAGGTAAAGAGGAAGTAACTGCCATTTTGTTCTCCATATCCAAAGTCAGCACAAAACACCTAAGAAACTTCAGAAACCATAGAATTAGAACACTCCAGATTGGATCACATGTAGCATACCTGTCTGTTTGAAAGCTTGAAAGTTTGAAATGGAGACCTTTTCTGCAAAACTGTCATTTGGAATGGTCAGTTGGACACAGCTGTCCAAGTGGATTGTTAGTAGTAGTAGTAGTAGTATGTGGCAGCACCCAGCCAAAATCAAAATCTCATTTGATTCAGAACTGTGCAAACACATAGTGAGAGAGATTCCCTTAGGATGATAGCCAGTGTTTAACCTTATGTGTAACCGTTAGAACTCTAAGTATGAGTAGTTTTGGATCCTGTCTCTTTTCTCATCTTCTCCTTTCCCTCCGGTGACCTCAACTTGCTCATGACTTCGGCTCTTTCCCTTTCCCTCTTATGTTCTGGACTGAGATCCTCTTTTCTCTTCAGTCTTCTCCTGGCCCAGGTCAGTAGTGCTAGAAGAGCCCCAGTCCCAATTTAAGAGAATGAGGTGGGTTAAGCTTCCACTTGCCTCATCGTTATAATACTGACCAGAAGCTGCATATCTGATTGTTTGAGAGCTCTGCTTCCAATCTGTCCTCCTAATACACACCACCTCCTGGCCTGACAGAATGGGGAGATGTATGCAGTCTAGTTGTAGCCATGTCAGTCCCAGGATAGTAGAGAGACAAGGTGGGTGAGATAATAAATTTTAGTGGATCAAACTTCTGGTTGGTGAGAGTGACAAGCTTTCAAACCACACAGAACTCTGTGTGGCTTGAAAGCTTGTCTCTCTCACCAACAGAATGTGGAGAGGCAGTTCAAAGTGTGACTGCAGACAGCAAGAGGCAGGGCATTACTGGAAGGAGGAGGGGTTGAGCCCAGTTAGAACTCACTAAGCACAAGGCTTCTAACCTGTCCCTGCCTCGTAAGGCCAGAAATTATGTTTTCCCCTATCTTAGTACTCTCTAGTGATCCCAATCCATCCCTTAAGAACTGGTCAGTCCTTAATGCAGTAGCTAGAGTTACTGAAGAATCATGTAAGAGCTAATGTATGTTATACCTCAGGCCTGGAGTCTTCAGGTAATATAGCTTAATGAGTAAAGCAGTCCTCAAATGGTTGGAATTGTATCTCATATGTTTAAATACCAGTACATTTGGATTCCAGCAAGGGAAACCACAGTAAAAAAAGTTTCTTATAAATTCAGTACTGCAAGCTGCCTGCAGTGACTCAAGAGCATGAGTACCAAGCTCAGGACAGACTGTTGGGAGTAAGGGTGCAAAACCCCAGTTGACTGTGAATTCTATACTTCGATTGCACCAACCAGTTAGCAAGTGTAAACTCCTCAAGCACTGAAACTTTCTAAAAAGCGAGTTACAGACAGTCCCCTTGAGTACTGTGATCTATCTTGCCAAACAATGAGTCTATCTTTGTGATATATGGTCCTTTACACCAAGAATCACAGCAATATTCAGGTTTCAGAGGGGTAGCCATGTTAGTTTGTATCAGCATATACAACGAGGAGTCCGTGTGGCACCTTAGAGACTAACAAATTTATTTGGGCATAAGCTTTTATGGGCTAAAACCCACTTCATCAGATGCATGGAGTGAAAAAAAGTAGGCAGGTATAAATATACAGCACATGAAAAGATGGGAGTTGCTTTACCAAGTGGGGGGTCAGTGCTAACAAGGCCAATTCAGTTAGGGTGGACGTGGTCCATTCCCAACAGTTGACAAGAAGGTGAGTATCAACAGAAGGAAAATTATTTTTTTTAGTGACCCAGCCACTCCCAGTCTTTATTCAGGCCTAATTTGATGGTGTCAAGTTTGCAAATTAATTCCAGTTCTGCAGTTTCTCATTGAAGTCTGTTTTTGAAGTTTTTTTGTTTAAGAATGGCCACTTTTAAGTCTGTTATTGAGTGTCCTGGGAGATTGAAGTGATCGCCTACTGGTTTTCAAATGTTACATTTCTTGATGTCTGATTTGTGTCCATTTATTCTTTTGGGCAGAGACTGTCTGGTTTGGCCAACGTACATGGCAGAGGAGCATTGCTGGCACATGATGGCATATATCACATTGGTAGATGTGCGGGTGAATGAGCCCCTGATGGTGTGGCTGATGTGGTTAGGTCCTACGATGGTGTCCCTTGTACAGATATGCAGGCAGAGCTGGCAGTGGGGTTTGTTTCAGGGATTGGTTCCTGGGTTAGTGTTTCTGTTGTGTACAAGCAGCATGGTGAGACAGTTCCTTCTTGTTAGGGGGTTTTAGCTCCCTCAGATCTGCAAACCCAGCTGATGAGAGGAATCCACTTGCATGATTCTTCTTCATGTGGAAAGGGCAAAACAACGAACACCTTTTGTCCTCTTATCGTCCTACAATAGTCCATCTGGTGTTGATGGACCTTTCCTGTTAGGCAACAGGTAATACCTTCTCTTGCAGATCAGCACTTCACACTAGTTAATGACTCTGTCCTGTCTGGTGATTTACAGTCACAAAGGCTTACAATACAATTGCTCAAATATTACCTTACAGTATGGGATACAGGTACTATAAGTGAGATTAATGCATGCAACAACTCAAAAGCATTCAATAATGTCTAAATACGAAACACATTCTTATAATTCAAATACCTATTTTAACAATCCTTACACACATGTGAGCCAGACTGATTCCAGCTATGCATTTGTCAGGATTTCCTGAGATAGGGGGACCTTGGCCGGAGCTGACACAAAGTCCTCCAGTGTTACAAATGTGATAAGAAAAACAGAAAATTACGTACTATCCAAGTACGATGTTTATTTTCCTGTACACCATTCCATCTTCAGAATAAACTAGGAGATCCTGCTCAGAAAAAAATTGAGACCACGGTGGTGTGCCCAGCCAAACTGAGGGTTAGGTACAATAAATCAGTGATCCTGATTCAGCCATAGTGGAGAGTAGGGGCTACAGGGAGACAGTTGCAGTTTCTTGATTCTGAGTTGACCAACCCTAGCACAAGTTGGGACTGGCTTTTTCCTTTACTAAATCATAGATCCATTGGTTTCAAGTTTAGAAGGGGCCGTTGTGGCCATCTAGTCTGACTCCCTGCATAACAATAACCCACAGAATTTCATCAAGTGATTCCTGCAGCAAGCCCAGAACTTCCAGAAATCAAGCCCACAAAAAGTGACATTGATCTTTACAATCTCTTTAATATTATCACCACTGGTAATATTAAATCATCATCCATAATGGCATCTCATTTTTGGTGAACTATAAAGACACTTAGTAATACTTTGTGTAGTGCCTTTTAATCAGGGAGCTCCAGCTAATTTACAAACATTAAGCCTCACAACACCCCTGTCATTTTCAAAATGTGGAAGCTGAGAAACACAGGGAGAAGGTCATGTCTAGTGAAACTCACCTCTATACTGAAGTCCAGCAAAAGGCCTATGTACTACTTAAGTCCTCAACGTAGGGTTTGAGTGGGCTTCAAGTGATGCATATGCCCACTGCACAGGGATGAATTTCACCCAAGTCACAGCAGAGCCAGGAATAGAACCTAGAATTTCTGAGTCCCAGGAGACATGTTTTCCTTATACAGGAAAACTATTACTTATTTTTATTGTTATGAATAGCTACATTAATTTGATTTTTACTCCTACAAAATAATACTATCATGAGTGGAGAGAATCCAATATTTTCCTTCACTGAAAAGTTAACATAAAGTTAGGGTCTGAAAAATGTATGCTTCCAGAGAAAGCATTATATGCCTGTTTAACTCAGTGATATTTTTGAGGTTAAATGATGCAAAGAGAAAAAGCTGACCTTGTAAAACAAAGGTAAATAGCAACTAAAGAACTCTCATTCATATTCACAAGTTATAATCATCAGCTTTGAGACCAACACATTTCACAGCTTATGAACTTGTAACAGTAATAAATTAACAGGTTAAGAGAGGACTAAGCATATCCCAAGGCACCCATAACCTTTGAAAACATTTGCTTTATTTATGTCACAGCTAGGAAAAACCTTAACTGTTTTCTAAAGTTTTTAAAGGATATGAATCCATCAGAATCCATCCTCAAATCAATAATTTTATATTGCCTATGCCATGAATTATTCTTGTTTGTAATGCATTTTATGACATGAAGAATTATTATTTGTATTGCTTCCAATCAAGATTCTAGCCACCTGGTGCTAGGTGCTGTGCAAACTCTAAAGCAAACATAGTCCCTGCTCCAGGGAACTGAACACTGAGCAATCTGTCTTTTCTGTGAGTTTACTTAACCCGTTGTTGGCAACCTCAGCAGAAAGAATAAGAATTTAATAGGTAAAAGGACTCCCTTCTAAGGGAGGTAGTCCCTTTAGGTTAGGTTTAAGGAATACTGGTAGCGAACTTTGTACTGCTGCTGTACCTATTCTGTGGATATGTAGAACTCTTCAGTTTCCAGGGCTGTCAGTCCAGCATCTTTCATGAGCCCTAGCTTCACTTCAAAAAAGTTTTTTAAAAAGAAAAGAAAAACAAGTTTTATTTAGGAATGTTAAATTGCATTGGAAATATTTGTGACATCTGTTGGATTCATTCTAGTAAACTCATTAAGGTCAGTACAACTACAGGTTTTTTTAAGGTTACATTAAAATAACATTTGAGATCTGTCTTAATCTGGCAAAAGGCAGGAAACTAGGAGCTAAGATCACAAACTGTCCTTAATTCATTTGTGGCTGGGGTTTGTAGGCAATGATGGGACAGGTGCTGGACAGCCCATAACTTTGTACATAGTACCGTGTATATTAGAGGAGAGGAAGCATGGTTTCAGAGTTAAGCATGGGATTAGAAATCAGGAGGTTGGGTTTTATACCTGGCATGGATCCAGATGTTCTGCATGACTTTTGGCAAGTTACTAACCGTCTCTGTCATCTGTTTCCCCATTTATAAAATGGGGACAATGTTACCTACCTCATAGAGATGTCAGGAGGCTTAATTCACGGATGTTTGTAAAATGCTTTGAGATTTTGGATGGAAGGTTCAATAGAGGGGCAAAAAAATATTATTGTTATTGTGTAAACCAGGGGTAGGCAACCTATGGCACATGTCCGAGAGGGCTCTGCATTTTAATTTAATTTTAAATGAAGCTTCTTAAACATTTTTAAAACCTTATTTACTTTACGTACAACAATAGTTTAGTTACATATTAAAGACTTATAGAAAGAAACCTTGTAAAAATGTTAAAATGTATTACTGGCACGCGAAACCTTAAATTAGAGTGAATAAATGAAGACTCGGAACACCACTTCTGAAAGGTTGCCGACCCCTGGTGTAAACTAAACTACCTCTGCCTAATCATAGAAATACAGCAGAGACTACTTGTGCCTGCTGATACTGGGGTACACAATGTAAAGGGGAGACATGTGACCACCCCACATGTCGCATCTGGGAGGAACTTCCGGCCTACCCCACCCCAGCATGCTGTGCACTAAATATCCAACAAGACAAGCCCCTCTGAATTTCCTGACTTCCCTCAATTCTCCCTTCTTTACAATTTTAAGCCAGGCTCTTAATATTATTGTAATTCTTTTCCTAGGAAGTTCTCTCCAACAGATCCTGAATACCTGTCTTTCCCATGTTTCCATTCACGATATCTCACTCAGAAGTCCCATATGACAGATCCCCATCTTTTGGTTCAGTGGAATGGACAAGATACCATGTGGAGCCAGTCAGAGCCGATCTATAACCAGCCAGAAGAATTGCTGTTGGATGCTTTTGCTCTTGACTGGCTTGCATTTTGTTTTTTCAAAATACCATAATATCATTACATCAAAATCATCACAAAGTCATTACACCACCGTCTTAGCCAAATTATATTGCTTTAATTTGTTTTGAATTTTACAAGATCAACTAATTAATTTACAAATTTCCCAAATGAATTATTTTTAATTTGGAACGTACATCCAAGTACTGCATATAGCTTAATACACTGAAGCCAAAATACCATTGATTCAATGGAACAGAACTGATCCACCACTGACTTCAGTGGATAGGAACTGAGTCCTACATCTCCTAGCCAGATTTAAAGCAGCTAGACAGGTGAAATGCTTTCTTAGAAATTCAGATCTGAATCTTTTACTGATGAATACAAAATACGCTGTTATCGCAGTGCTAAATCCTGATGACAAGAAAGATTAATCAAGTTTGAAAATTTATTCAGCATTGCTAATTGAACTCATTCCTGGAGGCCTGGGAAGCACTAAACCACTGGAGTGTAACTGTGAAAATTAGTGATTTGAATAGAAGAATCATGAACTTTGGAAAAGAAAACATTACCCATCGGCGGCGCTCACAGAATGACTCCTTACAGAAACTAAATAAGATTAATGAAGGTGAAGTCAAGACAAACAACAGCTTTTAAAGGCCTCTCTGTGTCTTATTTTCTAGAGTGTAAAAAGAAAAAAAATGGACAAGAAAAGAGTACCCACAGAAAAATAAATCCATCATTATCTATGAATTAAATAAATAATACAATCTATCCAAAACACTCAGAGACTCCTCAAGTGCTTAAAAAGCACTGTAAATTTTGCACCTGCAATCCATTATAGGGACAACTGTCAGAAGGCATGAATATATACATAAATACATAATAATTAATAAATACATGACTGCACTCATAAATTACGTCATTAAATATGCAAGTGCAGTCATTTTGGACTCAAAATTTTGTGTCTGTAATCAATTGTGTTTGCAAAATTGCAGATGCAAAATCAGAGGCCAAGCTGTGGCCATTTTAAAAATATGAGCCACACACAATGTAATTGTAAAATGGAGTTTGGTGTAAGGGATTTATAGAAGGAACCAAGGGTGGATCACAGCAGAGTTCTACTCATAATAATCCTGGTCACTGATGAGAAACATTATAAGGAATATCCTTTCCTTGACAGGTAATTATGCAACAGCTTCACTTTATAGAGCCCAATGTTCTAATAAGGAATCACGACAACCAGAGTGGCACAACACTATCCCAATAAATTGATGTAATGACTCAATAGGAAATTTAAAAAAACAGGCACTTCAGCAAGGTTTCTTCCTCAGTGGCAAACATTTATAGTAACAAGAAAGTATAGAGAGAAAGTCCTATATTCCAGTTTGTGGCAACACAGATCAGTCACACTGTACCATCATCTAAATTATTCCTTCTAAGCTCTCCAGAGCAGCCACTGTATTTATTTTTGCATTTTGTCAGCACTGAGTACACTGCTCGTGCAGAATATTATCATCTTAGGTACTTCTATGACTTCCCATTACCATAGCATCTGAGTGCCTCACAATCTTTAATCATTTATCCTCACAATACACCTGTGCTGTAAGGAAGAGCTAGCATGCCATTTTACAAATAGGGAACCGAGGCCCAGAGGATATATCTACACTGTAGCTGGGAGTGAGCATCCCAGCCTTGGCAGACAGGTGTGGGCCTGCAGGGCTCAAGCTAGCACACTAAAAATAGCAGAGTGAATGTTGCAGCTCAGGCAGGAGCTGTGTTCTCAAGCCTAGGGAGTCGGGTGCACTTGAGAATCCGGCTCCAGCCGAAGCTGTCACATCCACACTACTATTTTTAGCATGCTAGCTCGAGCCCCACTGGCATGAGTCTGTCCATCTGGGCTAGGAGACTTGCACCAAACTACAGTGAAGACATACCCAGAGAGACTGAATAACTTGCCCAAAGTCCTACCAGTCATGTGGCAGAGCAGGGAACTGAATCCAGGCCTCCCAAGTCCCAGATTAGCACCCCAACTACTAGACCATCCTTTGATTCATTTGCTACTTATCAAATACTCCTATGCTTGATGAAAAATGGCATGAATCTATCAACCATATTTCAGAATTACCCTCCAGCCTGAATATACATCTCAACAGCAGCCAATTTCAGGCATGTTCTGAATAATGGCCTTTCCACCACTGCGCTAAATCACAGGACCAACCAGAATGAATCCCAATATGGCTAATACAGATTGGCGAGCACATCATTCTCTCAGCCAAAGCCCTCATCTCTGTCACCTTATTACATGGCTGAACCAGAGCTTGATGTAGCTGATGACATTTTTTAAAGGACTGTTCTCAGACTTGAGAGTCTTCAGTGACAGAAATAATGAGATGGCACCTCCAACTTCTGGAGCCAGACTCAAGTAGCATCACCTGCACATGCTGAAAACAATTAATCTGCACTTTGGTGGAATAAATTAATATACAATCCTACAAATTCAGTATTTGGATACATCTCATCTCTAAGGTCAAAACTACTATTCCAAACTTCCAGGCTTATAAACCAGTGGGACTCTCATTAACTGCAATGGATATCTCCTGCAACAAAGTTTCTTTTTCAGAAGGGGAACCACTTTATTTATCAATAGGACTTGGCTTTTAGGCTTAAGAAATGCACAGATTTATCAACCCACAATATAAAACCCATCATCTCCATGACACGAATATTGTGGCAATAAAAGTATGTCAGCTTTTGAAATCCTGTACTACTCCGTTATCTGCTCCAGTGAGGTACTGCAGAGATCCATTACCTCTGGAGGCCAAGGTCTGAATTCAGCAGCAAAACACAGAAATGTGATCTCTGTCAGCCTTCACTTGACACTTACAAAACTAACACACATTGCCGCATAATTGACTGCTTTTGTTCAAAACCCATCAGATGACTGAACAAGCACAGCCATTTAATTACTCTTTAATCAGACGGCTTTTTCTGTGATTTGGAAATGTGGGAGAACTGAATATAAAAATACCAACTATACCATTGGGGCCGCCAATGCAATATACAGCTAAAAAGCCCAGAGGACTGAAGACAATAAAAAATGGCTACTTCCATTAAAACTCTCTTTAAAGTCTGAGATATTTTAATTAGTGAGTCTCCCTCTCTAGCTCTGTAAATTTAGTCATTTTGTTTTTCTATTCAAAGCTGCTTTTTAACCTATATTACTTCCTCCCATCCCTTGATTTCCAATCAGAAATGTTTACTTTCCAGAATACTAGCTGAATAATGTGAGCATTGGATTCAAAAGGAGACCATACAGTTGGAAGGAAGGATTTGAACTGACACAGAAGGATGCTCTAATATTCATCCAAAATGATGGTGAGGATTCTTCCTGCCAGAGGTAAGGCACATTGGCACACTAATGCAGAGATTATAATTTGTATTACAGAAGCACCTAGAGGCTCCCGCTAAGATTGGGCCCTATTGAACAAACACAAAGTGAGAGAGTCCCCTGCCTTAAAAGCATATAATCTAAATTGACAAAATATACAAAGATTGTGGGGAATCAAATTAATAAAGGGTTGAAGTAACTTTCTCAAAAACAGTGACAGAAAAGAAAAGAGAAGAGAACCCAGGTATCCTAACCTCAATCTAGTGCTCTAAACACTGGACAGTGATGTTTGCACAGAACAGTTCTTAGTACTACTCTGTGCCTAGCCTAAGACTACTGGATTTGAGTAAGATATTGAGTCTTTTTTTCCACTGGTTTCATTGGAAAGATGACCAAAATCTGAAAATATCCAGTGATTTGCCCCAAGTACCTAGTCTTACTGCAATTAACTGCAAATGAATTAAAAGAGAAGGGTACAGATATCTTTGCTAAAGAGATTAGTATCTAAAACTGCATACAGTTATTTCAGTCACTTAGTAAGGTGGGAGTTGTGGTTTTTTTGTTAGTGTGATGGTACACATATATCCAGGCACATCCTTATAAATCAAAAATATAAAGAATGTTCATACACCACACCTGGACATGTAGATACCCATTTTGGCACTTAGCTATTCATTACAGATGCCAAAATGTTAATGTAAGGGCCACATTCTGGGCTCAGATTTCAAATGTGGGATTTGACATCATACTAAGACGTCCACATTTAAAAACTAGGGCCCTATAAGCAAAAGATTTAATGGATCTTTTCCAGTAATTCTGTACTGGTGCCAGTCCTATTAGCATTGACTATGTTTCAGCTATATAATGCCTTTATCACATGTAGTTAAAACCTGGGTGCAGCGATGTGTTTCTGGACTCAAAAGAAAATAAAACTCACAAATACTGTGAGAAGTGATTTTTAGGGAAGTTTGCTGTGATTGTATTAGAATCATACTATCCAGCAACAATAACTGTAATTATTAGGACTCTACTTCTTTCACTAAAGCACTTGGTATGCTATATACCACAGAATGCCAGCTATCCATCATCCCAGAAAAGTTACCCCCTTCCCACATGCTACCTACTCCTGTTAATTTGATTAAGCAGATGATGCCTGCATTAAGTGTTTTGGCACAGAATATTTTGTTTTGTAGCAGTCTAGTTTATAGTTGATTTCACTAAGATTTTGTTGTAAAATTTGACCATGATGGTTTTAGAAAGGTTTATTAAATTGGTGGTTACTGTAAATAGGGTCTCCGAGGATATATTTTGTTTTCGTGCACGTGCGCTTTAGGAAGATTTTAGTAAGCAGGTTTTTTTTATTTCCTTTGAGAAGGATGGGGACCTCTCACTAGCTATCTTGGGATTCTTAATTTGGGATTTAAAGACTTAAAATACTATGTAATATTAGTATGAAGTAATATAAGGCAATAAAGTACTATATTACTATAAAGCTTAAATAGTATAAATACTGTCCAGATTCAACTTGTTATACTGCTGTAAATCTGCAGTATCTACACTGATATTAATGAAATTACTCCTGATTATATTATGCACAGCAACTGAAAGCAAGATTTGGTCTATTACATGTAATGATTTACTGGATAGAAGGTAGACGGGCATAGGACAGGTAACAAAGGTGATTGCCACTATGTGTGGAGAGGGCATATTTAAAAGAGTTTATGTAATGTTATTTACTAAAGGACGGGGGAGGGGAGTAAGAAGCTATTTGTTTTATTAAAATGTGATGATGAATTGGCTGCTTCAATGAATCATATTGTGAGATTTTTTGGGTGAAGAATTATGTGTAATCTTTGCTCTTCTTGTAGAGTTTAGATATTGCTAGAGATACCATAACAGTAGACAGAAACCTGGATTCAGTAGTAAGCTTTAATATACAAAGTTTCCTGCTTGTTTCTATTCTGATGAAAAATAGCAGATAACTCTAAATTGGATCTCAGTGTTTTGATTATTTGTCTGGTAACAAATTTCCCTTTTTAACCTTCCCTGGTTTTTCACTGACCTTTCACTGCTTTTGAAAAACAGAAAATACATAAGTATGTTTCTTTTTGGTCTTTTTGTTTTTGTTACAAAGCTAAGAGTATTTTAGCATGGGCATGAATTTAGCAGATGTATACTGAAAGATTCCTTGCAGCATGTTAGCTCTTCAAATGAAATGTATGTTACAGCTTTTCTGAATTGTTGCATGTATGTGGCTTCACGAAGACATATGTTAAGCAATATCACTAGGATCCAGGATGGTCAATAATAAGATAAGAAGAAATAACAGCAATGGCAAACACCTGAGCTTTTGGATTATGGAACAAAGACACTGCTTAAAAAGAACTGGGATTGGCCACAAGAGGTTACTCCAGAGTAACAGAAGAAAAAAGATCTTAATCGTTAAAATATACAAATTAATAATACACTTCGACAGTTAAGGAGTTTCTTAACCATTCTCTGAACAGCTCTACCATACTCCAGCTAAGAGAAGTTCTCAAGCTGAAGACATACTGGAATTTTTTGTCAATGTTTGAGTACTTTTAAAGAAAATATTTCTTGACCAGAAGAACATTTATATGTCCTTGAGAACAGTAGCAAGACAAATGTAATGTATCAATGTGCTCTTGGAATTAAACAGTGCAGGATAATAATGATGATAATATAATGCCTAGCAAGATAGATTCTTCTGAAATGGAATAGTTTTACTAAACCTGAAAAGGCCAACGGGATAGCTGCATCATTTTATAGAAGTCTGCACTGTCTTGTGAGCCTGCTACACAAAACAAAAACTAAAGTACTACTGTATATACTCGATCATAAGCTGGTTCGTTTATAAGCTGACCCCTCCAAGATGGATAAGTAAAAATAGAAAATTTTTATAACCTGTTCATAAGCCAACCCTATAATTCAGGGGTCAGCAAACTTTGGCTCCCGCGCCATCAGAATAAGCCGCTGGTGGGACGAGATGGTTTGTTTACCTCAAGCGTCTGCAGGCATGGAGGTAAACCTAAGCAAACAAAAGTATCCCGGCGTGCCAGCTGCTTACTCTGACGGGCCAGGACAGCAACTAGTGGGGAAATTTTTTGGGAGGGAGAAGTTGGGAATCAGAGGAGTAACCCCTGTGACTACCCACACATGAGCCCACTCCTAGTCCGGGACCCCCACACTCTCCCCATCCCATCCCTTCCATCTTATCTGGGGAGGGCAAGAGGAGGATGTTTCTGGCCTGGCTGGAGCTGTTCCAGCAGGCTGGGCAGCACGGCCACGGTGGAGCCTGCTCTGGCAGGCCAGACCAGACAGGCGACCGCAGCATGTTCCAGCGGGCTGGGCCAGGCGGCACAGCCGCAGCATGCTCTGGGGGGGCGGGGCCGAGCGGCACGGCTGCAGTCTGCCAGCCCCGGAGCTGCAGCTGCTTCGGAGGCTGTGGGGAGAGCAGCGTGGCCAGAAGCGGAGAGACTCTGGCCCTGTCTCTTCCCTTCTGGCTCTGCTGGTTGTGCTGCCTCTCCTTGCTTCCTCTATTGGGGGGAGGGGCGGTGTCCCACCTCTCACTCTCTGTACCGGTTCATAAGCCGACTCCCTTCACTGGTGCTTCCCTTTTTTACTAAAAAAATTTGGCTTATGTATGAGTATATACGGTAATAATAAAATAATACTTTGCACTTCCATATTATCTTTTAGGCAAGAATCTTAAAAGACTTTACAAATATGAAATTAAGCTCACAGTAGCTCTGTGACCAAAGGAAATATTATTTTAAGATTTTACATTTTACAGATAGGGTGACTGAGGCAGAGAAAAATTGGCTTTCCCAATTTTACAAGGAAGTCTTTGTATGCAGAGCCCATATTAGAACTTCTGATTCCTACTTCTCTGCTTTAGCTACAAAACCATTTTTTTCTGTAAAAGAAGATCATATTCTTAAAAACTATTCACTAAACTTTTTATCCAGAAGGAGGTCACAGACTTGATGATTAGAGGTATGGTTAGACTTCTATATGAGAACAGGTTGAAAAGATCAGGACTATTTAATTTAGAAAGAAGATGAATAAGAGGGGGCTTAACAGAAGTATATAAAATAATGAGCAATACAGAGAAATCAAGCACTCCACTTTTCTCTCTGTCATAATACAAGAATAATAGGACTTCCAGTAAAAATGAAAGACAAATTTAAAAGTGATTTTTTTCCCCAAAACACATAAACAACTTTTAGAATTCACGGTCTTAGTAGGATTCAAAAGAGGATTAGTCAATTACACAGACAATCAGAACACTCATGGTTTCATTAGATAGGATACTATTTTTAAAAAGAAAGATAAACTCTCATGCTTCATGGCATAAGCCAAACAGTGATTGGTATGGGATTAGGAGGAAACTTCTCCCATGTGCCAATTATTCCATGGCAGCTTATTATGAAGTTCCTTGCATCTTCCTCTTAATCATCTGGTAATGGCCACTGCTGGAGACAGCACACCAGACTAGATGAGTTTCTGGTCTGATCTGCTATAGCAACTCTTATATTTCTATGGTATCACACTGAGAGCTCTTCCAAATCAGTACCCACCTGTAGAACACGATTAATAATTTTCTGTAATAGTTTTATTTTCAAATGTAGTAATAGTTTATTAAACAGTTTTTAACTGGGAAGGCCATAACTGTGGAACAGTCTGACTCGTGTGAAAAACATCACTGTAGATCCAGCATTTAACAAAGTTTTGGTAGGCTTTACAATGACCTACAGGGAGGGAAAATGCTTCTAAAATATGTGCAGCCATTTAGAATGGAAACTGGCCTTTGTCACTTGAAGCTTTGAAACTCTCTTCATGTGGAAAATACATTAAATGATGAACAATTTATCAATAAAACAATGTTGTGGGATCAATACACTTTACCAACAAGAGGCCTCATATTCTTTTGGCTAATTTGGATTTATTTGATTTGAAGATCAGCCATTTATTTCACCCGTCAACAAGAACTGTCATACAGTACAGTGCTGACAGCTAAAGATAAAAAATGCTGAAATCCCATTAAAGGTTTTTGTAGGATTATTTGGAAGATCTGGTAGTGTACCTAAAGAATTACCTGAACGTTTTGCAGAGTGCTTTTAGGGGTGCATGAAGCAAACTCCTTCAAATTGCAGATGTTTGCAATACTTCTCAAATGCACTGGAAAAACTAAAATACACAACTTCTTAGTTCCCTGCTCCATACCATCAGTAAGATTTTCTTTAAGGTCATCACCAACAGAATAGTTAATTTATTTCTCCTTTCGGTCTACTCAGACAAGACAGATTTTGTTTTAGGGAGATGTTTAGTTTGTAATGTATAGTGCCCATTGAAAGTTGTTTATATCTCCTCTCCTATGTAAGGTTTTCCAGAGGCTTTGGTAGTGTCATGAGATATATTTCATAGCATGCTCATGTAAGAGTGAGCTGCTTAAATTACTGTGCAGGTCCTTGTAACTACATAAAAATGGCACATTACAGTGCAGCAAGGCTTGCATTCTTATAGTGCTAGCTCCATATTAAACACTGCTGTTCCATGCGTGACTTGGCTCTCCTTCCCCAAAAGTCACAACTTCTTTCTTTTTAAACCCTTCTTTCCTTGGGAGAGAAAACGGAGAACTGAGAGCTATAAAGAAACATTTAGATAGCATATGCTTCGACTGTAAGTCAGCCTAACTTTTCAGTTCCTAAGGAAGTATGATGTGTATTTTTATGTGCAGTATCATAAAATAAATTAAAGACTTTACCAAAAACTGGTTTCCAAGGGAATTCAAAAAACATATCAATTTCCTGAAAAACATTTACTAACTTTCAAACAATTTGAGAATTATAAGTATTTTATGTTTTATTCTGATGTGTGATTATATCAAATGTAACATAAGTCTTGTTAGATGCAAAGGTTGCTTTAGTAATTATTATTTTTTATTAAGCTCTGTAATAAATACCAAAGTAAAGTCCTCCTCAGGGACCAGATAAGAAATTCAAGGGAGGACCACATAAACTGGTGGCATAATGCAGCAGGAATAAAGCACAGGTAGAGTCAGATTGCTCAAAAATCAAATAAACAAATAAAAAAAATCACAGAAAACTCTCCCAACCAAAGGTTCATTCCACTCCAGTGACCCAGATGGTTGGGACTGTATTGAGTTTGCCAGAGATGGTGGCTTAAGGTCCAAGCATCAGGTCACTCTTTGAAAACAAAAGTTCAATTCTCAACACACTCTCAACTTTTCCTTCTTTGGAGGTAGATACACTAAATATTATGTGAATTGTGACAACCTTCAGACAAGACCTTGAAAAAAAACCAAAACTGTCTTTACTCTGCAGTGACATTAGAAAATCTATGACACTTTTCAAAACAGTAGTAGTTTACTCCTATGTCTTTGGCTAAAATTTCCTTCCCTCCTTATTGTACAGTGTTTTGTGTGCCAGTTGTTCAGATGGCTGCCACTCTCCACCCTAGAAATGAATATATATTACTAGTGCTCTGAAAATGCTAGACTCTGGCATTACAATTCTTGCAACATGGGTATAACTATGGCAATAAAATTGTTTTACATAGAAATTGTCCTGCTGGTGTAAGAGGTGCAAGGCTAGTAAAGAGATAGAGAGAGAATGCAAGACAAAGCCAAAAGTAGGCTAAAACAAAAGAATTAAGAAGAAATGTTGCAGAATAGCTGCAAATTACACAAAATTAATTCTAAAAAACTATTAACAAATGCAGATGCAATTATCTTCCTAGATTAGATACATATTTTAATTTACATAGAAACTTCTCTATATTTGTTATATTTTAATATATAAAATTAAAATTCTTGATAAATTACAAAAGTAAGTGGATTACTACTTACTAAACACTAGCATGGTTATTAGCACAGCAGTTAAAAAAAAAGATTGAATTAATCCTGATCTGCCCCCAAAAAGGGTACATAATTCTGACAGATCCCTAAGTACAGGCAGTGGGAGTAAAACATATCCATACGATAATCACATCCTTACAGAAATTGAAAACGTATGTGAAAGTCATGGTGGTCCTGCAAAAATATAAACTCATAAAGGATTTCTTGATTCAGTGTCATCATTCATTTCTTTCATTTGAGAAATCAGAGTTTTAGCAGGACATACAAAGATTGATGGCTTTTTCATAAAAGGATATTTTATGAAACACTGAAATGTAGCATATTTCTACCTGATAAATGTGGAGACCTGTAAACTTTGAACCCATATTGGCCTTTGTTGCTTGTGACCCTGTTTAAGTGATTTATTTTCTTTTAACAACTGCAGTCTGCAGGAGGTTGAATATACTTTGTAGATGTTCAATTCTGTTGAAAGTGAAACAGTTTAAACTCAGAATGGCTAACATCAGAAGGTCTAGTACGTAGAAATCATATTATTCTCATTTCAGTATCCTCTTTAGGAGTAATATTTATGGTTTGAGAAAATATGTAATTTATTAAAAACAACCTGGCAGGCTGCCCCAAAGCTGTAGACCCTGGAAGTCCAGGCTCCTGAAGAGCTGGACAGGCAAGCTGGCAGGAAACCAGGAAATCTGACAGAAACCTATCTGGTTTCCAGAAGAACTTTGTTGAGATTGAACCATCTCCGCAAAATGTTTGCATTTCAATCAATTGGCAAATTCTGACAAAAAAATGTTTTGTTGGAATTTTTCCCAAACAGCTCTATCCACACTGCCATCTTTACACTGAAGCTCCTTACACTACCTTAACTCCTTTATGCTCACTTGGCCTCCCTTTTACTCATACTCTACCAGCATGCAATGGAATCTAAAGTGGTAATTTACACATCAAGGAGAAGGAAGAACATGTAAACTGGTGTAAATTTGAGCAGTTCAACACCCTTTGACTTATATATTGTTCTGCCTCACAGATGCAGAGCTCAGAGCAAATCCAAGTATTTCTTTCATAAAACATTTTCTCCACATAGAAACTACAGATTTCCTCACAATGGAAGAGATTTGAATCAGCCACTGAGAAGAGACAACCAGATTAAGCAACTGTTTACCGTCAGAAGCAGTCTTCTTTGAGATTTTGCAGAGGCAATGATGGAGACCAAGAACTTTGCCTTTTACAGTCACAACTGAATTTAAAAAAAAAAATCCTTATAATGCAGTTAGTTTCAGCGTGAGACTTCCCACACTAGTACTCTAGCCATCCTCCCTCTCACTTCATCTGTCTCAGGTCATCTGTAAGCCATGGTGACATGTAAGGCCAAGAGAAGAGGCAGTTTAGGGTATTCCATTTCTTTCAGATCTGATTCTCACTAGTGTGACTCTTGTCTTTGATGCACCAAGTTTAGACTACTGAAAGATGCTCTTTATACGGCTATCCTTTAAAGCTATCTGGAAGCTTAAACTAGTGCACAATGCGGCTACCTGCTTATTAAGGGGAATTTTCCCAAGTAACATATTATACCACTGCTCTGCTATATCTGCACTGGCTGCCTGTTAGTTTTCACATGGAGTTTAACCTATAAAGCCCTAACTGGAATGAGACTTGCTTACCCAAGAGTTTCCCTCTCTCCTCTTGCGATACTGCTGCAGTTGCAATCAGTGAAGGTATTCAAGCTGGAGACCCTTCAGTTTAAAAGGGAAGGGGTCTGATGGCAGGGTGTTTAATGTGAAGGGCCCCTGACTTTGGAATTCTCTTTTCCACCATTAGTCCAAAAGACCTTCAGTTTGCTGACCTTCAGAATGCACTGGAAGGTCCATCTGTTCTCCTGGACATATGAAAAGGGTTGAGGCGTCTGGTGGGTGTGTTCTTAGGGGTCTGTTCTTTTTGTATCTAATTGCTTGGTAGATATTTTGTTATGTGAGCAGGGAGTTGGATTAGGATGGATGCTATTTTCATTATATTGTATGTTTAATTTTTAGCCTAGAGCTCTAGGATATCAAGTAAAATAGATACATACAATAAAATTAAGAGTACATCTCTTTTGTAATCATTAAATTGTTCATATTTCTCATAGACTCTAAGCTTCTTAAAGCAGGGACATTGTCTATGTGCGTGTTTTGTAAAGCATCTAAGTGTATGGCATTATATAGATAATACATAAAATAAATGTTTAAAATTCCCAACATTTTTATTCAAGTATCTTTATGGATTGCCATTAGAAAATAAATTTTATGAAGCACAGGAGTACTATTATTGTAGAGTTAGTTTGATCTTATTAAACCCTCCTATTCTGAAGCAAGAGAGACAGCACTCACCATTGTTCTCAGTTTATGAGAAACTGTCTTTGATCAGCATGGCCGACAACTGGCAAACTGATTTAGTAATTTTGATTTATTGAATATTATGGAAATAAACATTTTAAATAAGAGAACTCCTTTTAAGTATTTATTAACATTGAGTTCATGAAAGTAGGGCTAGATTGTGATACCCTTTCTCTTGTTGAGTAGCATCTCACTCCACAAAAGGTCCCATTGACATCAACAGGATAACTTATAGAGTAATATAGTACTCAATGTGAGTAAGGATATTAGAGTATGGTCCTCAGAAATTTGGCAAAGCCCACAAATGGTGACAATGGGGCTACTCTTCTGAGTAAAGTTACTTGTATATGTGATTCTTTGCTCTAAATTAATGAAACTTTTGGTTTCAGTAAATATTGTGGGATCAGGATCATGTTACCAAAGCCATATAGTATTCTTTCCAGAACTCCAGAAAAAATCATTTTCAGAGATGAATTTCCCATATTTAGACCCTAAACTAAAGATATTTAGTATATTAATAATAATACTTAGTTCTTATGTTTGTGCAATAATTTGAAACATTCAGTGTGCAACACATGTTGCTGTACAAGAGAGCTACAGATCTTCGTTCTGATTGATACGAAAATCACTCTTGAGGAAAAAGTTACAGGGTTCCATAAGGGCCTGTACAAATGAATCTGATTACAGGATCAAGGCCTTGTATTGTGTTTGTCCAAATTACATTGAAAACTCCTCAGGGAATGGGAGGAGTTTTTTGCCCTGCACATCACTGTTGCTACATACATATAAAATAAGATTCCAGTCAACTCTTTTATTAGCCACACAGTAAAGAAACTGGCCTAATTAAGAATAGTGTTGACACCTAAAAATAAATAATAATAAAAGAAAACTAATATCTGTGCCAATAACCCAAAATATCTCTTGCACTCTTTTTTTTAGGATCTATAATATTTCTTCTCAATATACTAATAAATTATTCACCAATTTCTGTTTACAACAAATAATTTATATAGTTAATTTGACCTTTTTTTCTCCATATTGGCCAGGAGCAAATTGTGATTTTCTTTTTCTTTCATAAAACATTACTTGCCATATAATTTATGTAAATACTTTTAGGCTGTAGGTTGTGCACAAAATACAGGTGTGTATTAAGTTTTGACTATCTATGTAGGTCACATGGTATACTTCTGTTCCGTGACTGGGTGAGTATAATGCTTAGAATTATGTCCTCAGTATAAAAGATTGGGTTTACTAAATCAATATTTGCTTTATGCAAACATATTCCATTATACCCTATAGATTTGCTGCTTCTTCAAAAATTCCCTACAGAAAACTCCTATTTCATAGATAAATGAAAACACGATCAAAGCAAATCTGTAAAAGCCTTTGAAAAAATCTGCAATATTTGCCCAGCTCTATTTGTAAATATATTAGTAAACAGACTGTTTCTTATAATTTAAAAATTTGGTTGGTTTTAATATTTGGCTTGGTTGGTTTAAAAATTGCCAGTGCTAAAGGTTTGTTATATTGTTCCTGAAGGTCAGAGTTGAAAATTTTAACTTGAGGTTCTATTGAGATATAGTCACTGTGCTTTAGTAAGTCATTCCATTATCCATGGTTATAATCTTCACTGACTTCAGAAGTAATTGCTTTACTAAACTAAAAGGAAGTCTGATTCTAATTTGCTATCTAGATCTACATTCTTATATTCTTTTTATAGATTTTTGAACAAGTTATCACTAGAATCTTCCTTCACTCAAACGTAAGTGAAAGTTTTATCTTTCTTCGGATATCACAGAAATAATTTATTACTAAGGAAACAAAACCTTTTGTCTCACAGTATATTTCTTCGCGACAGCTGTGGTATTTCAACGAAAGCACAAAAGCTGTGATGGTCTGGACTGCAATCAACCATTTTTAATAGGAAATTTTTACAGACTTTTAATAAGATCTTCTAACATAATTTATGAGGAGAGGTTTTGAAGTGAAGAGGCATTGTTTGGCAAAGTGTTCTTCTCTAATCTCAGGAAATTTAAATAATAGACTGCTCATTTCCTTTAAACTTGGGATTTCTCCTAAAAATGGTTAAGAAAAACACC
Source organism: Gopherus evgoodei (assembly GCF_007399415.2). Classification (NCBI taxonomy): domain Eukaryota; kingdom Metazoa; phylum Chordata; order Testudines; family Testudinidae; genus Gopherus; species Gopherus evgoodei. The sequence goes on from NC_044325.1 coordinate 96,385,339, forward strand.
TGCTACACAAGTTCCAAAATAAGTGTGTCCATAGTCCAAATAAAATATATTTGTAAGACAAAAAGTTCCACATCAGAGCCAACTATTATTAATTATGTAATACTGAATTTTACTTACAGTGCATATTTTATTTTTTACCTTTTTAATGTGGGTGACAGATTAGTCTGAGAAATGGTTGGTAGAAAAAAAATCTATGTGGTTAGAATGGATTTGAAAGAAGCAGGGAGATGTTGACTATTTACGAACAGTTTAAAATAAAACCAGATAAGCATGCAAAAATTCCCACATTTGCTGAAATGATTAAGACTTCTTAAGATTAGAAAACCTGTAAGAACCACAAGATGGGCTTCCTAGTGAGATATTTAATATGTCTCGCGAGAACAGGCTCTCAAAAGGTATTTTAGCACTTGCCCTTCCTGTCCCAGCCAAAACCAGGAAATACAGATGCACAGGAAAGTTAAAATTATTTTTTTATAATAAAGTCAAACTTTATAATAAAGTCCATACTTTTCTGGACAACAAATACATTTTGATTTGGGATTCGTTTGAGTTTTGGGCAAAGTTTGAGTCAGTTCTTACTTTATCTGGACAAGTTACCATCCATAGTTCACATTTAAAGTAAAGGCTTTCCTACCTATGCTGTCCTAACTACGGTCAGATCTTCTCCTGCTGAGGGAAAAGTGAGAGGAGCCTTAGAATGAAGAAATCTCTGCCAGGATTCCCCCCTGCTCCATAGCAGCATGGCTCCAAGCCACACTACCACAGTTTCCTTCTGGTCACTAGCGTGTCAAGGATCTCAAGCAAGCATTCAGCAGAAAAGACACAATAGTTGCAGAGCCGGAGGAGGTGCCAGTTTTCCTGACCAGTTTCCACAAGGCTGCGTCTATTTGCAGTAATCCCTCCCAACCAAACCATCCCCAGCCAACTCAATTTTCATCTCTTCATCCAGATATCAGATTGCCTAGAAAGTCCTCCCAAAGTGGAGAAGGAAAACATGTCACCACAACAGCTGTGCATGTGCTCCTCTTTTGTATGGAAAGGTGGGTTCTGTGTGTGAAGGATCCCTTCCAGAGGAGGATCTGGGCCTCAATAGTCCAACCCTAAAACCCATTGACTTAAAAAGACTACTTGGTTCCATAAAGCCTTCTCATGTGAGTAGGAGTTTGCAGGATATGGCCCCTAAAAGCTTAAGGAATTGTTTTTTTCATCATAGTGCCCAGAAAATGCAGGATAGGACACGCATTGTGCTCTATACGTCATCTCTTTTTTTCTGGCCCTGTCTACTGCAGCAAAATAATCTCTGGTTTACAACAGGTGTCAATCACTCACTCCCTCTTCTTTCTGTCCTTCATACCAACCCCAAGTTTCCTGAATTCCTGGAGCCTGCGTATGGGTAAAGATGGCCCTGCTGATATAGATATATCTGTATGCTAGCTCCTTCTGAAATCATACTGGATTTTCTGTGCTCTTTCTCTTTCTTGCAACGGGTGGGGCCTGCAAACATTCCACCAACATGAAGATCTTCCTAATCCACTCACTCTTGTTAGTATTAGTAGACTGCAGACAGCCAGTTTGTCAGGTGGCTGCATTCCATTGCAATCCTCGCTGTTTTTGCAGGATGTCTGGCTGCTTGAAATCATGTTTTAACCCCATTCCATGCCAGAGCCTGTGTGGGGTTCATGCACTAAATATTTAAATATTATAAGCTGCAGACAGTGATCAACATCCGCCACAATACATGTTTCAAGATCCATGGGTCCTACGCATGCCTATCACAATATGTGGTGTACCTCTTCCAGTGCACTCAATGCCCAATATCAACTATGTGGCTGAAACCAGACAATCCCTATGCTTTTGAATGAACTCACATAGGAAAATGATAAAAGAGAAAAACATCTGTGGGTAAACACTTTTCACAAAGTGATCACTCTATATCTGAGCTATCAGTTCTCATCCTGAAAGGAACCTTGCATAGCACTTCCAAAAGACGAGCCTGTAGCTCTGTAAAATAACCATGAGAGGCATACAGCTTTCTGTGCCAGGAGTACAGTGCAACGGTGCCAGTGTAGCGAACCTGGTTGATTAGTGCTGCAAATGGCCTCCGGGAGGTGTCCCACAATGCCTGTTCTTATCTCCCTGGTCATCGGTTTGAACTCTACTGCCCTGCCCTCACGTGACCAACCATCATCCATATCCTGTAAATTCCTATGGAATTTTGAAAGTCCCCTTCCTGTTCGCTCGGTGATGCGTACAGTGGTCTCAGCGCATTTTTCCAGGTGGCCATGCCTGCACCATGCACCAGGTGATCTCCCGCTTGGAGCAATGCCGAGCTGCTGGACCTCATCAGCATTTGCGGGGCACAGGGACCATTGCTGCACACAGGTGAGCCATACAAGGGCCAGGACAGAAGCCACAGTCTTGGAGAAGACCCCCCCTTGATTCCCTGCTCACCCTCAGCAGCGAGATATCTTCCATAATGAACACAGCGTGTGGAAAATGTGAGGACAGGAATGATTATCAGGCGCACCCTACAGGGTTAGCTCTCCCGAAAAGCCAAGTGCCCAGTGTACAGTAGGGTCCGGGAATACTGATTTAGCCTGCCCCTGCGGCTACTCACCATTTTGGGGGTCTTGTGGCTCATGGGTGTTTGCCTGGGGTCAGCCAGTTAGTGACAGGTATGTGAACACTGGCTGCGTTTTAAATCACTGAACCAGTGTTCTGTGTGTTGCTTCTGTAAAATGTTGCATTTTGGCTTCACAAATACAGTAATTCCTCACTTAACGTTGTAGTTATGTTCCTGAAAAATGCGACTTTAAGCAAAACGATGTTAAGCAAATCCAATTTCCCCCTAAGAATTAATGTAAAGAGGGGGTTAGGTTCCAGGGAAATATTTTTTGCCAGACAAAAGGCATTATATACATTTTAAACAATTTTGTTGTTTCTTAATAAAAGAATTGTGTTGGTTTGAAGGCAATCTTTATTCTATTAATTGAAAGCAAACAGAGCCCTGCAAGCAACGGGCAATTATCTTAAACCTTCATAGTGCATCGTCTGCACCAATCACTATCACCTCCTAGCATTAAGCACTGCACTCCGAGCATTCCACTGTGGTCAGCACCTCCATGAATGCTACAAGCAGTCTCGTGTCATAGCTAGTACATGTGGCGAGATTAATGTCGCACTCCTCTTGCCTATGTAGTTCAAGGAATAACTCCACTACCACTCGTGACATGTTAGTCAGCAGGGCCGGCTCCAGGTTTTTTGCTGCTCCAAGCAAAAAAAATTTTGGCTGCCCCCACCCCAGCCCTGGGCTCCCCCACAGCCTCCCCTGCTGCCCCAGCCCTGGGCTTTCCCCCCCCAACTCCCTGCCACCCCAGCCCTGGGCTCTCCACCCCTCCACACCCAGTGCCACCCAGCTCTGGGCTTCCCCCTTCCCCCCATCAGTGCCCCCCCCACTCACACATCCCCTGCCGCCCCAGCCCTGGGCTCTGCCCTCTTCACCCGCACCCCCTGCCACCCTAGCCCTGGGCTCTCCCCTACACCTGCACCTTCCTTCTGCCCCAGCCCTGGGTCACTGGTAACTTGCTCCCAGGGCAGGTCATTAAGCAGGAATTTTGGATGTGCACAGAACACAGACAGGATTGGTTCCCATATGGTTACAGAACTGCAGTAAAGTGGAACAATTTTGGGCTTGTATGATTGGAGGATATCTGGGTGCTTATTATAAGACTGTCCTCCATAAATGAGGAAAAGTTGAAGTGCCTTTATTAGTCTTTTGTTCAACTCTTTGTTTCTATTTGCCAATGTCTTCACTGTCTTCCTTTTAAACAAATAAAACTAAAAAAAAAAAAAAAAGGCAATGACTGTTGAAAATAGCAATTCCAGTCCTAAAAACCATTGGGAAGCATTTCTTGCTCAATTTTATCCTACTTTTTCTACAGCAAATTACAGTGGATTGGTATATTTAATTTGGGAGAAATGAAGTAACACCTGCCCAAAATTGAGCTTGAGCACTCCTGAATTTTGAGGTGTTCAAATCTGGAAGGCAGGTGCTAGATTCCCTTTCTGAATATTAGCTAAATCTGGAAAGGAAAAGTCAATTTCTGTTTCCATGGCTCAGAAGTGGAAATCCTCCTATGTGCCTGGTATCTAAAGCTGCCCAGGTCCAGTAGACCCTCCCTTCCCTTACTTTTCATTTTAAATTCTAGTAGGATCCACACACCTCCCTTGCTAGGCTTCAGATAGAGAGGGTCACTGTCCATTTAGTCCAGCCAATTTCTTCTTTGTAGGCTGCAAGGTGAGATCACACCAGTATCCCTAATGCAATCTGGAGATGTCTTCTGAAGGGGATATCTGGGCCAAAGCCTTCTACTCCTTGGGCACACTTCTTCCCTATTCACAGTGCCACCCTACTCCAGCAGTGAACTCTCCACTCACAGCAACCTGCAGCATGAGGTTTCAGCTACCATACTCCCTCTCCCTCCCTTCCCTGTTGATAGCGGCAATGGAATGCTGGGAAACATAGTTCTTTCCCTGCTCCAGGGCTGGCTCTATAGGCAGGGAGCTAACTAAGGAACTACAGTGCCCAGGGCCCCTGTTGGTTCTCAGCTCCCAGGCTGGATCCCTGCTGGCTGCCGCCCCTGCAAATGGGCTGCCTCAAGCACCTGCTTGCTTTGCTGGTGCCTAGAGCCACCCCTGCAGTCGGAGTGAGCAGCATCCATTCCTGCAGCCCGAAGAGGCAGAGCATGCAGTACACAAACCATTGAAAGATGGTGCCAAATGTGGACAAAAGCACAGGGACTTCTGGGATGCGAAGCAATCTGGGACAGGACCCAGGATGCCCCGTGACCCCTCCACCTTCCCACAACTCTTAGCAGCAGAAGAGGAAGAGGTGCTCTGTGGGATAGCTGCCCAAAATGCACCGCTCCAAATACCGCTGCAAGCGCCGCAAGAGTGAACATGCTATTGAGCAGGCAGATGACAGTGTGAGCACACAACAGTGGTTTCCCTTCAGTGCTCTCTGAGCAGCATTGTAACTGCTAGCGCTGTAACTCTGCCAGTGTAGACATACCCTTAGTACCTTTCCCAAACCTGAACAAGAGTTCTGTGTAAGATCGAAAGATTGTCTTTCTCACCAACAGAAGTTGGTCCAATAATGACCTCACCCACCTTGTCTCTCTAATAAGTTGCAGATTCAGTTACCTAAAACAGAGTCTCATATATAGAGATGTTACATTTTTAGTGATAACTAAAGCACATTCTTTTACTTAACCTCGCTAAGATCAGTAACTTTAAAAAAACACATAAATTTTAAATTAAAAAAACACTTCCTGAGATTTCAAATACCAACAGAGTCCCCTAACACCTTAATCCTTCTGGGAAAAATAAAGTAAGCACCACACAATATACTGTGTATGAGTATTTCACAGAAGACCTTAAAACTGCATGGTCAATGGTTATTTTATTGTTTTATATATTTAATAACGTACAGTGAGCCTGCATCTGGGTTCATCACCACAGCAAAGAGCAGAAATTAAAGATCCCATGACAAATCAGGTTTGCATTAGTATTTTTAGCCAATATGTCCCTTCTTCCACCCATACCTGGGCAGCATGCAGTGCACTGGTTGTCCAGTGCTGTCTCTCCAGTGGTGGCTGCTTTTTTCAGTGGTGCTGGATAAAAGACATTTGTGAAGTGCTTTGGAATGAAAACAGTAGCGCCAAGATTTTCAAAGCGCTAACCATCCATCCTCTAAAAAATTTTAAAATCCTTTTAGTTTCTCAGGTTGGGCACTCAAAAGATGGAGACATCCAAAATCATTAGTCACTTGAAATATTTAATCTATTTAAATACAAAATATGATTTTTTAAAATGACTTAACATAAACCAGATAATATTAAAATATGCTATTTAGGAAAGTAGTTTTTAGTAAAGATATCTCAGTATACATTTAAATTGGGGTTGACCATTTCAAAAGGCACTGCTAAAATCAGTAATATAATAAAATGGGATTAGGGGGACAGTGAGCTATAGGTAGAAGCACAGTTCATAGTACCATAAACTTGCAGATCTCCAAAGCAATCCAGGGGCATTAATTATTATTATTTATTATTTACATAAAGCTAGTGCACAAAGGGCCTGATCAGCGTCAGGGCTTCATTGGGCTCAGGAAGGTGTAAGCAGACACAATCCTTGCCCCAAAGAGCTCACAAGATGAGAGTCTGGTTAGTGTGTGGTTGAGAGAGATCTAGGAAGAAAAGACTAGATAACAATCTTTATGATTTAGTAAAAACTGTTTATGTTCTTTAAAACATTTCTAAAATAGTTTATCTGTAAAATATGTGGAATATACAACAATAAAGGATAGTGTGGCAAGACACAGTATAAAGATTTCAACGGTATGAGCTTGAAAATGATGTTTTCCTGTATATGCACACATTTCACAAAGTACTTTAGAAATATTTCACGGTTTCTGAAAATTGTTATAGGTTGGGACATAGTGATCTGTTGAGAACATGTTCAGGGCAAGTCCATGGTATCTGTGGTTACTGTGATCCAATTATCCAAAACTCCTGATAGGGGCATGATGGCATTTCAGCCAGTATTCCAGCACACAGACTAGAGCAATGGTTGCAGACCTCCGCCCTGCAAGCCCACAGTATTCCCACAGACTGGAGTTGTAGATTGCATTCCCCTCAGCTCGCACAGAATTCCCCATGCAAAGATAAATTAATCAGGTTTCCTGCAGAGGAGGTGGAGTGCTGGTTTATAAAGTGAAGTTGAAGACAAGAAGTTGTGTTTTAATGTGAATTGCGAAATTTTCATAAAAGGGAATTTCCAGAATTACAAAAATAACATTTGCCCTTGTTAAAGCACAGTACTTGCAGTGGCTTCATTTAGTCAAGGTATCTCAATCATTAATTGTAGACTACTACTTTTTCCTAACTACTGCATAACATATTAACACAAGGATTAAGATTTTTTTTCTCCTAAACTCAAAAACATTCAATTAATATTCAAGGAGTCATTGTTTCTAAAAGCTTTTTAAAATTAATTGTTAAAATTAATCCATCATGTATATGAATCCATTAACCTTTAATGCTATTTTAATTAGTGCTCTTCTCCACTTTAAGGATGAAGTTTTGTTTGTAACTTCGAGGCTAATTATTCATGAACACCATATGCTCTTTTTGCTCAACAAACAGCATTATCACTTCAGGAAGGCACTCCTGGTGCTATGATGAGTAAAACAATATATATTTTTTTCATACAAAAGATTGTTTAAACTTTTGAAGCATGAAACAAATCCAGTCATTATGGACTGCACTGCACTTAAAAACCATCAGAATTAAGAATTTACCAAGCATTAAATCAGCAAGATGATTCACACTTTCAAGTGTAAACAATACAATCCGTAGGGTTGCCGTACCAACCTCAAAATGCCCATTAAAAAGTATCGTAATCACTTCAGCTCCCTTTTCCTGGTACTGAACAATATCATTACTGGTTTTTTTTTTTGCATAGAAATGTCTGTTTTGAATTAGTCTATGACTTACAGAGTATGAAAAAGTTCTTTATTATTTCCTAAAGCTACTATTCCCAAGCAATAATAAGCCAGGACATCCTTCCTACAAAAGGTATTTGCTATTAAACATAAGACACTGGAAACATTTTAACCTAGTTATCAATCTTGGGGCCTTATGGAGGCTACTTATCATAGCACCAGAAGTACTTTCATACTGGTGCTTTGTTCCCTTCTGTCCCCTTGGCAGCATAGCTCCTGCTCAGGTCTCTCCTGTGGATGCTTCCCTCAGATCCTTTCCTCTTACATTTTGGAGGGTTCCACAGCATGCAGATGTGGTGGGGAAAATGAGGCGGAGAGCAACTGTCCCACAGCCCTGCCTTCTCACACCTTTCAGGGCTTTGGGGTGGGGAGTTGGTCAATGGAGGGGAAATAATGCCCCAGAAGCAGCATCTCTTCCTTTCATGGCCAATCCTGCCTAACTCTGCTGGATTCTTGCCCAACTATGTAGGCAGAGAACATACTGGAACTTTAGGCATACTGTAACTTTTCTAATGTTGGTTATAATTCCCAGTGCAATGAAGGCAAGGAAGTGGCTTACAGTAGAGTGCTACTAATCTAGTGGAGGATTTTCAAAAGAGACTAAGTAATTTAGGAGCGCAAGACTTTCAGTGGGACTTTAGTCTTAAATCATGTAGGCATTTTTGACACTCTGACCTCTAGTGAACATGAATTATGAAATAATTATTAAAAGTAATAGAAGAAGGAAAGGAAAACTAGGTTTGGTTGTTTCGTTTCCCCCTCTTCTATTTTTTGGCATTTTTTTTTAACCTTGCAAATATGAGAACTATCAAGCCTGGTCTCCCTGGTATACTGGAGGTCTCCCTTGAACGATGGAAACATATGGACTGGGAATTTTCTCAGCCCTTTGCTACAGGGACATATGTTGAATACTTAACAAGAGAGCTTTACCTGTCCTTAATAGGAATTTGAGTGATAAAAATTAAAACAAAAACAAACTAAAACTAAAACTTTAATATTTCAATTAAAAATCCCATCCCTTCTCAGTTAATCAAGTTATTTCCAAAGTACCTGTAATGTCATAAATCTACTAGTTCTCTAGCTGTTCATAGAGTTTTCCAAGAAAAACAGAAGAGGTACACCTTTAATTTGTAATGTAAAACATAGATGAAAAAAACTTTTCTGGGAAAAAATATAAAAAGAAAAATCTTTCAGACTTTTTTTACATAAAAATGGGAACAATATTAACAGTTATAAAATGCATATATGCATATCTGTATATAGATATATATCATCTTAAGATCTCAAAGTACTTTACAGAGTTAGCTAAATAATATCTTCATTTTACAGATGGGAAACTGAGGCACAAACAGATCAAGTGACTTACAAAAGGTCACACAGGAAAGTCAGTAGCAAGGCTAGGATTAGAACTCAAGACATCTGACTTTCAGTACCGAGTTCTAATTGCATTGCCTCACTATTTATTCTTCTGAGGTATTCCTATCATTTTCTTACCATATAATGAGAATCATCTGACAGGGAAAAAATACAGCAACTAATTTCTGGCAAGAAAAAGTTAATTTTTGAACTAGCTTTTAATATAATGAATTAATAGAATCAAAACCTTTATACTGAATATTCCAATATTTAAAAAATGTCCAAAGTCTGAGATCAGATCTGGATCAGAATCTGAATTTTGCTAATCTTCCCCATCTTTATAATGGGATGAACCAAACTCTGAGCGTTTTCAGTCCATTTCTGGATCTGACTTTTGCACCTTCAGCTCAGCTATAGATTAAATGAATAATTAAAATATACACATTCTTCTGAGTGTTAGCAAGTATTTTATATTAGATATTCTAAATAGGTTCTCAGAAGTGCAATTAGCAACATGACTAACATCGGTCAGATATAGGGTGACCAGACAGCAAATGCAAAAAATCAGGACAGGGTGTGGGGGGTAATAGGAGCCTATACAAGAAAAAGACCCCAAAATCAGGATTGTTCCTATAAAATCGGGACATCTGGTCACCCTAGTCAGATACCATTTGTTTTCTCATCCTTTACCAAGTACGAGAATTGTATGTGCAGTGAAGTGTTTTGTTTTGGTAGAGTTTTTTGTTGTTGCTTTTGTTTTGAATATAATGTTGCCTAGTCATGTAGCTATTCAGTAGTGCCTACCAACAACCAACCAAATAAAAAAAAAAAAACAAAAAAAACCCAAAAAAAAACTAAATTGATAGCAATAACAAAGAAGAGAAGCACAAGAGGCTTATCAAGAGCTATGATAAAATCCTGGCCCACTGAAGACAATGGGAGTTTTGTCATTGACTTTCTAGCCAGAATTTTACCCCTAGGAAGGATTACATTTCAGCAACTTACCGTACAGTTGGATTTCTTGTTTGTCAAGACAAGTATCATGAGATCATCCTTCAGCTCTGTAGATAGTATCCCTCCTGAATCAGTTTTGCACCTATAAGCAGAAGAGTATTGTTTTATTAGTTACAAAACATTAAAATGAATTCTAAAATTAAAGGAGTTAAAAGATACATATACTTGAATATGATCAGTACAAAAATGGCAGCTATAATGGTGGCAAAAAGACAAGCAAGAAAAGAACAAAGGTTCAAAAGAGCAGAGGGCCAAGAACAGAAGATTATGGCCTCTATAGAATAGCAGTCTTGTAAAAGATAGATAAAAAGCACTTAGGTAGGATTAGAATGATAGCAGGAGGAAATCAGAGACACTGGAATAGGTATACACTTAAGCACAGATCCTCAAAGGTATTTAGGTGCCTAACTCCTACTGATTTCCTACATAAGTTTGAGGATCTGGGTCTCTAATCTTGTTTAACCAAGACTGGTTAATAGGAATAGTGTACACAGACAACACTGAGCTCTTTAACCTTCCCACCTAGAAATGGCCAGAGGGAAGAAGTTGGGAAAAAAGAAGAAAAATTGCAAATGTCTGTATGACTACAATTGGAAGCATATAGGGCATGGCTATTAGTGAAATGTTCATACAGCAAATACACAAAGCCCATTTACTGAGAGAGCTGTGATAGTTGTCAGCGTAACAGGACCAGCAAAAGTGGATTTTGTAAAGCAGTAATGGTCCATCCCAGCAGTCTGTAATTTTATAGTGACTGGTTATGACCCTCTCAGAAATCTGTACCACATTATCAGGCATCTTGAACCCTTAAATTATATTGCAGATGATCCTGAAACTGTGTCATGCTACTGATTGTGAATTCTTTAAATACATTTTAATTTAAATAAACCAACTTGAAAACTGAATACCTCCTAAATTTGGGGTCTGTAATTTGGCAAGACTGAAGGAGTGCTTTCCCACTTCATACTTTACCAAAAGACCACCTTTTGGGGCCTATTTGAAATCTCAGAAGGGTGGGCATAAATCCACCAAAATGAAAGGCCCACCACCTCATAAGAGAGAGAAGCCACTGAGCTGTCATTGGCTCTCAGCTAGGCGGACCTGACATTTCGGTAACACAAGAAATCAACTAATTACTTGGGATTACAAATCTGAGAATAGGGACAGGTGTCATGACTCATAAATATAAAATGAGGATGGTGTCTGTAAAGGTACAATGCCCACTGTTCTGCAAAGGAGTCAGTGGATGCCCTGCAGAGGAACCAGCCCCAGATTCATGAATGAGCCAAGGAACGGAGGAAGGCACCACAATCTCTTCACTGAACATCCTTCTGCTCCACTGATTATTGCCTGCTTGGCTATTGTCAGGAGGAAGCAGTCTGGTGCCTTTGTGGGGCTACAGATGGGAAGTGCTTAGAGTAGAGGTACAAAGCGTGCTTAGAAGTAGAGCAAGAACCACCACAGGCGTTAGCCTTTAAGGTGGGTTATACTTTCTTGCAGGTGGATAAGAGGAGGTCTTTGGCTTCGGGGAAGGGTAGTTTGGTGATGGGCTTTGAGTGAGATGCACGCATGCCGTCCTGTCACCTCCCTGTGTCCAAAGAGCATCAGGCCCCAAAGGCTGTGCGATGCACACAACGCCTCTTGGCTGTTTACATTCTCCTCTTGCCTTTGGAGCCGCTAAGGTTCAAGTCTTCTCCGCTGTCCCGCGGGCTACAACGGTTAAGGGACGCGGAGACTCTCACGAGACTCCAGGAGAACCGCAGAGCCGGGCACTACCGCACCCGGTACACCCGGGGCTCGAGTTCGGCCGCTGACTGGCTGCTGTCCGTCAATACCCACAGGGGGCGGGGCAGAGCGGCCAGTAGCCCGGAAGCGGACTGTGCGCTGTCCCGGAAGTGACGCACCACCATCCTTCCGGTGCGGGCGGCGTGCTCTCTCCCGGCCCGCGAGGGGAGCTGTCGCGGCCATGAGCGTCCCGGCCTTTATCGATATCACCGAGGAGGATCAGGTTAGGAGCCTGGGGAAGCCGCGCTGGGTGTCCGCGATTTGGGCGATGCATTCGCCCCCTCTCCCTGCCGGCTCCGGCCCGCACCGCGTGTCCGGCTGCTTCCCAACGTCCCGGGGCGCCGCAGGCGGCAGCGTCGGTCGGGCTCGTGCGGCGGGACCGACCTCCCGGACCCAAACCCCGCAGTGTCGGTTGTCGGGTGGGGGCAGCGAGCTCGAGGCGCGCCCGGGCTGTTAACGGCCTGGGGGGACTCTCAGGAAGCTGCTAGAAACTCCCGCCCGCCCCTGTCGCTTGTGCTGCGGACACCCCCGGGCCCGTGCGTGCGTTGGGGGCTGGGCTGCCGTCGGGCCTGTCCCGGAACCGGGGTGGGGTCGGAAAGTGTTAACTGATCTTCATGCCGGGGTCCCCTTCGTCGGCTGGTCCGTTCCAGAGCGAGTGAGGTAACATCTCTTATTGAACTAGCTTCTGTTGGTCGGAAAGACAAGGCCTGAAGAAGAGCTCTGCGTGGCTCGAGAGCTTGCCTTTCGCCAACTGCAGTTGGGCCAGTAAAAGATATTGCTTCACCCACCTTGTCTCTAATATCCTGGGACCAACAGGGCTACAACAACGCTGCAGATGTGGTCAGTTTCAGTCCATCCCAGAGTGGCCCTAACCCTAATAGCTAGAAGTTGTAACTGGACCTCAGTGCACTGAGCTTGAGGTATGGTGGATTTTTCATACAAAGCCTTTCTAAAGTCAGAATTAATAATATACCAGCGCTATATAACTCTTTATCCCAGATGATTCTGGAGCACTTTGTTGTCCGTATCATTTCACCTGTTACTGAAATCGGTTTTAAGCTCCAGCAAGGCAATTTTTTAAGGGTGCTCAGCAATATGAAACTCTTGATGGCACTAAGTGTGTGTGTGTGTGTACATAGAGAGAGAGAGAGAGAGAGAGAGAGAGAGAATTGAAAGATCATTTTTATATCGTTTCACTGATATTTAATTTACAAATATTATAGGGTGTTACATTCTTTGGTAAAGACTAAACAATATTTGCAAGACAGAAAAAAATTTCCTGAGACTAGAAAACAAATAAGTGATCCAGTGATGAACAATGGATTCATGACAGGTGTAGCAGCGGTGTTAGTCTGTATCTGCAAAAAGAACAGGAGTACTTGTGGCACCTTAGAGACTAACAATTTTATTTCAGCATAAGCTTTCATGGGCTACAGCTCCTTCGGATGCATAGAATGTGTTCCACGAAAGCTCATGCTGAAATACATTTGTTAGTCTCTAATGTGCCACAAGTACTCTTGTTCTTTTAATGGATTAATGGGCCATTACACAAAGTAAAGCTATTTCCCCATGCTTATTCTCCCCCAGTTCCTTACATCTCCTTGTCAATTGCTGGAAATGGGTCATTTTCATTACCACTACAAACAGTTCTGTTTCTCTTCTGCTGCTAATAGCTCACCTTAACTGATCACTCTCCTTATAGTGGCAGGTTTCAGAGTAGCAGCCGTGTAGCCCACCAAAGCTTATGCTCAAATAAATTTGTTAGTCTCTAAGGTGCCACAACTACTCCTGTTTTTTTTTGCAGATACAGACTAACACGGTTGCTGCTCTGAAAACTGATGAACATGTTACATACCATTTTCTTTAAATGAATATTGGAATATATTAACCTTGTGCTTGTTGGAGCTCTGTAGACTGTGGGAATAGGAAATTGCAAAAGTTCCATTAAAATGCTTGGGAACTCCGTGAGGCCCTTTAAAATAAACTTTGCTCAGAGTTAGAATAAGTTAGTTAGAACACTAAATTTAATGAATTGCTTATGTCTTTGATTAGTTCAAATATTATTTCATCCAATATTGTCTCTTAATCCCCTCCTCCCAAATCCCATGCCTCTAACATCTTTTATTTCTCCCTCCTTCCTTCATTCCTCCCCTAGAGTCCTACTTTGAGGAGAAAAAAATAAAGTTAACTCACATATCTGACATTACGTACATCTTTTATTCTTTCAACCTTCTTTGTATTGAAATTGCCATCATGGTATGGGTTAGCTCATATCTTTGAGCTGTTGCTTCAGTCTGTCTGTGGACGCCAGCACCTGCTCACTTTCTGAAGGCTTTTTAAAACCTTTTTAAGTTCTGCAAAATAAATAAACGTTGAAAATACTCCCAGACCCCAGAGACAAGAAATTTGTGGCGTGAATGTCTACGTGCACTACTGTCTAGTAACAGCTCTTCAGATATTCAATCCAAAACCTCTTTAATACAGTGTGGGGTTCTGAAATGTACTTTCCAGTTATTTCTTAAGAAATCCCATGTTTATTTAATTGATCCTTGACATAAAGATTTTTTTAAAAGCATTTATCTTTGTATTGGACTAGCACCTAAAGGTCTCAATCAGATCAGAGCCCCATGGTGCTAGTTGCTTCAAAGAGCTTAATACTCAGTCATTTAGAAAAGTATTGGATTATAAAGTTAAGGTATAGGCCTTGTCACCAGGGAAGAGGTGTGTTCTCAGCTTGTCAGCTAATTTGAGGTAAAATCCTAGAGAAGGCAAGGTATTTGTAGTTTTCACACAAGACTATGAGGGAACCACCTAACTCATGTGAAAAGTACAAACTGTCTTGCTTTTTACTAGGATTTTACCTTGTTAGCTAATTTGAGTTAAAAGCACACCTTTTCATTCAAGTGAAGATAGCCAATAAGCTGTTGCTAGTAGTATGTACATTTGTATTAGTTTCTTTATTTCTTTAAAAGGCTGCAGAACTTCGAGCTTATCTGAAATCTAAAGGAGCCGAGATCTCTGAAGAGAACTCTGAAGGTGGACTTCACATTGACTTGGCTCAGATTATTGAAGTCTGTGATGTATGTCTAAAGGAGGATGATAAAGGTTTGTGTCTTTAAAAGTCTTGGTATGGATATTCTTGATTAGCATATTCAGGAACTTTATGATTAAGCTTGTGAATCACCTTGAGTTACACAGAGCACTTGTATGGCAGAGAGACCAAGAGTGAGAGTACTACTCATAGGAAGCTCATTATGCATTAAGGAGGATTTTCAAAAGTGTTCAGCCTCGCTCCCATTTGAAGTCAGTGGTAAAATGCCTGTTGAATTAAATAGGAGCTAGGTCAGTGCTGGGGGTTCTTGAAAATCCCACCCTAAATTTTTAAATGGACCAGCCTATACAAGAGTATTAATTTTTGTCAGTGATAGAAGAATCCCAGCTGGGAACTTCGAAACTGCTGTGTCCTGAGGTTATTCACCTACCCTGTCCTTGGCTGGTGTAAATTCACAAATAGATGTAGAGGCCATGTAAGGCAGTGTTTAGTCTTGGCGGCATATGGTGTAGTGGTCTGTGGGAGTTAAGCCATTCGTTCCCTCCTCTCTTTGAATCTGCATAATGCAGACACAAAAGAAGACAAAATAAATCATTTGCACAGACACCCTCTCAGATAACTGTTGGCAAGGTTTGGAGACCTGTTCCACGGCCTTCACTACATAAAGACTCATATATGAACAGGCTGTCTTCAGTAGAAGTGTCAACATCATTATAGTACAACAGGCTCTTGTTAACCCACAATAGGGCATAATTTCCCACAGTGGTGAAGAAACGTGTTTCCTTCAGTGTAGTAGTTTAAACCAGGCAAAATGTGCCTGTATTCAGTCCTGTCTCTTGATGACATGCAGTTCCCTTTGTAGAAATGAGAAATACAGTTTGGACTGTGGGTGATTAATCATGTACAACACCAATTTCCATTAAAAAAAAATTAGTGGTGAAATAAGACTTGTTGCTGATTAAAAGCAAGGAGCCCCATTCAAGTAAGCAGTAGCATAACTTTAAGAAGAAAGAAGAACTAAATCAGTTAACTCTGGCCTAGAAATTTAACATTGTCTTCTGAGTCCTATTGACAGGATGCAGTACTAATTGCAGTAAATATTAAGTGTACTATGGCAGCCTTAACTGAGTTTCTGTGCATCCTATATTCTTAATGATTCTTTGTATATGGCTATATCTTTTAGGTGTGACAAAATAGATAGCGGCTGTGACTGTCTTATTTGAAAGGTTGAGGATTCATTTAGGGATGAATATTTATAAATATTGATCATTTAGCATCTTGCAGCAGACAAATGCATGTAAAATATATGGACAGGCCCCATAATTCTATAGCCAGAATGACCACACTTTTTTAAAATGAAGTAGCCTTATTTGGAGAAGATTATATTCATAATAGTCTGCCATGCTTGTCATGGGAAGCTAATAATTTTTTTACATTGCTTTTGGGGTGTACAGTTAATCCCATAAGTTATACATTGGGAATGCTAATCTCCATTTTGGCATTCTAGTCAGTCTGGTGAATTGGAATATTACAGTGATCTTTTTATTGAACATCAGTGTATTTGAGATTAAAATTAGTTTGTGCAAGGACTGGGCGAACCAGGGGATTTGCTATTCCAGTGTAGATAGTGTTGGAAAGTTGTTGCAAACTCTTGGCTGCTCAGTGACCAAGTTGCTCTTGGGTCTGTGTTGTCATGAGGTGTCCATAGCACATACTGCAACTAAAGCTGGCATTAATTGGCAACCTTGTTGGCAGTCTCAATGAGAATTATATTCTTTGTAGGTTCTTGTACAGCTCTTATCACTGTATTATTTGAGTGCCTTCCAGTTGTGCGTTAAGCAATGTAATGAACGTTTGTGAAATGTAGTTAATTTTCTCCCCAGGAGGGGAGTGTGTCTATGTGTGGGCGGGGGATTGTTTGCAGTTTAGTGTTTTGGTACATTTTTTTAAATATGTATAGATACGTCTGCTCTAACAAACATACAGTGACAAGTCAAAGTGCACCTTGCACTTGCAGAGGAAATGAGCTTTATTGATGGTCCTTCGTTTCTGTGGGAGTTTGTTCTACGGTCTGGGACTGACTCCTGAAAAAGCTTTGTCTCTGGCAGATCAGCTTTACCCTTGTGATAAAGTACCATTGTTTCTGAGGTACAGGGTTGTTGATCACAGTCCTCATTCTGAAATTTTAGGCAATCTTTTAAATGTGCTGAACCCAAGCCATTGAGTGTTTGAAGATAGGGATGGAGACCTTGAAATTTACATTGGCTTCCCATAAAATATTGAGATTGATGTCATAGAGAACAAATTCTCTTTCCACCTTAGAAGTGGAAAAAATAGGGTTGAGATACGCTGGCAGGGAATTGCAGGTTAAACTGAGCTGCAGTCACACACATTCTATTGTCCAGTTTAATAACTGATTTTGTAAAAAGCCTTTGAGACTGGAATTGCCCTTTTCCAGTATGTCTTGCTGAGACAAAATAAGCATTTGTGGCAGGAGTATTTCTAGCACTGCTGAACTAATTGTTGCCTGCATTGTTAAGTTGATGCATGTTTCGTTTGTGTAGATGTTGAAAGTGTAATGAACAGTGTAGTATCTCTGCTTCTTATCCTGGAACCTGACAAACAAGAAGCTTTGATTGAAAGCCTGTGTGAGAAGTTGGTAAAATTTCGGGAAGGTGAGCGTCCATCTCTGAGGCTGCAGCTGTAAGTATCCCTTAGGGATCAGGGGGACTAAAATATTTCATAAAATATCCTCTTTTCAGGAGGAGGGATTGTCATGTGTATATGTTTTGGTTTGTTTTTGAGTACAGGCCCGGGAATTGAAAACTGGCTTCTGTTGAAACTTTGTGCGTGTGTGACCTTTGCATTTTTATAACCTTTTTGCCTCTTTTCCCCTTCTGTACAAATGGGGATACCTACCTCACTGGGTTATTCTGAGGCTGAATTTATTAATGTTTTTAGAGAGCTTTGAGATCCTCTGATGCAAGGTGCTATAAAACAGTAAGCCATTATCGTCTCTGTCCTAGTACTGAGATGATGGTGGTTAGAGCCCTGTGCGAATACAAAATTTATATCCGTGACTATCCGCGGAGCTGCAGGGCTATAGCCACAACGAGCGAGAGCAGCAGGCTCACTGGCAGTTATCCTTGGTCTCACCAGTATGCGCAAGCAACTTGCACGTTCCTGGGCCGCTGCATAGAAGGGACTCCTGTCAGAGAGCATGCAAGCTGCTTGCACACACTATTGCAACCAGGGACAGCTGCTTGTGAGCCTTGTGCCTGGCTCAGTGGATGGAGGTGGGGACAGCCCAGTCACTCTGGAGGAGCTGCCCAAGCTTGGTGCTGGCTTCTACAAGTGGTGGCCCAACATACTGCTGCTTTTGCTGCTGCAGTTCCTGACCCAGTCACTGGCCACAGCCCCGCTGGTCTCACCCGTTGTTGCTAGAGGCCTGCATCTCCACGGATATCTGCTTTATATCCACGGATATACATTTTGTATCCACACAGGGCTGTAATGGTGGTTAGACAGTTTTTATATGCTAGTACACGTCAGTGGACAGACACATTGATGTCTGTGCACATTCACCTCAGTTGCCCAACCTGCTAGGGTTAATTGATTTGTTCTTTGTGCTTTAGGCTGAGCAATCTCTTCCATGGTATGGATAAGAATACTCCTGTGAGATATACAGTCTACTGCAGCCTTATTAAAGTGGCCTCAGCATGTGGTGCCATTCAGTACATTCCAACTGAACTAGATCAGGTAATTGATGTGGTGTCACTGTGCGCGTCTGTTGTTAAAGGGTAGTCAGGGTTAATACATAGTGGCTATCACTATTAAAAATTGTCAAAGTCAATTGGAATAAAAAGCAGATTTTTAATTGTGAGGTTTTTGACCTTTTAAAAGTTTTTGACCCTACAATCGAAGTCAAACTCCTCTTCACAACAAACTAGAAAGTAAACCTCTCTCCTTGATGTTAAACACATCAGATCTGTCTGAGCTTTGTTTGAATATGCAGGGTGTGGAAAAAGTGCTGTAACCAGTTTTGGGACACTAGTTTGATGTCCCTCACTATGGAGGCCGAGATCTGTACACCCACTCTCCTCCTTTAGGAAGAGGGTGCGAGGTACTGATTTGGGGCCCTCCAGTGATGCACTTTCCTGATTTTGGACTGTGGAGTGAATACCCGGAAGAGCCAGACAGGGATCTCTGGGAAAGATCCTTTCCATCATTCTTTTTCCTCTTCAGGAGAGCTTGGTTCATGTTTAAGTGGGCAGTGTTTGTAGTTCTAATGTTAACAGTCAGATTACTCTTCAGAAAACGTTAGCAGCACTGCTTTTTTAATTGTTTTTGTATGTAGGTTCGAAAGTGGATTTCTGACTGGAATCTCAGCACAGAGAAAAAACATACTCTTCTGAGACTGCTATATGATGCACTGGTGGACTGCAAGAAGAGGTATGTTGAGTTAAAAGACTAGAGAATTTCAATAGTTTTAAATTAGTATATAGTGTGAGATTTGGGGGGAAATAGTTTTTCATTACACTATTCTTTACTGTCAATCTTTTAAATCTCAAATACATCTGGACATACTTTTATTACTACTTAGACTAATATTTAAGAGCTTTTTTAATTTTAAGTTAAACCATTTTCTCTTAGAACAGAGGGGGGCAAACTACGGCCCGCAGGCCACATCCAGCCCGCAGGACCGTTCCCTCTGGCCCCCGAGCTCCTTCCAGGGAGCAGGGTCAGGACAGGCTTGCGGAGGAGCCAGCCCAACTCCCCAATAGCAGGGTGAATGGGGCAGAGGCTAGCCCCTGGCCCCTCCCCTTCTGCTCCCCTCCCTTCTTGCCTCCCTTGCAGTCACAGGTTCCCCCAGCACCTGGGCAGCGTGGCTGCAGCTCCAGCCAAGTGGCACGGCTATAGCGCCACTAGACCTGGTGCTCCAGGGTGGCATGGCAGGGAGCAGGGGGAGTTCTAGGAGGGAGGCAAGGAGCAGGGAGGGTTGGATAGGGGATTGGTCAGGGGTGGGGAGCAGGGGAGGTTGGATGGGGTGGAGATCCCGGAGGTGGTCGGGGGTGGGGAGCAGGGGAGGTTGGATAGGATGCGGGGATCCTGGGGGTGGTCAGGAAGCAGAGAGCAGGGGTGTTTGGATAGGATGCGGGAGTCCCGGGGGGAGGGGAGCAAGGGGCGTTGGATGGCGATGGAGGTTCTGGGGGCTGGATGGCACATAGGGGCGAGACCACGCCTCCCCCAGCCTTCCCTATCTGTCCCTCCATACAGTTTCTGTACCTGATGTGACTCTAGGGCCAAAAAGTTTTCCTACCCCATCTTAGAAGATACTAAAGTTAGTAGTGGGTTGATTGAAAGCTATAGACTTAGAAAGCAAAAGTTTTACTTTTCTATCTAGAAATGATAGCGCATGCCAAGTTTATTATTTAATTGAGCTTTGATGTTTTAAATCCGTATAGTGCCATCTCTATTGTTCAGTTGGTGTGTGTGTGTGCGATGTCTATTAATCAAAGTTATCACAATCAGTGTGCTGTTATAAACATTACCTTTGAGACAAAGCTTTGCACTAGACAGGGACGTTAATGTTAATATAATACCTGCTGAATTGTTTTAAAATCTCGTGGGGGACCACAATAGGAATCTTTGATCTAATGAACTAGGCTGACCAAAGTAATTTGACATCTTATGTAATTCTGTACAGTCTACCTGCAAATTAATTTTAGTGTTAATAAATTGACAGCAGTTCGTTTGCACACATCAGCATAACTCTTTACATTTACTGATAAGAAAGGATAAACAAGAGGCACAAACCTTGCCTTCACAAAAGTAAACTTTTTTCATTCAGATTTAAATAAGGAATTGTTACACAACAGTTTCAGGATTTTTGGTATGGTTTTAACACTCCTCACTTCCTTTATGTAGATGGACAGCCCTCTTTATCTTTATGGACAAGCAGGCATCTTATTTTAATATGCTTATTATCACAGCCCCTCAGAATATTATAAAAACAACAAGGAGTCCAGTGTCACCTTAAAGACAACAGATTTATTTGGGCATAAGCTTTTGTGGGTAAAAAAACCTCACTTCTTCAGATCACCGGACTCCTTGTTGTTTTTGTGGATACAGACTAACATGGCTACCTTCTGATATTTGACACCATGTCAGTATATTATGCACACACTTTTGGTATCTTTTTCCTTCACTTAATTAAAAAGGATTTGAGGTTATTAAAATAGTTGAAATTAAAGGTTTGAGGTTTTGGTCAGGTTTTTGGAAGGGCAGCATGGTTGTTGTGGTGGTTTTTGCTACTTGCTTGCTGCAAGAAGAGGGCAAAAAAAACTATTTAAATGAATCGTTGAGAGGAATGGTTTTCAGTTTGTATAAACTGCTAGATTTCACATATGGCAAACAAGGATCAACTACTCATGGGTTCCACTGGTCATGGATGTTGGGAAACGGCTGTGTTGGCTCTCACTCAGGCAATCCTGCCCTAAATTGGGGTAAGGCTCCCAAGATGGCTAAGCTGGTATCAGGGATGATTTACAATGACACTGTGGTGTAAAATTGGCTTCATTGTAGCCAAGGATCTGAGCTGTAACTTTCATTCAACTTCTTACTCATTCAGCCATTTTCACTAGAATACTTTTGCACAGATGAGACTTTATAGCAGCTCTCAGGCCAAAATAATAATTACACATTCTTTGATAGGTTTACCAAAAACTTTGTATTTAATGAAGTGTATATGCTTTATGTTTGAAAAGTACTAAGTTAATATATATTTCTAGTCTGTAAAAACGTCTTATTTCACTAATTGAATTATAGAGCCCTATATTTTTCTAAAGCAAAACAATAATTAGCTTACTGCAAACATTACAAATGTTGTTGTTAAAAATAAGCCAAGATAAAAAGGATCATCCATTTAAGTCATCTAATTAAAAGAAAAGCTATTTGCAGTTGAACTAGCTTGCTTTTCCATTATCGTTTTCAAATTCCACTTGGCGATCTTTGAAGAGGAAGTTAACAAATTGGCTTCAATTGTATCTTTTAAACAGTTAACCGTTTTCTAACTTGGCTAGTTATCAAATCTGTATATGAATTAATTTTTCTTTAAATTGTCTTGTTTTTGGTAATCCGCTTTATTACCAAAATTGTAAAAAATATCTGCACTATAGAGTTAAGTATTAAAAATATCTTTCACAAACTCCTACGTGTATGGTACTGCCATCTGGGTCAGTGCAGACTTTGCAATTAATAGGGCAATTTTTCAGAGCACCTTACTCTTCTTAGGGGAAGGAAAATAAGGGGTGACCTTTGACCTAGATCATTCTCCTGGATCAATGGGCAGGCACGATCTGCAATACTCTGGGAAACTCAAAGCAGCATTCCAGCCTTAGCATTCTGGAATGTTGCTAGACCTAGCAGTATGAAAAGATAAATGGGAATGGAAAAATTAAGTGATAAAGACATACGTCAATTACTTTGTCTGCTTATAAACAAAGGACATGGAGAAATAATTATTTAGGAGAACTGAAGTTTTTGACTTTCTGTTTTCTCACCAGCTGTTGTAAGATGGATTGATATGTAAAGCTAATGGATCTTCCGTAGTGCATGACCATAGAATGTACAGTTCCAGTAACTTCTGAAGGCTAATTTAAATATAGATGTTAAACATGCACACTTCCATCCCACAGTAATAAGGGAGAATTTACTTTATGGAAACCTCTCCTGCTACTTTCTGGTGGAAGTCTCCTATTCTAATGTTCAAGAATCATTGGGAGTCCTTGAGTAAGAAAATATTAATTTTTCCACAATGAACTGAGGAAAATTGGAAGATGGCAGGAGTTGCCTTATTTCTGAGATCTTTATTGGTAGCTGAATTTGGTTGGGGAGATGTTTTTTCCCGCCCTGCTCTTTGTGCCTCTTCCTGCAGAGATTGTCCAGTAGATCTTTGTGCCTTAGCTGCTGCCGCACATAGCACTTTCCCAGCTGTAGCAGAGTGAAACTGCTAGGCATAGCAGACTCTCTTCTCTTCCAGTCTGCTGGTGCTCCCAAGGAAGTACTCAGCAGTGATCTTGCAAGATCATTAGTTATATCCTTCCACTGAGATTTTAAAATGTAGAGGGACTCATGATTTCCACATCTTGTTTAAACCCCCCGTATACTCTGTTCCCCTTCTCACCTCTCTATTATACCTGGTTTCAGCTACCTCCTTCCCATTGACTTTTTGTCTAATCATACATCTAGATTGGCCAGTGCAACTGAAAGTATTTGCCTGGGTTGTCTTGCTAGAAGAATATTAAAAAAACAAGTATGCATAACACAGGAGATATACAGCGTAGTAGAGAGCTGCCACGTTCAGCACCCAAATGTTGTATGTAGCCTAGCCACGTTCAGCACCCAAAATTGAACTGAATTAAACAAGGCAGAATTGTCTGCTATACTTGTTCTAAGGAAATGTAAAAGACTGGAGGGGAGGGGAGTTTAATTTCTTGACATTCTTAATTTGACATTTTCTGGAAGTACAAGTGAAAACTCCTTTGTTTTCTAAAAAGTGAGCAGCAAATATTTTCTCTAAAATGAGCTAAATGCCCTATAGCAAGGGTAAGAGCAAGGCTCTATTGCTACACAGCAGGCTTGTCCTAAATTCTGCAGCAGATCCGATCAATTCAAAATAGTTTAATGTTAAATATGAAAATATTACAACCAGAGCAGTGTTTTTCGTGAGTTTTCATTTTAGTTTAGTTTCTAATGTTTTCACTTTCGAAGTGCTGCAGAATTGAAATTAAATTATCAGTGGAGAAACTGGAAATCTTGGCAGATGGGTGGAAAATGTCATTGCTTTTGGCACCTGGGAAGTTGTAGGAGGCAGTTTGAGATAAAAACACTAACTGGATGTGTCTACTAAAATGATCAGCAATAGTTAACATTGTTGACATTTGAGTCCTTGTCTTTGCTGCTAACATAGGTGCATGTATAGGGCAGACTTCAGCAAGTTTGTCCAATGTTAAAACTAAAGTTTCTAGTCTTCAATGTGTAACTCAGGATCTCCCATGTGATTTAGTAAAAACGTACGTTTTTTAGCAGTGAAGGCAAGGCCTAAATTTTAATAACTAGGTTTTGGAGGTAGCAGCTTTCTGAAATGCATGGGGGAGTTCATGCCTGTCAGCCATTATTTTGAGGTAACTGTCTACGCACAGTAAACCTCATCTTAAATTGGTTCATTGTGTGTGTCTTCACTAGAGGTTTATGCTGTGCACTGTGTTGGTGTACCTTTGCCAGTGCAAAAATCTCTGATGTAGACACTGTCTTAGGGCTAGGCTACATACAAACAGGTACTATATTGTCTGTAACAACTTAAACTACTTGTCTTCCAAAATAATCGTTCACACGCAGACGGGCATGAAAATGCCTATGTCAGCTTTTAAGTCATACCTTTTGTTATTTTGGTGCAAGTTTATGTGTAGACTAGCCCTTATGCAGACAGCACTTCATCAGTTGATTTTCCAAAGGTGAACCAACTGTATTCACAACCATAAAGACTTAGAATCTTAATTTTTTTAAAAATTAAGCTTTGATCATGGAACAAAATTTTGCAGCAATAGCAGTTCTATGACAGATTCCGCTGCATACACAACACCTTGGCAAAAGAGATGTTTTCCCATTTGCTCGATCTCCAGATTGAATCAGCTATCTCTTGCTTCCCATCGTGCCAGAAAAAGTCTCTTCTTATAGAGGCTCTGATAAGTGGCAGCTTTGCAAGGTGTCTTATTGAATATTATTTTCCTTAATAATAACATAATGCAAAAAAGAACAGTGCTATAAAAATTCAAAAACACCTCTCACTTGAGCCCCCTATGGGCTAGCCATATGTGGGTGGTTGCGATTCATCACTTGGTTTCTCCCCTTTGTGACTTGTTCAGAGTTCATGGTTAAATGTAGCTAGTTAAATGCTGACTATACTGCTAAAGCTTGCAGTCTGAGGCTTTCAATTCATAAAACTCTACTTGTTTCATTTAAGAACAAATTTGCAGATAGTCTAATGGATCACAGAAGGAAATCCACAGTGCCTGGAATTGCTGTAAAGGAAATGTTCAGATTTTCATGTTACAAAAATACTCTGACACTCTGAAGGTTAGAATAATCAGTTTGAGCTTCTTACTAACAGGCAAAATAGAGCTGATAGTGAAAGGAGCCCCGGTGTTATGTGTAGAGGGAAGGAGGGGAGAAGGAATCTTTTTCATGAATGTATTAGACACTTTTCAGAAAAGTGCATGAATTAATATCCTTCTGACTGAGATTTGATTCCAAATGTAGATTAGCCCCTTTGAAAGCAAATAGTAAGATAGTTCCAGGAGAGACTAGTTAGCCATTTCATGTTAAATTCTTACTGGTAATGTTGTCCAGGTCTCAGTGACTCATTCAGAAAGTTTGTGTCATTAAAAAAAAAGGTCAAACTTTCTGTCCATGTGGAAAACCGCTAGTCTCTTATTTTGTAGTTATACCTTCTGAAAGGTGACTATAGAAATGGTATTATATTGGTCTTTGCAGTTGGTGGCTTCACTACAGCTAGCAGCGATGAAATCATTCGCATGTACATCAATCACTCGTGTGTTTACTACTCCGTCATCTAATTAGGAACTGGTCTGCACTAGCATTTCCATTGTTGGTAGCATTGGTAGGCTATTGTAAAAAACCCACACAAAAAAACCCTCATCAAAACCTTCAGTGTAGACAAGACCACAGCTTTCCATATCAAGTTTTACTCCATTTACTTGTAAAGATTTTTTTCTAAAGGTAAGCCTGGCAAACCAAAGCTGAGTTTTCTGACTTTCACATCATGACCAATAATAAAAATTCTGCAATTAGAACTTAATTGTGTGAATGTGAGTGAGAGAACAATCTGGCTCGCTCTCAGCTTTATTCGCTTTGCTAGGTTTACAGGAGCAAAATGTAGTAAAAACTTAATTTTGACACTAACATCAGTAGATGTCATTCTGAATGCTCACAGAACAGATCTGTTAAGTAAGAAGGTGCTGCTTTTACATAGTCACTTTTCTGACCATAAATGATCTTTAAACATGCCATCTTGCATTTTGAAGTAAACTGTGCAGTACTACTTATTCTGTAGTGATTAGATCCAGATGTGTGTAAGAAGAGTATTCCAGTGAATCACATAAAGCGGTTCCCAGCTAGGAAAGCTTTCCATAACTAGCAGGTAATTTATCAATTTAAGAGAATGAAATGAAGGGTGAAGATAAACATTTTGTAAAACCACAATTGAATGAATACATTTAGCTAATTTGTCCTCTTCACTGCAATTAAAATTGATCATTCACATCCTTTCAGATATAACTATAACTTCATAATGGAGTTATTTAAATATTTGAGACGCTTGTAATTATTTTTCAGCCCTCCTGAGGTGACACTTTTTTTCTCTCTTCCCCCCCATAGTGACTCTGCAGCCAAAGTAATGGTGGAACTGTTGGGAAGTTACACAGAGGATAATGCTTCCCAGGCTAGAGTTGATGCTCACAGGTAATATGAAACTCTTGGATTTCCTTTAAGGTGACTTGTAATGCAGTAATTGTATGGTTATGTGCTGAGTGCCCCAAATAATGAGAGCATTGAACAGTCAGTTGCACAACTGACTTTTAAATTCCAAAGCTTTGCTAAACCCCACAAACCATGTTCAGCTGATTCCTCTGTGAGTCTTCCTACCTTTCAATCTTCTGTTGCTCTCAAAACACACAGGATTGTGCTGGCCTGTTGCTAGAGGGTTAGAGGTCAAGTACTTGTGGGCAGCAGAGGGAAGGTTTTACGAAGGTTACTGTATATGAAATACGCTTTAAAATTACCTACTTTTTATAAAAGGCCATTTTTCTGAGCCTTCACCACTCCCAAGAGCGTATGCTGGGAGGTCTCATGGAGTACAAGACATCATTCCATGGCTTTGGATAACACGGAAAGAAGGTTATAAAGGTTATATTCAAAACGTTGTGAAAAATGTCATCCTTGCTATTGAGTTCATTCAGTGCTGTGTCTTACTGTTATGAGATACTTTTTAAGTAGTACCTGAGTAAATTACCATACATTGACTCTTATGCAATAAATTGAGGAAATTAATTTTTTGCAGTGGATGCTGTAGTTCAGTTTTGTTTAAATGGATTGAACCCTAACATCATCTGGAGAGTGTGAGCAAATAGGTCACCATTTTCTGTGAGTACCCACAGATTTAAACAGTTTAGACACACATACATCAAAAATTTTTGTTAGCTTTTATGTATGTGATAACATTATTACGTTTGGGGAATGTAGCACTCTCTCAGATCTACTCAATAAAGTTATTTAAATTCAGAATATTAACAGGAGCAACTACATGGATCGCCACACTATGGATCACTAGAAAATCCTTCAACTAGAACGGGGCGGGCAAACTTTCTGCCCCGAGGGCCACATCAGGTTTCAGAAATTGTATGGAGGGACAGTTAGCAGAGGCTGTGCCTCCCCAAGCGAGTAGGCATAGCCTGGCCCCTGCTCCCTATCTGACTTCCTCTGCTTCTCGCCCCTGACAGCCCCCCAGGACTCCTGCACCATCCAACGCTGCCTGTTCCCTGACTGCCCCTGGACCCCCCAACCCCTAACTTTCCCCTGCCCCTCACTGCCCCATCCAACACCACCTCTCCTTCCTGACTGCCCCCCTTTCTCCCCCGGGACCCCTGCTCCATCCAATCACCCCTTCTCCCTGTCCCCAACTGCCCCCGGAACCCCCACCCCTGACTGCCTCCTGTCACCCCATCCAACCCCTCCTTCCTGACTGCCCCCCTGAGACCTCTGCCCCATCCAACCACCCCTTCTCCCTGACTGCCCCCATTCAACCCCCCTATTCCCCTGCCCTCTGACCACCCGACCCCTATCCATACCCCTGGCCACCAACTCGAACTCCCCTGCCCTCTATCCAACCCCCCTCCCCTGCTCCCTGCCCCCTTACTGTGCTGCCTGGAGCACTGGTGGGTAGTGGCGCGGCTGCACCATGACAAGCAGCCGCACCGCCTGGCTGGAGCCCGCCACACAACATAGAGCACTGAGTCAGGCCGGGCTCCGCAGCTGCAGTGCCCCAGGAGCTCGCCACCCAGAGCATTGTGCTGGTGACGCAGTGAGCTGTGGCTGCGAGGGAGGGAGAACAGCAGGGGAGCAGCCAGGGGCTAGCTTCCTAGCTCAGGGGCAGGGCAGAACGGGCAAGGGAGAATGGTACTGTGGGCTGAATGTGGCCCCTGGGCTGTAGTTTGCCCACCTCTGACCTAGAATGTGGTTAAAGGAGATAGGTAACTGATCACAGCTCACAATCCTGAAACCAATACGAGTAATATTTTGTACTGGCCAATAAGCTATTTCTAGCACATGAACAAACAAATGCAGATAAGATTACATGTATATATGGATAGATGTTAGCCTTAGGTTTTTTGTATGTAATATATATGTGTGAAAAGAGTGTAAATGCTGCAAAGTCAAACTCCCCATAGATAGCAAATGCTAGAATTAAGGTTGACCTGGCAATTTAGTAATCTTACCTAGTATTGCATAAGAAGCTTGTGGCAGATGCAGACAGAGGCGACAGCTCTCCAGGGCTTCAGTCCAGTGCCTTAAACATAAGCATGCCTCTTTTCTCTTGCAGCTATCTGCTTCATTCTGTGCACAGGATGCTGTAGAACAAACAGCATGTGATCATGTAATTAAAGACTTATTTCAGAGTAGCAGCCGTGCTCGTCTATATCAGCAAAAAGAACAGGAGTACTCTAAGGTGCCACAAGTCCTCCTGTTGTTTTTAAAGACTTACTGTAGCACATGTGAGAGGGCTGAATTAAGCTTTTAACAAACAACTTTGATTTTGGCAATTCTAGCTCTTGAGTGCCTGACTTTTTTCAACTTTAATGTTTTTCTAAAGTAGCGTTTTATGTAATTTCCCCTGGTCTTTAAAACAAACTTCTTTTAAAAAAAGGTACATCATCTGTTACCTTATTTGTAAAATGAGTGAATGTTGCCCGACTACCTCCTAAGTTAGAGATGTGAGGCCTTGCTCAGCAATAATGGCTGCAAAGTGCACAGAATTAATAACTACCAGTGGGATAACCAGAACTAACTTGTGGTCTCCTCCTGGTTTCCAGCCCAACCCATCTTGGTCTCTGCCTTCCAGAATGCTCAGTGGGGAGGCTAGCAGCGTGCTCAGTTTAGTTAGCATGTTTGGAGATTTTAGCACTATCTAACAAGCTGTACTGAGTATGTGCAAACTGTGATTTTTTTTCAGTGTCTTTTAATTCTGCCAGTTCTATTAGTTTTCACAGGAAGAGTACAAATGCACCTCCCTGACCCTAAGATTCTCCTATGCAATGTTTCAAGTTCTTGTTCCAAAGCATGGAAATACTAGAGCTTATCAACAAAACAGTTGGGTTGGGGGAATAACGTTGTCAAAACTGTCTAATTTTCTTAGTCTTGTTCTCTAAAATGGCTGAACAGTTTTCACTGAAATAGGGGGGCAGGGGAGGGGTTCAGTCTGAGGAAGAGGCCTGGCATGGGGATTTTCAGCAAAAATGATTAAAGTTTGGCAAAATTAGAGCATCTGAAAATAAGTTTTCATAATGGAGAGTGTTATGCAATCTTAACTGTAGTCATTGATACCAGATTTGCTTGTTTTACTGAATTAACATTTGCATACTTACTAGCACCAAATACCCATATCTATGTACAAAAACCATACCCTAAGACTTGCAGACCAAACTATCATACTAACTAAATACTTGTTTCTGCTTGTGCTTCTGGTGGCCAAGTACTTTTGTTGTTACCAGTTAGCAGTGTTGTGAAGAGAGGGATGGCCTTGAGGTTAAGGCATTC
The DNA here is from genome assembly GCF_007399415.2 of Gopherus evgoodei. NCBI lineage: Eukaryota > Metazoa > Chordata > Testudines > Testudinidae > Gopherus > Gopherus evgoodei. The sequence continues at coordinate 96,415,002 of NC_044325.1, forward strand.
AGGAGATCTAGGATCAGTCCTGCCCTATCTCAGACTTCCTGGGTGACCTTGGGCAAGTCACTTGATTTTTTTCATGCCTCATTTCTCTATCTGTAAAGTGGGATAATCCTAATACTACTTTGTTTCCATTTGTTTTATTTGTCTTGTTTTTTCAGACTGTAAGCTTTTCCAGGCATGTGTCTTTTACAGTAAATGAAAAGTGCCTGATGCAATGGGCTCACAATCTCTGTTGGGACTTCTAAGCCCTAGTGAAATATTAATACTATCCTAAAAGTGGGTTACTTACCTGTAAATATAATTACTAAGCATGCAGTTTAACGAAGTGTTTTTTCAGGAGTGATAGAAACTTTATAGAACTGTTTACAGTTTTTAAGCTGCAACTAGTAAATTATGAACTTAGTATGTTAAAGTTTCTTGGTGTTTGTTCTGCTTTGTGTCACATGTCTGAGTCTAATCCATCTTCCCAAAGTGACTTGGTTCTATGAAGCTTATAGGTGATATTAAAGATAATTTACCCATCTTTAATCATTTAAATTACGTAAGGGAATAAAAACCAAGCATTTAGCTAAAGCACAGGATAGGAAGATTTGATCTGGTTCCTTTTTATGCTCTGACATAGGTTTTCTTTATGATGTTGGACAAATCACTGAGACTGCTTTCCCCTTCTTTAAAATGGGGGTTAAAAATACTTCCATATTCACAATGGTGATGCAAGCCTATTGTTTATGAATAATTTGGTAAGCATTTTGAGATTCACTAGAAAGCACTGGGGAAGTGCACATTAAATTATATTATAATTTAATTGGCAGTGCATTTATTTATTGTAATCCATGTGTACTTTCCTTCCCTAACTAGATGTATTGTCCGAGCACTGAAGGACCCAAATACCTTTCTCTTCGACCATCTTCTTGCCTTAAAACCAGTGAAATTTTTGGAAGGAGAACTTATCCATGATGTAAGTAACTTTGGTTTTCAGACAAGTTGTTTCGACATCTCCTGCAGTAGGCTTTTTTTTCTTTGTTGATTTAATCTGTTTTGAAGTTGACTGACTTCAGCTGCATCCTATGCAGGAACAAGGACCATTGAACTGCAAGAGATGCTTGAGCAAGGATTAATTTACAAAATTATTTGCAATTTGTTTCCTTAGACTAATTGTAAGAACAAGGTACAACTCTAATTTAAGATGATGAATATGATCTTCACAGATAATCACTAAAGCAAGCGCACTTTGGGTGAGGAAATCTTGTCATTAAGATCCAGATTTAGCCATCAGATACATAGGCACCTACTGCCTTTGAAGTCAAAAGTAGGGGCTGGGAAAACAAGCTCAAGACAAATTGTCCATTTTGAAATTAGTGGGAGTGGTCATTATCTAGTAGAAGATGTTGGCCCTAAATGGTTAACTTCGTTGTTTTTTGTTTTCTGGTGCCATTTGTGTTTTGTAAGTACATTCAGAGAGATTCATTAAACTGCATCTGACTTTTTCATGTGTCTTCAGTGCAAATGCTCATGAGGTACCTGTTCAGTTTGACTATAATGAAATGTAGTTAATCTGTTTTTATATTTGAGGTTTTCCTTCTTCTCTTTAGCTTTTGACCATTTTTGTAAGTGCAAAATTAGCATCCTACGTCAAGTTTTATCAGAACAACAAAGACTTCATTGACTCACTTGGTAAGTTTTAAATGATTGCATTTCTGACTTTCTAGTACTCTTTCCATGGCTTTGGATATGGAACTTTCAAAGGCCTTCTCTGCTCAGTTGGTTCAAAGCTTAATCTTTTTTTTTAATTTGAAAAGTTGCCTGGCATCCCCTATTATGGGCTTTGACAGTGTTGTAGAATTATAAATTGTGGCACACTTCCCTGTCCTGCCTGTGCCCTACATTACAGTGTACTGATTTATGTGTATAGAGAGTATAGTGATGTCCGCAAAGAGTCAGATGACTACTGAACCTAACAGGTACTAGGCTTTAATTACAGATGCACCTCTACCCCGATATAACACGAATTCGGATATAACATGGTAAAGCAGCGCTCGAGGGGGGGGGGCAGGAGGGAGGATCAAAGCAAGTTCAATATAACGCAGTTTCACCTATAATGCAGTAAGATTTTTTGCTCCCGAGGACAGCGTTCTATTGGGGTAGAGAGTTGTATTTAGAAACTCTTAATGACTTTGGAGGTACATTTAATTATGGCTTATTCTTAGCTAGAACAAGTTAATATTACCTGTCTCCTTTCCACACCCCAGTTTAAACTTTGGGGCCTTTGCCACAAGTTATTCATTGAGGTTAAGACCTCTTAGCTCGCCATCCATCATGCAACAAGGCTACAGTTTGTCTTGAGCTCATACGTTCCTTTCTCTAGCAGCAAATAATGTGCTTGTCAACTTCAAGTTCGAGCAGTCCCATGTCAGACATCTTAATACGTTTTCCTGGTACTTGCTTTAATACATTTTTGTATATAGAAAGACAAGTACCTGTAGATTTCTTTTCTTTTATCTACTATTCAGATACTGTGTTTCATAGGTGGTGTTAATTGTAATTAGGTATAATTGTAATGGAGTCCTTAACAAACCTGTTGGTAACACTTCTATGTTGTACAAGAATTTGAAATTTGTGACATTCTAAACCAGTGGTAATCAATAGGCAGACTGTGTGCCGAATCTGGACCACCAGATGCTTCTAAATGGAGCCTGAAATCTTTTTATTTACTTATTATTATTATTATTATTATTATTATTTTCTTTGGAGTCTGGACCTTGACTATACCTTGACCAAGAAATTTGGACCTTGACAAAAAATAATTGACTACCCCTGCTCTAAACCTTTGCTTACATGTGATAATGCTAAGCTGAATCGAAGCAAACTAAAATTTATGAAGTATCAATGTAGTAATTAAATACACCGCTACCTCGATATAATGCCTCCCGATATAACACGAATTTGAATGTAACATGGTAAAGCAGTGCTCTGGGGGCGAGGGGCTGCGCACTCGGGTGGATCAAAGCAAGTTCAATATAACACGGTTTCACCTAAAACACAGTAAGATTTTTGGGCTCCCAAGGACAGCGTTATATCGAGGTAGAGGTGTACCTGAATAGGGATCAGAAAATTGACTTGTTCCTGAGCATAGACTAATTGCCTGGTGGCTTTAAGAGAAGGAAAACTTATTTGTTTTGTGATGGTCAGGTAAAGTCTTAGTATGATTTAAATGGATCGTTTTCTCAGTAATGACTATGAAGATTCAAAGCAGTATCATCTTTTTCATGTTCAGCTCAGAAACGGATGTTTTCAAGCAAACCAGTTGGTCTTGAGAATCTAAATGATTATGGAGAGGGCCAGATACATAAAAGGCTGTTTAAATGTGACATTAATTCCACTTAATTTTTTTATACAATCCATGCAGAAAAGCATACACTGTGTTCCACTCCCTTATTGTAGAAGATAGATTGGGCTGAAATATTAGGATTCCAGTTCTTAAATGAGAATAAGCATATAATATAAATGAGTACAAATGTAGGCAGGCAGTCAAACAAATTAAAATTAAACCAATTTTAAAATCTTAAAAGCAAATAGTTTTTTTAACCACGCAACTAATCTTTGGTACTCACTGCCTCAAGAATGAGTCAAGCATTAGACATTTATCCATAAGAGCATCTGTAGCTCTAATAAAAAATTCAAAGGGAAATTTAATCCTCATGTTGTGGACATAAAACAGCTACCTGGGGTTAGGAATAAGCTACTCGCATGGGCATGTTGCAATTAATGTTGGGTTTGAAGGGTTTACACCTTCTTCTGAAGCAGTTCTTGCTGGTGATGTGGTACCAGATGAGATCCATCAATAACCTAATTCAGCATAGTAATTCCTGTGTTCCATTTTTTTAATGCAGTGTGGCTTGTGCTTGTTTAATAAAGGGCTGACAGCTTCCATTAAGAACACATTTTAAAAATGGATTAAAGAGCACAAAGAATTATTGAGCAGAGCTAACTCTTTTCTCTCTCTCCGCTCTTCTGAATAGTTACACATTTACAAAATAATCCTACCGTTTTTACTTCATTACATTAGTGCTCATGTAACTTCTCCCAATAACCTGGCAATGTCAGTTACACAATAATTACAATGAATAACAGCAGGGGATGGGAGAGAAGGTTACTGTGACACGTTACACTTTTTATATTGTGAGATAGTTGGACAGTTAACTTGTCATAAGTTGTATGTCATAAGACTGAATGAGAGAGTTCTCTTACAGGCATCAGAAATTGAGCTTTAAATGGATGTTTGTCCAGAAATCCAAAACAGTTAGGATAACAAAATATAAATTCACATTTGAGGTGCTGGAGTGAAGCCCTCATTTTGGCAAGACACCCCTGGAATGTGCTTCATTTTGGGAACTTGGGGTACCTTAAGAAAATTCACCAACTTCTGCTGAAGAGTGCTTTAGATGCATAATTTAAAAAAATGCATGAACTTTTAAATAAGTTGATACCAAAGCATTTTTTCATATACACATCTGAAATTGTTTAGATTTTTAAATCACTGAGCAGATCTTTTATGTATTCTGTTTCTATAAACCCTGCAAAACTTTTGATTCAGATAATAGTACAGCTTTGGTCTATCCTAATATTTGGCCTGTGTAACTGTTTTGATTAGGAAAGGTGATCTTTTTCACCAAAATAGTTATATCAGTAAAAGTCCTAATGTGGACACAATGTTACCTGAAAGGTGCCTTATATACCGCTTTAGTTATAGTTATATCAACTGGTATAAAGTACCTTTATAGCGGTAGAGCTGCATCCACACTAGGGAAGTTGTACTGCTTTAAATATACTGGTATAGCAACTTTCTAGAGTAAACAAGCTTTAAGACTGCATGTAGCGTTCAAGTGACAGTGAGTTGGGGGATCAGTATTTCAGTCGGAGTTGGGCCTCTCATCTTGTACAAATCCGAGATGGCAACTAATTTAGTAGTCTTATTCCAGAATAAAGGTGCCTTTTCTGATTCAGTTAACCCACTTTGACAGTGGATTAAGCTTAACAGGAATAAGTTACTCTTATTCCAAATAAATGTCTCACAAGGAATTGTATTCAGAAATAGCCAGAAGACTTTGAATTCACACAATACCTTATTCCAAAATTAACTTTCAAGAGTAGACAATCCCTTAGTTCCCATTTTCTAGATTCGGAGCTCACCAAGCAGTTTTTCACGATTTGGTGTGATTGGCCCTTTGTTCAGCTGCCAAGATTTGGGTTTGTTGTGCAGGTCAGAACTGTGTGAGGAAGCTTATACCATATCTACCCACACCATACCTGGAAGGATCTATTGGTCTGTACTTTCATGAGCATTTAATTATTCATAGCTAAAAAAAGAGGATTCCTCTGCCTTTACTTCTAAACTTTTATTGCTTAAATGATTTAAACTTCTACCATGTAGCTGTATACAAGGGTGAAGTACAGTAAGATAAAGAGGTGCAAATGTTTGTGCATTGCTGATGCATTATGCTTTGGCAACCACATTCTGTCCCAGTTAATTTGTTTCATCACATGAAGCTATGCGATGGAATGTTAATGTCAGCACCCTCTTTATTTACACACTGTGGAAAAAAGGAGTAGTAATTAACACTTTGACACTCCCCCATTGATGTGTAATTGACTGTTTCAAAGGAGCACTGGTTCATAAGCTATTGCATGCAGTAAAATTATGTTTTCTATATTGCGGCTTTTTAGGACAGGGGTCAGTGACAATGCAGAAATTGCTCAATGATGCAGATTTTTTTATTACTACATTAAGGTTTTGACATATTGGTAATGAATAAACGTTTCCATAAAAATTATTTTTTTTTATAATTTTGATTTTGAAATGACACTTGAATATCAGAACTGTCCTCATTTGAGAAAAATGTTATGGTTTTGTAAAACAAAACATAGTTTAGTGCAACATAACATGGGCATCATTTGGTTTAATGGATTGTAGTATGAATCTGAGAATAATTTTACTGAAAACTTTAAGACACTGGTACTTTGTATTAAAATATAAAAGTATGACTAGAAACATCAATATGCACTTCCATTTTATGCACAAAAGAAGGCCTGCTGTTTGATAACCACACTTCGTATATTGTAGATAGGGTAGAGCACAGCTACTGTTTGCATGAGTATTTTGGAAACATCAGAAAAGCATACAAATGACGATAAAACTGTCTTAGTGCAAAAGAGGCCGTCTTTTTCATACATTTGAATCTCCACAAATAAGTTGCTTGTCTGTTCCTAGAAATAATTGCTGAAAATGCAGTTTTGCTGATTTTTGAAATATACAGAGAATTAATTTACAGTATATGCTTCGCATCTGTTATGTTATGCTCACCCACCAATATGATCCATACTATTCTTGCTTCCTTTCCTATATACAGGTTTAATCAGTAAATACCTTAAATCAGAAAATGTAGAGATCTTCAGTATATTTAATATATGCTAATTCTTGTAAAACTTACACTTTTCTAACTGAAAATTATTTTTAAATGGAAAAAGATAATCTGTCTCCAATTTTAATAGCTTTCTCACTTCCTAGTGTGTGTTTGAACTGTCAGAAAATTATGTAAGGAATCTCTGTCTTGGCCAGGATTCTACACGCATATAAAAGTAGTTTTGGATTACAATGGTAACAGCATTTTCTGGTCACATTTAATCTAAACCTTTTAAAAACTAGTTGTGGGGATAGAAGATAACACAGAAATCTCTCAGGAGCATTTGGCTGTAGTTTTGTAAATAGCCTCTCACCTTAAACTTATTTTCCTGAATTTTTTTTAATTTGCTGTTTCCTTTTGAATGCAATGATGCTTTGAAATTATCAATATTAATGTAAATAATGGAGTGAAATTAATTATAAGTAGTAAGATTTGGCATCTAATAGAGTACTTGCTTCTGTTTTAATCTTGTTTTGGATTCAGTACTAATTAAAAATGAAACTAGATTGTAAAAGCTATTCAATAAAGGCTCCTACAGGTGGCATCAGTTTGTTGCAATTTGTTGTTTTATTAATGCTGACAACTTAGGCCAACAGTAGCATTATCTTGTGTCAACTGAATCGCCCTAACATGTCCACATCTAATCTGGTGTTATCAGCAACCTTTCTTGCTTCAAAAAGTTAATCAGCATCTCATTTGCATTTGTTAATTAGGGTTAATGTGCACTAATTGATTTTTTGATGGCAGTAGATTTCCATTACACCCAGTTAGCGGTAGTTGCTGGTGGTTCTTGTTCATTTGAGTTATGATGATCACATTTTTGTTGAATCTGTGCCAGATTGGGAGCCTGCATCATAATTATTGCTAATTAACACACCATGATGTCCTGTAATAATGTGCTTCCCTGATCTTTTATTAGGGTACAGATGTTATAAATTTCAAACTTAAATATTTACTGAGCAGTGTGAATATCTGTTACACTGGATTAAAGTGACTGAAGTTAATTTTAATTAAATTTTATGCAGATTCTAGAATTTAGCCCCCGAAACTTGATTGGTTGAATAAGAATATCTAGATATGGTGCCAAGTATCAGAGGGGTAGCCGTGTTAGTCTGGATGTGTACAAGCAGCAAGGAGTCCTGTGGCACCTTATAGACTAACAGACGTTTTGGAGCATGAGCTTTCGTGGGTGAATACCCACTTCGTCAGATGCATGTCAACGTGCATCTGACGAAGTGGGTATTCACCCACGAAAGCTCATGCTCCAAAACGTCTGTTAGTCTATAAGGTGCCACAGGACTCTTTGCTGCTTTTTTAGATAAGGTGCAACAGTTGGGAAAGGCTATGTATAGGCCTTGTTTGAGAAAGGAAGGATGGTTTAGTTCTTGCGGCTTGGTCTGGGATTCATGAGATCCTGATTCAGTTCCCTGCTCTGACAGACTTTCTCTGTGAATGACCTTAAAGTCATGTAATCTCTGTGCCTGTGTCCCTGTCCCTATCCCTAAGATGAGCAAAGTAACACTTTCCTACATCACAGGTGTGTTGTAAAGATAATACACTGACAATTGACACCTCTTGTGTTATGGTGGTGGGGATTATATAAGTAGGTATGTTTCCATTTCCTTTACTGTTTTTTCATTTCTGTATGTCAGGGAATACATTGCCACTAGGTGTCCTGTGTTGTTATCTGAAGTTTGAGAGGAGTCCCCTGTTAAGGCTAATATATTTTCTCAACAGGATATATTTCTGTTTTTAAAAAAAAAAAAAAAAAATCTCTGCTTTTAGTAATGAGCATTATCAAGAGAGAAGTTGTTTTCAAGGAGCTGCCTTCTGTTTTAGACTTAGCCACAGGGTATGTGTATACTGGAAGAGGACCGAGGGGGATGTGAGTTCAGGATATTGTAGCGGTGGGAGGGGGGTTGGGCACCATTAGGGTCGTTTGGGCTTCCCTGTTCCACTGTGCTTCTCTTCTGTCTGGTGATGCACTTTGAACTAATTTTGTCTACCCCCCATCCTCTGACATTCTGCTGTAACTGATTTGGGAGCATCTAAATTCTGTTATGTCTCAAGGAGATGTGAGCTGACTGTTCACTAGTGGATCAAGACCTAAGATTTTGCTGTTTTTCTGCATTTTTCTGCACTTTCGGTGCCAACAACTGGGTCCAGAAGAACCTAAGAGCACATTGGGTGTTTTTGTAAAGCACAAGGTAGATGCAGGAATGTTGATAAATCCAGATAGGGAACATTTACTCAAATGATGTAAAGTGAATTTGAAATTATTCTGAGGCATATGTAGTAGAGGGAATGTGGAAAATAGTTAAACTTGTTTATCAAATGTATAATTTATACCCATAAACTATCAATGCTCTGTTGTGCAGGCTTGTTACATGAGCAGAATATGGCAAAAATGAGACTACTTACTTTTATGGGAATGGCAGTGGAAAACAAAGAAATCTCATTTGACACAATGCAGCAGGAACTTCAGATTGGAGCCGATGATGTAGAAGCATTTGTCATTGATGGTAAGAAGAGTTAGCATGCTTATATTTTACACACTTTTTTCATGAGGACTGTTTGTTTTTATTCTAAAACTAATTCCTTGTTTTAGGATTTTTTAGCACAGATACGATTTGGGTCTTACATGAATGTCAGATGTTTTACACACACAAGCTGAGTACACCATTCTTATAATACAGATACTTAGTTATCTTTAAGAGGAAATTACATGTAGTTTGCCAGATTGGGTACGCAGCTCTATAGAATATTAGAACTTAAGTAATGAAAAGGTACTGCTTGTTTTAATGTAGACTTGTCTGTCAAGCCACATGTGTTTTAAACCCTCCCCTCAATTTGTATTTCTAAATTTATGTAAAAATTCATGTGTGAAACATCATATTTAAAGACTTGGCCAACTGTTGACTTTTGAGAAGTGTTTTCTTTTCATTGACAGGAATTGTATTTCAAATAATCATTTATAGAACTATTAAATTGTTTGCAGGTTTAATTTGTCATCTGTTTTTGCTTGCTGTCATTAAAACAGGATGTGTTTGTAGGGGAGAACAGTTCATAAAAACTGTACAGGATATTGCTTTAATAGATTGGCACCAAACCATAGGAATTCATGGATGACCTTGTTACATCACTTTGCTTTTCTGCCTACCAGATTGTTATTTCGCTGTTGGCTTTAACATCCAGCAAGTTATTACTTGTATATATTTACATGAATTTGAGTTTAAAGATGCTTATACTATTTTATGTCCTTGCTATCTCTTGAAAATATCACTCAAATCATTTTCCTTTTTTCAGCTGTAAAGACAAAGATGGTGAACTGCAAAATTGATCAGACACAGAGAAAAGTAGTTGTCAGGTAAGTCTTAATTCTTTGCAGCATTTTGTAGAACAATTTAGTGTGTTCTGATTATTTCATTTAATATATCTGTTTAATATTTTAACTAGAAGCAAGGTATTGTTCCTATCAGTTGCCTGTAGTTAAATAGTTGCTATTTATCATAATTTTATTAAAGCTCAGATTGATTGTGATTAGCTTATTTAATAAGAGAGTCCTATTTTCCAGCACATTTCATTTAATGACCTAACAGTGGCAAGAATACTAATGACTGTTGCTGCTTTAAATACTTGGGGAAGGCTACAGTATGGGTATGGTGAAGCCTTTTATAGAGAGACTAAAAATAGCAAAAATGCTGTCTTAATCTCTTTCTTTTTCAATTTTTGTTTTACTTTTATAGTAACAGCACACATCGGACTTTTGGAAAGCAGCAGTGGCAACAATTGTATGACACACTTAACTCCTGGAAACAAAATTTGAATCAAGTGAAAAACAGTCTCCTCAGTCTTTCTGATACCTGAATGTTGCATTTTTTTGTTGGCCTCAGAGCAGATTCCAAAAACGTTCAAAACTTCATTTTGACAACTTTGAAGTTTTTTGTCTCCAAAATATGTGTAATTGGTTTAAGAAATTAAAGACTCAACTATGAGCTAACAAAAGCAATAAAAGTAAAATGGGAAAAACACTTTTGAGTTCATTAATACATTTTTAACAGTGATGAACAATGATCATATTGGCTATGCATTAATTCATTTTGGTTCTCTCAATTTTAATGCTTTCTCTCTTTTGAGGGGGAGGGAGGGAGGGAGAAGAGAAGCAGTAGGACGATGATTCAAGTAATTCTAAAGTGAGTGGAAATGGAAAAGAAGAGAATTATCAGCTGAATAGAGAAAAATTTAATCTTTATGAAATTGCCACCTTTTATTATCTTGTAAATAATACATTGATGACTTGCCTTTAAGAGGAAATATTTATTCTAAAATTCCATTGTCTATTTGTATTTAGTACAATATTAAAAAAAAAATTAGCTCCTCTTTAAGATCTGATACATGTAAACAGCAGACTTTCTTATTCCTGTGCCAGTTAGAGAGTCATAAAGGTTTGAAGGGACCATTCCATTCTGAGACATCATTTGTCACTTTTGTTTGATAGTTGTGCCTAGTGCTCATTCTGGCGGAGAAACGAGGAAGTCCTGAAGCTAAGATTTTTCAACATCTGAAGGAGGTGTACAGTTGTTAAATACATCACAAATTACACTTAACAGACATATACTTATAACACTTGTTTTAAATTTTTAACTTCTAACAAATTTTGTAACAACTTGAAAGGACTTTAATTGCAGAAATGTAGAGAATCTATATTCTTTTAATACAATTACATCAAAATACTGGGGTGGGGGGGAATCATTGGCGAGTTTGTAATGCAGAGTTACTCACAAAATAAAATATGCACCTCTTTACTTCCAGTGGAAGATTTCTACAAATCTTTCTATGATATGGATATTCAGAGAGTGAATTATTTTTCTGTTTTATCTCCTGCAGCTTTTTCTAGACTTTCTTCATACTTCCTTTTTCTAGACCGGTGGAGCCTTTCTAAATCCAAAAACTTTTCAGTGTCACTGATTTGGTTTTTTATAAAGAAGTTATGAGAATCACAATTCTGCTCTTCCTTGCTGAGTAAATTTTCACTTGAGATTGGTGTATCTGCATTGGAAGCCAGATGGGAAAGCTGCTGCTGGTGGCATGATACAGTAATTCCTGCTTTGACCTAAGAGAATAAAATGTAGTACTATAAATGCGTTAAACTCAGAATAATTTGATATATCTAGAGATCCATTGCAAATTATTTAATTTTGAAGATTAGCAAGTAAGGAGGAAACAGACATGATTAACAGTGAGGATAATGCATTGCAAAACTAATTTCATTTAGTTTGACAAGCATAGTTTAGTTTTAATTTATTCTGCTTCATAATTTATTAGTAAATGTACTGTATTCTATAAAAAATGAGTCTTAATTTGAGACTTAAATACAGAATATTCACTGAGAATTGGGGAGAGGCTGCCAATTTTGGATTAAGTATGCAGTTAGCAAAGTATTTGCTAATGTACATTATGCCAGTTGGAGATTTTTATGTAGTGATGCCTGTCACAATTTAAAAATACTCTTCATTCTTCAGCTGACAGTCAGTGAGGAAAAAATGGGCCTCATTGTTAAGAGCTCTTTTTGCTCTTCTTTTAGTTTTTTGGACGATTGTGTTTACCATTTGGTAGAGACACGCCCACATCTGATCGAATCAAGCATGTACAGTGTTTTCTGGATCCAGTACTGACAGATGATAAAATAAGTGATCAAAGTTGTATCTTCGGACAATATAGGTATCTTTAATAAACCTTTTCACTTTCCCTTAAGAAAAAAAACTGCAAGAATTTTTTAAAATAAGTTATTTCCTCCCTTGAACTATGCACTCCATTCTACCAATACCAAAACAAAACAGTGGTAAACCCTAAGGTTAAATTTAATAGAAGTGAAGCTGCAATATAAATTTTTCTTTTAGCTTTTGTTTTCTCCCTTCTGAGGACTGCCACTACTAATGGAATAGGAAAGTGGAATCAGCCATTAGAAACTTGGCATTTTTCCAATATACTAGTGTTCAAACTGCTTACTTTCCGTTTTAATCAGTTTTAAAGTGACAGAGAACGGAAATAGTGTCCTAGTTACTTTGGCTGTGGATAATTACTAGAGCAAACTCTTTGCACAGCACACGTGTTACACATACATGCAGCTGGTTTGGTGTGGGGACATTTTATTGGTTCACGGCTCACCTATCAGACATAATACAATGAATTAATAAATATTTCAACTGCTTGTCAGATTATTAATATGCCACACTGAGTGGTACTTTGAAACTCCATTTCCAAGAACTGCAATTCTGTTACGCGAGTCCTTGACATACAGGGTCTCAAGGAGTTGACTTCATGCACAAGTTTTCCAGCTGACTGAAGATGCATCTAGCACTTTTTGACTATATATAGGGTCATTTTTTCAGCTGCAGGCGAGAGGAGTATCTCTTGAAGCTGTAAGGGCACTGACTGCACCACTTTGTAAAAATAATTATGAAAATAAAAAGACATATCTAAGGCCTAACTCCTACAAGCGCCATTCTCTGTTGTGTTTTATAACCATTTTTGGATTTTAAAAGGAATATTGTAGGTGTGTTTCAACTGTACACTAAAATAAGTATAATTTATCTCAAGAGTAGTGAAAATATAATTATTTACAGCCAAATGCCGTTCCACACTTCTACCCCAGTAAGTCTAAAATGTAATGAAACTGTTGCAGTTCCACTAGTAGGCGTCCATGCAGACAGACTGCACTATATGTAAGACAATGAATGGTGGATCTGGCTCTCTCCACAGGCCTGAAGGACTGTGGGCAAACTGTCCATTGCCAATGCTTCCACCAGCCAGAATTCCCATTTAGGGGGTGTATGGAACTATACCTGCACCTTCATGTTAGATTGGTGGGAGGAGAATTGGTTTGCACTTGGCATTGCTAGTAAGGTTCCCATGTGCAAGGCCATTTACTAGGGTTTTAGTCCAAGAAGGACCAGCATTTGAGCCCTGGAGAATAAATTGCAGTGTAGATGTGTACAGGCTTATACATTTAATACAGATATGTTACAACGTGTTTGAAATACTGGATACTCCATTGGGTTAAAAATTTGTATCCTTTAGGCCTTTAAATATTAAAGCATCAGAAATGCTTTAAAACTGCAGATTTCTGTACCCAAGTTGGTTGATTCTAATGAGAGTCGTGCATTGCTGTGTCAGTCTTAGTGACAAATAGAACAAATGCTATTACGCTCAACAGGAAGTTGTTGTTGATAGAAACCATCATTAAGAGAATGTTAATGTTATGCATTTAAGCACTCAGGTTCAGGAAATGAGTTAAGGTACGCTCATGCAACCTTAACTCTGCACTTGTGCATATGCATTCTGATTGCAAGCATGGTGTATGGATGCTTAATACATGGCTATATAAAATTCCTTGATTTTCCCCCTCCACCCCCCTATAATCTTAGGTGCACTTGTGTAGTATCTTGTACTATTTTTGTCATTTGTATATATCCTATTTTCCATGTTATTGTGATCCAGGTCATCCTTGATTTAGACTTTTATATGGTACATTCTTGCCTATCTTATCCAAATACATGGCTTATTTAGTTAGCAGCCATATATGATACAATTATTTTCAACCGCTACACATACATCCTTGCATATAATTCATGGGGGTCAGGTAGTTATGAAATATGTGTTAGCTATGAAATATCTCAAGTATCCCAGCAAATTTTATCTATTGCTGTTATACCTAATTTGTACCATTTTCACAAAGCGTACTGCAATGATGTACTCCACTTCATATAGAAATGACTACTGGATTATGTCTGGCGCACACAGTACTACAAAATACCACAGATGTATCTAAGGGCTAGTCTACACTAGAAGCACTATAGTGCATCTGAAGAAGATGCTCTATGCCAATGGGAGAGATCTCCACCTCCATGAGAGGTGGTAACTGTGTCGGCAGGAGAAGCTCTCTGCTGACATAGCACAGTCCACAGCGGTGCTTAGATTGGTGTAACTTACGTCATTTGGGGGGTGACTTATTTACAAGTCTGAGTGACATAAGTTATACTGACGTGGTAGTGTGTGTAAGCCCTAAGGTTGTAGAAAAGCTGTATGTATTGTATTTGAGACAGTCTAAATAAATGATCATATATTATTATAATGCATAAGTACAAGGGCCACAATTAAGGTTTTACCTTTGTAATTTCCTGGTTTGACTGTTTAACTATCCAACTTTAATATAGCGTTCCATTTTCTAGGTTTCTTAAAAAAAAAAATTAAATTGCAGAAATGATACATCACCAGAGCGTCTGATCCCATGCACCTTAGGAGGGCTTCAGGAGAGAGCCGGTCTCCTTGTAGATATCAGTTATGCAACTTTTACCTTTCAAGATGCAGTGAATGAGACGTGTCTTATAATTTATGAACTGGAGCAGGAAACGTTTCAGAATTAAAGGGCTTGACTAAATAAATAAAAAAAAATACTCTAGCTTTCCTTTTTTTCCAGGTGAATGTATTTAGTCTGAGCTAGAATACAATTTATTCAGTGTGCTGTAGCACATAACTGGTACAGTAGTCTATATGATAGCAATATAAGTTGTTAGTGATCAAGAACACCTCTTAACTATTTTTAGTCCTCCAGCTCCCCTTCTTTATGCCTATAAAGGTTAGTCTTGAGGAAATAAATTATTACAATTGTAATACCAAAACAAATGGGAAGAGTCAGAAGCAAAATCCCAGACTGGGGCTTTATAGATTCAACACTTTGAAATGCACCTGAAGTCAGCAAGATGCACGGGTTATGTCTCCCATATGTCTAATCCACAAAGGCAAACCGCTACATTCTCCCCCAGTGGAAGTCTTTGCTTGGCTTTCATGAATAGCCCCATGCAGACCACAGTTCAGTAGTGTAGTCTAGAAGTGACAAAAGTATGTATAAATGCAGTCAGAGGTGTGTATGTTAAAGGAAATGCTGCAACCTCTTGTCTAGCGGTAGCTAAAACATGTTGGTCTACTATTTTAACTAAGGGCAGAAATGTCCATTCCTTTTAAAGCGTGGAAATGCTATAATCCCTGCCAGTTTATCCAGGTTCTCCCTACCACTCAGCATTAACTTCAGCTCATCTTTATCCTTATTCCTATGTCTTTCACATGTGGGAAGAGCAAACACATTGGAACCTGACTTAGGCAAAAGAGAGATTTGAGTATCATGAGCATATTGATGCACATGTAGCCCAAAACAACTCAACTTTTGCTGGTGGCCTCATTTTTGTTGAAAAAGAATACTGATAACATGGAAGTAGTGTCGGGAGGCTGAGGAGTTGTTCAGTGCAACCCTTTGAGATTTATCCAAAAGGAAGGAATAGTGCTACTAGAGAACAGTTGAGCTGATGATATTGAAATGGTGCTGAAATAGTATTGAAAGTGATCCAGTAAAATCAGTAGACCTCTAACCTTGGTCTATCAGATGAAGATATCAGTATAATTATCTCTACATACCAGGCCTGAAACCAGACCAATAGGATCCAGCTGACTGCCCACCATCTTCTCAGTAATCATTTCCTAAATGGAAGGTCCAAGATGGTTAATTCACAAGCTGTCATAAAAAAAAAAATCACCCTTGTAGGTATGTTTAATATTGTGCCTTAGCACTTGTCTCTTTGAAACAGAAACCAGACTCAGCCCTTTTCTTCAGGTTTTTGCGAACAGCATTACGTACCACAGAGATCTCCAAAATGCAACATGAAGCATGGCTAGTTTCATCTTATATGACAAATTGACTCTAGAGAATGACAGGTTTCCTCTCTTAATTTTCTGCTTATGCATATGTTGATGTATACAAATGTGAATATTCTGCCTTATCAAGCAAAGATGATGATAATGAACAAATTCAAAAGCAATGAACAATATATATTTTATTGCAGCATAGAACAAACTAGCTAACAATGCAATTCATATATATTCTGAATTATTTTATTAGATAAGTAAACAAAAGGAACATAATATGCTTGTCTTCCTATATTGTAGGTAATCATTTTTATTAAGGTACATAATGAACTACCTCACCCTCTCCTCCCAAAACAGACTGGCTAGCATCTGCTTGATTTATATGCTGTGACTTTTTCCTGCTGTTTTCTATCAACATTAATTGTGAAAAATGGTGCCATGTTGCCCTCTTGATATTATTTTGGAGATGGACTAGGTCTTAAAGCATCCAGATGCATACAGTTCTACACATATCTATGGAATTAACTCACCAAGGTCTGCTCTGCAATATTTTTAATAGACTTACATGTTCTGAGGGAAAAGAAGAATCATAAAAAGTCTTTGCTATTGCATTCCATTCTTCACTGGGTCTCTATGAGACCTCGATGGATACTTGAGGTATTCAAAGTGTCAGCAACTCTGTTAATACTGGTAGAATCTGATTGACAAAAAGGAAATGGTAACAACTGCAATTCATTTTCTAGGCACTAATTTTAGAGTGACTAAACTTCTGGTTTATCTCTGATCTTAACAGCCATAAGTGTTTGTTTTAAATCACAGAATTTTTGTTTTGATTTTACCTCATTTGTACTTTATTGTTTTTCTACACTTTGATCTTACTGCCAGAAATTCTGTTTCAGTAGGAGAGCGGCAAGATGATTTTTTTAATAAAGTTTCCATTTTAATAAAAAAAATACTGTTTACCATTTCATTTATATAATGCATTACAAAAGTCCCAGTATTAAAATAAAAAGATATTTTTGGTAAATAATTGAAGAGGAATTTACTCACCTTGTGCAGTAACAATAGTTCTTTGAGATGTGTGTCCCTATAGGTGCTCCATGGTAGGTGCTCTTGCATCTCTGCTCTGCTGATAGAAATTTGGTAGCAGTGTTCATTCACCCCACATCTGCGCTGTCCCCTCCTCGTACTCTGCCTGGAGGCTAACCAGCACACCCAGGTGAATCCCCCTCAGTTCCTTCTCTACCACAGAGCCCTTGACAAGAACTGCTAAGTAAGAGGGGAGGAGGGTGGGTCATGGAGTATCCCTAGGGACACAGATCTCAAAGAACCATTGCTACTGCTCACGGTGAGTAACTTCCTCTTCTTTAGTGTCTGTATGGGTGCTCCACTGTAGCTGGCTCCTGAGCACTATCCCTAATGGGAGGCTGGGACTTTAGAGCTGTTATGGATGACAATACTGTGGAGCCAAAGACGGTGTCGGAAGCAGACTCCATAGTAATCACATAGTGTTCTGGGCAAGTATGCGCAGACTCAAGTTGCTGCCATGCAGATTTCTGAGATGGGAACATTCTTGAGGAAGGTAACAGTGGAGGAAACAAACCTTGTGGAGTGTGTGTGGATTCCGGATGGAGATACCATGTTGTGACCTTGATAGCAGTGTTTGATACAATTCGAGACCCATTTGGAGAATCTCTGGGCTGGTATCGTTGCATCATTAGACCTTTCCATAATGGAAAGGAAAAGCTTAGATTTCCTAAAGGGCTTTGTCCCTGGCCAGGTAAAAGGCCAGGGCTCTCCTAACATCTAGGGTATGCAGTATAGCCTCCCTGTTATCACAGTGAGGATTAGGGTAAAAGGATGGGAGGTGAATCAGTTGATTTATGTGAAAAGATGAGGTCATCTTGGGGATGAACTTTGGATGCAGTCTGAAAGTAACCTTGTCCCGAAATAATATTGTACAAGGGGGTGGGAGTGCCATTAGTGCTGCTATCTTCCCTATTCTTCTTGCTGAGGAGATTGCCACCAAGAACACTGTCTTTTTAGGCAGGTGTGTGAGCTAACAAGTGGCCCTGGGTTCAAAGGGTGGCTGAGTCAGGCTCTTTAGTACTAAGTTTAGGTCCCATATTGAGGTGGGGCATCTGGGTTGGGGAAAAAGATTTACTATATCTTCAAGGAATTGTTTTGTAGTTGGGTGTGAGAGCACTGAGAAGCCCTCTATTTCTTCATAAAAGGCTGCTATGACTGCTAGGTGAACTCTGAATGAACTAGGGGATAGTCCTGATTTCTCGAGAGTTAGTATATACTCCTGTACCATTGGGAGAGTAGCAGATGGGGAAATTTGCTTGGAATTACACCAAACCAGAAATCTAGTCTGCTTTTGCAGGTAACTAAACAGGGTAGCCAATTTCATAGTATGTAATAATACTTCCCATACTTCCTGAAAGCAGGATCTTTATATGTGCTGGAACCATGAAGGAGCCAGGCCTTGAGTTAGAGAATCCGCAGGTTGAGGTGGAAAGTGTTTCCTTCATTCCGCGAGAGGAGGTGTGGAGAGAGACTGGTAGGCATGTTGCCAGCTGTGACAGGTAAGGGTATCACGTCAGTCTCAGCTAGATTGGAGCAATCATTAAAACATTTGCTCTCTCTTTATTTTTACTAGGACTTTGAGCGATAGAGGAAATGTGGGAAAGGCGTATAGAGAGCCCTTGTGCCCTTGACAGAAAGAAAGCATCCCCTAAAGAGTGTTGACCGAGGCCTGCCCTAGAGAAGTAGCATGGGCATTTCTTATTCAGGTAAGTGGTGAACAAGTCTATTGTTGCTGTCCCTCACTGTCTGAATATGCCACAGAGTATTACTGAGTTATCTCCCATTCGTGGTTGTGTAGGAACTTGAGTCTGAGACTCTCCGCTGTCGTGTTCTGCACTCCTGGTAGGTAGGCCATTGATATCATAATGCACCAATTCCATAGCATTAGTGCTTCCTCACAAAGGGAAAGTAATCTGGCACCCATTGATGATTTATGTAGTACATACATGCTATGTTGTCTGTCATGACGCTTGTGTATGTACCTCTAATCAGCAAAAGGAAATAAGCACATGTATTCCTGACTGCTCTGAGTTTAAGGAGATTAATATGAACACATGCCTCCATGGGTAACCACTTGCCCCATGTTGTGAGGTTGTTGAGATATGCTCCTTATCCTATGAGGGATACGTCAATGGTGAGGAGTAGTGCTGGAGGGGGGTTGGGCTGTGTGAACGAGATCCCCATGCAGATGTTTGCTGGGTCCTTCCACCACTTCATGGATTGCTTGACTTCAGTGGGTAATGATAGGGGCTTGTCTACACTGTCTCTGATTGGCCTGTAAACTGAGGTGAACTATGACTGGAGACACCTCATGCAAAACCTGGCATACGCTATCACAGATGTGCCTACAGCCATAGGCCCCAACAGCTGAACGCAGCATCAGGCTGATATTTGAGGGCTGGTTTGCACTGTCTCCTTAATCTGTTCCCCTCTTATAGAATCTGTTTTGTGGGAGGAGCGCTCTCAGTCGGAGAGAGTCGATGGGCTCCTGTGGACTCTAATATCTGTATTGAGATTAACATTGATTTTTGGACATTGATTTGTAGGCCCAGGAGTCTTTGTGTGTGTGGAGGGATGTGTCTGTCTTTTCTGCAAACAATTTGATGCCTTTGAAGGGAAGGTCCTCCATGTTTGTCTGTACTTCCGTGGGGAAGCCAGATAAATGTAGCCAAGAGGCTTGTCGCATCACAATTGCTGTGAAGATGGATTGTGCTGCAGAATTGCCTACGTCGAGCACTGATTGAGTGCTATCTTGGCTACCAGTTGTCCTTTGATAATGGCCCTAAACTGATCCAAAAGATGATCAATAAACAAATTGAGTTTGGAGTAATTGAAGTAGTCATATTTTGCTATTAGCGCTTGGTAATTTGCTATATGGAATTGTAGTGTGGCAGAAGAATAAGCCTTTCTTCCAAAATGGTTGAGGCGTTTCCAATACTTATCATGTGAGGTGGACTTCGCCTGATGCTGACGACCTCTGGACTTCACTGCATCCACAACAATCAAATTAGGGGGTGGATGGGTGAAAAGAAACTCTGTGCCCTTGGCTGGGATGTAGTATTTCTTTTCAGCTTGCTTACAGATTGGCGCAACCGATGCAGGGGTCTGCAGTATCATCTTGGCTGTATCCAAGAAAGCCTCATTGATGTGAAAGGCTTCTCTGGATAAAGAAGAGGAGTGTAAAATGTCTATCAGTTTATGGTATGATTCTTTTACCTCTAGAGGCAATTGCAAAGTATCTGCCACCCTCTTAGGTCTTGAAAGAGTTTAATATTGTCTGTAAGAGAGGGCGGAGGAGGCATCTCTGCCTCATCTGGTGAGGAGGATTAGATGGCGGAGGGGGAAGAAATGTTGGTCAGTGGCGGGACCCTATTTGTCAAGAATCACATGGTTAGAGTTGGCCACAAAATTTCCCTGGAAAATGACTTACACAGTAAGGCCCAATGTTGCAAAGACTTTCCACGCTGGGAGTAGTGCCATTAAGCATATACCTAAATCTTTGCAGGATCAGGGCTTAAGTCTATTTTCTAAACCAGTCAGCATAGTCAATGTTGATACAGCAAAGTAACAAATATCAATCATTTGGTACAGCAGCAAAAGTTATTACCTTACTATGAATATACATATGTGCTTTGCCTTGGCATTAATTTTTATAAATGCCTTCATATGTATGTACCAGCAGGAGACCTTAATCTAATTATAATGTTGTATTTCATTAATTTTTTGTTGTTTGGTTCTGTTATAATTCTTCAGGAAAGTCTTATACTATTTCCCAGTTCATCCCAGTTCGCCCTGGAGATTGTGTTGTGGCTGCTCTCTGTAACCTATCAATGTCACTCCCTAATTCACTGGCAGAATTGTGGTTGAGTGGCATAAGTAATTCCCTCACCTAGACTCTTAACTATTTCTGCAATGCACCAGTCTGAGAGCATGGCATTTGTATTGAGAGTTGAAGTCAGGTATCCCACATAGCTACATCATCTTCTAATCTAAACAGATGTGTAAATGTGTAAAAGTTTTGTAGTTACTTAACCTACAGTGCCTGTATTTCTTTGAGATCTGTTGTCCACATGGATTCCACCTGTGGTGTGACTGCCAAGCATTTGGTGAGTATCCTGTGCTGCAGAAGGACCAAAAGGCAGGACCCTGTGCTGAGAAAAAGTTACTCACCTTGTGCAGTAATGATGGGTTTTCGAGATGTGTCCTCCTATGGGTACTCACTGTGGATGTACTTGTGTCCCTGTGCTGCTGATTGGAGACTTCAGTAGCAGTGTCTGTTAGGCCTGCACATGTGCTGTCTCTCCTCTGGCTGCACCATGAGGCTAGCCAGCGCATGAAAGCTAACCTCCCTCAGTTCCTTCTCTACAGCAGACTCATTGACAAGAACTCCAAAGTAGAGGGGAGGAGCATGGATTGTGGAGCACCCGTAGGGATACATATCTCAAGGAACCATCATTACTGCACAAGGTAACCTCTTTGAGTAGTGTCCCTATGGGTGCTCCACTGTAGGTGACTCCTGAGTGGTCCCCCTTCTGGAGGGCCAGGATTTCAGAATCAGGTCAGTTACAGATGATGGCATTGGAGGCAGAGTCTCCAGTGATCACATAGTGTTCTGCGAAAGTGTGGACTGATGCCCATGTTGGTGCTCTACAGATCTCTGAGATAGGGCTACTCTGGAAGAAGGCAACAGATGAGGAGATTGACCTTTTGGTGTGTATGAATAGAGTTTGGAGGGGTTATGTTGCAAGCTTGGTAATGCTGTCTGATGCAATTTGAGACCCACTTGGAGAGTCTTTGGGCTGATAGTGCTGAGCCCTTGGATCTTTCCACCATGAAGAGGAAAATCCTAGGGGACTTCCTGAAGGCCTTTGTCCTGCCCAAGTATAAAATCAGGGCTCTCTTGACATCTCAGGTATACAAAATAGCCTCTCTGTTGTCTTGGTGAGGCTTGGAGTAAAAAATTTGAAGGTGACTCAATTGATTCATATGAAACAGGGAGGTTGGATGTGGCCTGAGCATAACTTGGCAAAAGAGGAATTCAGATTCACTGGCGGGAACATAGTAGTTTTTGTCTGCCCACTTGCAGGTAGGCACTACCAATGCTGGGGTTTGCCATATGGTTCTTGCTGGGTCTAAGGTAGTTTAATAGGGATGGCGATCTTTGAGAAGAGGTAGAATGGAGGATGTCAAGTCAAGGAGTCAATGGGGAATGTACTTCTAGTGGTATTTGGAGAGTGTCTGAAACTCTTTGCTAACTCCTGGAAGAGACGAAAGTCATCTGCCAGAGATGGTGGGAAAGGCATTACTGCTTCGTCTGGAGAGGAGGAGAATATGATCCTCGGTGTCAGTTCTTCCTCGGCACCACCCTCCAGTTCCTCTGTAATGTCTTGTGGAGGCTCTGAAGCTCTGGATGCTGTGGCCGAGGGGGTATGTCTTGAGGGTTCTTGGGTGAGGCTTGAAGCCCGAGAGGCAGGTCAGTGATATGCTGCCCAAGAGTCTTAAAAGGGCCAGTAGGGAGACGTAGATCCCAGCGGTGGTGCCCAATAGTGGCCGAACCAGTCTGCCAGTGGTGAGGCCATCTGTGGGTACATTTTAAGGCTTTGTTGATACTGAGCACCATATGGGGCCTGAGTGGAGTATTGTGATGCCACCTCCTCTGCTTTGCTGTCTAAACCCTCACTAGAGAGCAGAGGAGCATGGCATGGCAGTGTGAATAATTCCTGTGCTAAGCACAGGTTCAATGCATAGGTCCCGGCACTGAGAAGTGGAGACTGTGGTTCGTCCAATATGCGGAGATCCCTGAAGTGGCAGGATTCCATTAGTACTGATTGTCCTGGTGTCAGTGCCGGGGGGACAGGGATCTTGTCCGCACTGGTCGCGCTGGTGCCGGATGAGGCACTTTGTAGCTCTTTCTGAACTCTTTCCAATTTTTCAGCATCTTTATTGAAGTGTGAGCCCCAGAACTAGACACAGTATTCCAGTAGTGGTCTCATGCCATATACAGAGGTAATACTATCTCACTGCCTTGATATTTTCCAGATTATACCTAACTGGAGGCTTATGTTCTATTGCTTATCCAACATTACCCCTAAGTTCTTTTAAGTTCCAATGCATTCCAGGATACTAACTACCATCTTGAATTTGTGACCTACATTCCTTGTTCCTAGATATTTCATCTTGCATTTGGCAGTATTAAAACCTTTCATTCAAATGAGCCCACTTTTCTAGGTGTTCTAACTTGGTCTTTATAACAGGCCTGTCATAAATGACTACTCCATCTCTGTGTGTCATCTGTAATTTTTACATAGTTATGTTCTTTCAGATCATTGATAAAGATATTGAATTGCATTGGGCCAAGAATAGATCCTTGTGGAATCCCACTAGAAACACAACCATAGGATAATATCCATTTCTAATTATTTTTTTAAACCTACCAGTTAACCAGTTTTTAATCCTTTGAATATGATACAATGGTTTTGTAAAGTGTTAATTTAATCATCATGTGGGATTAATTTGGGTACCTTACAGACATCTAAATATATTATGCCAACACAATGACCTTTACCAAACAAACATGATTGCATTAAAACCAATATCACATTTGTCTGACATGACCTATTTTCCATTAAACTGTTCTGATTAGTATTAATCATGCTGCCATATTTTAATACTTTACTGATTTTGTCCCATATCTGTCTTTCCATGGTTTTGTCTGGGATCAATGTCCAGATAAGTAGCCTAAAGTTATCCAGTCATCCCATTTACCATTTAAAATAATTACTCAACATCAGCTTTTTTCCAGTCCTTTAACAAATCTTGGAATAATAGCAATCATCATTAATGGTTGAGAGCAATCCTTAAACAATTCATTTAATATTCATGGATGCAAGTTATCCAATCCTGTCCATTTGAAAAAAATGAATAGTTGCTGTTTAACATACTTCCTTGTTACTGATGGCACAGAAAATATTTTCTTATTGTTTTAACATATGAATACATCACCCTGCTTCTTTCCAAATACAGAACAGAAATATCAATTGAATAGTTAACGTCATTTCTGCTTCATGATTGACAATTTTATCATCCTTATCTAGTCTGACACCTGTATCAGTGTTTGAATTTCCTTTGTTCTTGCTATATTTCATGAATTCCTTCTGATTTTCCTTAGCCCTACTGGCCATAAAATTTTCATTGATACATTGCTCCTTTTTAACTCTAGCAGTTGCTCAATATTCAGGGCAACTTTCTTTAGAGAGGAAAAACTGAGGAAGTGAGCCAGGTTGCAATCCTATTTACAAAGAACATACACAAAACCTGTATCCCTGATTGAGCTGGGATCTATGCAGAGGGATTGGATAGGCCAGATACAGGGAGCAGACAGGCTGAGAGATGGAGAGAGTGGGTTTTATCATTCCCCACCCATCCCCACTTCTGTAGATTATATCTGACAAAGTTGATACAGCATGAGGCTATATTAACTCTTCTACAATCCCATCCATGGAGGGAGAAATTCCCTTTAACAGGGATTTCAGGATAGTTTCAGCTAGAAGGAGCCCTACAGCATAGCTTTATTGGAGCTCTGCTGCCAGGGTGCAGAGGAAGGGAGTTCTCCTGGGTCTCTAGAGCCCCAATGCAGAGACGTAAAAGCCCCTAAGGTGAGGGCAATGGGATTTGAAGGTGGAATTGTGGCTCATTCTATAAAGAGGTGGGGGGGGGGGAAGAAAGAGACAGAGAGATGTCATTCCCTGGCAGGTTTCCCTTCTAGTTCTCCTCCTACTTTAGCTCATGGATTCTTCTGTCGAAGGGCCAGTCAGGCCTAATAGTGTGTTTACTGGAACCACTATTGTATTATTCAATAATTAGAGGTATAGCTTATCAATACAAAATATTACAGGCACAAATCCAGGCATACAGAGATATATAAGAAATAGCCAAGACACCTGCATAACATATATGTACCCACATGACCTTATTTTTACAAATTTAGTTTTTCTTTTCTTTTCCCCTATTTCCTTCATTGTTTGTTTGTTTGTTTTTACTTGCTGTGTCTTGTTTGCTTTTTTAAAATCATAAATTCTTTGGAGCAGTGACTAAGGGTAACATTTTCAAAACTGCTGAGGCAACTTTGGAGGGAAGTAACTGGGACTGAAGCACCTATATCATTTAGGTGCATTTGAAAATTTTATCCTATAGCACATATTTTTTTCTCAAGCACCTAGCACAATTTTTGATGCTGTAAAAATAATACATTATTTTTTTCTTAATAGAGAAACAAAAATTACCTCTAACTGCTATCTTAATAAAAGAGTATTTGGAGTTTAAAAACAGCACTTCTCATTAAAGTAATCAAATCTAATTGGTAGATTTATTGCAAAACAAATTACATCTATGATATATGCTTTATTTCTTTTTCACATTTTACTAGACTACATTCACAAATGTTTATAACAAAGTTCATATTTGTTATTCGCCCAGCTTTTGTGTATGCATAATATTGTTCAGCAAATAATCACCAAATTACCAAAAGCTTTCTAATGGGCTCACCTGTTTTTCTTTCCCAAAGCATCAAAGGATAGAATCTTCTCCTCTCATTTTTTGCCATGTTCTGTTTATTTTGTGTGTGAGTGTGTTATCTGGATTAATGACATATGCACTATTATAACCAAACAAGCTATTTATGGGCCCAATTTTAAGAGGCACAGAGCACCCCACAACTAACATTAATTTCTGTGAGAGTTGAAGGAAGTGAAAACTTTCCATGAGGTACTCAGCACCTCCATGATCACACTCTTATCCCCAAACTAGTACCGTGCTTAGTCTTCATGATTGGGGCTCCTCTTGCATCAGAATCCAGTAGCATGGATGCAGCTATCCACATTAGGGGAATCATGATCCAGGATTGAGGTCTAGGTCTCTGAGCAGTGATGATAATGATTGCTATAGAAATTCTTATGAGAATTACATTTAGTTATTTTGTTTTACAAAGGGAGGGAAGAGATAAAGTTTATTTATTCAGATAATAGAATAAACACAGAATAAGTCACTTAGTTGCATCTATAATGTGGTTAGTTGAGAAATCTCAACATCTTAGTAGGGAAAATCTAAGTTTCAGAGATAATAGCTAAAATTATCAAAAGGTTTACATTTTTCCTCTGATACTACTTTACATTGAATAGAGAACTTCCAAATTTAATGTTTTTCCTATGTACATATTCACTAGTATGTTCCTCTTACACGTTAAAATGTAAATAATTATTTCTCTTACCTAGTTCTGTTTCTTTCATGACAGCGTTTATGCTCAGATTTTGACACTGTGCTTTTGAAAGAATCTTTTTGTTTTCTGTTATACATAGTAGTTTCTCTTTCAAATGGAAAGGCTCTTCGGAAGTTGAAGCCCACGCTGTTTGACTTTCAACTTGATTTACTCTCAGCCAAGGACTGAGATCTGAAAAACTTAAGTATACTGGCGTTTTCTCAGTTTTTTTATCTGAAGTTGAAAGATCAAAGGATGACCTTCCACTTCTGTTTACTAAATCTCCAGATGTCCTTATGAGTAAAGAACATGATTCTTCCAGGCGACCTTCAGCAATTTTCTCTCCTGGAACTGTACTATTTAATGACTCTTTCTTTGCTCTTAACAATGTATTCTCTAGTGCATTATCATTAATCACAAGGGATTGTCCATCCTTCATTTTGGGTATCTGAAAATCATTTGCATGAACTTTTTCCCAGGACATTTCTTTATCGGTGGTAATTTTGTTTATAACCATTTGTTTATGAATAATAGTCTGAGAATCACATATATTTTCAGTATTCAGAGGCAAAACAACATCTGTGCATGCATATGTATTTGTATCAGTTTCTGTCTGTCCAGAAATGTCTTCCTCACTTTGATTGCTGTGCATATCATTCAGATTTGTCCATGTATCTGTTTTTTCAGTACTTACATTGAAATTCTCTAACAGAGATGTATTAGTGTTGTTTTCTTTTGTATTGTCCGTGTTCATGCTTACATTATCACATAAAGTAGTAGGCAGAACTGGAGCATCACTTGCTGTATCACAAGTACTGTTCAGTGCACGGTTCCCCTTAGTTGTGCTTGCAGTGTCAGTATTGTGTTTCTCTTGAATATCTGTATGAATCTGTTTAAATTGAAATATATCTGAGGATATGCCACTGGTGCTTCGATTTAACAGATGAAGTGGTTCTGTTTTGTCTTGTTCATTATCTAAATAAATGTCATTGGAGTCCTGTAAGTGACGTTTCTGAAACTTTGTATGATTACTTTCTGTAACCTGAGACAGGATGGCAAAATTAAAATCAGCCATGGTTTGATGGTTGTCTGCAGTTCTCTCAGTTACAGGACTGTCTTCTATGCCAATAACCTGTCTGGATTCTTCACTTGGTGCTTCATTTATAAAGACACCTTTGTCATCCTGTGTGGCATCTGCCTTATCATTTGTATTATAAACTAATTCATTTGAAGCATTGCCAAATATATTCTTGCTGGAGTCTGTCTGTCGACCTGCATCCATACTGCAAACACCCAATTCTTCAGTATTGTCAAGGAGCATCTTTCTTGTGTTCTCTGGGAGTTTTGCCAATGCACAAGATCTGTCCTGTGGCTTTAGTTCTGCACTTGCATTGTTTTTCTCCAAGAACGTTTTGTCTGTTTTTCCTATATTTGCTGTCTTTTTGCACTCAGCAACACATACTTCCGAGGTCTGTCCTTGAGTAATTAAATCAATATCTGTGGAGGGGGGTTTGCCTGGAGAAGCCTCCCTTTGCTTTTCTTCACAGTGGCTAGCAATGTTAACTTCATCCTTATAATTTTCAATAAGTTGTAAATCTATTAGGATGAAATAGTATAGTGACAAAAACATCTGAATGTTAAATGTTTTGTTTTTTTGCAAAATGCAGTTCACAAAGTTGTACTGATATTTTCATTAATGTTCATTTTCCTCATACGTGAATAGTTACAATTTTTTCTAAATATCAGAAAGTTCCTAGAGGCAAATATTGTATGTACTTGACAAAATATGTATAATGTTCAAACAGAACAATATATTTAAAATTTTGCCTATTTTTAAAAAATGAAACTGTTAAGTATTCTATGATTTGGTTGTAATATTATCCCAGTTGGTATTTGCCAGAATAGCTGATGATGGTCTCTGCAATGAAATTGCTTATAGCCATATATTTAGATATTTAACTTAAACAATTTCTTATGATTTTTTTCATCCTATATGTAGCTTAAATAAAGTCACTAATATCTAAGTGTAATTTTTCTCTCAATCTCTCTGATCTATAACTCATCAATCCTATTTAAGGGACAGTGTTCATACCATAGGAACATGCCATCATTTATGAGTTGCTAAATAATGAAGAAAAGCTAAGGCCTCTGATACTTACAGAAGCTGTTCACTGTAAATATACTCTAATGCTATGAACATTTCTATTAGATAGCAAGAAAAGAGTAGATTCAATAAACCACCATATAGTTATGAAGGTCTTAAAGTTTTGACTTTCCATTCCTGTCATTTTGGAGGCTGGGCTTAGATAAGTACCATTTCATGGGCAGGTTCAAAAAACTGAAGAAAAAAAAAAAAAGTTTGAGAGAGCTATATGAGGCATAAGCGGTTTGTGGATGTGGCCTGCATGGAATAGTAATTATACCATTACATATTGAGCTATTGCAACCCTATCTCCTGGGGTGTACAGATAGAAGGGAAGAGTGTCTCCCTCCTTATGCTCCTGTACTATAGCTGGGGACGAGCAAGTTTCTCTGAACCTATCTTCACATTGGCACAAAAAATACACTGCACCAGAAGGGATAGTGGAGCATGCAAATTGTACCTGAGTGAGGCAAGCAGCTCCAGGAAGGATTGTGCCTATACTCAGAGCTTTGTGTACTTTACACAAAGTGGCACCTACTGATACCAAGAATTTCATTAATTTATACGAGAATATTTGATTTTGGGCACTGAATCTCTCATCATATAGTGTATTTGAGAGTATTTATACCTTTGGCAATAATGTTATTTGTCTCTTCTGTGCATCCACTTCCATTACTTTGTTCGGTCTGTACTTTATCAATGTCTGAAGAGCAGCCTACAATATTCTTTACTTCAATGTCATCTTCCTGTCCAGGATCAGAAATACTATCGTTTTTGATTGTAGATTGTGTATATGCATTTTCTTTTGGACTAGTCTGTCATAAAATGGTAGAGATAGTTAACTTATTAATTAGAGTTAAAATATATTCAGGTTACTTACCAAAGTTTCAGATTAGATTTAACAGGAAGGGCCTCATTCACTTTTTTCTACACTGCTGTAAATCAGGAGTCATTCTCTTGAATTAAATGAAGTTTCTTTGCTTACATACAGCAGTGTATCAGGCCCACATGCTATATTCAGCAGGCAAGCTATTTAACTACTAGGTTTTTCAAATGGGCAACTTTGCATGATGTAAATATTAAAAGAATTTTCAAAGGAAGAAGTGTTAATAAAGTGTGCTGACTTGGTCACTGAAGAGGGCAGGGCTTAATCATACGATCCCAAATGACCTGTCCAATAACAAGCGAGGGCAGAAAAAGAAGACTGAAGAGAGCAGGCAATTGCTAATTACACAGACACGCACTTTCTTCACAAAACATTTGCTTTCTTTGTATGTCTCCTTTTGTTCCTGAAAAAGGCATAGGCGTTTCTATTTACTTTTTTCTATAGGCCAGAGCCACAACTCCATTGACTTTTTCCATCATGGGGTCTGATAACTTGTTTTTCCTCCATTCCTATGGATTTGTTTGAAGTCTCCTCTACGTTTCTTCACACATTGCCTGTCTCTCCCTCTTTTACATCTTTTCCTCCCATTCCCAGTATAACCAAACTCAAACATTCAGAAATCATGAGTCAGACCCCAAAAGTCATGAGAGAGGCTTTAAAATCACAACTTTGGGGAAAAAAACAGTATTGCATTCTTTTTATTTGCCTCTTGGTTTTGGATAAATTAGGGTGCACTTATGTCATATTTTTAAGCTTTTCTCATCAACGAGAGTGAGAAATACTTTCTTTTTTATGAAAGGGGAGGTCACTCACACTGTGCAGTAACTGGAGTTCCTGGAGATGTGTGTCCCTGTGGGCGTTCCACTTCAGGTGTGCTCAGACCCCGTGCGCCTTTAATCAGAGATTTTTGGTAGCAATGCCGTTCAGCCTGCACATGTGCCACACTCCAAAGCTATATAAGACTGCATGGGTGAACAGCCTTCAATTCCTTTTCTACTTCATAATCTCCAAGGAGGGCAGGCAGTGGAGCATCCTAAGGAGGACACATCTTAAAAACTCCAGTTACTGCACAAAGTGAGAGAGCTCCTCTTCTTCTTTGAGTAGCGTCCCTATGGGAGCTCCACTTCAGGTGACCTACTGAGGAGAACCCTCAGCTGGAGCGGAGGCTGCAGAGCCCAGTCCAAGACTGAAGAAAAGACTGTGTTTCCAACAGCTGCCTCTGATCTAGAAGACTTGATCACTGTCTAATGCTCGTATGTGTGGAGCATGGGCAATGGGTATCATAGGCTGGGGAGGCTGTGCCTCTCCAAACAGTCAGGCGTGCCCCCGCCCACACTCTGCCCCCAGACCCACCTCCCCTGCTTCCTGCTCTATGCAGCTGGAGTCCAGTTTCCCTGTGGGGGTGGCCCCAGCTTGGGCCGCGTCACCCGCCCTCCTGTCGCTATGGAGCTTGGGGGGGGAGCTGCGGCTGCGCCACTCTAGGGCAGGGGCCTGGCGACTGTGGTGGGGGGCACGGAAGGGAAGGAGCATTGGGTGGAAGGAGCAGGGCTGGGAGCTAGGCTCCCCCCATCCACCCAGTGGTTCACATGCTGCCTGTTGTGTAAAGGTCCAGGTGACAGCCTTAGAAATGTCCAGAACAGGAACACACTTGAGTAAAAGCCTAGATATAGACAGAGATCTCGTGGAATGGGCCAACACCCCAGAAAGAGTCTGTATGTCTGCAGATTTATAGCACAATACAATGCAATCAGAAATCTACCTGTGGAGTTTCTGGGTGGAACCTTTCAACTTATCTGCAATGGACACACAGTCTGGGTAATTTTCTACATCCCTTAGTTCTGTCCAAATAAAAAGCTAAAGCTCTCCTAACATCTAAAGTGTGCGAAGTAGCCTCTTCTCTAGACTGGCGTGACTCTGGGAAAATAAATGGATAACTTGGTTGATGTAAAACTTGGACAACACCTTGGGTGAAAATTTAGGATGTGGATATAATGAAACTTTGTTCTTGAAAAATACTGTAAATGGATGCTCCACAGTCAGAGCCTCTCTCTTCCCAACCCTTCAAGCAGAGGTGATAGAAGATGGCTTTTTTTGTGGCTAAGATAAATTAATGAGGAAAGTAGCAGCCATTGGCTCAAAAGGAGGGCCCCATAAGACATCTAAATACTAAATTCAAATCCCAAATCAAAATGCGCCCCTTAACTTGGGGGAAAAGGTTCCCCCAAATCCTCTGAGAAACCTCAAAGTTGTGGGATAAGCAAAAATTGAGAATCTCTCAACCAGGAATGAAAAGCTATTTTAGCTGCCAAATGGACCCTGAAAGAGCTCATAGATAATCCTGTCTTTTTCAGCTGTAGGAGGTAATCTAGAACAATTGAGAGGGAAGGATGAGCAGATGGAATACACGTCTGAATATGCCAAAGGCTGAACCCTTTCCACCTGCGGAGGTAAGTATATCTCGTGGAATGTTTTCTACTGTTACATGTTACCTGTTCAGTAACACCTTTTCTTCTTTTCAGTAACATCAGAACAAGTACACTCTATTCCCATGAGTCAAGTTTTAAGACAAAGAATCTTCAGGTTGGAGTGAAGAATCCAATTAGATCTTGGGAAAGAAGATAAGGAATGGATGGAAGGCTAATTGCCTGACAAATGGCTAAGTGAATCATGTAAGAATATTATATATGTCTGGGCCACACTGGAACTATTCATAGGATTCTGGGTTTGTCCTGCTTGATTTTATTTATCATTCTCAGAAACAGCATTTGGAGGAGTATATAGCAGGCCTCTTGTCCATGGAACAAGGAATGTGTCTCCTAAAGAGAGAGGGCCTAAGACCCTACTTGAGCAAAAGTGTTTGCATTTCAAGTTGTTGGTAACAGTATCAAAGAGGTCTATTTCTGGAACTCCCTAAGTCAGAAAGATTTGACCGACAATCGAAGAATCCAAATCCCAAACATAGTCCTGGGAGAAGTGCCTGCTGAGATTGTTGGCTATTTTGTTTTGTATCCTCAGGAGGTAAGCTGCTGAGATAAGGCTGAAATTGACTATCCACCAGTTCCAGAGCTTTATTGCTTTGGCACACAGGGAAGAAGAGTTGGCCCTTCCTTGTCAACTGATAAAGAACATGCAGGTTATGTTGTCCATCAGGACCTTTATGGACTTATTTCTGATTAAAGGCAAAAAGATAGACATTCCTGACTGCCCTCAACCAAGTAGGTTGATGTGTAGTCATGTCTCTTAGGCAGATCATTTGCCCTGAGTTCTGTGGGTCCCCAAATGCACCCTCCACCTATTAGAGATCCATGTGTCTTGGTGACTGAAGGAGGGGGTAGAACAAATGGAATCCCCTCACAGACATGGTCTTTCCACCAATTGAGAGAATCTTGTACTTGAGGAGAGACTGACATGACACCAGCTTGGTCAGGCTGTTTTTAAGTATAAACAGTCCTGAGCTAGCTCTGGAAACATCAAAGGAAGAGCTTGGCATGTTGCATCACAAAGGTGCAAGCTGCCATGTGTCCGAGCAGTTGAAGACAATTTCTTATAGATGTCTGTGGACTGATCTGAATCTTTGAGGTGAGAAATTTGTTAACATCAAGAATTTATTGGAGAAAGATAAGCCCTGGCTGGTGTCACATTTAAGGAGGCTCCTATGAACTCTATTCTTTGTACCAGGCTTAAAATAGATTTCTTGATATTGGGCTGCAAACCTAGATTGTGAAACAAGAACCTTGACATCTTTGTGGTAGTGAAAACCTCATCAATCTTTGAGTAGCCAGTCATCAAGGTATAGGAAAACAATTATTGCTAAACATTAAAGGTAAGCTGCGACTGCTGCCAATATTTTTGAGAACACTCTTGGGTCAGACAAAAGGCCAAAGGGAAGTGATCCTGACCTATCAAAAACCACAGGAATCATTTGTGACAGATGAATTGATGTATGAAAGTAGGCATCCTGAAGGTCAAGGGCCAAAATCCAACCTGCTGGTTCCAGCGATGGAATTATAGCTGAAAGAGTCAACCTCCTGAATGTTTGTGATTTCACAAAGTTGTTTAGGAGTCTTAAATCTAAGATCAGTCTCCATCCCCTGTTCATCTTTGGGGCCAGAAAGTAACACGAGTAAAAGCCCCTTCCTCTGTGCTGAACTGGAACTGATTCTATGGCTCCTGTGCTCAGAAGGTTGTCAATTTCCTGCCTTCAGAGGTACTCTTGAGAGAGGTCCCTGAAGAAAGGGGGATGGGTAGCAGGCAAAGAAGTAAAATGGATGGAGTACCACGATCTGATAACCTGCAGCACCCATTTCTCTGATGCAATACTGTCCCACACGGATTCAAAGTGAGAAAAATAGTTTCCATAGGGTGGGAGGTGGGTGGAATGGGGTAGATGCAACTCCATTTTGTGGGGTTCTTCCGGGCCCTCAACCAGCTTATGAAACCTGATGCTTAAATGATGATAGCTCAGTAGTGGATACAGAAGATGTAGATGGTCTCTTCCTCTGAATCCTTGATTTCTTCCTGGGCAATCCATAAAGTCTCTGGAATCTTGAAAATGGAATGGGGCAAGATCTTTATACCGTTTGGGATCTGCTAAACTTTCATTTGCTTGTAGACATGTAAATCCCAAGGAATCTCAATGTATCCTTAAAGATGTACCACCATTCATCAGTGGCTTCAGCGAACAGTTTGAGACCATCGATGGGAAGGTCCTCAGATGTCCCTTGGGAATTCAGCCAGACCTCTGCATGATCACTGCTTTGGAGATGAACTGAGCAGCAGTGTAGGCCATGTCCAGTGAGGCTTGCAAAGATGTTCTAGCTAATAGTTGGCCCTCATAGATAATAGCCTGAAACAGCTATCACAGTTTAGCCAGTTTAATTAAGATGGTGAATTTGGCATAATTTGAGTGATTGTGCTTTGTCCTGACCGCTTGATAATTTATCAGAGGGGTAGCCGTGTTAGTCTGTATCTGTAAAAGCAGCAAAGAATCCTGTGGCACCTTATAGACTAACAGACGTTTTGGAGCATGTGGATGAGGGGGTGCCGGGGCTCAACCCTCCCTGGGGAGGAGGGGAGCCACACCAGCCTCGTCTCGTCGTCCGAGGGCCTCTGCCCTTGGGATCGCAGTCCGCTCCGGCGGTTCAGACCCTGTGCGCGGGACCGAACAGCTATACACAGTTAAATACTAGGGGCCCAGCCCTTGGTTCGGGTGGGCACCAAACACAGTTATCAGCTCTGGCCCTTTGGAGCAGGGCAGAGCAGTGGCGAGTCAATAGGGGCCCAGCCCTTGGTTTGGGCAGGGCGCAACAAACACAGTAACAGTTAGCTCTGGCCTTTGGAGCAGGGCAGAGCAGTGGCAAAATCAAAGGGGGCCCAGCCCTTGGTTCGGGCGGGGCACCAACTACAGTTCAGCTAGCTCTGGCCTTTGGAGCAGGGCAGAGCAGTGGCAAAGTCAAAGGGGGCTCAGCCCTTGGTTTGGATGGGGCACCAACTACAGTTCAGCTAGCTCTGGCCTTTGGAGCAGGGCAGAGCAGTGGCAAAGTCAAAGGGGGCCCAGCCCTTGATTCGGGCAGGGCACCAAACACAGTTCAGTTAGCTCTGGCCTTGGAGCAGCGCAGAGCAGTGACACTAGGTGGGAGAGGGGGAGTCTGCCACCCGGTTACGGTGGCAGGGGGAACGCAGGCCCACCCACTCCTCTGGTTCCAGCCCGGGGCCCTAGTAGCGGCTGACGCCGCTAGTGGCGGTCAGTGGGGAGGTCCTGACCGAAACACACTGACATAGGCGCAGGGCCTTCTGCAGCCTGACTGTAGTCAGCTGCCCCCGGGCTACTTCCAGCCTCCTCCCTGGTTCCTACCTGGTCCGTCGGGGTGTCCAGTACCATGGGCTCCTCCCAGTCCGGGCAGGGCGGTAGGTCCGGGAATACCTCCGGGGCGGCGGACCAGGTCTGGTCTAGCGGCTCCTCGGGGCCGTAGTGGGGACGGGGCAGCTCCGGCAGCTCCTCGTCGTAGCGGCTGCGGGGCAGCTCCTCGTCGTAGCGGCTGCGGGGCAGCTCCTCGTCGTAGCGGCTGCGGGGCAGCTCCCACCAGCCTCGGGCTTCAGCGGCTTCCCGGTGAGGAGGGTCAGCGGGCACGTCTGCTTCTGCCGGCGGCCGGGCCCTGACTGAGGGCTGAGGCCCGGCTTTTATCCTTCCGGGTCGCTGCTTGACCCTTTGAGGGGCGGGACTTCCTCCCAGCGGTTCCTCTATGGGGGGGTGATTGACAGGGCTCAACCCTCCCTGGGGAGGAGGGAAGCCACACCGCCTCACAACAGAGCATTAGCTTTTGTGGGTGAATACCCACTTCGTCAGATGCATGTGATAATTGATCATTTGTAATCCTACACTGAAGAGTCAAGTAGGTCTTGCTGCCAGATAGATCAACATTTTTGATCCATATTATATGGCATGGCTTTCATGTGTTATTGTCTACTATATTCACTGTCTCCACAGCCAGGGAGTTTAGTGTTGGATGGGTGAACAAAAATCTATAGTTCTTAGCTGGAATGTAATATCACAGGGGTATGCAGATGGATTTGGCAGGATCCAACAAGGCCTCACTGATAGGCAGGGCAGCTTGAGTAGAGGGAGTCCCAGTGAAGGACATCTAGGCGCTTATGCTGCAACTCTCTGACCTCTTCCAAGGGAATCTTTAGGGAATTTGCAATGCATTTCATTAACTCCTGGAAGTGTTTGAAGGGATCAGCTGTAGAAGATGAAGAAATATTTATTTGGCGAGTAGCACCTTTATCTGCCCTGGCTCACTGCTCCTCAAAGAACTCTTGTGCCTGAAGTAGTGGAGGGAAGGATAGGTGGAGTAGGAGGAAATATCTTCCTGTGTTGTCCACACAAGAGAGACTAGGGGCATGAGAAATTGTTATCGATATGCAGCCCAAGGATCCCAGTATGGTTCCCATATGGTTACTAGAGGCAGTGTAAAAGGCATTGGACGTGGCATCCACTGTTGCTCAAACCAGGCTGGGCCAGCACAGGCTCATCTTTGATGGAACTCCCCTTTTTCTCTAAAGTGTCAGAAGGGAATTCCCTATCTGATGAGTAGGGGAATCTTGGACTGATATGGATCCAATATGGATTACTTGCCAGCTACCCAAAACATGCACACACTTAACTACTGGTCTGGACTACCCCCTAGCTTGCTTTGGCCATCGGGAATTACAGCCTGGATGAGGTTGGCATACTCTGCAGCATGAGTTATCCTGAAGGGGGAAGGTCCACCCCCTAAAAAGGAGAAGGGATGAAACCCATCCAAAACTAGCACCGTTTCTGGACTGATGGGAAAGGCTTAATGAGAGGCAAAAGTGTGGAGTGATGACCGAGTCACTGCTTTACAAATGTCTAGAATTGGTGCTTGTGTCAGGAAAGCTGCAGAAGATGCCTGCACTCTAGTTAAATGTGCCAACACTCCACCTGGTGGGATGGTATTAGCCAGCTAGCGAATAGGTGAATGAACAAAGAGAGCCAGGAACAGATTCCTTGAGTGGAAACTAGTTGGCCCTTAGCGTTCTCCAACCACTACAAACAGTTGTGCAGAGGATCTGAAAGGACTGAGTATGCTCCAGGTAGAATGCTAAAGCCGTTCTGACAACCGATGAGTGAAGCTTTCCTCATCCCTATATGTATGAGGTTTCAGAAAAAAAATGAATAGATTGCTTGTTTACATGAAAATTAGAGACTACTTCTGTAAGAATTTCAGTGAAGAGTGAAGATAAACTGTATCTTGATGGAAAACTGTACAGAGAGGTTCTGACACCAGAGTTCTCAACTCACCCTCCTTTCTGGCTGAGGTAACTGCACTAGAAATGCCACCTTCATAGAGAGGTGAAGAAGGGAGCAAGTTACTAGGGGTTTGAAGGGAGGTCCCATCAATTTTGCTAGGACTCAGTTCCAATCCCAAGGAGGGATTGAGTCTCATAGTTAGGCTACAGTCTGGCCAAATCCAGGAATTGGGTGGTGATGGAGTTGAAAAAAGGAATTTATTATCCATCCATATGTTAAAGGCCGAAATAGCTGCCAGATGCACTCTTAGAGAGCTAATAGCCAAACGTTGTTTTAGATTCAGAAGATAGTCCCGTATGAGGTCCAGGGTGCTTGGTCTGGAGATGCATGTTTCCTCTGAGACCAAATACAGAAGTGCTTCCACTTAGCCAGGAATTTCTAGTTGAGGGTTTTCTGCTATTCAGAAACCATGTTTGAACATCTTTGGAGCAGGACTTTTCAATGGGCATCAACCAGAAGCATCCACACTGTTGGATGGAGAGCTTGGAGGTTGGGATGGAGCAGGCACCCATGGTCCCAGGACATTGTCTGGGTCCAATAGGAGGGACAGAAGTGGCTTGACCAACAGAAAAAAACCTACTATATGCTCGGTAAATTTCAGACTGTTCTTGGATCATTATGTTGTAGAATGATGGAATAGAGCAAAACAGACGTTTTAAATTGCTTAGATTAAGTGGAGTGCACAGCAGAATTGCAAACATTACCAAAGCATCTTTACTTCACTGATATCTTTACAAGAAATATAAGGTTTTGCAATCATTAAATGCTCCTTATTTTACCTGCAAATTTTCCTCTTGCTCAGTATGTTGAATCTTTCTGAGGAAGGTGGCTGTCTTGGAGATGACCATAAGCTTCTTTAAGTAATACATTTTTAATAGCCTCCATTTCTATTCTCAAGTCTTCCTCCTGTAATCATTGAAGGGTCTTAGAACAAGTGAACACACCAATCTTTTTGCATATGAAAACCCGAAAGATAATTTTTACAACTATATCAACGGCTTCTCAAATAAGATAAACTATAATAAAAAAAAGTAAAATCTGAAACCTCACAATAGAAGTAAATGACAAACAGGTGCTCTGAATGCTATAACCAAAACCAGCCAATTTTATTATTCCCTTCACTCAGGGTAGATTTACACTGGAATAAAAGACTCACAGCGTGGTCATGGCTGGCCCAGGGGAGTTGACTCAACTTGTGAGCTAGAAATTGCTTTGTAGACATTCAGGCTCAGGGCTGGAGCAGTGGCACTGGGATCCTTCCCCTGCCCCACCCCCCAGGTCCCACAGCTTGGGTTTCAGCCCAAGCCCAGACCTCTACACAGCAGTTTTACAGCCTCACTGCCTGAGTGCCCCACAAGCCTGAGGTCAACTGACCAGGTCAGCCCAGGTATTTAATTTCTGTGCCAACTACACTCAAAATACAGATTTTAGACAAATTTCCATATCTCTTACCTCTTCTTGCTCTAGCTTGGGTTTGGTCATCAATTTATTCCGTTTGTAAGACTCAAATGCATAGACAGTGGTAACTGTGTGTGTTAGGTTTCAGAGGAGTAGCTGTGTTAGTCTGTATCAGCAAAAACAACAAGGAGTCCTTGTGGCACCTTAGAGACTAACAAATTTATTTAGGCATAAGCTTTCGTGGCCTAAAACCCACTTCATCAGATTCATGGTATGAAAAATATAGAATATATATTATAGCACATGAAAAGAGGGAGTTGCCTTATCAAGTGGGAGGTCAGTGCAAACGAACCAATTCAATTTAGGTGGAAGTGGCCTAGTCTCAACAGACAAGAAGGGGTGAAAACCAAGGGAGGAAAAATTACTTTGTTAGTCTTTTATTCTACCTTACAGTGAAATAGAGGTTACCAGAAATGGAGGAAGAACCAGAGTTCTTCAAGAAGGATCATATGTATTGATCAAGGGAAAGCCAGGATAGAAATTAAAAACTGTTAAAAAAAAAAGAAAAAAGAAAGCTGTTGATGGCTTGCCATGTTTTCACAAATACCTTGAAAACGTGAAAAGTTTATTTTCTTACCCCTTCCTCATTTGTACGTATAATATCTCATATTATTATAGTTGATTCGTTATTGCAAATTTACTGCAGAGTTGCTGTTACTGAGAGTTTTTTTTTTTAGAAACCATTGAATATTTGTTTAAAAATACATATAAAGAAGTACCACTAAAAACAAATATTGAGGGCAGGTCAGTATTTAAGCCAAATAATCTTGATAAAGTTCCTGTAATTTTCATAATTTCAATTTATAGGGAGTTACACAGACTTTTATAATGTAATGTATAATTTATAAATGACTTTTTTAATGTACAGGAATACAATCTAGAAAATGCAAATGGTATATTTGTAATAGTTTAAGTACTATGATAAGGTTCTGTAATAGAAATATAATTTAGCCAATGTAAATGCAAAATACATTAGTGCAGTGGTCCTCAACCCAGAGTCTGAGGTTCCCTGAGGGGGCTGGGAACAGGGTTCAGGGGGGCCGCCAAGCAGGGTTGGCATTACACTTGCTGGGGCCCAGGGCTGAAGCCCAGAGCCCCATGTCCTGCCACCCAGTGCTGAAGCCTAAGCAGCTTAGCTTCGCAGGGTCCCCTGTGGCATAGGACCCACGCAATTGCCCTGCTTGCTACTCCCTAATGCTGGCCCTGGCTTTTATATACAGAAAAACAGTAGTTGTGGCACAGGTGGGCCATGGAATTTTTATAGCATGTTGGGGAGGCCTCAGAAAGAAAAAGGTTGAGAACCCCTGGTATTAGTGCATGCTAAGGAAACATCTGGATACCTCAGATGTAAGCAGTGGTTGACAAAATCATAAGTCTGGAACTATACCTAAGTGCTACGGTTAAATTAAAAAACAAAACAAAAGCCTCCATTTGGCCTGTGTGGTATAGGCCCAAAAGAGTACGCCTGGCCTTCTAAAATGCAAAAGTCAAATGGAGTTTCTACTAAATCTACCTTTTAAAATATTTTTGACACAAATTTGGAGTGTCCAGGAAAGAAAATATTTTACTTTTTCATACATTATTTTTGCAATATTTTCATGGGTTTTAGGAATTATTTGAAATGTTTGACTATTTCAAAACTCTTTGACTATACTAACATTTAATTTAATAAACTTACATCCTTTTTCCAAGTTCTTAGTGCTTTCTCATGCTCATTCTGAAGATTAAGGAACTTTTCTTCATTTTCTTTTGCCTTCTCCCTTTGCAGCTCATTATCTCTTTCAAGGGTCTGCAATAAAATTAATTATCCAAAAAATAATCAATATCACATTAATGAATTTTGATGTGTTTTATGTTGCTTGGACCTTTGCTTCTAACATGCTGAAAGTGCCATACAGATCAGTGATAATGTGCTCACTCAACAATAATTTTCATAAATTAACAGAAAGGTGCTTATAGTTTAGCTAACAGGAAACAGGGGGAGGTTATGAAAAAGAAATGGCTATAAAAGGGTATAAAAACACTTGCCATTATTCAGTTTCACTGCATAAGTTTTAATGGGCTGAAAAAGTAATATGAAATGTAGAGCTGAGAAATATGAAATGTAGCACAATCAAATCCCAGTGTACTTAAAGAAAAAACTACAGTATATCCATCGAAAATATTTTTCTTTTGTTATCACAGCTTATACTCAAACTTGCTTAATAACCTTTTATAATTTGAATTGTTTAATTTAAAATTGTAAAACACATCTGTTGGTATGTCAAATATTTAGTGTATGTCTGATT
This sequence comes from Gopherus evgoodei, assembly GCF_007399415.2. Classification (NCBI taxonomy): domain Eukaryota; kingdom Metazoa; phylum Chordata; order Testudines; family Testudinidae; genus Gopherus; species Gopherus evgoodei. The sequence continues at coordinate 96,456,107 of NC_044325.1, forward strand.
GCCCTTTATTTTTATCAGTTTACTGAAATTGAATAAAAGTGCTTTAAAAAGAATAGTAATATGCTATTAAGTTTTTTTTTATGCTGTCATATTTGTGCTTCTAATGTTTCTGGGCTTACTCAGTGTCAACTTTACTGTCATATTGATAAATTAAAAGCAAGCTCATGTAAATCAACAGTAACAGTTCTCACACATCTCTCTAGTACTGCTGGAATTTTATAATATCATATTTTTATAACAAAGTGCAGAAGATAAAAGACTTATGGTATCCATTACCTTCTATAAAGATCATACAAACACATTTGAAAATGTAAACAGTTTTAATGCATGTAACTACATGATCAACTGTATTTATAGGATTTTGCTGTGATTCTTTGAAACCACTTCTGGAAAAAATGTCAGATATAAAACATTCTTCAAAGGAATTCTTTTCTACTTCACTTTATAACTACAAAAATATCAAATTACTTTTTGATTTACTTAATCTTAACATGCCTATAATCACTGTCTAGTTAATGTAGCTTCACTGTAAAATATTTGGAGAATGAATATAATATACACCATTTAAAAATCTACAGTAGCTCATTCCTACATGTATGGAGAAGCTTACTTCATGATCTGTGGGGGAACTATACTAACTCCCACCTAATTAAATAAGAAAAGATAGTCTGGACCCATAAAGAGATGGCCCCTTCCACTGCTGTTGACCAGCCAGCATCCATGCAGTGAAGTTCAGAAAAGTTGGACCAAGATGGAGGATTTTCCCCTCTGTCTGGGAGATTACATCTAGCTGGAAGAGGCAGTTGGACTGGAGGTCAAATAGAGAGTTTCATCAAGTTTGAGACTTGATGAGCAAGGCCAGTGCCAGTGTGATCATCTGGCTGATTTCTATCTGAATTTCCTGATGATTCTTGCAACTAATTGGATTGGAGGGTATGCATACATTAGTCCTGGAGCCCTGGGGATCAGCAACCCATCTGACAGAGAACCCTGGCACTGACTTCTCTGCAGTAGAATCTGAGAAATTTCTTGTTCTCTTTCATTGCAAACAGGTCCCACTATCTGGTGAAGATGTCCTGTATGATGGTATCTTTTACTGATCACATGTAGTCACTTCCAAACTGCTTCCTCAGGTGGTCTTCCAGAACATTCTGCAAACCTTGTAAGTTAAGAGCTTTTAGGGTAATTTAATGTCAAATGCAGAAATTCCATAGATGCACAGCTTCCTGACAAAGCAAGGTGGATCTTGTTTCCCATTGCTTGCTGATATAAAACATCTCCATGGTGATGTTTGTCATAATCTGAATGGTCAACCTTTTCAGGAGTAGAAGGAATGCTGTGCAAGTCCGTCAAATGACCATGAGCTCTAGGAGTTGTTCTTTGGGATGTGTTGCACATATCCATTCCACTTTAGGTCTGTGCACACCCAGTACACTAGCATCAGATTTTTCCCTTGGGGTACTCATAGGAGTGGCACATGCCCCCTCTACTGCCTCATGCTGCTGCATAATAGTATACAAGGCTGAGCTGCCATCGACTCCCCCCCGCCAGTTCCCTCTTACCAGAGAGACCCAATATACAGAGGAAGGAGGGTGAGATGTGGATTAGACATGTGCAATGCAAATTGAAGAATGATAATTACAGGTTAGTAGCAGTTTTTCTTCTGCAAGTGATTGCCCATGTCCATTCCACTTCAGATGACTCTCAAGCATTTCAGTCTGGCGGTCGGATCAGAGTCTACCTGCATAATGATTAAAGGACTACAGTCCAAATCTGGCATCATCTCCAGACTGTTGAGAGATGGCATAATGAGAAGCAACAGTATGCAATATGAAGCCCAAGTTGCAGGTCTACAAATGTCCAAAATAAGTATTTGAGCTAGAAGAGCTGCAGAAGCTGCATGTGCTCTGGTTGGCTGTGCTAACATCCTGTTCAATGCAGTAATATTGGCCATATCATAGCACAATCATATATAGGAGGAGATCCATGATGGAATTCTTTTAGAAGAGATTGGAAGGTCCTTCATCCTATCTGCAACTTCCATGAACAATTGCAAGGACCAGCTAAATGATTTACTCCTGTCAAGTAAAATGTTAAAACGCTCTGCTAACATCCAACATATAGAGTCTCTCCTCGTGTGTATGAGCATGAGGCTTCGGAAGAAAATTCGTAAACGTATTGCTGACTGATGTGGAAGTGAAAAACCATTTTGGTGAAAAACTTTGGATGAGGGCATAGGCATACCTTGTCCTTGTAGAAGACTGCATATGGTGGTTCAGATATGAGAGCTCTCAATGCACCTACTTTTCTTGCTGAGGTAGTTGCCACCAAAAAGGCTACCTTCATTGAAAGATGGAGTAATGAACAGGTAGTCAGCAGTACAAAGGGAGAACCCATTAGTTTTACCAGTACTAAGCTTAAATCACAAGAGGAACAGGATCCTCTACTTGGGGATATAACTGGTCCAGACCCTTCAAAATCCTGATTGATAATCACTCTGTTTTCTCCAGTCCTATGTCAATCCAGAAGGTTGAGAGCCAAGATAGCTGCTAGGTGAACCCTGGCAGAACTAATGGCAAGACTTCAGTGTTTCAGGTATAACAAATAGTCCGGCACATGTTATATTGGAAACCCCTTATTGTGGACCATACAAAGACTCTCTTCCACTTCAACAGATAAAGCTACCTAGTCTAAATCTTCCTACTATTCAAGATGATGTTTTGTAACTCCTTTGAACAGATCTCCTCCTGAGGTGTTAACCATAGAGCATCCAGGCAGTATAAGGGACCTCCTGGATGGAATGGAGATGACTGTGGGCCTGTGCTATCAGATCTGGGTCTTGTGGTAGTGTCAATGGAGCCCTAGTTGAGAGGCTCAGCAGTGGAAAAACAATACCACTCAAGCATGGTTTTGCTTAATTTTAACAACACTCTGTGAAGGAGCAGAACCAGAGGATGTGTGTACATGATTTTGTATTTCCAGAGAAATAGGAAAGCATCCATCAGATACTGTGCTAGATGGATGACGCTTCCTGTTGATGCAGGTTGCACACAGTTGGAAAATGAACCTGACTATATCTGGGCAGAGACCACTCGTGGTGACTTGTGAAACACCTGCTCAGTAGGTCTGCCAGACTGTTCTGGGCACCTAGAAGGTGGGAGGCTTTGAGATGGATTGAGTTGGTGACACAGAAGTCCCAAAGCAGCATTGCCTCTTGGGAAAGAAGTGTTGATATGGCTGGCCCCTCTCCGTTCAAACAGAACATGGCTGCATGTTGACCATAAGTATCAGCAAATTGCTTCCCTTGATATGGGGAAGGAAAATGTGACAAGCTAGAGGAATGGCTTTCAACTTTTACATTATATGGAGAGCTAAATCCTTAGACCAGAGCGAGCCTCTGAATCTACTGAGATCACAGGTGGGCCCCCCAACATAGGGCAGAAGCATCCATAACCAAACTCAGTCAGTTGATGGGATCAAACAGAACTCCCACACATACTGGATTGGTCTATCTACTAGTCGAAACAGTCTAAGAATGATGTTAGCTCTCAAACCACCGTATCCAATGAATGACAAATAGAGGAAAACACCAAGCTCAGCCAGCCCTGCAGCCTTCTAAGTTGAAGCATAAGACTTGGGGAGAGTACAGGCAGGAAAGGCTTGGCAGTGACTTGATAAGGTGTAAATGGATGAATATGAACTTTACTTTGAATGTTTGTTAAATTTTAATATATTACAATCCGAGAGAGAGTGTGAATGGAGAAAAGGTTTGGTGAGTTACTGAAGAAGTCTGCAAAAGGAGGAAACCAAGGCAGGAGTCATTTGCAAGGTCACCCTAAGGTCACAAGGGTGTGCTAAGTTGTTAGCCACAGAGTGATATTCTGCAACAGTTGTAACTGGGATGAAATAACCAGTGCCTGCATCAGTGCCAGATGGACCCTTCCTAAGCCTGAGCTACCCTTTTCTGTGGCAGAGCAAGAGGAATTCTGCCCCTTAGAGCTAGGACACACTGACGGTGACCTAGATTTATGCCCCTTAGAGGAGTGGTGATCCTTTCTTTCTCTGACCTCAGAAGTTTTACCAGTTGAAGAAACTTTCTTAGAGATGTGACCCTCAGAGCTGACAGAAGTACTTTTGAAGAGGACTGCTTAGAGTTTTCATTCCCAGCCACTCCAGGACATGAAGAGGGGTATCAATCTCTCCAGCAAAAGCAAATTCAAGCAAGTCTCTCTTATGTTCTGTGTTCTGCTTGTGAATGACTTGCAAATGGCATCTCTCTCTCAGGAATGTGCCTCTCACCAAGGCATAGTGAGCATCACTGGCTTACAAGATGGACCGTTATTAAAACCTAGAGACTTTTGTTCTGCTCTAAGGGATTGACTTAGCAGCAGGAAATCTCACACAGAAAAGAGATTTTTTGGTTGGTTTGTTTGGTTTTTTAAAAAAGAAAACATTATGGAAAACATATGATTGACAAAGGCCATGTCTATACTATTACTTATGTCAGCAAAATTTATATTGCTGAGGGGTGTGAAAAAAGAAACCTGTGATCAACATAAATTCTGCCAGCATCAGTGGTAGTCTGCACAGGGTGACAGGATATTTTAAGCTCCAGTCACTCTTTAGCCTCTTTGCTGAGACTTTCAACTAGGATATCAATTAGTTTCTGTTTGGAAAGTTGTGGGTTTTTGTTTTTTCAGTAGATACATACTGATTGGGAGCTAGATTCGCTTTCACAGTTCAGATAGAAATGTATTATTATTTCTTCTTCTTCTTTGAGTGGTGTCCCTATGAGTGTTCCATTTCAGGTGTGCCTTTGATTGGAGATTTTCTGCTGCTGCAAGTTGGAAGTTAGGCAATATCTGAGCTATTTGTTCACTGTGGAATCCCCTTTATGTGTATAAATGGTTCTAAATACCTTTAGATAGATAGTTAGGGTATGTCTACACCAATGGTTCCCAAACTTGTTCCGATGCTTCTACAGGGGAAGCCCCTGGCAGGCCGGGCCGGTTTGTGTACCTGCCCGTGTATGCAGGTTCGGCCGATCACGGCTCCCAGTGGCCGCGGTTCGCTGCTTCAGGCCAATGGGAGCCGCGATCGGCCGAACCTGCAGACATGGCAGGTAAACAAACCGGCCCGGCTCGCCAGGGGCTTTTCCCTGCAGAAGCAGCGAAACAAGTTTGTAAACCACTGGTCTACACTATAGACCTTACAACGGCACAGCTGTACCAATGCAGCTGAGCTGCTGTAAGATCGCTCATGGAGCCACTCTACACTAATGGGAGAGAGCTCTCCTGTGGACATAGCTACTGCCACTCATTGAAGGTGCTTTAATTATGTCAAATTCAGCATACTCTAATCTGCTCCTTCACCACTTTTAACATGCAGCCTATGCCAAGGCTGGTGGAAGGTGGCACTATGCTTGGGATGTTGTTATGCCAGACCTTTTGCCCTGCTGAAATTGAGGAAGGATCTTGCCCCTTTGATTTTCAGAATTCAACTTTCTAAAAAAAAACCCAACCACCAATCTTCACAAAAAAAAATCACTTAACTAAAACAACAGTCTTGAGGGTAACTAAGATTTGCTTTATCCTCCAGAAACAAATTGATGAAAATTGGCAGCCATCTTTTTCTTTGAGGAGTTTAGGAAATAGGAACTACAGGGTGTGTTTCAAGGTTCATATTGACAGTAAGGAGCTGAGGGACCAGAGGATCGGAGGTCAAAAGTTCTGAAAAGCATTCTAATGTCTTTAACAGCCCTACGCTCTTCAAAAGTATACCGCAGGTAGTAGTAGATTGTATAATCAAGAAAAATCTGACCTGATATTCTTCTTTCAGTGCATTCAATTCACTTTCCATTCTGAGATTTGTTTGGGTCAGTCGCTGAAACAGCTGCTGCATATGTTGTAGAGAATAATCTCCTTATGAAATAAACAAATCGTGGTATATTAAATCAGTTTAGTTTGTGAAGTTTGAGCATAATGAAAATAAGGGGTTTTACAAATACTTTATTTTGATTAACAAATGTGTTCTTTCCTCAGTCAATAGATTACATAATTTACATTAATATAACTATTTCTTTTTAAATTATCAGTATCAGTTTTGGGAGGGGGTTGGTGGAAGATGGAAGAGCAACTCAATGCCTCTGTGCCCTTTTTCTGTTGAACAATAATAGTAATGTTCTTCTCAAGGTATTTTCTTATATGAAACCACTTGACGAACAGTTCAGTAGCAGTTCTGGGCCCCTCTGAACAAGACATGTTTAAATGCGCCAAATTCTATCTGCACTTCACAGTTTTGAGTTCAGCACATTTGGCAGAGTAATGTTATGGCAATATATCACACTGCCAGTTTGGAATACCCCAGAGGAAACAGGCAACCACTTTCACAAATGGATGACCCTGAAAACTGTTCTCCATCTTCTGAATGTAGACTCTACTGGGCTGGAATTTACACACAGTAATGGTGTATTATGACATGAACATCCGAATGTTGTGATACTGTCACGGCCGGCTCTGGATTTTTTGCCACCCCAAAAAAAAACAAAACAAAACAAAACAAACCTGCAGGGTGGCTGGAGCAAAAAACAAAACAACAAAAACACTGCGGGGCGGCTGGAGCCAGGGTGCAAACTTTCGGTGCCCCACTGCCTTGGCTAGCTGGAGGGAGGGGGAAGGAGGGGAGAGTGGGAGTGGCCAGAGCTTCCTTCAGGCGGGGCGCTCACCACTTGGCCCCTCCCACTGCACCACCTGCTGGGAGGGCGCCACGCCGCTCCTGCCTGCAGGTGAATTGTAGGTCGGTAGGGAGGGAAGGATGCGGGCTGGGCTTGCTGCAGATCTGGCACTGGCTGGGGCAGACGGAGTGTGCAGCCCGCTCCCAGCAGGGTGCTCCCCTCCCCCATGCTGCCACCGCCTCCTACAGGGCAGCCGGAGCAGCAAACCAAAAAAAAAAGAAAAAAGGGGCAGTCGTGCCACCCTAGGATTGGGCGGAATGCCGCCCTTAGAATCTGCTGCCCCAAGCACGAGCTTGCTCGGCTGGTGCCTGGAGCCGACCCTGGATACGGTTCAAGTTTATCAGACTTTGCAGCTAGAATCTGATCTTTCTGGGGTATATCCCCCCCAAAATGCAATGATGGGCCCATTGGAACTAAAAATAACACAGGCATTTTTAAATTTTGAGATTAATTTACAGCGAGATAGTGAATCCCTTATTTGTGTGAGCAGTTACTCACACAAGTATTCCATTGATTCCCAGGAGTAACTACTCACCACTGTATAGGGTTCAGTGTGGCTCTTAGGGATTTATTCATGATGGTGAGGGACTAATAACTCTCACTTATTTAAGTACTACGTAATACTGTGTAAAATTCTTCCCCAGCTTTACTAATGCAAACTACAGTCTGACCTGCAATATGCTGCTCTTCCAGTTTTGGGATTCTCTTAAGAAGCAGACACTTGTGCCAAATTTGTGGTGTTTGTGTCATGGTGAACAGAAGGTATATCTACACTGCAATTAGACACCTGTGGTTGATCTCTGCCAGCTGTCTCAGGCTTGCGGGGCTGTTAATTGTGGTGTAGACATTTGGACTCGTGAGCTCCAGGACCCTCCCATCTTGCAGGCTCCTAGAATCCAGGCTACAACCTGAGCCTGAATGCCTGCGTCCCAGTTAAACAGGATGAAACCACCAAATTTAATTTTTGTGACAAGTTTTGAGCTCAGATCTCCATACATGAAAGGCCAGTACACTAATCCAGTATACTACCTTACTCCTGAAGGACTCCTATTATAGTACAATCCTAGAGTCTTAAAATTTCTCATGTCCTGCAGAGAGAGAGAGAGTCTCTTTTTAAGAAGAACTCAGGGTTGTTGAATGGAATACACTCTAAATAGCAGGAAATGCTCTCTGGGACAGATGGAATTTAAAGACTGCAGGACTGTATCTTACTTCTGAAGGATGTCCTCATCTCAAGAAAAATAAGATTTGAAAGAGAGGACCACCCAAATAACTGGTTGATTAAGGTGTAAATCACCCTGAAGAATGTAGACTGATTAAAAAAAGAAAAGACGACCAAGGTATCTTCATAACACACAGAAATGATGACTCTGACAAAGCCTGCTAGCTAAAGCAGATGTGATGGAGAAAATAAAAGCCACTTACATGAAACAATATGTAAGACACATTTCTGAAGGTCCCAAGATAGAGAGAATGACCTAAACAAGCACTATATATCCACAGATCCCTACAGAATATGCTCCTAAACACTAATCCAGTAGCTACTAGTAAATGATTTGCACAGATGCAATATGTGACAATTGATTTTGGGATAGAAAATATTCTTAAATGTTGAATGGAATTGAAAGAGAGACTCATACATTAATTTATCTCTAAAGAGATTCAAACCTGAAAGTTTTCTGACTTCTTTCATATACTATAGGTAGTCTCCCTCTTTCAGGCAAAATCAGGTAACTAAATGTTTAAGTATTAGCATTTGTACACAGAATTAGAGACCAGATGGAGGTCTGAAAGTCTACTGGTACAGAGGCTGAGTTAAGTGACTGGTTACATGCCACAGTTAGTAGTTCTGCAGTTTGATATGTGAGTTCCTTCAGAACTCCTAGGTGAATACCATTTGGTCCTGGTCACTTATTACTGATTAATTCCTCAGTTTGTTCCAAAACCTCCTCTACTGACACCTCAGTCTGGGAGAGTTTCTCAGATCTATTACCTAAAAAGAATGGCTCAGATGTGGAATGTCCCTCTTATCCTCTGCAGTATAGATCGATGCACAGAATTCATTTAACTTCTCTGCAATGACTGGTCTTCTCTGAGTGCTCATTTAGCATGTTGATCATCCAGTAGCACTACTGCTTTTGACAGGCTTCCTGCTTTTCATGTACTTACAAATAATTGTGTTGTTAGTTTGTCTTTTGCTAGGTGCTCTTCAAATCTTCTTTTGTCCTGCCTAATTACAGTTTTGCTCTTGGCTTGCCAGAGTTGATGCTCCTTTCTATTTATCTGAGTAGGATTTGACTTCGAATTTTTAAAAAGGATGTCTTTTTGTGTCTAACTGCTTCTTTTAGGGGTTTTTAGTGATGGTGGAAGCAGGAGGCTCTTCGTGGATTTTTTTTAATGGGAATATGTTATATCTTTGGGGGCAGCCGGTTTAGGAAGAAATCACTTGAGGCCAGACAGCTAACAAAACTACCATTTATTTACAGACACAGAGCTCGCCTAACCAGCCGAAGCTGGTTGGGCTATACCCTAATAATCTACCTCAGTTGCCATAGGAACAAAAACCATGACAACCAAATACACAACATATTCCTCCCCCCCCAATAAGAACATCCCCTAAATAAAACACACACTAGACTGGAGAAGGAGGGTAGACTGCCCCCATTCCCGGCTAAACCCTGGGGATTATTTTGCCCCATAACCGTGGGTTCGCCCTAGCTAAAGATCCAGCCGATGAGGAGGCCTTCTGTCTCTAGGTGGATTATGGCAAACTTCTGGTGGTGTTGCACCCAAAAGTATCATGGGCTCAGGGTCCGCAGCACGAACAGATGAGGATGTGGTATCAGCTCGTGCTGGGCAATGGGGTATCTCAGCCACTGGCAGTAATGGAGGAGAACAGTCAGGAACAGGTGATTCGGTGTCTCACCGGAAGAGGTGAAGTCAGACCACTCAACTGCGGATGTGTCCTGAGGACTGGCATGTTCTAGCAACAGCTGATCTACATGTCGCCACCAGGTAAGATTCTCTGCAATCCGGACTGTGCGGAAAACAGATCCTGTTTGAGTGATGTTAGTGGCGGGGACCCACTTAGCTCTGGAAGTGTAATTCCGAGCCAAAACTGGCTGTCCCGGGCTAAAGGTTCGGTCTTTTGCTCTGGGTGCCCGTCTGATAACTTGATATTGCTGCTGATGTTGCACAATTTGTCGGGGTTCAGAAGGTTTCAGCAGATCAAAGCAAGTGCGCAGTTGTCGTCCCATCATTAGAAAGGCTGGGGATGCCTGAGTCGTAGCATGAGTGTGTTTCTGTAGGAAAGTAAGAAGGTATCCAGACACTTTTGAATGGAGTATTGTCCCCTTGCTGATTTCAAAGCGTGTTCATTGTCTGCACAAATCTTTCAGCTAATCTGTTGGTGGATGGATGATATGGTGCTGACGTGATGTGGTGTATCCCATTTGCCATAAAATTTTGAAACTCCTGAGAGATGAACTGCGGTCCGTTGTCGCTCACAAGTTGTTCTGGAAGACCGAAACAACTAAAGAGTCCCCGTAGTTTTTAGATAGAGTGTCAACACACCCGGTCCTTACACCAGCATTCTGATGCCTGGTGATCTGGCTTACCACAGGGGTAACATTCTTGACTCTGCACAGTTTTGTGGGTAGGTTCTTGTGACACTTTTTGCACCCTAGGGGATGCACCGATGTATTGCGCCTCTCTTGTAACCAGTTCCATGGAGACAGCAATATCAACAGCCTTCTGTAATGTAAGCTGAGCCTCTGTCAGTAGGCGCTTCCGTATAGCTTCACTGTAGAGGCCACACACTAACCTGTCACACAGGGCATCATTTAACATCTTTTTAAATTCACAGTGTTCTGCTAGCTTTTTTAAAATTGCTAAAATTGTACAACTGTTTCATCTTTTTTTGGTCTCTTTTGTGGAACTGATATCTTTCAGCAATTATCAGTGGTTTTGGGGAAAAATGGGACCCCAGGATTTCCACGATGTCACTGTAAGATTTAGTCTCAGGCTTAACAGGTGTAGTAAGCTGCGTAGCAGGGAGTAGGTTTTAGCCCCTACAACACTTAAGAATATTGGCTCCTTCTTCGCTTCTGTAATGTCATTTGCAATAACAAAAAGCTCAAAACGCTCAGTATACACATGCCACTGCACTATATTCTCATCAAAAGGTTCTAGTGGCCCGGTCAGAGTAGATATGTTTTAGTTTCACTTTCACAGTCAGTGCAAACAAGCAGTTTTTTTTTGTTTGTTTGTTCTTTACCTTGACTTTTACTTCCTTCTGTTACTGGAGCAGCACCGGAATCCCATCCTCCGTCGCCACTTGTTATATCCTTGGGGACAGCCGGTTTAGGAAGAAATCACTTGAGGCCAGACAGCAGACAGCTAACAAAACTACCATTTATTTACAGACACAGAGCTCGCCTAACCGGCCAAAGCTGGCTGGGCTATCCCCTAATAATCTACCTCAGTTGCCATAGGAATAAAAACCATGACAACCAAATACACAACAGAATACTTGACCATACTCCCAAATGATACAAACATATGCATACACCAGACTGAAAGCATCACTCCATGAGGTATTTTTAGCACAGTTTAGGGTTGAGAGAGTCATTAAGTTAAACTCTAATAAGCATCCATTACCTACTTTTTCTAGTTCTACTGTCAAGTATTCTTCAAAAGCAAAGTCAAAATACAGTCTTCTGAGACTACGATGGTACTGCTAGATCACTCTTTAATGGGCGCTCAATGGGTAATGTGGTCAGTATTCTGTTCCTTCCCCTCCTTGAGAACACGTACATCACTTCTATGACATGCCTGATATAATGACCTATGGAGAGGGAATCTTTTATGACCTAAGAAAAATCACTTTTACATGAGATATCCTGCAAAGCAGTGTAGTACACTGCTATTACAGTCAATGTGTGTTTGAGTAGTTTATTTGGCGCTTGACACATGATCCCAATTTTAACTGGATGGACTACCAGTGAAATGCAAGTAATTGTTGGGTACCAGTGTGCAGAAAGAGGAAACGAGTATTCTACAATCCTTACTGCATATCCTTATTTAATACATATGTAGAGATTATTTTCATTGGCATGCCTGGTTTCTCTTGTCTGAAATTTAATAAATAAATGAAGACTTGGAAATATAATGTGGAAAACAAAATTAATAAAATAATATATTTGTCCTATTAATTGATTTGATATTAAACCAGTAAGATCCTGTTTTTATTATTAAAATCAACATTAAATTATGTCTGAAATGTAAACTGCTGAACACAGTTAATTTTAAGAGTTTAGCGCACATTCTTTAAATGGGCAAATATTTCTGATCACAAGTCTTATTAATCAACTTTAATAGCAAAATTGCATTAACCACTCACCTGTTTCTCTTCCTTAATGTGTGCATTTTCTTCACTGAGCTTTTTATTAATCTCTGTTTCCTTAACAAAATATAAAATGAACATTAAGTAATGTATGAAATATTATGCAACAATCTTTAATGTAATTTTATTAAAGAAAATATATTAATATTAAACTGATTTTTTCATCCTTATCGAGAGCTATTTAATGAAATTTAGTACTTGAAAGAAATTTGATCTTACAATCATAAAATCTTACATTATAATGTTAGTTTCCTAGAAAAAATGTAGTATTTAAAATCAAATAATTGTCATTAAATATATTCAGTTCTCCAAAAGGTATAGCAACATGTATGCATCACTTGGAAATCATTATAGCTCTGTTTTTTAAAAGAGCAATAGGAAACATTAGGCAACAAATGTTAAGAGCTTCTTGAATACCATTCTGATTTTTTGTTGTAGTTCTTGTAACTGCTGTTCCTTTGCTGTAAGATTGATGTTTTCTTCTCCCACCCTGTACTGACATGTGACCTTGGACCTTATCACGGTCTGTAGTTACTTTCTCAGTTCCTTAACATAGGAAACATGCATAAATAGTTCATCCAGTATCAGCATTGCAACTCAAACAGAGAAATCTTTACACTATCCTGACTCATGCCCTTTCTTTAAAAAGTACAGAAACACCAAAATAATGAAATTAAGTAATATGCATTAATTAATAGTAATGACTGTTTACGTTTAAACTATCAGTGTAAAAAAAAAAAAGCATCAAGTCATCTACCAAGAGCGGGTTGTATAAATATTGCTACTGTCTCTCCCTATTACAAAAGTACTAGAGTTACATTATAGTTGATGATGTTAGGGAACTCTGGGCCAAGCCATACAACAGGAGTAACGTACCCATTAGTACACCAATGACAACTTCTGTGTACTCCTGGGATATAGCAGAAAAAAAGGAAGAGCAGTGGATATCTGGCAAAAACAGGAACTGACCATAAATTTTTGGGATCTTTGCTTTCTCTGTAAAATTAATTACTTAATCTCAAGAGAACACTAAATTAATTTAATATTAGAAACCTTTACAACATGATTTCCCATTTAAATACGCCTTTGATTTTATAGCCTTTATAATCTTTTAAATGTCCTGCACTTTAAAAAAAAAAACATTATCTGTTTTCTAACTAGTTTATCCAAAGCGTCTAGTGCAGCAAATAAACAGCAAATGCTTTGATCTAATTAAATTACAACTTATAGTTCCTGGACTCATAAATATTGTGCCCTTTTCTCCCCCACCCCTCCTTTTCTGGTGCAAGGTAGTCTGTTTAATATCGCTCTCTCCTTGAGCACTCTGACGTTTACTCAGACAAACAGCAGAGGTTATGAATGCTGTTCACAGATAGTATCAAGAATTCTTCATGATGCCATAGTTGTGAACCAAGCATTCAGAATGGTAATAGTTTTATCTAGCAACTATGTTTGGTCTGTTTAACTTTTCTCTACAAAACTGGAATTCCATCTTATCACAGAAACAATGGTTTAACTGTTCTGGACAAATCATATACCAGTGCAAAAGAAAAACTGAAGATTATTTTGCATGTGAAAATCATGAATATAGAGTTATATGAAAGAATGAGTATAGCTACTACTATCAGTTCATTTTATAAACACTTTGTTTTCAATACTCTAGTCATAAGTGAATTTACAGTGCTGTTACATAGACAAAGTATAATTGTTTGTTTAATTGGATTACTGTAAAGAGAATAGTATTATTTTAGATATGTGATATTTTGTAATCTGAAAATCCAATTAGGAAATTTCAGTCTTTTCATACAAAAAATAGATAATACTCATTATGTTAGTTTTTACTGAAAGTGTCTATACAACACGCAACAAACTATATTTTCAAATTAAATGTAAGAGGGGGTGAGAGGTTGACTTTGTGGAAGTGGGTACTATGCTAATTTTTTGAATGCACTATCTGTATGGGAGACAGTTATTAGATTCTGTGTACTATAAAGCCCAATGGATAAGCAAGTGCAAATACTGTCTATGGCTCTGATACTGCATGCTTTCTAAAACTCAGGATTTACTGCCATGCACAAGAAAAATCCTACAAAGTAGTCAGTCTGGTCCTTACTTCTTATCTTGCACTGTTTAAAAACAAAAAACAAAAAAACCTATTATGCACATTATATTGTGGCCATGGAGGTTAGGTAGAGGAGTGGGAGATCTAGCTGAGGAAGATATATATTCATGTATATTTTCTTTTATACCAATATCGCAAATCTGGTAATCTATCTGACCACGTGGCTAGAGAAAATGCTAACAACCAGATCTAGAGACAAACCCGCCCACCAAGAGCAAGTGGAGAACTTTCTTTGGTGAGTGCGGGGGCCTAGGCCATTGCTTTATGAAGAATTTTAAGTTTTGAAATAAAAATAATTAAGTTTCTAGCCTTTATGACTACAAAGGTAACGTTCCAAATATGAACCAAATGTAACGTTTTCATCCAAACAATCAACTGTAAGCACCGGAGAATTATAGGTTGTAAAAAATAGCCAGCATGGGTTTGTCAAGAATAAATCAGACCAAACCAACTCAATTTCCTTTTTGGACAGGCTTCCTGGCCTAATGGATGAGGGGAAGAAGTAGATGCGATATATCTTGATTTTATTAAGGCTTTTCATTAGCAAATTAGGGAAATGTGGTTTAGAGAAATTACTATTAGGTGTGTACACAACTGGTTAAAAGACCATACTTAAAGAGTAGTTATCAAAGGTTTATTGTCAAATTGGGATGGTGGGGTCCTGCAGGGTCAGTCCTGGGTCCAGTTCCATTCAATATTTTCATTAATGACTTGGATAATGGAGTGCAGAGTATGCTTATAAAATGTGCAGATGACACCAAGCTGGGAGAGGTTACAAGTACTTTGGGGAACAGGATTAGCATTCAAAACAACCTTGACAAATTGGAGAATTGGTCTTAAATCAACAAGATGAAATTCAATAAAAACTAGTGCAAAGTACTACACTTAGGAAGGAAAAATCAAACACCCAACTACAAAATGGGAAATAACTGGCTAGGTGGTAGTAGATCTGAGTATATAATTGAATGTGAGTCAGCACTGTGATGCAGTTGTGAAAAAGGCTAATATCTGGGGTGTATTACTAGGAATGTTATATGTTAGACATGAGTGGCATGTGTCCTCCTCTACTCAGTACTGCTGAGCCTTCAGCTGGAGAACTGTATCCAATTTTGGGTACTGCACTTTAAGAAAAGATGTGAATAAATTGAAGACAGTTCAGAGAAGAGCAAACAAAAATGATAAATATAAATAAAACCCTCAGCTATGAAGAAAGGTTAAAAAAAAACGGGGCATGTTTAGTCTTGAGAAAAGAAGACTGAAGGAACCTGATGATACTCTTGAAATATATTAACAACTGTTACAAAGAGGACAATGATCAATTGTTTTCCATCTCTACTAAAGTAGAACAAGAAGTAATGGCTTTATTCTGCAGCAAGGAAGATTTAGGTTAGATATTAGGAAAAACTTTCTAACTATAAGGGTAGTTAAGGAAGGCTTCCAAAGGAGATTGTGGAATCCTCATGATTGGAGATTTTTAAGCACAGGCTAGACAAACACCTGTCAGGAATGGTCTCAGTTTACTTGGTCCTGCTTCAGCCCAGGGGGCTGGATTTGACATCTCAAGATCCCTTCCAGTCCTACATTTCTATGATTCCTAAGTCTACTGTATCTAAGCTCCAGTGTTTCAGCTGCTTCTTCTAACTTTCTTAGAGGTTTCTACCATACATATCAAGACACTGGTTGGTTTCAGGACTGCTATTGAGAACCCTGTAACCAAAGTGAACCTGACACAGAATTACGTCAATTTCATTCTAGTGCTGCGTGGGAAAGTTAAGAGATGCAGCTGAGGTACTGGACCCTTTGAACTGGCTGGTGGCCCTCTCCCCAGTCTTTTGTGTTGTCTCCACTATCTTCTCTGGTAAATTTTTCAAGCCTTGCTCAGTATAATTTTTAAGGGTTTGTTTCTTTCGGCTGTTATCTTTGCCAAGTTTCCATTTAAGCATTTCATAAATAATCATCATCAAATGCTTGAAATGAAACCTGCCAAATGTAATAGCTAAAAACAAATATCTTAAAATACAAAATATTGAGAATGAAACCTATGCCACAGTCCTCTTAAGACAAACTGACAAGTCTGCAGTTGAAAGGAGTCCAGGTCAGGAGAAGGCTATTTCCTCCCGCAAGCAGTAGAACTAGTCATCTTAAGACATTCACAATGTCCCAAGGTCAGTTCTAGAAATTTTGATATTCAAACATATATAGTCTGTCTAAAAACCAGTTAGATTCACTTTGCTTGGGGCAGATACACTTGTGCCAGTCTAAACTAGGAGACACTGCAGTTGCATATTGGAGAGCTCCAATCTGATGTCCTGGATCTGTATGTGCCATTCTCTTAATTTTGGAGATGTAACTTACTTTTATGGCTATGAGTACAAGATAAATGATATTATCCAGCTTCATACTCCTATCAGTAGCAACTATATGAGAGCAATTACTCTTGATCGGGGAGCTAACTTCCTAATGGCTGTGAAAATGGCTGACAGCCCACTGAGAGTAGAGCACACAGAGTAGTAAATTTATTCCTGCTCCAGCACTGAGGCTGGTTCAGGGACTAAGGGGGACAGGCAGCTTGTATCCCTCAGAACCTGGAGCCGTCACGGGCAAGATCAGCCCAGCACTAGTTAGGTCAGCCGTGTCAGTTGTACCCTGGATATAAGGACCCTTTTGGGCCTTGCAGCTATTGGTAATAGCCAGGATGTAGGAGACACCCCTTCTCAATCCCAGCTTGTTCTAAACATGCTTCAGTGTGATGGGGGTTCCTGCCTGCTTCATGTTTTCTGCAGATGCACCCTACACTATCCTGGAGCTACTCTACAAAGGGCCTCACTTTGTGATCACTTTGCACTGGCTAGGCTGGCATGAACTGACCATTAGCAAAATGAATCGGGCCCAGAACATTTGTGATTTAGTCCTGGCACCACTTTCAACATGACCCATATTTCCAGTCTGTAGTCAGAACTGAGAAGCCCCCTACACAATTGTAAAGCAGCAATGCAGTGTAAACCACTGTACAACCTGCTTGCTCACCATAAATGGTGCACAAGCAATCAAGCTGCTAAATGGCAGTGCTGATCAAAAATCGGATGTAATTTTTGCAACATTTTTATTGAAAATTCTTTTTTTTAACAGCATTTCAAAATTTTGATGAAATGTCAAAATTAGAAATTGTGATGAATGCTCCAAAGTTGTCTAGAAACATAATTATCAAGAAAACAGCCTCTTAAAGGTTTGGCTAAAAAGCATCAAACACCGAATAACTTCCTGAGGCTTTTTGGGAGCGGGAAGATTTTTTAAAAAGTAACAAAAGAACTCAGGCACGAATTTCAGTATATTTCTCTCAGAACAGAAATTTCTTATATCCACAGCTTTGACACACCACATTCTATGGCTAGTGTGAATTTTCCAAATCCTTTTTATTTAAGAACTCCGCTTACCCTCTTAATTATTTTATATGCTGTTCTTTACTTATCAAACTGTTTAAAAAATAGGTAAACATCCTGCCTTTATTGTAGTATTTGGCGCTTCCATCACTCTGTTCAAGAGGGTGATGAGGTCCCTACTTGAACAATAACAGGCAGGGAGTTAACTTGCAGTGTAATTCTCCCACTAGTGTTCAGTGTGGAGGCACTTGAAGAGTGAAGGTTCAATTAGACATTTACAAGAAAGCCAGGATACAAGAAAGCATGCTGTGGTAGTCAAAGGAGGAAAGGAGACTTTTCTTTCTTTGTATAAAAATAGTTTCTTTTAATTTATACCCCTAAACCTCAAGAATAAATCCTGGAGGTAAAAAAATCTTAGTGAAAGATTGTGTTTCTGGATGCGGTGTACAATTTTCTTGCCCTCAAATATGGAAAAGTCCTAATAATTATTTCATAAAATTGTTCTGGGTTTTTCCCTTTAACCAAAATAACTAATCCATGAAGTCTCAAACTGGAATTAGTGCAGGATCAGACCCCAGTTCCAGTGTAGCGTCTCAATTACGCAAAAGCCAGTTTTCATGGACTCCATACAATTTTGATCCTGCCTGAGAATGTGAACCATTCTACATAGATGACAATTAATTTCTCAAAGATTAACATTTCTGTGGTCAAAGGGCACCATATAGTTATATTTGTTCTGAAGAGGAAAGTTGTTTTATCTGCAACACACTGTTGAGATTAACCATTTTAAAACAAATCCCCCATTTTAGTTTTGTTTTTCAAAACAATTTACTTTTGGGGGAGTGGATATTTGGTGTAATGCTATTATTATTTGAATAATGTATTTGCACTAAAGAAGGCTTTTCTAAAAGCTCTAAAACCTCTTCATGATTTGAACACCCTTTTGAGTAATTTCACAATGTTGTGCTTTATCGTTAAGTTTCTAAGTATGATTTTAACAATAGACAGAGCTCTGATCTTTTGAATCAAACAGTCATTTTGGAACTTGGTGGTTTTGAATATGCATGGTGTGCCTTATTCTCTAGTATGCAACTAAAAATAAATTAGATGTAATTCGTGATTTATCTTTGCTGTTATTAAAGCAGAAAATAAATGTCTGCAATAGGCAACAAGCTTGAGATTGAAAGAAACAGATGAAAAAAGGTCTTAATTAAATTGTCTATCTCAGGGTATAATTGATTTCTGGACCAGATTTTTAAAGGCATCATATCCCAATGAACCTCAACAATGATAAGCTGTGTGTTCTATTAAAAACTGAAAAACAATACTAGGTGCAGGCAGAATTTTAAAGTATTGCTGTACTCATCAACCTCACTTTTCAAAAATGAAAGTCACAGCAAGTAAATGTCCAATTTTCATCAGTTTAAAACAAACTTAAATGATAACTGAATCCTTCTCCTAAAACAACTAATTTTTTCTGTTGCAAGTTGTAGTCTCAAGACTAATGAACAGGTAGTTTCATGTAGCAGCAGCAGGAGCAGGACCACAAAGTCATCTGTCTGAAGATTTCAGAGCGACAGAAACCCAAAGGAGATTGAGAGTGGAGCAGTGAACTGGTTCTCTTTCAAGCTTTCTGGGAGCCTGATGATCAAGGCGAAAACATTGTTGGACCTCCCTTCAAATAAATGGAAGTGGGGAGGAGGAGTCAAGAACAAGGTGGGATTATGGACAGAGAATGAAATTACATGACCATTGCAGGGGTTGCCTTTGCTTTTCTCCCGTTACCCTTTAATTGGCTGCTTGAAAGGAAGAGAGACCTACCCATCCTGACATGCATATTAACCCTTTTAGCTTGCCTCTCTCACCTGCTTAGGAGAAAGGGCAAATCCAAAGAGATGTCTGGCAACTACTATAGTTCTGCATGTGTGAGGGACAGGAGGGAGCTCAGTGGGCAGGGTAGCCTCACTGTCCACACACCTCCTGCCCCCCATTCACACCGGTCACACTTGTCCCAAAGCTCTCCATTTATTTTAGTGATTCTACAATGGTTTTTTTTCTCCCAGGCTACCAGATTTCTTTTATAGGCATAGGTGCTCTTTTGTCCAATCCCTATATGCCAAGGGTTCTCAACCTTTTTTTCCCCTGAGGCCTCAGCAACACGCTATAAAAACTCCATGGCCCACTTGTGCCCAAATGTAGCGTCACAGTTTTCTGCATATAAAAGCCAGGGCCAGCATTAAGGGGTAGCAAGCAGGGCAATTGTCTGGGGCTCCAGACCCCAAGGAAGCTACATTGCTCAGGCTTCGGCTGCAGCCCCAGGGGTTTCAGTCCCATGCAGTGGGATGTCTATCCTGGCCCAGCGAGTCTAATGCTGGCCTTGCTTGGTGGAAATCTTCTCACGGCCCCCCGGGGGCTCCAGACTCCAGGGTGAGAACTACTGCCATATTCTATCTCAATGGTTTTCAACCGGGAAGGGGGGGCATAGAGTATATCTAAGGGGTCCAGGAAAGGCTGTCATTAACCACAGAACAGTGGGATGGAAGAGGCAATGGCAACAAAGCAAAGGAGAAAGCCATGCTGCCAGTTATTGGCAAAGAAGAAATTGGGATGAGTGAAGTTTAATGACTGTTCCTATGTGCCAGGAACTCCACAAAGCTGCCTAACATTTGATGAGGTTTCCTCTCACTTTTTTTTTTTTTTTTTAACTATACACACACACAGGAATGGGAGCATATAATATTAACATAATACCTACCTCTTGCATAGTGTTTTTCATCCACAGATCTCAAAGCATTTTATAAAGGAGGTCAGTAGCATTGTCCTCATTTTACAGATGGGGAACTGAGACACAGAGAGGGACGTGACCGCCCAAGGTGACCCAGCAAAGCAGTGGAAGAGCCAGGAACTGAACCCAGGTATCCTGAGAGCCAATCCTAGCCACTCAGCCATTATGAAAAATAGCACTACAATTTGTATGTTATTGTTCTTACTACTTCTACTGAAGCTCCTCAAACAAGCCCAAACATCTGGAAAATACATACTGTACTTACCTCCTTTAGATTATCTATTTCAGACTCTCTTCTTTTATTCACTGATGCCAGTTTCTTATTAAGTTGTAGTGCTTCCAGCACTTCAATGAAAAAAAATCAAATACATCCTCAAAACATGCCTTCAAATTAAAATTCCATGTGGTTATATACACTGTAATGTATACACGACTTCATTAACAAACTCTGTGAAAAAGGAGCTAAGGTTGCAAGTGTCTCAATTACTTAGTTTTACTGTAGTAATGCCTAAAATACTCAGTTAGGATCAGGCTGATTTATACTACCCTGGTACAGTTCAAACCTTTAGATTTTTACAAAGGGATAGCATTTTTGTAAGAAAAGTGTAATATTATTGTGGATATTAGCTGGATTTTACCTTCATTAATTTTCAACCTTAACATTTTAAACAATGATATTGTTTGTGCTTTTCTGTTACTTTTAATTATCACCAAAAGTTTAAATCACGTTATCTATAAGGTGAGGAGGAAGGCTGTACAGAAGTTATGAGACCCATCAAAATGGGGCTTCCCTTCCACAGATTTTAGCAAATCCATAGGATCTGTAGGGGCAATTATACCTATATGGAATATGGGAGGTAATGGACAGTAGAAAGGTAATAGAGGAGACATAAAATCTACTTCTATCTACATTGAAAACTGTGAGTGAAATCCTGGCCCTATTGAGGTCAATGAAAGTTCTGCCATTGACTTCAATGGAGCCAGAATTTCACTTTACAGGTGTTTAAAATACTACATGTCCCCCAGTCTCTGTATTTCTTAGTCTCCTCTATCCCTATCCATGCATCTTGATCTCCTATACTTTCTCTTCATCCCTTATTCCATGCTCTGCCCTTCATGTTTTCCCTTCATGCATTCTCTTTTTACCTCTCCAACTGCTCCCATTCCAAAATTGAGTAGCACAGGTCTGTGCCATCCAGTTCCTATTCCTTTTTAATTGTTTTCCCCAAAATTCCTAGAAATATTCTACTCGGGCATTTACAGCTTGTCAATTTCAGGTGGAATGTTTGAAAGTTGGGCTTACAATATAATCAGGCTTACAATAGCCTCAGTAACAATATTATGAGAGAGATTTTCAAATTAAATGTGCATTACAAAATGTAACACACTTCTTTAAATGTCCCAAGACAACTTTCCAATACATAAAATACAATAGGTGAAATTCTGTCCAACTGAAGTCTGTGAGAAAACTCCCATTGACTTCAGTGGAGCCAGGATTTCACCTTCATGGTTTTAAAGCCTGGTAGATTGAAACCAATAACAACAATAAATAAAGCCAGAGTTAAAATTGCTGGATCCCATTAGAAAGAGGGGCATCTCTACTATACAACTACACGAAGCACCAATTTTTAACTTCAACATTTTCAAAATCTACAAATTGTTTTCATAAACACTATTTTTAATCCCAGGAAATCAGTAGAAATTAGAGGTTTATTTAATGTATGGATTCCTGTGACTTTTCCATTGACTGTAGAGTCATATTCAGAATTTACAAGCGATTTACATGCTTAATATGGCTGTTATATACCACAGTATAAAATTAATTTTCTCTTCAGTAAGAGATACACTGTAGTTACCAAAGCAGTTTCTCCTCCCTTGGTTTTCACACCTCAACTGCTAGAAGAGGGCCTCATCCTCCCTGATTGAACTAACCTTGTTATTTCTAGCCTGCTTCTTGCTTGCATATATATACACCTGCCCCTGGATATTTCCACTACATGCATCCGACGAAGTGGGTATTCACCCACGAAAGCTCATGCTCCAATACGTCTGTTAGTCTATAAGGTGCCACAGGACTCTTTGCTGCTTTTACAGATCCGAACTAACACAGCTACCCCTGTGATACTTGACTGTAGTTACTATAGTGAATAGCTCATTTTCTTGTTGAACAGAAGCACTTGTATTGTGTTATATTTAATCTTTTCCAGCTGTTTACTTTGCAAATACTTTGCAAAATAAAATGTATACATATTCCAAATTATGTAAATACAGAAAGCTAATGTATTTTTCCACAAAAATTGCAAAAAAACATTTTCTGCATAGGACAAACAGTAAACAGGACTTTTCCATGATAAATAAAAAGAAAAAACAGCAATATTTTCTTTTGTTTTAAATATTAATCACAACTGTATTTCAAAAGACATGAGCATGAGGAATAACCCCAGTCATTAAAATGCCAAGAATGTTCACAGAACAGGCCACCAATTTACTCTTACCTAAATATAGAAAGCTAGCTAGTTTAAGGTTTAGAAAAAAATACTTAACTTCACTTAGACAAGCCTTTTTTGGCATATAATGCTTGGATTTTTCCCTTTCTCTTTTATAACTAATATTTATTTATATTCCATAGGTGTATTTACATATACAGACTGAATGTTGCATGCAGCCAAAAAGGATATACAAAACACTAAAAATACATATCCAAGTCAGGGTTGTGTACATGAAAAGGTGTGGTCACATATAAATTCATGATTTATGCATATAACGGGGGGTTTTCTACACAAGTTCTGTGGGTGGAAAATTGCACATACTTTTAAATATTTGAGCTATAGGTTTTAATTTTAGTATTATTTTATGGAAGAAAATCATATTTGGTACAAAACTATTATACATAAGTGAGCACACAGATACTTGGTGCAATTTTGTCATATACCAACAGATTCACAAATAGCTTTGTAGAATTTAAGCACAGAGATGGGAATGAGTTTTTGGTACAGACTTGTTATACTTGAGTAGCTATTTATGCAGAATTTTTTTTAAAAAAAGTGCTAGATGATGATCATCTAGTTCTATTTATTTTTCCTGCTTTATTTTCTATTTCTGTACCTATTTAATTTAAAACAATATGAATCAGAGTTGGAGACTGTTAGCTGAAATTGTTGATGGCTGGAAGGTGACAGCAAACTCCTCATCCCCCCAAGAAGGGAAAAGAGTAGTCTGGCTTCCCAATTATACTAAGGGATAGATTCTATGAGGTGCTGATGAGATTTCCTGAAAGGTGCTGAATGACTTCAACTCTCAGGGTGGAATTTGGCCCCACTGAAATCAAAGGCAAAACCCTCACTGATTCCAGTGAGGCCTGGCTTTCACCCTCAGTAATGTCAATCACAGGTAAGGGCACTCAGCACTCTGCAAGATAATTCAGCTCTTTGCAGGACTGAAGTCTATGGTCTTTGCTCACTGGGACACAGGAAGCACCCATGAAACAGATAACTAGAGGCAGTGGATATAGGTACAGGGTTCAGAAATTCTTCTTCCTCCTTTCCATCACAGAAACTCATCAGTTCCACCTGAGTAGGGTCCGCTAATGCCATGGAGAAGACAGGATTAACCTCTAAATGTGAAAATACTCATTAAAGGAAAAAAACACTACAAAAATAACTACTGTAGGACTACATTTAAGAAAGATTTACCATTTTGCTCTAATTTCTCATGAGCCCCTTTTATCATTCCAAATTGACATGTGATAGTAGCATAGCATTTCTCAACTTCATTCAGTTTCTTATGATGTTCCTCCTTTGCCATTATGTGCAATTGTAGCTTTTGATCCTGTTGAAAACAGGAATCAAGAATTAGTTTAATGAGCAATTCTAGCAATTATAAATGAGCTCAAACTTTCAACTATTATCAGACTGATAAATCAAAGCATTATACTCAACCAACAATATTCTGAATCAAATGGAACTGCAAAGAAATTTAAAGAAGAATATAATTTAATTATCTAAACAAAATAATTGCAATATATTATTTGCTAAAAACAAAAGCTCACCATTTACTACTAAACAGTAGGTAGGGATTTTAAAAAAGTTTCTGTATTCTAAAGGAAGCATCTAAAATGTAGATCATTTCTCAAAAACAAAAGTTAGGCTCTAACAGGTTAAAAATATTGGTACACAAATGCAAATCAGTATCAGATTCATGGACAATTATGGAATAAAGTCATTCATAGGGGAAGTTTCTTCCTAACCACTTCCAATCAATGGTTGTTTTATGCCCTGAAAGATGAGAGTTTACATCCCTTACACATTTTTAACTCAAATAATCTAACTGTGGATTTTCTAATTACCCATGTGATTTTATTTGTTTTAATCCTACTAAACACTTGAATGAGTGATATCTTGTGTCAATGAATTCCACAGGTTAATTGTTGTGTCAAATACATTTCCTTTTATCAGTGTTATGTCTATTGTTTTTTTGGTTATTATGTTATAGGAAAGGGTAAATAGGAGTTCAGGATTTGCCTTTTATATACCATTCATATGAGAGAAAAAGAGAGCTCACTTATTCATTTCCTTACAGTAATAACCTTTTCAGTCAACTTTCATATGAAAGTCTTTCCAGTGCTCTAATAATTTTCATCTTTTTTTAAACGAAACAAAGTGAGTGAGGTAATCCTTTATTGGATAAACTTCTGTTTGTAAACAAGACAAGCTTTCGAGCTATACAGAGCTCTTCTTCAGGTCTGGGAAAAGTACTCAGCATGTCACAGACAAATACAAGGTGGAAAAGATTGTTTGCATAAATAGTTACACTGAATATAAGCTTCACAACTTTGCTAGACGATAAAAATCATGGTCTTAGTAATGAAACTGGATTTATGGCTTATTACAACATTTGTAACTCACTAGCTCCTTCCTCACCTCACACACACCTTTTAGTCCTATGGCTGCGGAGGTGTTAACAGCCCATTTTATCTTGAACGGTCTCTTATAACACTACGTGTTAACTACTTATGCTAAACAATCTGGTCCACCTCGTATTTAGCTGTGACATTTAGCTAAGAGCTCTGAGTAGCTCAAAAGCTTTACTCTTTCACCAACAGAAGTCGGTACAATAAAAGATATTACCTCACCCACCTTGCCTTTCTAATATCCTGGAACCAACACAGCTACAACACTGAAAACATCTTTTTTTCTGTGACATGGTGGCTAGAAATGAACAGTATTCCAGGTGACATCAATGCAGTTGTAAAACTACTTTTTATCCCGTTCATTACTTTAGGTTTGAGTCTCTTTTCTGGTTTGTTTTGTTGTGGTTTTGGTTTTTCTGTTGTTTTTTGTTAGGTTATTTTTTTTAAAAAAAAATTAAGTGTGCTAAATTTTCCTTTAATTTCATTTAAAAATACAGAGGCAAACTCATCCCTGCGTAATTCCATTGATTTACTTGGACATACATTGCATTTGTTAAGCTGCTAGCGAATAAAACAGAAATCAAACAGTTTGGGCCAAATTCATTCCTGTATGTAACTTCAATGGAGCTACATAGGGATGAATTTGGCCCAACTTGCCTGACTTCTGTGGTGCTCCCTTCTTGTGGGCTAACAAATGCAATATATGTCCAAGCATCAGAAGGTAATAAAATTTGATGGTAATCAAAAGAAATGGCCAGTATAAGACTAGCAAAATAGGATATATAGAATACAAATTTTTCATGTTGTATAAAATAATAAAATTAAACACAATACAGCAAATTGAAAGTTGTAATGGAAGCACAGATAAAGAAACAGCAACAACTTATACAATCACTTCCAGCTATTCAGCCTATGAATTTTCATATAATTCTTCTCTCTTTTCCAACCCTTTACTTATGTTAGCACAGAAAAAACATCCAAATAACTGCATTTAAGTAATGCTAGGGATGTGAATGAAACCAACAAAAATAAGAAAAGAAAGTTAATGATGACACTTGATTATTACCTTTTCTTCTGACAGTAGTTCAGGCATGTTTATTCTATTAGAGACTTACACATGAAGTGCACATTTTTCTTCTGCGCCAAGCAGATGGTGGTAGAATGATCCAAACCTAAGCTGACTGCCCTCTAAGGTAGGCATTCCTTGCTGATAAAGCATGATTGAGGGAAATAGTTGGATTAGGTAATATGCCATCTCAGCTACGCCAAGGTGTTTTGAAAGAAGTATACCACAGACTAAGGCTTCAGTGCCAGACACACTGTATTGAGCCATAACTAGAACATGGCAAATCAGTCCCAGGAATGGAACCACTTGTGGCCTGTCCAGGAACACCCATAGTGTTTTTCCATAGCATCAGACAGCTCATAAATTTCAGTAATGGTGGAGTTACACACACCCATGAGGGACTTCCTCTCAAGGTTTAGGTTTGGGTCATATGATTCAGTTACATATTCAATAAATCTATGACCTATATAACCACCAGATAACTTCCTAGTCTTTGTTTCTTTATTTGTGGCCTGGCATTAAGTAATCCATGCTTATCTTTTCTTCTTGCCTCTAGCTCTTGTGCTCTGAAGTAGCCAGGCACAGCATGATAAGCTAAGAGCCATGTCAATTTAAATTGAATTTCTTTTCTGTTATCTCTGTGTGTCAAAACCTTAAGTAGACCTATATATAAATTTATACATGAGTATGTTCTCCTCCCGATGCAGGTAATTTCCATTACTCTTAAAGGTTTGATTAATTTTCATATTAATGAGATACAATGTAGGGAAAATTGACCCTATAGTGCAGGAATTATTTTTAAACCCCTGGCTTACTTTAGCAATAATGCATTACAATACATGCCTCATATTTAAAATATTACATAACCGTGTGTGTATTAAGAATCTCAAGCTTTGAAAATATCATGCTTTGAAGAATTACAGCAAAATCTGCACGAAGTTTCTCCCCATCTTCTGTTTCCCCCCAGCCCCCAAGATCTGCAAATTTTTTAATTTTGTTTTTTAACTTGGCAATATTTTATCTTACTGTTTTGCCACCTTCTTTCCTCATGATAGGTCAACATGCCAGTCCCCTTATATCCTTCTCACTGGGGAAATGGGATGTCATTGCCTTCACATATTCTGCACAGATGTTCTGCTAGGAAGAACGTGCTGATTTGCTATTTTCCCATGCTCTTGCCAAGGGAGAAAGAGACTGGCCTGCTGTCCCTCAAAGGCTGGCCCAAAGATGACTTCTGGTGGAAAAGCCACACTCCTGGCTTCATTCCCAGTAAAGGTAAGTGGTTTGCCACTTCCCTAACATCCTTCCCGACAGGGATGTAAAACAGTCTTCCACTCAGATCCTAACATCCCTCCCCTAAAATAATTCTTGGAAACAAAATAGAGGATATCTGGAAAGAGTCTGTTGGAGAGAGAGGGTTTGATCCTGGAGGTTTCACAGAAGTCTGTTCTTATTAGAGTGGGAAGCCATGGAATCTTACTTCTCCGTCCTACAGTCTGATATTCCATGTGGAAGGATAACTACAGTGCCCTTCCCCTGAAATAAAGATAAGCTGGGATGGAGAGTCGAATTGGTTGTGGCCATGTAGTTTGCTGAAATAGAGTGATTTCTTGGTGGAATTAGTCTAGGGAAATAGCTCAGGGCCAGGTAGCTTGCTAGGGGGAAGACACAAATGAAGTGCTTACATCTGAGGAATATGCTGGAAATGGGACACTAGTAGTCAGATATATGCTGTGTGGTAATTGGGAACTGAGAGTACCAAGGAGATAGAGATGTTATTACTGCAAGAGACTTGAGGCAAGATGAAGTGGATATTATGCGGAGAGAGCTATCAAAATCTGTAAATCAAAGCAGAAAAATTTGGCTCATACAATAGTTCCTTCAAATTTTTTTTCTCCCTAAAGTCAATCTTTTAAAATAAAATTAATGCAGTCCAGAACAAGTTTTATTGTTTTTCAGTCATGAACAGTTGTGGATGAATTCCTAAAAATGTTGAGACTGCCAAGATAAAAAATCTTATTCATATAAAAATTCCTTATGTGTGTCCTAATATTTTAGATTATTAAAAATGAAACAGTTTATAAAAAATAATTTATTTTTCACAAATTAGAGTGTTTACTGTTTTCATAATGCTCAACTTAGAGAGAGTGAAACTAGACTGATTACTTTATATATAATATTCCTCCTTGGTTTTCATGCATAGCAACATGTTTCAGATACTATAGGGAAAAGTTTGAGAGGGGGAAAAACCTAAAAGTCTTAGCCCAGATCCTCAATTATAATTGAGGATAACGCAGTGCAGGCCAGGGAGGAAGCACAAGGATGATAAAAAGCTCACCTTCAGTCTATTCTGTGCCAATCCAGCATCAGAACACAATAAATTACATTAACTGCCGAGGGACTGATAATGGCTGCTAAAGATCAGCAAGGTTAAGGGGAAGACATGGCTGTGACCTCTTTCCTCTATGTCAGCTACAGGGAGAAGGCATGGCACAGGAGACACCTTTCACCCAGCCTACACTATCATTCCCAATACTGTCTTCATCGTCCCACGGACTAGAATCCACAGGTATAAAAACTAGGATACTGCACTGGGGAATCGGGGCCCTTGTTTTCATTGAAACAGGAGGGAATGAAAAAGGATGACATTAAAATTTTCTATTAATATTTAAAAAGTTTTCTAAAATCTTTTTCAAATACAGAAACAAAAATTTTGCCCTGTTGGTTAAAAATTCCAATGTAATTTATACGACAGTATCATAAATGGATAACAACCCACAGTAACCCTGATTCCCACACCGAGCTTGATTGCATAACGTGATTACGTATGGTCTGCACAGAATGTGTGAAGATTGTAGTTTTACATGTTAAAAGAGTGCACAGGCCCAAGATGGCACATCCAGTCCCCAGCAGAAGCAAATATTGCTATCCTGGCTGGCAGGTTTTCTAAGGTACAGAATATGAACTAGGCTTCTTCTGCTAATTTTCAATGCACTAGCCAGTGCAGAATTTGACCCTTCTTTAACAGAATTATAAAGAAGGAAATAATCTGGCATATAAATGAGCATCAAAAAACTAATAACTTGGAATTTCTAAGAACTCTTTGTTTATCTATTTTCTACATGACAATCTCAAAGTCCCTAGACTAGCCACTATCGCTCACAATAGCTACAAATCTATTATCTTTATTCTCTCAGAATCTCTGGATTTCAACAGGACTGCTCAAGGAGTAAAGCTGTCAGAACTTGATCCAATCTAAAATGCATTATTGCATTGCTACACAAATAACTAGATAATGGAGCTTCTATCTACCTCCTTATCTGGCCCCTTTCGTAGATTCTGAGCACCTATTATGAATAGAGCTAAGAAAATATGAATTACAGAAAGTAGGGACATGTCCAAAAAAAGGGGTTTCTCACAAGTTTTCCCACATATTTCTAGGAAATTACTACAAGTACCTATTTATTCATCCAGGTTCTTACAGTGTATCAGTACTGTAGTGTTTGAGTGTTTCCAAGGCATCTGAAGATAATTTTTTAATGATTATGAGTCTCTCTCTCACACACACACACACACACACACACACACACACACACACACACACACCATAAAGTACAGTGATATATAAATAAGTAACATTTCATTAGAAGGCGTAAATACACCTCTAGTTTGCAGACAAAAAGTGTTGTAATTTAAATATTATTCTCTTTCATATGGAAGAAGGAACATGGCAGCTCAGTAAAAGACAGTATTTGAAGGGATATAAATATAACTTCAATAATTTTGTATATTAACATTTTTCAGATTACAAGTACTTGTTTAACAACAAATGCAAGTTAAAAGTGAAATAAGACAAAACACATTTTATGTTGCCTTTGATCTTTTAACTTGTAGCCTTATCTCCCAGGTCAAAGGACACATTATTCAATTTCACCACATTTTATGTAAAACCACTGTAGCGTTGAAGATGACTTTCAGTACAAATGTCATGGTACTTAAAGCTAAACTGGACTCTAGTTTTTGAGCTTCTTAATTAAAATCACAGTTTATAATGGTCTGACAATATTATCTTTATTCTTTCCAGTTGAGCAGCAACAGAATTTTCACAGCTTCTATTCAATCAAGCTTAGGAATGTTTCTGCAGCTCGCTCTTTCACTTCCCAAAACACACAATAGGATTCAGAGTGACTAAACTGTCACTCTATATTCAATGTCTGAGGGAGTAAGTTGTCTCTCTTATTTTTGTCTTCTTGGATCAAATATAAAATCTACTGGGGAATTAATATTAAAAATAACTCTACCCCCCCCATGTCATCCTTTTTGCTAATGTATTAACTTTTAGACATATCATTGTCCCTGACTATCTCATCCTAATGCAGCCAACTCCAGGCCATGCCTTATACTTTTAAGGATAATGTAATATTGTTGTTCTTTTTATGTTCTGTAAAAAGAATCTTTACTGGCTCTAATAAGCAAAAGTTAAACTACGTATGCACTACAAACTAAGGAATATTTCAGTTTTAGAAAAAAATATTCCAAATATTAAATTAAAGGTTTTTATAAACAATTCTGAAATTGTCAGAATATAGTAAAAAGGAGAGAAAAACTGAAGTATTTTACATATAACAAGATTATGTGACCTCTTTCTTTTAGCTAGGTCTAAACAAATAGTTACTTTTCATAGCTTATTTCTAAAATTCGGTCAGTATTTTCATTACAACCCTCCCAGTCTGTCATCATTTTGTCATTGTAAAAATTCTTGGCCTCTTTCTTCTATAGTCATCTACAGTTTTTGTAGTTTCTTACCATTTCATTCAATTTCTTCTGTAAAGTGTATTTTGAAATCTGTAAAAACACAAAAAAGCTACACAGTTAATGTTACAATATCATTTTTCTTTACCAATCTTTACTGAAGAAGGCATACATATTAAATATTTCATTTATATTTTCAATGTGTATTGAAGATGTTGTTCATCCCAATGAAGTAATACCCTTTTTTGGTTCATTTACTGTAATGGTTCTTTTATTGTAAGACTAAATTATAACATTGCACTTATTTAAATATCTAAAGAATGCAAAAGAAATCAGTGAAATTCTAATGCAAACAAATTAATGTAAAAGAGCATACATTTGTATTATGACATACATATTATTTTAATAATGTTTAACATAATATAAATCAACACAATATTTTATTAGTACATTTTAAAATATATTTACAAGAATTAAAGACCAGGTTTGATGACCAAATGTGAAAATGTCAACTACTGGTGCCTGTGAAACTTTTTCATGGTTTGCAATTACTTAAATATACTTGTTTTACAGCATATTTTATTATAAATAAGTTAGATCTCAGTCTAATTTTCAACTAAGGCAATGATGAAATTCCTATTGACTTCAAAAGGAGTAGGAGAAAATCTTTATGTATTAAATTAAAATGAGGGGATCCAAGTTTAAGTTCTATACACCAAAGTTTATTCATAAGTTAACAGATGGTAGGAGTGCTAAAAAGTGATATACATTTCTCCCTCATCATCAGCATAGACTTTGGAGGGAGCTATAACCAACCTTCACTAGAGGGAAGATCACCTTCATGTAGGGCCTTTGCAAGAAACAAGGGAGAAAGAAGAAGTAGAAATTGGAGTAATATCTGAGTCTTAGAGGAACTTAGAACCTGTCCTCTACTCAGAACAAATATATAAATAGCTATTATAAATGCCTGAAAAATAAAGACATTTTAGTATAACTCTTGTTTCTTATTAATGAAAAATTCCCATTTGAAGTCAATATAATACTTTCCACTCCAGTAATATCCACTGCAGAGTACCAGTGTCAACGAGATTCTTGAGTCAAGTAATCCCTGAGTAAGAATAGAAACATTTGATCCCTTATCTTTTATCTCATAGAATATACAAATATTAGTGATATTTTAATACCTTTAACTATAGCATTATTATACTGCCAGCACATATTAGTATCATTTGCAGAAGTGATCAAATGTTTAGATGTATAGCCACTGTCCTGGACCTTTGAATATATGAATGTACAATCCTAAAAATTAAATACTATTTTTGGATATACAAAAACTTTGCAATAGTGTGAGATTTACCAACTACCTGTGGACTTTAGACCTTGAAGATCTTAGATCTCAAAGATTACCATCCATACAAAAATAACTAGAACTTTAGTTGCAATTCTTGAATCTTGTACACTTTAATCCATCAACACTGGTAAGCATACACAGAGGCATTCACTAGTATTTCAGTTGTTAAGAGATTGACATTGTTTCAATTTTTAATTCATATTATGAGAGATTTATCACTTGAATATAAAGACTTGCTTTGCACTAAAATTTTGTATTCAAGTTTCAGTTCAGCTAATAGTGTCCTAGCTAAAGTACTAATAAGACACCTATCCCCTTGATATCAATGAACCCAGACCAGCATGTGAACGATCAGTGTTAAAATTTACAATATCTCCATCTGGTAATGTTGTAATGGAAATGAGTTCGCCCCATTGGGAAAGAAGTACCTAATTTCATTCAACAACAATACTCATAGCCAATTAAGATTGCCATCATGGGCACAGTTATGGTGGCTGGCCACAACATAGAGTCTCAAGTGAAGATTGCAAATAAGAGGTGACCCTCAAGTACAATCAGGGATACAAAAAAGATGACTAAAGAAAAAATATAATAACTAAGAGTCTTGTTTATGTAGATCCTGTGCAAAAATGTGTTTTACTGAGAAGGAAGC
Organism: Gopherus evgoodei; assembly: GCF_007399415.2. Taxonomy (NCBI): domain Eukaryota; kingdom Metazoa; phylum Chordata; order Testudines; family Testudinidae; genus Gopherus; species Gopherus evgoodei. The sequence goes on from NC_044325.1 coordinate 96,489,261, forward strand.
CTAGAGAACAATGAATCAATTTAAGGTGGAATTCTGACAATTTAAGAAAGTGATTTGAAAACTAAGAGTGCAATCTTGAGCAGAAATTTTATCTTAAAGAAAAGAATGCAGACCTATAGTATTTAAGAATTCATACTGAGGATCCCACAGCTGAGTTTGGAAACTCCTCCATTCTTTCCCTTTTTCCTCCTGCTTTGTCTCTTTGCCCTATATTTCCCTGACCCTCTGCTTTATCCACCCTATTCCTTCCCCCCCACACACTCCCCAGCTCTCTCTTTCATTCTCCATCATCCTCCCACACTGCACTCTATCTTCCTGTCTTTCTCCTCTCTTTCTTTAATTCCTGAATCTGCTTATGGGCAGCTGAGGCTGCTCTAACTCATGCCAGGGGCTGAAATGGGTACAACTCAGGGCAACAAAAAGGTGGCTTACAGACACTGGTGTGACCTCTTGCTCCCTTAAGCCCTGCACACTATAGAACTTGCCAAATGCAGAGATTGAACCTTACATGCACTGTTATATGTAGGTATAATAGACTGGGTTAAGGAGGTTAAACCGCAACTATGAATATACTTGCATTGATAAATTTAAATCAAATTCTTAACATCCTGTGAAATATTTTTTATTTCAGTTTATCTTACTTAAGGAAAGCCAGGAGAACCATTATTACACTAGCTATCCATGTATCATGGTCAATAGACCATGAGCTACACTATACACCACCTGTTCTATGTCATGGTTTGAACAAGAAAAACAAAATCCTCACAAGCTTTACACAGAAGGTTAGCCATGTGGAGGAAAAGACAGTTACTCACCTTTGTAACTGTTGTTCTTCGAGATGTGTTGCTCATATCCATTCCAGTTAGGTGTGTGCGCCGCGCGTGCACATTCGTCGGAAAACTTTTACCCTAGCAACTCAGTGGGCCAGCAGGTCGCCCCTAGAGTGGCGCCGTCATGGTGCTCGATATATACCCCTGCCGGCCCGCCCGCTCCTCAGTTCCTTCTTGCCGGCTACTCCGACAGTGGGGAAGGAGGGCGGGTGTGGAATGGATATGAGCAACACATCTCGAAGAACAACAGTTACAAAGGTGAGTAACCATCTTTTCTTCTTCGAGTGATTGCTCATATCCATTCCAGTTAGGTGAATCCCAAGCCTTACGTAGGCGGTGGGGTCGGAGTGAAATGTGGCAGAATGAAAACTGCTGAGCCAGAGGCTACAGCATCTCTTGACTGTTGAACCAGGGCATACTGCGAAGCAAAGATATGGACCGAGGACCAATGGAGCTGCGCGACAGATCTCGTGGGTAGGAACACGAGCCAGCAAGGCGGCAGATGAAGCCTGAGCCCTGGTAGAATGCACGGTGATGTGGCTTGGGGAAATATGAGCCAAATCATAACAAGTGCGGATGTACGCCATCACCCAAGATGAGATCCTCTGAGAGGAAAACAAGCAAGACCTCCCTTTGGTCTGCTACCGTGACAGAGCTGGGGCACCTTACGAAATGGTTCTGTCAGCGCAATATAAATGCGAGCACTCCACAGATGTCCAGGGAGTGCAATGGGTGCGCCCATTGCGTTGAGCTGTGGGTAACATGAAAGGCCGAAACCACCTTAGGGAGGAAAGCCGGGTGCGGTCATAACTTCACCTTGTCTTTGTGAAACCTAGTGTACGGCGGAACCACCGTAAGAGCTCTGAGGTCGGAGACCCCTCTCGCCGATGTAACAGCTACGAGGAAAGTTGTCGTCCAAGACAGGTATAGCAGAGGGCCGGTCGCGAACGGCTCGAATGGGGGAGACATAAGTCTGGTTAAAACTAGGTTGAGGTCCCAGGTTGAGGATGGGCGGCGCACCCGAGGGTGCAAGCGCTCCAAGCCCTTGAGGGACCTCGAACCCATAGAGTGTGAGTACACGGAACATCCACCTTAGCCTGGCTGGAAGGTAGAGATGGCTGCCGAGTATACCCTCAGCGATGATACCGCCAGGTCCTGCCGCTGAAGGCCAGAGGCAGGCCAAATAGAGAGGATTGAGACCTCAGTAGGAGCAAGATCGAGCGTATTGCAGCTGTAGAAGAAACGCTTCCACTCTGCCCGGTACGCTGACCAGGTGGAAGGCTTTCTGTCACCCCGGCTCAGTTACGCAGCAGCCATACCGTGAGGCGAAGAGGCTGCAGGTCCGGGTGACGAAGCCTGTCGTTGCCCTGAGTGATGAGGTCTGGGTGGGGTGGCAGGGTAATTGGGTCGGATATTGACAGGCCGAGCAACGTGGTATATCAGTGCTGCCTGGACCACTCTGGAGTGATCATGATGATGCGCGCTCTGCCCCTGTGGAGTTTGAGCAGGACCTAATGAACCAGTGGGAACAGTGGGAAGGCATAAAGGAGTTGGCCTTTCCACGGCATCAGGAATGCGTCCAAGATCGATCCCGAGGAGAGACCTTGGAAGGAGCAGAACATCTGGCATTTTCTGCTCTCGCGGTGAGCGAACAGGTCTATGTGAGGAAACATCTCCACTTCTGGAAAGCAGAACGCCTCACATGGGGCAGAGTGATCACTCGTAAGACAGGAAAGACCTGCTGAGTCAAAGCGCCAAGACGTTCCGAACGCCTGGGAGAAAGGACATCACCAGCTCCATTGAGTGGGCCAAGCAAAAGTCCCAGAAATGGATGGCCTCCTGACAAAAGGGGGGAGGACCATGTCCCTCCCTGGTTATTTATGAAGCACATGGCCATTGTGTTGGCTGTAAACACCGAGATACCACGGCCTTGTAGCTGCCGCTGGAACCCCTGGCACGCCAGGCGGACTACTCTCATTTTTGGGGCATTGATGTGGAATGCCAGCTCCCGAGAAGACCAAAGGCCTTAAGCTCGGAGGTGACCATGAGCACTCGAGCAGAGAGATGACGCGTCCGTCGTCAGGGGCAGTGAGGGCTGGGGCGGATGGAACCGCATCCCTGCCCACACCAGGGAGGGAGTTAGCCACCACTCTAGGGAGCCTAAGGTGCTCGAGGGAACGGTGACTACCATGACCATTGGCTCCCTGTCCGGGTGGTACGCCAAGGTGAGCCGGACTTGGGGAGGATGGAGGCGGAACTTGGCGTGTTTGGTTACAAACTTGCGGGCAGCCATGGACCCAGGAGACTGAGACAAGTACGAGCCGAGGTCGTTGGGAAAGCCTGCAGACCTCGGATGATTGTTGCCATCGCCTAAAACTGCAGTTGTGATAAGCAGGCTCCGGCTAGGTAGGAGACCAGGATAGCCCCTAGGAAGTCCAACCTCTGCATGGGAACCAGAGTGGATTGCTCTATAGTCATCATCAGGCCTAGACCTGTGAATAAGACCGTGACGATGCCCACGTGCTGAGTGGTTTGTGTCTCGGAGCCTCCTCGGATAAGCGAATCGTCCAGATACGGAAAAACGCATATCCGACATCAGCTAAGGTAGGCGGCGACTATGGCCGTAAACCAGAAGTACTGACGGTTGGCTAGAAAGCGGAGGTATCTCCTGTGCGGAGGGAAGATGGCGTTGCGAAAGTACGCGTCCTTCATATCAAGGGCGGCATAGTAGCCCCCAGGAGGCAAGGATGGAATAATGGTTCCCAGGGATACCATGCAGAACTTCAACCTTATCCTAAACCGGTTGAGTCCGTGCAGGACTAGGAAGGTCTGAGACCTCCGTTCGAGTGGGGGACTAGGGCATAACGGGAGTAAACGCCCTTGCCCCTTTCGTCAGTCGGCGTCTGCACCTCTTGTACGAGGAATTGCTCGTGAGAGGGGTCCCTGAAGGAGGACAGGGCTGGAACAAATTAGAGGTGGTACCTATGCTCCACCGTGCGCAGGACCCAGCGATCTGAAATTAACTGGGGCCACGCCAGGAGAAAGCGGGATTGGGATCCCGGCCTGTGACTGGTACACCGCCCTCAGGCGCACCTTGGAAGGTTCGTCTTTGGTCCCAGTGGTAATTGCGAGGGACCTTGACCTTGGCTCTTTAGGGGTCCTGATGTTCGTCTGCGACCACCTTGGCCTCGCCGTTTGCCAAAGTCCTGTCTCTGGCTAGGCACAGAGTATGGCGGCTGGGGACAGAAAGGCCTGTGTTTGGTCGCTGGCATATGCATGCTAAGAGTGCATTAGGACCCTATTGTCCATCAGGCTTCGCAGCCTGGGGCTGTCTTTGCCGCGAAGAGGCCTTTACCAACAAAGGGTAAATCCTGAATGGCATACTGCGGCTCTAGCCGGAGGTTTGAAACCTGAAGCCATGAGATGCACCTCATGGCGACACCAAAGGCCAGAGTCCTGGCTGCTGAGTCTGCTGCGTCCAACGAGGCCTGGAGGGACGCTCTGGGTACCTTTTTCCCCCGTCCTCCAAGACGGCAGCGAACTCTTGGCGGGAGTTGTGAGGGAGAAACTCCATAAACTAAACTACCTTCACCCAGGTGCTATAATTATAGAAGCTAAGCAAGGCTTGTTGCTTTGCTACCCAGAGCTGCAGAGCCTCTGCAGAGTACACCTGGCGGCCAAGCAGGTTCATTCGCCAAGCCTCCTTCGGTTTCGGGGCTGGCGCCCGCTGGCCATGCCAACGTATCAGAATCGTGGTCCTGAGCATAAGATCTGCGCATGTGGGATGACACGGATGCGTGTCTGGATGGCCATGGAGGTACTAAAAGAAGGCACGGGCAGAGTCTCTGACTCTATCGGACCTTGCCCAACTCGGCACCGGGGACTGGCAGCGGGAGGCGTACCGGTACCTGGAACGAGATCCAGACCTGCAACCAGAACGGTGCCGGGAGGTCGACCGAGATCTCAAGGCTCGGGGAGAGGCTACAGGAGTCAAGGTACCTGTCGCGGTGCCAGGAGTCGGAACGGTGCCGATAGTGGGTCGGCGAACGGGATACCGACCGGTGCGGCGAGTGCGACCAGTACCGATGAGGAAAACAGCACTGGGACTGCAAGTGGTGTCGGGTGTGTCGACGGGACCTGGAGTGTCTGCAGGACCGTGATCATGAACGGTGCCGCTCTGCTGTGCTGACAGAGGACGGTCATATGAAGAGACTGTATTACCCGCACCAGCGGTGCCGGCGTCAGGCAGCATCGACTCTGTCCTGGCAATGAGATCCCTCACCATTGGTAATGTCTCCGGCGTGGAGGGAACAGCAGGTTCAACCACAGTGCATACTGGGGAGCTGTCAGGCATCGGATTCGACAGCTCTCGTGGGACCGGGATCGACGGTACCGAGGTCGTCAGAGCTTCGGTAGGTGTCGGTGCCGGGCGATCCAACCTAGACGAGCTCTCTGGCTGCGGTGCCGTCGGCACGGAAGCAGCAGGAGCAATAAGCTCAACCACGGCGCGTGCCGGGGAGCCATCAGGCACCGGATTCGACGGCCCTTGTGGGACTGGAATCGACGGTGCCGACGTTGTCGGTGCCTCAGAGGTGTCGGTGCCGGGCGATCCGACTTAGACGAGCTCTCTGGCTGCGGTGCCGTTGGCACGGAAGCAGCAGGAGCAATAAGCTCAACCACGGTGCGTGCCGGGGAGCTGTCAGGCACCGGATTCGACGGCCCTTGTGGGGCCAGGATCGATGGTGCCGATGTCGTCGGTGCCTCAGCAGGTGTCAGTGCCGGGCGATCCGACTTAGACGAGCTCTCTGGCTGCGGTGCCGTCGGCACGGAAGCAGCAGGAGCAGTAAGCTCAACCACGGCGCGTGCCAGGGAGCCGTCAGGCACCGGATTCTACGGCCCTTGTGGGACCGGGATCGACGGTGCTGACGTCATCGGTGCCTCAGCAGGTGTCGGTGCCGGGCGATCCGACTTAGACGAGCTCTCTGGCTGCGGTGCCGTTGGCACAGAAGCAGTGGGAGCAGTAAGCTCTACCACGGCACGTGCCGGGGAGCTGTCAGGCACTGGATTCAATGGCCCTGGGGGACTGGAATCGACGGTGCCGATGTCATCGGTGCCTCTGCAGGTGTCAGTGCCGGGCAATCCGACTTAGACGAGCTCTCTGGCTGCGATGCAGGTGGCACGGAAGCAGCAGGAGCAGGGGGCTCAACCACGGCGCGTGCCGGGGAGCCGTCAGGCACCAGCAGGAATTGTAGGCTTTCTCGATCTCGGAGGAAGGGAGCGGTGCCGAGTCGACTTCAGTGCTGGCGACGGCCGGTGCCGAAAGGCCTTGGCGGTACCGGCGGGGTCCGGTGCCGAGGAGGCGCTTCTGCCAGCCGCTTGATCATCGCTCGGCGCCAAAGGTGGAGGGGTAAGTGAAAGTCCCGCTCCTTTTTGTTCTCGGCTTAAAAGCCTTGCAAATGGGGCACTTAGCTGTCAAGTGTGATTCCCTGAGGCACTTCAAACAGGAGTCGTGTGGATCTCCCTTCGGCATCAGCTTCTGGCAAGCCGAGCCCATTTTAAAACCCGGTGAGCCGTGCATGGGCTCCGGCACCGGGTTCATGGAAGGGGCTACTTCCTGAACCCCGCTAACTATTACTAAACTAACTATGTTAGCAAAGAAAAAACGTATAACTATACAAATATATATATAAAAGGATTATAACTGCATAACTATATATGAGAACTATGAGTAGCTAGGGAAGTGGAGGTCAGCTAAGCTGCGCTCCACTGTTCCAACGACCGACACGGGCGGTAAGAAGGAATTGAAGAGTGGGCGGGCCAGCAGGGGTATATATCGAGCACCATGACGGCGCCACTCTAGGGGGCGACCTGCCGGCCCACTGAGTTGCTAGGGTAAAAGTTTTCCGACGAATGTGCACGCGCGGCGCACACACCTAACTGGAATGGATATGAGCAATCACTCGAAGAAGAATTTCTTTTACTTTTAAAATATTTTCAACATTAACCAGATGATTAAATATGTAGAGTATGACACCCAAAGATACCACTCTATGCAGTAAAGTTAAGAAGAACAGAATATGCAATACAATATCAATAACCTTAGATCCAATTACCCATTGCTAGAAATTCCAATATAAACAATTTAAAGTTCTTGAAAAACAGTAAGAAGTTAAGGTTTCAAATATGACCTTTTTGATAATACAAGAAATGCTACTTAAACATTAGGATGAACCATGAAAATACATACAATAATAAATTACTGTTTTCCCAATTATGGCAATTAAAAAAAAATCTCTCTACATCATTTAGATCAGTGGTTCTCAAATTATTTGATCAGGCACCCCTTCTTTGTGTCTGTAGTCACTTATGCTCTCCCCCAAAGTACATATATCACCATCCAGCTCTGAAGGCAGTACCATGCCAGCAACAACACAGAAGTAAGGGTGGCAATGTGAAAAGTGATAAATATCACTTTTCACAGCAGACTTAGTGCCCCATTGCCACTCTTATTTCTTTGCTGCTGCTGACATCCCAGGGCTGACAGCCAGACCCCCACCACCTCCAGGTGAGGGATCGTTGGGGGAAGGAAAGCCTGAGCTGGGCTGCCTCCTGGTGAGGGAATGGAGCTACCTCGGGCTGACAGCCAGAGCTCTTAAAAAAAAACAAAACAAAACAAAACAAAACAGCAAAGCACAAAGCTGGCCCCTCCCTTGACACATTCCCACGCCTCCCTTGAGAGGGCTGGCCCCATAGTTTGAAAATTGCTGATTTAGAGTAATTCTTCCTTCATCACATGCTTAAATGTGTTGCTGAATCAGAGCCAGATAGAGGGGGAGCAAGAACAATTATCAACTCAAACTAGAATTTTAGAATTTTCCTCCCCCCTTTAAGAGTTTATTGACAAGAATTCAATTATCTTTTTTCCCTCCAAAAGGATAGTATGCAATGAGACAGAATAAAGAAAGTATTTGGAATCTGATTTGGAGTTTCATTCAGATCCAGAGATTTGACCACATTTTAGATAATTGATTTTAGTTCAACAGAAATAATATAAACAATTTTTGAGGATAAATCACAACATCAGCTGAAACAATCTAGGCATCCAATAACACTATATATACTTGCAAATGTGAGACTCTTAAGAAAAGGAAAACCTAAAACTAAGACTCTGTCTACACTAACACTTTTGTTGGTAAAACTTTTGCCAGTCAGCAGTGTGAAAAAACAACTCCTTGACCGACATAAGTTTCATCAACCATAGCACCAGCGTGGACAGTGTTATGTCAGTGGGAGACACTTGTTGGGGGTGGTTTAATTATGCTGAAGGGAAAGCGCCCATTGACCTAGGACAGATACATGGGACATCTTTCAATGGTGCAGCTGTGCTGCTGTAAGGTCTATAGACATAGCCAAAGCCATAGTAACTAGCCAAGAAATCTGTGTGCCCAACCTTCAGTGTCATAATTCCATATACAAAAATAGCATGAGATGTTGTACTTATGATAAAGTTGGGCCATAATACCAAGAATCTGGGTGTCTATCCTTAAATAATACCATTTACCCATGCCAGCACTAGCCTGAATGTGTTAAACCCCTTACATGATAGGATGTTACGTGTGCATATATGGCAGCAGGGATCTACACAATATTACTGTCCAGAGGGATGTCAACAGTGTTCAAAGCTATGATGATGGCATATGAGTGCCAGCGTCACTATCTCAAGATTAATTTGCCAATATTAGTTCATGCCAACACTAGGGCAATGAATGCCCTTCCTAGTACCTTCTGATTTATAAGACAGGTGAGGAAATGAAGCTTATGTCATCTCTTCAATTTTTAAAAAATATATCCAATGTTCAATTTATTATGCTGACTCAGTAGTAATGGAAAGAGATTTTCAAAAGGTGAAAAACGAGAAGCAGCACTACCATCAATCTTTCAAAAATGTTATAATAAATTAATAGATTCATTCATAGGTTTCAAGGCCAGAAGGGACTATTGTGATAATCTACTCTGAATTCTGGTACAACACAAGCCACGGGACTTTCCCAAAATAATTCCGAGAGCAGATCTTTTATAAAAACATCCAATTGATTTAAAATTGGTCAGTGATGGAAAATCCACCATGGCTCTCGGTAAGTTGTTCCAATAGTTAATTATTCTTAGTGTTAAAAATGTATGCCTTATTTCCAGCCTGAATTTGTCTAGCTTCAATTTCCAACCATTGCATCATGTTATACCTTTCTTTGCTAGATTAAGGAGTCCATTATTAAATATTTGCTCCTCATGTAGGTACTTATAAACTATCATCAAGTCACCCCTTAACCTTCTCTTTGTTAACATAAATAGATTGAGTTCCCTGAGTCTATCACTGTTAGGCACATTTTCTAATCTTTTGGTTATTCTCATGATTCTTCTCTGAACCCTCTCCAATTAATAAAAATGTTAAATAGGCTAGGGCCAAGGATTGATCCCTGCAAGACCCTACTAGAAAGATACCCTTTTGATGATGATTCACCATTTACAATTACATTTTGAGAACTATCAGGTAGCCAGCTTTTAATCCATTTATTGTGTGCCATGTTAATGTTATATCATTCTAACTTTTTAATCAAAATGTCATGCAGTACCATGTGAAATGCCTTACAGAAGTCTAAGTAGAATACTCAAGGAGTTAATAGAGGAGGTATCTGAGCCTCTAGCTATTATCTTTGGGAAATCATGGGAGACGAGGGAGATTCCAGAAGACTTGGAAAAGGGCAAATATAGTGCCCACCTATAAAAAGGGAAATAAAAACAACCCAGGAAACTACAGACCAGTTAGTTTAACTTCTGTGCCAGGGAAGATAATGGAGCAAGTAATTAAAGAAATCATCTGCAAACACTTGGAAGGTGGTAAGGTGATAGGGAATAGCCAGCGTGGATTTGTAAAGAACAAATCATGTCAAACTAATCTGATAGCATTCTTTGATAGGATAACGAGCCTTGTGGATAAGGGAGAAGCAGTGGATGTGATATACCTAGACTTTAGTAAGGCATTTGATACGGTCTCGCATGATATTCTTATAGATAAACTAGGAAAGTACAATTTAGATGGGGCTACTATAAGGTGGTGCATAACTGGCTGGATAACCGTACTCAGAGAGTAGTTATTAATGGCTTCCAATCCTGCTGGAAAGGTATAACAAGTGGGGTTCCGCAGGGGTCTGTTTTGGGACCGGCTCTGTTCAATATCTTCATCAACGATTTAGATGTTGGCATAGAAAGTACGCTTATTAAGTTTGCAGTTGATACCAAACTGGGAGGGATTGCAACTGCTTTGGAGGACAGGGTCAAAATTCAAAATGATCTGGACAAATTGGAGAAATGGTCTGAGGTAAACAGGATGAAGTTCAATAAAGATAAATGCAAAGTGCCCCACTTAGGAAGGAACAATCAGTTTCACACATACAGAATGGGAAGAGACTGTCTAGGAAGGAGTATGGGAGAAAGAGATCTAGGGGTCATAGTGGACCACAAGCTTAATATGAGTCAACAGTGTGATACTGTTGCAAAAAAAGCAAACGTGATTCTGGGATGCATTAACAGGTGTGTTGTAAACAAGACACGAGAGGTCATTCTTCCGCTTTACTCTGCGCTGGTTAGGCCTCAACTGGAGTATTGTGTCCAGTTCTGGGCACCGCATTTCAAGAAAGATGTGGAGAAATTGGAGAGGGTCCAGAGAAGAGCAACAAGAATGATTAAAGGTCTTGAGAACCTGACCTATGAAGGAAGGCTGAAACAATTGGGTTTGTTTAGTTTGGAAAAGAGAAGACTGAGAGGGGACATGATAGCAGTTTTCAGGTATCTAAAAGGGTGTCACCAGGAGGAGGGAGAAAACTTGTTCACCTTAGCCTCCAATGATAGAACAAGAAGCAATGGGCTTAAACTGCAGCAAGGGAGATTTAGGTTGGACATTAGGAAAAAGTTTCTAACTGTCAGGGTAGTTAAACACTGGAATAGATTGCCTAGGGAAGTTGTGGAATCTCCATCTCTGGAGATATTTAAGAGTAGGTTAGATAAATGTCTATTAGGGATGGTCCTGCCATGAGGGCAGGGGACTGGATTCGATGACCTCTCGAGGTCCCTTCCAGTCCTAGAGTCTATGAGTCTATAAGTATCAATACTATTACTTTTATCAACCAAATTCGTAATCTCATAACAAAAAGGATTGACATTAATTATATTACTCTCCTTTAATTCTTTATTAAGTCCCATAAAAAGTGAGAGCAAGAGCCTGATGCTGGCAGTACTGGAGTTCAAGTCATATTGCAGCTGACTTGTAACATTCACTTTCAGAAATGTCAAAATCCCAGGCTTCACAGAAGGTATTCTAGCACAATTACAAGACAAATGCCACCAATCTTACTGAAAATTCTCCTTCCAGTTAATCAACAATTGCAGAGTGAGCATCTGAAGCATAGCTATCTTCTTACCCAGAGCAGAATAAATAACTAGTCTACTCAGCCAAAAGAAGGAAAATAATTAGGAGCTGACAAAACTTGAAATTTAGCGACACATTCCACTGTCAGTAATTCTCTCCTTCCTTAAACTAAACATTCTCCACTCCTACTCTCTAAGTCGACAATCTCAGAATGTATCTCATTTTCTTTGCCTTTAAGAATAATGCTATCACTAGCTAGCTTCTGATATAAATATTTTTTAAAAGCCTTATCTACCCTGGAGATTGCCCTCATTCCAGCCACTGTGCCCACTTTACCACTGTAGCTGCACCCATGCAATGCCCCATGTAGACAAAATAAAATGCTATAACTCACAACTTGAAATGTGTAGTTTGATCTGATTTCAAACAGTGGTAACCTCAATCAATGCAAATAGTGACTTTGTCAGGCAGGGGTCAGAGTTTGAGTGAGATGTTTGTTAGTTGTAGACTATGTGGAGAAGATGGTAAACTTGTGGCAAAACCAGGTGAAGGGGCAAAAGTAGCAGTATGAGCTTGAGGACCATTGTGGGCACCTGTTTAGGGGTCCCATGCCAAGGCTTCCAGAGAGTGGGGGAAAAACCCTCTTCACTTCTCTGTAGCCAGAAGAAAAGACTTCAAAGAAAGAGGAAGGCTGTGTCCCAGAGAGAGCAATGGACAGTGTTTTATACTTCATTAGGACTTTATTCCCCTGAAGACCTCCTAGAAGGAAAGAACTAAAATTAAAAAACCCTGAGAAATAAAGAAAGACTGTGGACTGGTGAGGGAAACTCAGGCAGCAGCTGCATCTGGCTGCTCAGAGGTCAGGTGCACCTGTAAAGTAAAGATTCCTAGAAGACCCCCTTTAAAAACAAAGAATAAAGAAAAGCTTTCCACTTAACAACAAATAGAGCTATATGAGTACTGCATTTAACAATAAAGTTAATTTACCTGTAAAGTTTTTAAAGTTTTCTTCAGCCCATCAATTTCTTTTTCTTTTGTTTCTATAGCAAGCTGATATCTGCCCTTTAAATCAAAAGTCATACTTTAGCATTTGGAAAAACCAAACATATTATGACAAAAACTTGTCAACCACAAGTGTAAAGAATATAAAGCACTACTCTACTGTGATAGATTCTTGATCCTGGAGAACAATCTGCATGCAAAACAATCATGTAGCATTTAGCTAAGTCAATATCTGGAGTATTTAGAAATCTGCTAAAAAGAGATTAAAACAGACCACAGTGGTGATTTTTTTCCCCCACTTACAAGTAGTCTGGGAACTTTGGACTCCAAGTGGATTATTTCCTTTATGGCAGAGAAATGTGAGGCATAAATGCAGGATTAATAAATTATCCCAGTTTTGAACCAAGATATTAAATACCAAAACAGCACAATGTAGAGTCATTTATCTATACCAGTAGTTCCCAGACTTGTTCTGTCGCTTCTGCAGGGAAAGCCCCTGGCAGGCCGGGCTGGTTTGTGTACCTGCCGTGTCCGCAGGTTCGGCCAATCATGGCTCCCAGTGGCCATGATTCGCTGCTCCAGGTCAATGGGAGCTGCTGGAAGCGGTGCATGGGCCAAGGGACGAACTGGCCGCTGCTTCCAGCAGCTCCCATTGGCCTGGAGCAGCAAACCATGGCCACTGGGAGCCGCAATCGGCTGAACTTGTGGATGCAGCAGGTACACAAACCAGCCCAGCCTGCCAGGGGCTTTCGCTGAAGAAGCAGGGGAACAAGTTTCGGAACCACTGATCTATATATTGGACCAAGGTCTTCTCAGAAACAACTTTTTCTGTTTTCTCAATCAGCAAATATAATGGGTCAGATTCTGATCTCAATTACCCTGTGAAACTCTAAAACACTTCAGTGCCGTTACTCCAGATCTGAGTGCAGAATCAAGCCAAAAGACTTTGGCCCAGATCAAAGGTATTTAGACTCCCAGTTTCCAATGAAATCAATTGTAATTAAGGGGACAAATACCTTTGAGGATCTGGGCCTTTGTCCCTGGAACAACATGTTCAACTCTAGTGTGTTCTTTCTTTCAGTTTCCAGAATGCTATTGGTTAAATTATGTGCAGACTTATATCTCATGCAATCTCCCAAAATCACCTGTGTGAGTAAAATTATTTCAATGGAATGCATACAATATTAGTGCAGAATTTGTCCTTTGTGTTAACAAAGGATGGGTCAATTTACTCATGCAATTACATTAGTACAAATCAAAGTGATTACTGATTTTGGTGGTGTTGAAAATGGTATAAAATCAGTGCAAAATTTGACACTTCACCAACAGCCGTCGGGAAAATTGGAAAACACCAACCAAGGTGACACCTAGGAGTGTGTGGAGATGCTGTACAATCTAAAAAGAGCTCTCCTCTCCCTCTAGTGGATACTGTTAACCAATAATTTAGAAGGCACTCACTGCTTTACACTCAACATATTTTTAAACGGATTTACCGGTAGGTATACTGGTGCAAGTTTATGTACAGATACTCTTGTTTCAGTTAAAGAATTTATTATTATTTTGATTAATCCTATTTAAAAAAAAAAAGGATGAAGCTAAACTGAAATAAGACTGTCCACACACAAATTTGTACTGGTTTAACTATCTTGGTTTAAAAACATACTATTAGTTAAACGAGTACAATTTTCTGTGTAGATAAGGTCTCAGGGCCTGTTTACATGAGAAAGTTACTCCAGGTTAACTTAAATTGGTGTAAAACCCAATTTAAACAGACACTTATTTCAGTTTAAGGCCATGGCTACACTAGAGAGTTGCAGTGCTGGTGAGGGGGTTACAGCGCTGCAACTTAGGATGTGGCCACACTTGCAAAGCACGGCCAGCGCTGCAACTCCCTGGTTGCAGCGCTGGCTGTACATCCGGTCGAGCCTCAGGTGTAGGGATTCCAGCGCTGGTGATCCAGCGCTGGTCAGCAAGTGTGGATGCCCACCAGCGCTTTTATTGACCTCCGGGGTATAAGGAGGTATCCCAGCATACCTTAGAAGCCTCTCTGATAATCATGCACACTCCACTGCCCTGGGCTCAGCTGACCCCACCTTTAAATGCCCCGGGAATTTTAAAAATCCCCTTCCTGTTTGCTCAGCCAGGTGTGGAGTGCAATCAATCATTCAATCAATCAGCGACCATGCCTCCATGCCCCAAACGAGCCCCAGCATGGAACATTTCCGAGCTGCAGGACCTCATCAGTGTTTGAGGTGAGGAAGCTGTGCAAGCACAGCTGCGCTCCAGAAGGAGAAATTATGATACCTATGGGCAGATATCACAGTCCTTGCTGAGAAGGGGCCATGAACGGGATGCGTTGCAGTGCAGGGTCAAAATAAAAGAGCTGAGGAGTGCTTACTGCAAAGCCCGTGAGGGAAATCGCCACTCAGGAGCTGCCCCCACAACCTGCTGTTTTTACAAGGAGCTGGATGCCATACTTGGGTGTGACCCCACTGCCAATCCTAGGAGCACGATGGAGAGTTCAGAGCAGGGAGAAGTGGGGGAGGGTGTAGAGGAAGCCGACAGTGAAGCTACTGGCGTGGAGGGAGACACCCCGGAGTCCCAGGAGGCATGCAGCCAGGAGCTCTTCTCAAGCCAGGAGGAGGCTAGCCAGTCGCAGCAGCTGGAAGTTGCTGGTGAGGAAGAAGCTGAGGAGTGTGCTCGGGGTAAGCAGATTTTTATGTTTTGGGAGAGGAGGGTTTGGGTTATGGCTGCCTGCATTCATGCCTAACCGTGGAATAGCCCATTGATTTGCTCTATCACATCTCTGTAATCTGCCTCGGTAATCTCTTGAAAAGTTGCAGCCAGAGCGTGCGCAATGTGCTTTCGCAAGTTTATAGGGAGAGCCACCATGGTCCTTGTCCCAGTCAGGCTAACTCGTCCGATCCACTGTGCAGCGAGGGGTGGGGGGACCATGGCTGCACACAGGCAAGCTGCATAGGGGCCAGGGCGGAATCCACATTGCTGTAGAAGACCCTCCGTCTCTTCCCAGGTAACACGCAGCAGTGATATATCTGGCAGTAGGAAACCCTGTTGAGAATTTAGGGATACTTGAGTGCAGGGCGCCAGGTTCGCGGTCCCCCCCCAGCCCCGCGGTGCATTCCGGTCTCCCCACCCCCTTCCAGCACATAGCCAGCCCCGCGGTGCGCTCCAGTCTCCCCCCTCTCCTTTCCAGAGGGCAGCCAGCCCTGCGGTGCGCTCCGGTCTTCCCCCCCACTTCCCAGCAGGCAGCCAGCACCGCGGTGCGCTCCGGTCTCTCCCCCCTCCCCTTCCCAGCAGGCAGCCAGCCCCGCGGTGCCCTCCGGTCTTCCCCCCCCTTCCCAGCAGGCAGCCAGCACCGCGGTGCGCTCCGGTCTTCCCCCCACTTCCCAGCAGGCAGCCATCCCCGCGGTGCGCTCCGGTCTTCCCTCCCCCTTTCCCAGCAGGCAGCCAGCCCCGCGGTGTGCTCCGGTCTTCTCCCCCTTTCCCAGCAAGCAGCCAGCACAGCTGTGCATTCCCCCGCCCCCCCCTCACCAGCAGGCCAGCAGTTATGCGGACCGCCCCCACCGCCAGCAGCTCGCCACCTTCCTGTTCACTACTGTCCCCTGTGCAGGACACAAGCTACCTCCTGTACCCAGTGCAGATAAACCCCAGTGACCCATCGGTCAATTCCCCCTCCCAGGTGCAGTCGGGGCAGAAACACTCACCCCATTGCTCGCCATGCCTTCGCTTCCCTGGCCTCTCTGTGTTATGTTAGGTATGTGGGAAGGATGCTACAAAAAGTCTAAAAACTCCTTCACTGTGTGATAATAAACAATGTGTAAAAAAAAGCCTCTGTGTATTACATGTTTCTATCTATGTTTTTTTTAGTGACCTTGACTAATGCAGCCGGATCACCGGCCTCACGTCGCTTGCAGAACTTGAGAAAAAATCCGCGAAAATCAAAAGAAGAATTGATCAAAGCAGTTATGATTCACTACAACAGAGAAAGTAGGAAGACGCAGGAATGGAGAGAGAAAATGTATGAGTGGAGGCAAACAGAAAGCAGGAGAAAGGAATTGGCTACCAAAAAAACCTCAAAGCAGATGATAAGCCTCCTGGCTCGCCAAACTGAGTCTTTCAAGTCTCTTGTAGCCATGCAGGCAGATCTGTACCGTGGTAACCCACACCCCTCCCAAAGCTCTCTTTCTTGTTCCCCAGTATTTGCACAAAACACCTTTCTCCAGCAACCAGTTTCTTATTACCCCCAGCTGCCCTCAGCACCTGTACGATCACCTACCAGCCCTGATAACTACAATTCTTACCCTGTGCACTCCACCCCCATTACCCTGCAGCATAGTAATCCTGAAGTGCAGCAGATATTGAACAGTAATCGAAACAGGACATATATTGAACAGTAATCGAAACAGGACATATTCAAACCTCTGAATGTACAGTCCACCACCCTAACCCTCCTGGCCTTTTATGTACTGTACTTTGAATAAAGGATTTTATGGCTTTTACAATATGTTTTATTATTGCAGGAAGTGGTAAATATTGTACCCCGAGGTAGAAAGGAGCACAGCAAAGGCACCAAACATTACTGTTGGCTCTCAGCATCAAATTGCTCCCTTAAGGCATCCCTAATCCTTGAAGCCCTTTCCTGGGCCTCTCTAGTAGCCCTGCTCTCTGGCTGTGAAAATTCATCCTCTAGGCGTTGAACTTTGGAGGTCCATTCCTCACTGAATCTTTCACCCTTCCCTTCACAAATATTATGGAGGGTACAGCACGCGGATATAATAGCGGAGATGCTGCTTTCCCCCAAATCTAGCTTCCCATAAAGACACCTCCAGCAGGCTTTCAAACGGCCAAAAGCACACTCCACAGTCATTCTGCACCAGCTCAGCCTGTAGTTGAACCGGTCCTTGCTCCTGTCAAGCTTCCCTGTATACGGTTTCATGAGCCATGGCATTAAGGGGTAAGTGGGGTCTCCAAGGATCACACTGGGCATTTCGACGTCCCCTACTGTGATCTTGCGGTCTGGGAAAAAAGTCCCAGCCCTCAGCCTCCTGAACAGGGCACTGTTCCGAAAGATGCGTGCATCATGCACCTTTCCAGGCCATCCTGAGTAAATGTCAGTGAAACGCCCACGGTGATCCACAAGCGCCTGCAGAACCACGGAGAAATACCCCTTGCGATTAACGTACTCTGATGCCAGGTGGGGTGGTGACAGAATAGGAATATGTGTCCCATCTATTGCCCCTCCACAGTTAGGGAAACCCATTTCTGCAAAGCCATCCACAATGTCCTGCACGTTCCCCAGAGTCACAGTTCTTCTTAGCAGGGTGCGATTAATGGCTGTGCAAACTTGCATCAGCACCATTCCAACGGTGGACTTTCCCACTCCAAACTGGTTCGCCACCGATCGGTAGCTGTCTGGAGTTGCCAGCTTCCAGATTGCAATAGCCACCCACTTCTCCACTGGCAGGGCAGCTCTCAATCTCGTGTCCCTGCGCCGCAGGGTAGGGGCGAGCTCAGCACACAGTCCCATGAAAGTGGCTTTTCTCATCCGAAAGTTCTGCAGCCACTGCTCGTCATCCCAGGCTTGCAGGACAATGTGATCCCACCACTCAGTGCTGGTTTCCCGAGCCCAAAGGCGCCGTTCCACAGTGCTCAGCACGTCTGTTACTGCCACAAGCAATTGAGTGTCTTGAGCGTCAGGCGTTTCAATATCATCGTGTGGCTCCTCACTGTCACTTTGCAGCTGAAGGAATAGCTCCACTGCCATGGGTGATGTGCTGGCAACATTCATCAGCAAGGTCCTCAGCAGCTCAGGCTCCATTTGTAACAGAAATCTCAGAAATCGCGCTGCAGACTCACAATGCCACCAAACTGCTCAGAATGTGTAGCAAAGCACCACGGGGCGTTGGAACAGGAAGCGGAAAGACCCGCCCACTTCCTTCCCCTTCCCACAAGCCACAGCACCAAAATGGGACGAGGTGCTCTGTGGGATAGCTGCCCACAATGCACCACTCCCAACAGCACTGCAAGTACTGCAAATGTGGCCACACTGCAGCGCTGGTAGCTGTCAGTGTGGCCACACTGCAGCACTGGCCCTACACAGCTGTACGAACACAGCTGTAACTACCAGCGCTGCAAAACTGTAAGTGTAGCCATGGCCTAAGTGTGTCTTATTTTGGTTTAACATAAGTGGCTAAAGAAATGAATTCAGCTGAATCAACATAAGCCACTCTTAAAACAAAACAAGTGTCTGTAAAAGAGTTTTGCACTGGTTTAACTGAACCAGTTTTTAAACACTCTTTTAGTTAAACAAATGCAAGCTTGTGTGTGTAGACAAGATTTGAGACATAACGCCACCAAGAGCTTCTGCTCAGGTGGCACACCTCTGTACTGTTTCAACATGGGACACAACCAAGGCCCACATATTTTGTCTTGTTTTTTAGTGAAACCAGTTCTTAAAATTCCAACATAATGTGTAACGTGTATACTCCTATTTGTAGGTTATTAAAGATTATACCAAATGCCGAAGTATGTAAGTAACGCTAGTTATTTAAACAGAGTTGAATAAAACTACAGATTCAGCTACACGTAGCAGGAAACTTATTGTGACCACTAAAGCATACTAAAATTAGAAGACAAAGTATGTTGGTGATACTGAAGAGAGAAGGGTAATTAACTGTAATAGCCTTTCTTCAATAATGAGTAAAATCAAACAGACTCCTTTGCAGGTTATATCTATTTGTTGCTTGGTCAAATATCAGGGAACACAGCTGGAAAAAAAAATCAGATAAACACTTATCTATTATTCATCAGCTTGGAGTCTCCACCCATAGACTAAAAACTACAAATGCCTGTTCAAATACAAATACAAAACCCACACCTTTGTAACCTCTGAATCTTATATAAAAGAAAAACATATAGTGAAATCTATGATAAATATTTAATTTATTATAAATATAAAAGTACACAAATATACTAAAGTTGTAATTCAAATTTACACCAAAACACGTTAGAGCTGATTTATTTTCTTTAAGTTTTAATGTATTATTAATGGTACAAGAGGAAAGGTTAAGAATATTAATACTGACTTTAAGTTTCCTATCTTTGGTCAAACCTTAACATTATTTAATAGTTTTAAATGTAATTTCCTTGTTTTAATTTCTTTTCTTAAAAAATGTGGCTATTATAAAGTACTCAAGAATGAGACTCCATATGTAAGAATACTGTAGTAGTACAAGACACATTATTGGGTATACACATTAGAAAATTAATACTGCTTTCCTGCAAATCTTGCAATTTATAGATTAAATATTGGGTTTGCAATGCAAGTAGTACAAAGCCTTAAAAGTATTAGATGCCACAATTGAGATTCTAATATTAATACTGTACTAATTTACACCCAGAAGGATCTAAAACTTAGGGCCTGCTCTTGCTGTTCTGACCTGCACAGTGTGAATTTTGCCTGAGAGACGACTGAGCCACTGACTTCCAATACTGTATAACTTCCATTGTGTAAGCACACAAGAGCTGTAGTACTCAGCTATTTAAATGGAAGTGTAAACTGTATACTGTATATGGATCATTATTGATCATTAAAATTCAGCCACCTCTGGGGTCAAATTCAGCAACCATTTAAAAGAGTGCACATTAACAATTATTTAAGATCAGAGATGAAAAATACTTTATCCAGTTGAAACAAGAGGAATTTTAGGCAAGTACAATTACTTAAATCAAAATTTAGCCAGGTCAACCTTATGAAAACCATCAGCATTTTTCATTCTATGCTTAATTTAATATTGTGCAGTTAAACTAGTATACTTATATGCATTAATAATATTTTCTTACTATATTTTAGTACAGCACCTAGCACATTGGGAACTTAATCTCAGATGTGCCCTCTAGGTACTACTGTTATAAAAATAACTAATAATTGCTTATTATTACTACATGATCTTTTATAGTTTATACTCAAAACAAATGTAATGTACATTTAAAATTTTTATACCACCTGTCACATATTTCTTCCACTGAATGATAAATTAGAGTAATAATGTAATTGCACACAGTACCTTTTCTTCTTCCATGGTAAACGTCCTTGTTTGTAACTTCATTGCCAATAGTGGATAAAATTAAAAATGGTATGTTAAAACAACATATACTATATTTTTGCTTCTGTAGGATTAATTTTATTCCTATACTTTGACACTGGAACATAGTAGGATTAATTTTATTATTAGAGAAGTAGGATTAATTTTATTTATATCCTCTGACAACAGAATATAGTTAATAGTTACACAAAACAATGTAAATGCTTTACTTTTATCACAGTTCTACAATAGCACCAAATGTATGAACCTAAACCAACTTTTCCCTGTCGGGTTGGAAAGGAAAATTTTTTTTCACCTGCTAATTTATTTTTTCTGAGTTAGCATGTTGTTTAACCCAATATTAGTGGATCAAATCCTTCAGCACCATGTGCAGGGGCAATCTCAAGCCCCATGACACTTACTCCAGACATTTTTTCAGTCCTTGTAGATGATCCACAATACATAATCAACAAAAAAAAAAATAACTTTGATGAAAAAGCAAATTACAGTTACAAAAAGAAATTGTTATTTACTGTAACTGTGGTTCTTTGAGATGTGATGCAGATATACACACATCTAGTGCACTGGGGCCAGAGAATTTTGCCTAGGAGTATCTGTAGGTGGAGTGGTGCTCATACCTCATAGCTGTAGCCCCTCCCTGGCTAGATGAGGTAGTGCCGCCACAACTCCCCTCAATTCATACTAACCATATGTCAAAAGTATAGACTCCAATGCAGAGTGGATGGAGGGTGGGTTGTGGAATACATGTCTGTATCACAGCTCAAAGAGGAGGTTACTTACTGTAACTGGAGGCAGTATGTGTTCCTGTGGAGTGAGCTGTAAGACCCCCAGCAGGGGGAAGTTTGATATCTTATAGCATTAAAGTATTTGAACAATATGCAGCCCAAGATCCGCTTATAGATCCTTCATGAGGATATGGCTTGTCCCCTTGATCTCTCCACCATGGCAACAAAGAGAATCTCAGAGACTTTCTAAGGGCCTAGCTCTTTGTAGGTAGAATGCTAGGGCATGTCTGATGTCAAGGGAGTTGCCGGGCGAGGCATGTGGTTTTGGAAAGAATACAGGTAAGTGGATTGATTGATTGAGTTGGAATTCAGACACAACTCTGGGAAGGAATCTGTGGTACAAGCATAGTGAAATCTTCTCCTTATGGAAAACCATGTAGGGAGGGTCTGCCATCATAGTTACTAGCTGACTGGCTCATCTGGACAAAGTGATAGCTAGTAGGAATGCAACTTTCATGAAAGGTGAGTCACGGTTCTGGTTGCCATAGGTTCCAAGGGGTGGTTCTGTGAGAGCTGAGAGGACGAGGTTAAGATCCCACTCAGGCATGGGTCTGACGACAGGTGGGAAGGTTCTGACCAAACCTTTCATAAATATATTGCCATTGGGTGCATGAAGATAGAGCATCCCTCCACTATGGGAAGGAAGGCACCAAATGCCACTAGGTTCACAAAGAGGGAGCTGAGGGCTAAACCCAATGTTTTCAGGGTGAAGAAATAATCTAGGACAACTGGGATGGTCACCATGTCAAGACAATGATGATGACAGTGCGCCCACTTCAAGAAGAGGCGCCACTTTGTCAAATAGCACATTCTGGTGGACTCTTTTCTGCTCTGGTTAAGGATCCATTGGACTGAGACTGAATATGCATGTTCTATGTTAGACACTGTCACAGGGTTCACTCACCACTAGTGGCACCTCCTGCTGGATGTCTTGGAAATTTATCCCTGCCAGGTGTTGCGCTACCGCTCTGGTGGTGTCTTCACTGGTGCTATCATGCCCTGGTGCCTCTCACTCCACGGGCTCGTCTCCTCTTCGTGGCTTGGCCCTCTGGCCAGGTCACTAAGGTTCTCCCCTTTTGGGGAATTCTAAGTCCTTCCAGACACACTATCTGTCTGGCAACTCCAACACCCTTGCCACTTCTCAGTGGCTGGTAGGGGAATCCAGGCCTGCCCACTGCACTGGGTTCCAGCCAAGGATCCTATAACAAGCAGCCAAGATCTCTACATGGTCCCACCCCTTGGTGCTGTTTCCCTGGCTGCTTTCATATCTGGCCTCCCCTCTCTCTGGGTTTGCCAGCCTCCCAACTCCCTCTACTCAAGAAGTGGCTGCAGCCTACTTCCCTGAAGCCCCCTCATCTGTAGCCAGCTTTCTGGCTTTATAGGCTCTATCTGTTTCTGCAAAGAGGAGCCTGTGTGCAATCAGTTAGTTCCCTGCTGCCTGGCTCCTCCTCCAGGTGCAGCCTGGGGAATTAATTGGCCAGCCAGGCCATCTTAACCCCTTCCAATCCTGTGTGGGGTGGACACCCCATTATAGATGCCCATCCAAACCCCAGGCCGTAAGGTGAAAAGAGCCTGGGTTGGGATGCCTGAGCCTCCCTTGGTCCTGTTTGAGAAGATCCAGGAATGACTGGAGCCTGACTGGTGGAGAATTTCAGGTGGTCTATGAACCAGAACTGCCAGGGCCAGTAGAGTACTATGAGAATGATGATAGTCTGTCCTGGAGAACTTTCCAGGCAGAAAGGTATATTGAAGGGCACCCATTCAGGGGAGCAGGAGAACATTACCCTGGGAGTATCTGCCTACAGCCCTCAAGCAGTAGATGGGAAGCTTTTGATTAATTTGTGATGCAAAGAGGTCTCATCAGGTAGTACCTGTCATAAACAGATAGCTAAGGGTTAATGTCTCTTTCACCTGAAACACCTGACCAGAGAACCAATCAGGAAACCGGATTTTTTCAACTTTGGGTGGAGGGAAGTTTGTGTAAGAGGTCTTTTGTCTGCCTGCCTGCTGTCTCTGAGCTTTGGAGAAGACGGGAAAAAAGACGGTGGCGTGGAAGAGGTGAACCTCTCAAACACCCTGGAACGTCTGCAGCGGCAACAAATTAAGGAGCTGTGCACTAGCTTTGCCCCATTGTTCTCAGCCACCCCAGGACGGACTGAACGGGCATACCACTCCATTGATACAGGTAATGCTCACCCAATCAGAACCCCACCCTACCGAGTGTCTCCTCATGCCCAAGCTGCTATAGAACGGGAGATCCAGAACATGCTACAGATGGGTATAATCCGCCCATCGACCAGTGCATGGGCATCTCCAGTGGTTCTGGTACCCAAACCAGATGGGGAAATACGCTTTTGCGTGGACTACCGTAAGCTAAATGCTGTAACTCGTCCGGACAACTATCCAATGCCAAGTACTGATGAGCTATTGGAAAAGTTGGGACGTGCCCAGTTCATCTCTACAATAGACTTAACCAAGGGGTACTGGCAAGTACCGCTAGATGAACCGGCCAAGGAGAGGTCAGCATTCGTCACCCATGCGGGGGTGTATGAATTCAATGTCCTTCCTTTCGGCCTTCGAAATGCACCCGCTACCTTCCAGAGGCTGGTAGATGGTCTACTAGCTGGACTGGGAGAATTTGCAGTTGCCTACCTCGATGATGTGGCCATTTTTTCAGACTCCTGGCCCGAACACCTACTACACCTGGAAAAGGTCTTTGAGGCGCATCAGGCAGGCGCAGGACTAACTGTTAAGGCCAAAAAGTGTCAAATAGGCCAAAACAGAGTGACTTACCTGGGGCACCAGGTGGGTCGAGGAACACCATAAACCCCCTACAGGCCAAGGTGGATGCTATCCAAAAGTGGCCTGTCCCAAGGTCAAAGAAACAGGTCCAATCCTTCTTAGGCTTGGCCGGATACGACAGGCGATTTGTACCACACTACAGGTCCAAATCGCTGCCCATTGACCGACCTGACCAAAAAGACCCAGCCAAATGCAGTTAAGTGGACTGATGAGTGTCAAAAGGCCTTTACCCAACTTAAGGCAACACTCATGTCTGACCCTGTACTCAGGGCCCCGGATTTTGACAAGCCATTCCTAGTAACCACAGATGCATCTGAGCGTGGTATAGGAGCAGTGCTCATGCAGGAAGCAACAGATCACAACTTCCATCCTGTCGTGTTCCTCAGCAAGAAACTGTCTGAGAGGGAAAGTCACTGGTCAGTCAGTGAAAAGGAATGCTATGCCATTGTGTACGCCCTGGAAAAGCTACGCCCATATGTTTGGGGACGGCGGTTCCAACTACAAACTGACCATGCTGCACTAAAGTGGCTTCATACTGCCAAGGGGAACAACAAAAAACTTCTTCGTTGGAGTTTAGCTCTCCAAGATTTTGATTTTGAAATTCAACACATCACAGGAGCTTCTAACAAAGTTGCTGATGCACTCTCCCGTGAGAGTTTCCCAGAATTCAGTAGTTAAAAAGTGTTCTTAAAATGTAGAAGGGAGTCTGTTAGTTATATACTTAGTAGTATATGTAAAGGTGCATGTGTGTATTAATCTGTTTATTTTCAAGTTCTAGAAGGAAATTGCCCACCTAGTGAGCTTCCCCACTGTCTGCAATTTGGGGGGCGTGTCATAAACAGATAGCTAAGGGTTAATGTCTCTTTCACCTGAAACACCTGACCAGAGAACCAATCAGGAAACCGGATTTTTTCAACTTTGGGTGGAGGGAAGTTTGTGTAAGAGGTCTTTTGTCTGCCTGCCTGCTGTCTCTGAGCTTTGGAGAAGTAGTTTCTACTTTCTAGTCTTCTGTTTCTAAGTGTAAGGACAAAGAGATCAGATAGTAAGTCATATGGTTTCTTTTCTTTGGTATTTGCATGAATATAAGTGCTGGAGTGCTTTGATTTGTATTCTTTTTGAATAAGGCTGTTTATTCAATATTCTTTTAAGCAATCGACCCTGTGTTATATCATCTTAATACAGAGAGAACATTTGTATGTATTTTTCTTTCTTTTTTATATAAAGCTTTCTTTTAAGACCTGTTGGAGTTTTCTTTACTTCAGGGAAATTGAGTCTGTACTCACCAGGGAATTGGTGGGAGGAAGAAATCAAGGGAGATCTGTGTGTGTTGAATTGGCTAGCTTGATTTTGCATTTCCTCTGGGTGAAGAGGAAAGTGCTTTTGTTTCCAGGATTGGAAACGGAGAGGGCAAATCCCTCTGTTTGGATTCACATAGCTTGTGTCTGTGTATCTCTCCAGGAGCACCTGGAGAGGGGAAGGGAAAAAAGATTATTTCCCTTTGTTGTGAGACTCAAGGGATTTGGGTCTTGGGGTCCCCAGGGAAGGTTTTTCAGGGGGACCAGAGTGCCCCAAAACACTCTAATTTTTTGGGTGGTGGCAGCAAGTACCAGGTCCAAGCTGGTAACTAAGCTTGGAGGTTTTCATGCTAACCCCCATATTTTGGACGCTAAGGTCCAGAATCTGGGAATAAGGTTATGATAGTACCACACCATGTGAAGAGATCAGTCAGGACTGTGTCATGTAGTTCCCATTTGCCGTCTATGCAGAGAGTCCTTCTCAGTATGTCAGCCAGGGAATCCTAAGAACTTGGGAGGTACACAACCTGTATGGTCACCTGGTTTCTAACACACAAATTCCTCTGCCTCAGAGCAGAGAGGGTAAGATCTTACCCTTCCCTGCCTGTTGACATAGACCACTGTGGTAATGTCAAATGGGATCTGCACGTGGAGGAAGCATATGAGGGGGAGGAAGGCTTTGCAGGCAAGATGGATTGCCCAGAGTCTCACGATGTTTATGTGTAGCCTGGCTTCCTGTGATGTATATGTACCTTGCACCATGTGGTGATCAAGATGAACACCCAATTCTGCAAGGGAAGCATCCATCACGATGATGGCCCTTGGTATAGAAGGGCTGAAAGGGGTCCCGGTCATTACCTTGGATGGATCAGACCACCAAATGAGAGAGACCAGAATGTCCAAGGGAACAGTGACCCTGGCATCTATGAGGTCTTTGGTTGGCTTGTAGGCAGAGCAAAGTCAGGCCTTTAGGCACCGCAGGTGAAGTCTCACAAGGGGCATCATGTAGGTGCTGGCGGCCATGTGTCCCAAAAGAGAGAGGCACTGGTGAGCTCTGGTGCAGGGCTTGTGGTGAATGCAGGCAGCCAGGGTGCTCATAATGGAGAACCAGTCCACCAGAAGGAAGGCTCACACAGAAAGCCCCTCTAAAGTTTATTGTCTGTGTAGGTGACAAAACAGACTTATGTTCTTTCATGCAGACCACTAAGGAGGTGTCAAAGAGACTAAATCATGAAGACAACTTCTTGCTATGATTGTTCCACTAAGAAGCCAGTCATCCAGGTACAGGAATACCATACAAGTCCCTGGCATCTCATTTGGGCCGCTACGACTACTTGGTGCTGTTGCTAGGCCGAAGGGGAGGATGTGAAACCAGTAATGTTGCTACCCCACCTTGAATCTCAGGAACTTCCTGTGAGACAAGTGGATGTCCACACGGAAGTATGCATCTTTCATGGCAAGAGCAATGAACCATGATTCCTCCTAGGGAGGGAATTATCGATATCAGTGTAACCATCCAGAATGTCAGCTTTCTGATTAATATATTTAGCTGACAAAAATCCAGGATGAGCCTCCACCCTCCACCTTTTTGAGAGATGAGGGAATACGGTGAATCGAACCCTCTCCCCTGGTATTGAGGCAGGATGACCTCTATTGCACCCTTGAGAAGCAGGGACACTGAAGACTCAATTGGTGAGAGGAATCCCCAAAAGGGAGTCAGGTGGGAGGGTGATGAGGTGGGAAGGAAAGAACCTCTGTGCAGTATCCGTGATGGATAATATCCAGTACCCAACTGTTTACAGTGATCTTGCCTCAACTGTGGGCAAGGTGGCCACCAAAGATGACGGGGCGAGGTAGGTGGCATCAAAGGTGATTCAAGCTCTCAACCAAAAATGACTCTGACTTCAGCTGGAAGAGGATTGAGGAGGTGGCAGTGGCCAGGGCTCAGAAGTGAGCTGTCTGGGACCTCTGTCATCTGTGGGGAGGTGGTTGTTGATAGTAGGATGGGTAGTCATTAGGTGGCTGTGGTCTAAAGGCCGCCTCTGGTGCTTCTTCCTGGGAGGCAGGGTGTAGATTCCAAGAAACCACAGAGTGGAGCATGAGTGATTCAGGGAATGCTGAGACTCATCGATCTTGTCATTAAAAAGACTGGCTTTGTCGAAAGGGAAGTCCTCAATAGTGTTTTAAACCTCTCTCAGGAAACCCACAGACCGGAGCCAAGAGTCTCTGCACATAACCAGTCTGGTGGCCAAGGAACAGGATTCAGTGTCAGCTGTGCCACCACGGCCTGAAGGGCCACCTTTGCCATCAGTCTCCCCTCATCTACCAAGGCCTGGAACTAGGCCTGGTCAGCCTCAGGGAGCTTGTCCTTAAATTCTGCCAGCTTGCTGTAGATACTGAAATCATACTTAGCAAACAGCACCTGGTAGTTGGCTATGCAAAACTTCAGCCCAGCTGAGGAAAAGATCTTCCTGCCTAGGAGGTCCAACCTTTTCGACCCCTTGTCTGGTGGGCTGGACTTCTGTGGATATTGCTGAGCCCACTCCACATCTATTGTTGAACCCACTCCACAGTGAATTAGAGGCCAGGTGCATAAAAAGGAAATTGGTCCCTTTGCCTGGCATGAAATAGCATCTCTTGGCTTTTTTGTGGGAAGAGGAGACATGACACAGGCATGTGCCAAACCATCCTGGCTGGTGCCAGCATGGTCTTGTTTATGGGAAGGCCATCTTGGTTGATCTCTGAGGTTGAAGAATATTCAGGAGATGATACTGGGGATCCAAGACTTCCTCAGCAGAATGTATAGATCACTAGTCCCACTCTATAGATATTCTTGGTATTGACGGGGGTCATCCATTCGAGAGGGTGGCAAAGGGATGACTGCCTGATCCAGTGATGAGGAGGCTCCAATCAGAACTGGCAGTACTGATTCCATGTTTTTCTCCTCGTATACCGACAAAGCCAGCTGGTGAGTGGGAGAGGAACAATAAGAATGGTGCCAGACGTCTGTAATATGGGTCCCGGGGGCTCCAGTAGGGCCAGAAGAAGAGGGTCCACTGGTCTCAGCAGTCTCCATTGAAAGTGATGCCAACCTTTGGGAGGAGGGGGGGTATTGAGAAAGAGTCATACCCAGGTGGATAAGGTTGCCTTGGCTGTCCATCTGGGTTCGTGCGCTGTGGCAGGGACATTGGCTGGGCTATGTCCTGGGATTCTTCTAAGTCAGACAACAATTCCATTGAAAACAGCAAGACTGTTGTCACCGGGGGATCCTGATCTGATGGATGGGGAAGGGGCCTCTCCTGCAACAGCTCATCCTCAGGCACAGGAATGTCCCAGAGAATGGACAGGCCTGACAGGAGTGGAGACAGTCTGCGTATTGGTGAGGTGGCACCGATGAAACATCCAGGACCACCCTAGCAGTTGGGTGTTCCATGATTCCCAGCACCATGGTCACCAATGGTACCAAAGGATCCTGCTTCTTCTTTACTTTACCCTTTGGCGCTGGTTCCGCAGGATCAGCCCATGATGTCTCACTCGAACTGGCACAGCTTGAGGAGGAAATGTGCCTCTTATGTGCAATCTGATGCAGAGATCTGCTCTTATGATCAAAAGAGTGTTTCTTATTCCCATGGGGGGCCTTGTCCTTGGGCTTTGCTGCTGACGACTCCACATCATGGCTTGTGCTCAGAGGGGCACTACTGGTTGGTCGAGGCCAGGGTCGGCTCCAGGCATCAGCATTCCAAGCAGGTGCTTGGGGCGGCAATCTGCAAGGGGCGGCAGTCTGTGTGTTTTTGCCCCGAAGCATCACGCCGAATTGCCGCCGCTGATGGTGGGGGCAGTCCGTGTGCCGTTAGGGCAGCATGCGCGTTTCCGCAGGGACGGCAATTCGGCAGCAGCGTCTATGTTCAGCTGTCTGCTGCGGCACAGCTTCTGTCTTCTGTCTGAAGATAGAAGCTGCTGCCGAATTGCCGCCACTGCAGAAATGCACGTGCCGCCCTAAGAGCACATGGACTGCCCCCGCCGTCAATGGCGGCAATTCAGCTTGCTGCTTGGGGCGGTGAAAACAGTAGAGCCAGCCCTGGTCAAGGCCACTGTACGAGGGTGTCTCCCTGACCAGGATCACAGTGAGTCTGGGGCCTCAAATCTTCTTTGATCAGGAACTTACGGAGTTGGAGCTCACAGGTCTCTCTAGTTCTTGGTGGGAAGGCCTTACGTGGGTCACACTTCACTGAGATGTTCATCTCACACAGACACTAGAGGCACCATTGATGCTAGTCACGAATGAAAAAGGAATGAGGGCAGGAGATGCAGTTCTTGAAGCCTGGGACCTGTGCATAGCCCTTAGGTAGCAAACGGTTCTTCCCCCCAACTGGGGTTCTATACTACACTGTACAATGCTAAACTATCTCAGATTAAGCTATAAAACTATGAAAAAAATATTTACACAGGTATATACAAATAAGAGCAAAGGAGGAATAGGGGTTCCAACTCAGGCCATGTGGAGGTAAGAAGGAACTGTAGTGGGGTCAACCCACACCATCCCTGATACCCTTGGGTGGAAACACGAGGAAAGATGCTGCACATGTGCAGGTCAATGGACTCTGATTGGAGAAAACTTCTGGACTCAGGAACATGGCACGCATGCACACATGCGTGTGGAATACACATAGGGACCATCACTCAAAGAAGTAGTAACTGTTTCTTCTTCTTTGAGTAGATGGCAGCCGTGTAGTCCACCTAGGTGATTCACAAGCAGTACACACAAGAGATGGGGCCTGGAGCCTACTTAAAAAGGACTGCTCTACCAAAGTACATATCTGTTCTGCATGCTGCAGTAACGGCATAATAGTTGGTAAACATATGCACAGATGATCAAATGACAGCCCTGCAAAGTTCAATATTGAAACTTCACCTAAAAAAGCCATTGACATAGCCAGTGCCCTCATAGAGTGAGCTTGCAGCTTTTGAGGGACCGTAGTTCACACTATTTTGTATGCAGTCTAGATGCAGGAAGTTATCCACGTGGAGACTGTCAACAAAAAGAGGGTTTGCCCCTTCTTCCAGTCTGCATATGACAGACAATGCGAAGCACAAAACAGTTTAGTCTTGTCCAATTAAAAGGTGAGGCAGTGCCTGACATTCAGTGAATGAAGATGCTGCTTCTCCAGAGTTTGTCTTTCTGTGGCTTAGGACAGAACACAGGTAGACACACTGCTTGATTCAGGTGAAACTGAGTCACTACTTTACATAAAACTCAGTGTGTAGCTGCAAGGTTGCTTTGTCTTTAGACAGCTGAGTATAAAGAGGCTCTGTCATCACAGC
The DNA here is from genome assembly GCF_007399415.2 of Gopherus evgoodei. Lineage (NCBI taxonomy): Eukaryota > Metazoa > Chordata > Testudines > Testudinidae > Gopherus > Gopherus evgoodei. The sequence continues at coordinate 96,519,846 of NC_044325.1, forward strand.
CTGCAACTCATGGAGGTCACAGCCACCAAGAATGCAATCTTTTGACACAGAAGTGGAAAAAAAGATGCCAAAAACTCAGAGATCCCATCAGAGCCGCTAAAACTGTATTGAGGTCCCACAAACTAAATGGTTCTTTCATCGGTGGGTGGAGACAAAGGACTTCTTTCAAGAACCTTGCTACCATGGCATTCAAAAATAACAACCTCACTTGGATGGAAAGATGAAATGCCGAGATTGCAGCCACATGGACCTTCAACAGACTGAGTGCAAGACCTGAAGACTGAAGGTGTAACAAGTACGCCAAGAAGTCCTGAATCCCAGTCAACATTGGTTGAACCCTGAGGGCCAGTGACCACACTGAAAAATGTTCCCATTTGGCCAAATAGGCCAATCTGGTGGAGGGCTTCCTATTATTAAGTAAAACCTGTCATACAGCCTCCAAACATTGTTCCTATTCCTCATTTAGCCATGGAGGAGCAACACAGTGAAATATAGAGAGACCTGAGTGCAACATGCAAGCTCTGACCATATTTCTGGTCCTGGGCAGTGGAAACAGAGAAGAGGACCCCCTGTCATACATTGTTCTGTACTGTCCTCAACCATATAGCTAATTGTCCTCAGCCACATTTGGAGAGGGC